>NC_050494.2:10195846-10874179 GCF_012460135.2 Molothrus ater
AACACAGCCAGGGAGATCCAGCTGCTCTGCAGCCACTCCTGGTCCAAAAAAGTGCTCTTTGGGGAGAGCAGTTCCATGCAGGAATGCACTTACTGTATCTGTGCTAAATATAGCAGCAGAGCACACAGGGAGTGTGGTCCCTCACCCCTGAGAATTGCAGGGGAGATTATTCATTTCCACTCTGTTGTACCTTCACACTGGCAGGAATTACTTTAGCCAAGGGGATTTAATAAATGATCTGTTCATAAACAACTGATCATTTTTCCAGCCCCACTGCTGCTCGCATCCCAAATTTCTAGAGGAAAAGGGGGTGAGAGCCCCAGCACAAGCAGTGCCTGCAAGCCCAGAGAGCCAGGCATTGGCACAACCTTGCTCATTATCCTTCCAGGGTATTAAAAAGTCTGGGTGTGATAAGGAAAAAGGAGGCTGTAAAACTTCATCCTTACCTTCCAGATAGTGGAACTGATCTTGCTTTTATTTATGCTGGTGTAAAGCAAAAGTAATTCCATCAGTGCTGCTGGTGCAGAACCCGAGCAGGTGATCTCAGAAGCGTGCCCGGACTCTCGGCTGGGGTTTTCTACTTTTAAATCTATTAATTTGACAAAGATTTTCTTGAGCTGCTGGAACTGCAGATCCAGCCTGCAGGGCTCAGAGTGAAGGGGGGTGAGAATGAAGCCACGTGTGCATCTTTTCTGCATCTTTTATCGTCTCCACTTGCATTGTTCTGTTTGATATGATTTTAAAGACAGCTGACCAGGTTTTCCAGGTGGGAAATACAGATGGAGTGGACATGCACAGCCCCAGCATCCTACATGGGAACACGGGTATGTGCTGGGGGTTGCCCTGCCAGCAGTGGATTAGGGTCTGGGGGTAACCAGAGTTAAATATGCCCAGATAAATGCATGTTCCCTGCTTGTGGACTTATTCTCCTCTCATACTTTGTTTCCTCTGGTGACAAGAGGAAAATGAGTCCAGATTTGCATGTGCACAAAGGAAAACAAAATCATGCCCTTAACTCAATGCAGGCAATCCTAATTATTAGTCATTGTTGTTATGTTAATTATTATTACCGCCGCACAAAAGGATTGTAAATAGATAACATCACCCTTTTATTTTATTTTTTTTTTGCACCATGTAGTCGGTTGTTTTGTTGTTTTTTTTGGTTTTTTTTTCCTCCAGCATTTTTCCTTGATGGTACCAATTAAGAAACCACAAGACAAATGTTGGGGAATCAGCTGGCGGGTGGTAATTTCCTTGCCAGCGAGGACGCAGCGCAGAGCCCGCAGCCTGCTGCTCTGCAGGTACCGCACGCTGCAGTGCTGACAGCAGTAAAAACTTGTCTCTGACAGTAAACTAAGCATGTGTGACCCGGAAGACATAGAGAGCAGATAAGGGCAGGAGCACAGGCTCCATTTAGTGCTATTAAAATGGTTAAGTAGACTTACGATCGGAGATGCCAGGCTGAAATTGGAGACGCTCGGAGAGTGAGGAGTGGCAGATGCATGGCCGGCAAGTCAGGCTGCAACTTGGGTCCCTGCAGCACAGGCGACTTGTGCCGTGTTCCCAGGCTAAGAAATCTTGAAAAATAAGAGCACTTTACTAGGAGAAAGTGCTTTTTGCAAAGCAGTGCTTCTGGGAATCTTAGACAGAAAGGAGAAGCAGCTCCAGCATCACTTTGTGGGACTCTGACAGTCATTGCAGTGAGTGAAGAGCTTTATTCTTATTAAAATACACAGAGGCACTCACAGGTACAAACCCTCACTCTGCAGCACCATTGAACAGCACGGGACAGCCAGGATTTTAAACAATTCCGTTTGGATCTGGGTTGTGTGGAGAGGTCTGCAGTGAGCACTGGCCCAGCACTCAGCTGTGGCCCCTGTGACACCAGCGATGCTTGGCAGAGCCCGTGGCTCTCCCCCCACTGCCTGCAGTGCCACGGAGCTGTGCTGCCCTCCCGGGACCATCAGGGCAAGGACCACCGAGCCTGACATCAGGGCAGAGCCACAACCATGCTGCAAAACCCGCTTGTGTGGTGTTTGAGAGAACAAACACCTCTTGTTTTATTACCATTTATGTGACAAATTGATTTATGGTCGATAGTGACAGAAAGAGCCTGACACCGAAAAAATATTTTTTTTAATCAAGGAATGATCGCCATAAAGAATGTGCTATATCAGTCAAATCTACCCAGCTGCAAATACCCTATATGGTAGCATTAAGAAGATGTATTTATTATAAACAACTTTTTAAGGCAGCTGAGGCTTGGAGGATTTTGACACAGGAAAGGATGAGAAGTATCATAATTCCATGTGTGTCCAAGCATTGTGGGCTTCTTAATGAAATTTCCAGGGTTTGTGGGAGCTCTTGATATACACCTGTTACAGCTGTCAGGAGTAGTGCAGGTCCTGAAATATTTATTATTGTTTATTTTTTTGCCCATATCCCTCTTGCTTCCCTTGTGTTTCATAACACTGAGGTTCCCTGGCACTCATCACCCAAACACTGTGTCCCCTTCTGGTGGTTTCTGTCCCTTCTGCTCTCAGCCTTCCTTCTTTCCAGGAAACTCCAAGGTGCTTTCAGGAGGAACCTCATGTCCCACAACTCAGCAGCCTCCTCTCCTTGTCCCTTGGGTCTTCAGTCCCGTTTTCCCCTCCCATTCCTCCATTACCTTCCATCCCACCCTGTAGGGATGCCCAGAAACTCCATCAGGACAGCAACGAGACGGGAAAAAATGAAGGAATAACATTCTTCAAGGGGTCACTCAGCAGGTGGATTCTCCTGCCTCCACCAGCATCTCCCTCCTACTCCTCCCATCCACGGGAGTGTGTTGCCTGCCTGCCATCCCTTCCCCTCCATCCTATTACAAACACAGCAGTGGATCATTTGTTTCCTGTCCTTGAGGCATTGCCAGTGTGTGACCTGCAGAGCTGGCTCCAATTCTTCACTCTCCTCCTCGTCCCTGGTTGTTTCCCCATCTCTCTGTGCAGCAGCAAACACACGTTGGCCACGGCTTCGCTCTGTGTCTTTTATCTTCCCCTCTGTCTTCTGAAGGTGTGTTCCTCCTTAAATTCACATTTATGCTGGTTTTGAAGGTGTCTGTAGAACAAAAAAAGCTGGACATAGTTAATGTCAGGGAGGTTTGCTCTGTAAATGTACAGAAGTAAATGAGTCCACCAGGTAACAGTAAGAATCCAGACTAAGGTTAGGAAAGAAGAGTGGGAAAAGTGCTTCCTTGCTTGGGAAATATGATCCAAGAAGTTCTTTTTGATCTTTCACTACTCCTAATTTTGGGGAACTTGTCCAAAACAAAAGTATCCTAATTCATGAGAATAATTCACGTGCATGAAAGAAATGGAAAGGCTGCTGTTTCCTCACTTACAGTGGTTTTTTTGTCCTCTTCTTGTTTTATATTGAAAACAGTGGGAGTGATAAATAAGAAAGAGAAAGAAAACTGCTTTACTCTTTTTTTTTCTCTTTTCTAAAGTTTTTTTAAGAATTTTGGCTCAATGTGTTCCTGTTGGTGCATTTTCCCTGTGCCCAGCAGAATTACTGCTACCTCCCTGAAAAGCAAAGCAGGAATGGCCCCAGGAGGGAGGAGAGGTGACTCTCCCCAGACATTATCTGGCAGAGGCAGTAGCTGTTTTGGGGACAAACAATGATAAATTGGCTCCAGCTTCTTGCCAGAGCATTAGATAAGCAGTGTGAAATCAGCCCTGCCTACTCCTGGTTGCATTTGTGCCCCTTCACCTCCCAAATTTGCCAGTGCCCGAGGTGCCCTTTGCTGGCTGCTTGGCTATGGATGGTGTTGGCTTGAAATGGATGGAGCCCAAGGCAGACAGATGGGGAGGGGAACACGGCACGGGGCTGGGCTCTGATCCTCCCCTCCAGCCTCCGGCCCTGGTTCTGCAGTGTCTGTGTGTCCTTCGTTTTCTGCAACCTGCACTCAGCCCTGCATTGCAGCAGCACAGGAGTCCCCTCGCTGCTGCGCGGCTCCCGGAGCCAGGAGGGGCTGCACCGACCTGCAGCTCGCTCTGACCAGGGGGGAAAGGGCAGGGAAAGGTCCCAGGGCCCCCAGAGCCCCATGTCTCCAGCAGAGGTTTCCCCAACCCAGCTCTGAGGGCTGTGCAAGGGTGTGGAGAAGCCCCTGTGTAGCAAAGTGATCTCCTCGAGGAAAGAATCCCATATTTTTTACCAGTCCTGGAGTAAGACAGTCTCTGTCAATGCTTTAGGATATAGATATATATTTATTTAGGATCATCTGTATTGCTGTGTGCTGCAAAGCTGCTCTGGACAGACAAAGAGATCCTCATCTGACAGAGTCATTCCAGCAATAAGATCCCAGGCTGATGAAAACCTGTCATCCCAGGTTTGGGGGGTTTTCTTTCCAATGTCCTTCCTCCACACATGCATCCCCCTGAATGGAGGAGGGAAACCAGCACAGCCAAGACTTTGGAGCAGCCTCTCCGTTGTGGCTCAAAGTAGAAAAGGTTGGGTGCCAAATTTTTTGCTGCAGTGTAAATTAAAATGCCTGGACGAAGATGATAGACACATCGCATGGAGATCAGCACAGCCTCCTGCCTGGTCAGAGGCATAGTAGAATAGAGAGCAAACCATTCCCAAAGGCATTGTCTGCTTGAGAGGAAAAAAAATAAAATAAACCACAGCCAAGGGGGGTCAGGACTCTGGTGCCAAGGCCTCTCAAAGCCTTTGGGTGGTTTGAGGGAGCTGGAGGAGGCTGGTGGCTCCTGAGCATGAATCCTGCCCATGCAGACATGCTGCAGATATTTGTCTCTCCCAGTGTGATTACACTCTGAAAAGTGACTTACCATTACTACCCTTGTGGGATTCTGGGCTTACAGGCTCTAGTTAATTTTCCACATTAATAAAAAACTCACATGAAAAACACAAAGGGGTTTTGTTTCTTTCTTTTTTTTTTTTTTTTTTTTGTTTGGGATTTTTTAAATTTTATTTTACTTGATTGTTTCCTTGCTGGAAGCTCAGTAAAGTCACCCCAGGCTCTGGGGTTGAAGAGCCACAACTCTTCCCATCAGTGGGACAGAGTGATGGGAAGGGAGGCAGCTCCTGCCCTGAAATCACTGCTGGGTGGCTGTGCCCTGCTTACAGGGGCAAAAGGTAGTAAGAGATATATTTTATCCCTGAAGTCAGCAGATCTGAGGATGAACATGCAGATCTGTAGGAAGCTGTTGGTTTTGAGGGCACCTTTGATGTGTGACCACACTTTAACCTGATTGGGTTCAAGAGCAGGACGTGGCAGGGACCAGCTCTTTTGTGGGCATTTGCAGCAGATGCTTATGGCACAAACCTGCATTAACTCTTTCCCAGAGTGAACAAGTACCTGCTGAGCAGGGAAAGAGCCTTTCCTCCAGACAGGAGAGGAGTTAACAACACTTTCCAGGGCTTATGCTCAAGTGTATCACAGAGTTTGGGCTGTTTGGGTCATTTCTTTGATTAGTTGTTCAGGGGTGATGCTCAACTCCTCTAAAAGAGAAGGATTTTCAACTCCTCTAAAGAGAAGGATTTTCTATGGCTTTGCTTCAGGTCCTGGAGCTCTGTACAATCCCTGCTACTCCCAGATGCCACTGAAGCCCTGAGCTGCTCTGAGAGCAGGAGCTGTCCCCACCAGGCTGGGCACAGCAACTCACCATCCCTCAATTGCTGTTTCTGGCTGGCACTTTTGGGAACAAAGTCCCACCTTGCAGCCTTGCACACACGTGGAATTCACGAAACCAGAGCAGAGGATTTAGCAGGAGTCCTTTTGAGCCATGCTGCATGCACTTGTGTGTTACTCCATGTTTGCATACAGTGTGCTCTCTGCTGACAAACAAATGCATTTATTAATTCACACCTGGCTTGGTCCCTGCTCTGTGCTGCCAGGCCCAGCCAGGTGGGATCAGTTTTTAGCATTATTTCCCCCAGTTGTGTGCGAGCAGCACTGGCTATAGAGGCTGCAGCCTCGCATTCCCAGTGAACTGTAAAACCAATTTAAAAAAGACATTTCAGGAATTAATGCAATGCCCACTGCAATCACACCTTGGGCTGCTGAGGAGGCATATTCCAGCCTGGAATTTGTTACCTGGCCAGACCATTTGTCACAGCACAAGAAGAGAAAACTTCCCCACCTTATTGCCCCTCTGTGCAAGGACAAGGTAGAAATACAGACAGGCTGGGATGTGTTTTAATCCTGCTCCCACTTCTCTGGAGCCAGTACCATGCTGTGCTCTAGCTTTGCAGGTAAGAGGGTTTTTAATAATTTTTTTTTAGCAATAATCAGCCCTTTGGTACCACCTCACTCTCCCACTGTGGCTCATCTGTGGGAGATCAAGGTGTTTCACAATGTGTGTGTGAATAATTCAGCTGTTGCATGAGGAAACTGAGGCAGGGAGGAGCTGCCAGGACCCAGAGTGCTGGGATGGGGCCAAGGGCTGTGCCTCCCATGGGAGCTGTGCTGCAGTGCTGCTGGCAGGAGCATCCCAGCTCCCAGGAGCCAGGTTTCAGAGGCCATTAGGTGCCTAATGATGCAGGCAGACACCTGGTGGCATTTGCACTGGGAATGAGGTGCTTTACATGCCTCGGCACCTCTGAAAATCCCACTAGGCACCTACCTGCAGCTGCAAGCCTCTGCACAAGCCAGAGGATTTTCAAACTGCTGCCTGGGAGGCTGCCCTGGGCTGTGCAAAGGCTGTTTTGGCTGCAGACCTGGCTCTTCAGCAGGGGAGAGAAGGGCTGGAGGGCACCACATGTCAACCAGTCCCTCACAAGAAGCTCCCATTTCCCCAAGCTTCCCCCTGGCCACCACCCACGGGGTCCCCAAGCTCAGCCACTGCACACAGAGCTGTCAGCACATCTCACCCACTCCTCCCACATTGCCTTTGGGTGAGTTTAATGGGTTCTGAAGAAGAGTTTAGCACAGTCTCTGTCCCGTTTGCACAACCACTCCTCATCTCTGCCCATATCTGCCCACACCTCTTGTACCCCTGTGCACAAGGTCCCCTTCAGGTGGCAGGGCAGGGGCAGGCAGTGATCCCTGAGCATGGGAGGCTGCAGGGATGAGCTGGCTGGGGGCCATGTCTGGACATCCTTCACGTGCCCAGAAACATCTCTTGGGCTCACAGACATTGTGGGCAGCAATTTTGCCAGAGGCTGTCAGGAGATCTCAGCTGGAGTGGGGTTTGGGTAACAAATACTCGTAGCCTGGGGGATTGAATGGCTCAGGAAGGGGATGCCTGGGGGAGTTTCATAAATGCTCTGGTGCTCCCATATTCCAGCAACAAGCAAAACCTGGATCCCCCACCCCAGCTTGGAAAAGGCTCTCACAGCTTTGTAGCTGCTCTGAGCCCCCCTCAGACCTCAGCCCAAATCTGCCTTGCTGGAGTTTCTCCAGCAAATCATCCAGTAATTTATTCTTAAACCAAATGTTCTTAGATGTCTCCCTTAATAATGAATTTATTTCCATGCTATTTGGCAAAAAGTAAAAGTCACACCTCCTGGTACATGGTTAATTTTCCAAGTTTGTGGAAAACAGGCAGAGGAAACAAATGGCTTCAGTGGCTGTAAAATAATCTACAAGGCAGAGTGTGTCTCCTCATCTTCTTTCAGAAGCTTTTATTCAGCTCAGGCTTTCTATATGATCCAGTGATGAATGAAACACCTGGGAACAGCACAAAGTAACATTATTTATGGAGAATAGTAAAAGAGCATCCCCTTTCTTAGCATGCACTTTTGGTAACAGCAGAACTTCTGGATTTAAATTAGATTCCTCTCACCTAATTTCAATTCATCCCAAACTTTAAAAACAGGTCTAGGGCAGAGCTGTTCTCTTGGTCTTCCCAATGCTCCTCCCATCTTTCAAACATCCATCCCTTGGTAAAGGCTGGAAGAAGATGAACACACACTGAGCACCCCAGTCGTGCTCTCCTCTACACATATTTCTCCTCAGTGAGCCCTAATCATCCATAAAGTCACACCCCACCATCATCTGGGACATTGAAAACTAAACTGAGCAAAGAGCTGGCCTTTATCACAACTCAGTAATTCGGTAAACCCAGATTTTGATCCTTGCAAACAACTGCCAGAGCACCAAAGATAATTTGCTGGTGACTGCAAGCATCCTGTGCAGGATGGGCACCTGCCTTTCAAAACTGCTCCTCCTGCCTCCAAATTCTTTGAGTCCTTTGCAAACACGCTAAAAGATTGTGCTGAGTGCTGCCAGCTGGCTTTGGTGGAACCTGTCTTGGTACCTTGCTGAATAAGGGTCCCCACTTGGAAGGGCTTTATTTAGAAAATCATAAAACCATAGAAAGTTTTTGTAAGAGAGGTCCTTTAAAGGTCACATAGCCCAATCCCCCTGCAATGAGCAGGGACACCTTCCACACGCCTCATGCTTGCTAAGCCTGGGATGAAAACCCTTTTCTTTTCTTTTTTTTTTTTTTTTTTTGTTTGAAATGGTTTGTTTGCTAGTAAATTCACAGTACGGCTGAGGTAGCACATTTGTGTTGTTAGGTACAAAGATAATGGAGGATTAAAATGCTGACAAGTGTGTAGAGAGGAAAATGATTTGGTTACCTCTTAGCAATGCAGCAGCAGCTGGAGTGAGCCCCGCATCTGTGGCTGCTTCCAGGCAATTACTGCTTCCCTCCCAGCGCTCCTGACAAATGCTGCTGCTCTCCTGCTTTGAACTGTCAAACGCGAAAGTTGCCGTGAGAAGTGGTTTCCCTCCTCTGGCCTTGCTTTCAGCTTGGCTGTGATCTGTTTGGAGTATTTCCACGGGGAAAAACCCAAGCGTTTTTGTGGTGGAAATTCCCCGGGCGGGAGGGTGAGCGGAGCCTCGGCACCCGGCGCCTTCGTGAACTTCGCAGGTTTTCTCATAAAACACCCCGAAGTGACTCCAGCCCAGTCTTTAATTCGGCTTTAACAGCAGCTCCTCGCGCAGAGCGCGGCTTTCCCGCTATTCCCGAGGCTGTGCCAAGAGCCCATTACCCGGGTGGATGAACTCCCCTTTGGGCCGAGCATCGCCTTCCCCCTGCCACCTCCAGCTCTTGTGAAAACAAACACGGGCTCCCTAAGTGCAATTAGCATCCCAGGAATGCCAAGAGAGGGAGATTAATCGTTCATAAACTAAACAAATACTGTTCTGATCCCATTAGCCAAGAGACAGCGTCTCCCGTTAATTTACTTCTGTTTGAGGTGTATCTATTAACCCCTTTTAATCAGCTATTATTCTAGTTAAACTCTTAGCTGGGCTTGGTTGTCAGAGGATGGGACCCTTCTGACATGAGATCAAGTTAAGATTATGGAAAACTTGTCAGGAATGAAGAGCCTTGCATCCATAATTAGGTTATAACCTAATTTGAAAAAATGAGGTCTGCTTCTGAGGAGGGCCCCGCATCACTGCTTCCCCTGAGCATCCTCTTCCCTCCACAGAGGTCTCTCTGCAGAATTTTGTCAGCCTAAACTCAACCAGACAGGTGTCACCATCATCTGCCTTGATGTGCTCACCCCCTGACACGTGCAGCTCTTCTCTGTGGCTCCTTTTGTACCTATGACAGAGCTGAAAATTTAATTTTTTTTTTAAATGTCAGAGAGGCACCTGAAGTTAATACATTTACCAGTTTGCAGCCCTGCACTTAAAGTCAATTCCTGGCAGTGGATCCGTGTGTCCCAGCAGTGGGAATGTCTGTGGCAGGATGGGCTCTCCCATTTAGGGAGCACGCTGTGGAGGGAAAATTTAATATTTGAGACTACTGGTAGCAGTGTATTAGATCTGCAGGTTTCTGAGGTCACCCCCAGTGAGCAGCTTCCTTCTGCCCACACTTAGGAGCATTTGGGAGCTGGGAGCAGAGGTGTGTGCCCTGGAGATGCCACCCAGCCGTGGTACTGCTGCTGGGTCAGATGGAGCAGCCAGGCTGGGCAGGGCAGCACAAGGTGCTCTCCTGCTTTGGGGTCACTGTGCTGTGATCCCAAATGCCATGAGGGGATGCCAGGGGAGCAGGGGTCCCAGCCTGGCAGCAGGTAGTGGCCAAGTGCTGCTGCTGCTCCAGTTATTCAGCCCAACATTGAATGGTGAGAGGAAAAGATTGTGTCCTGTGTTACAAATACCATTGCTCACTCAGCACCCAAATTTTCCACTTTTTGGGTGTATGGCACAGCTGGCTTTGTCTCAGTGGGCAGCCCTAAAGGGGCTGGAGCTGAGCCCGGGGAAAAGGCAGCCTTGCACCCACAGAAGCAGAGCTGATGCTCTGGAAATAAGAATTTTGATTAAATTGCTAAGTTTCTATTTTAAGAACCAGAACAGCTCAAATGGATTTCATTTTCCTCCAACTGAGAACAGAATTTTAAGAAAAATTTGCAATTTAAGCCTGAAAATCTTAGTGCCAATTACATCCATTTCCACACTGGGGATCACTTCCATGACAACTCCACGCAATCAACCAAATAAAGCAAGAGGAGGAAAGTCTCACCTGAGCTGCCCAGCTCCCAATTAGCAAAAGGTAAATAACTCTTATTTTCTCTTTCTTGCTTCCTGGGCTGTGATGGCTGATGAGAGTGGTGAGATGAGGGCCCTCCCTTCCTTCTTCAGTGCATAAATAGTGCATCTTTGGGGATTCACTCTGGTTAATTTAGGAGCTGCTTGAACTTTGCTCAAAGGCGCCTGCGTGTTACTATCCCTCGGAGTCGCCCGCTGTATTTGTCATAGCTGAACCTGCAGTTCATTAGAGGTACAGAGTCAGCTAATTACTCCCAGAAAATGTAGTATAATTTTATGAATTATGCATAAAATATTAACTACTTGTGAAGTTCACGGGTGTATGTGTAGGGACTGCAGGGCAGATGCTTCCTGGCTTGAGGGCTGCACACAAACAAATAATGCAAATATTTACTCTGGTGTTGCAGGCAGGGTGGCAGCACACCAAAGAGTGTCATGGAGGTGTGGGGTCCCCTCCAGTGCTCAGTCCATGGGAGCAGCTGCCAGGCTCAGCACTTCTCCAGGCTGGAGCTCGCAGTGGAGTCCCCACTGATGGAGTCTCACACTCCAAGCCAAGCTGATTTGGGAAGGTCTGTGCTGAGTTGCATGGATGTTGGCCAAAATGCTGCCTTTTCCCAGCAGAGAGGTTCTGGTGCACTGGATCTGGAGGTATCCAGCCTTCTCACAGGCCAGGTGCACTGAAGGACAAACCCTCAGCACTCCCAGCCCAGGGGAAGCCCTGCTCTCCTGCAGACACAGCAGCAGGACTGATCCAGGATTTGATCCATGGACATTCTCTTCAAAGGTGCAGATCAGCAGCAGCAGTCCCCCTCTGACAGATGCTCATTTCAGAGTTCACCAGCATGCTTTGGAGACATAAAAATCAATAGAAGAGAGAGAACAATAAAGTTTCATTGTTCAGTAATGAGGTAGACAGCATCTATCACAAACTCCCAAAGTGCTGCTCACTGCAGGATTCTCCTCCACTGTCTCCTCCTGGCTGGAGATGAAGAGCCTCTGGTGCTGGAGCTGAACCTCAGCTAAACAGAGATGGGCTTAGTTGGGAGGAAAAGGAATTCTGGAAGCTGAGCATCCCTCCATGGCCAGACTTGACTGCTTCTTCCTCTTGAGTGCAATATCACAGCAGCACCCTGATACTTTCAACTCAAGGTCCTGAGAGAGTTGCTGAGCTCCAAATCTTGACCTCCAAAGGGACCAGGAGTTCATGCAATTGTTTAATTTATTCCCAGCATGAGGGTGTCCCCATCAGCATTGCTGAGGTTCATACAGGCTCTGTGGACACCTGTGCAGAGGCACTGGCAGGGCTGGGGAGCTGGGATTCCCAGGATGGAAGGGAGGACACCAGAGGAGCCACCTTAAACCCTTTGACTGCAAAGATGCTGATGCAAGTTCTACATTTTTTAAAACAGAGGACTCCCCTCTGTGTTGTTAGGGAGCCCAGGAGGTGACAGGGTGGGATCTCAGGGCTCAGTGCAGGGCTGGGGACTGGCACAGCAGCTTCAGGCTCCGTTCAGAGCTCAGTCCAGGCTCCTTTCAGAGCTCAGAGCAGCTTCAGGCTCTCAGCTCCATCCCTATGGGTCCCCATCTGCCCTCCCATCTCCACCACGAGCATCACCCAGAAAAGCATTTCTTCCCTACACCCACAGCAGCTTTTATAAAACAAGCTGTGCTTCATTTAGTATTATTTTAACATAACTTTAAGTCTCCTGTTTTTTTTTCCTCTTCTTTTTCCACCCTCCCCATGCTTTTTCTGCTGAAGAAGTGGAAACGAGCTGCTGTTTGAGTGGAATTCTTTATTCTTTACCCAGAAAAACCTTTAAAACCTGAGACAAGGCACATGGTGCAGTGACCAGGGGAGCACAAGCTCATCTCTTGCTGGTGACCAGCTCCCTTGTACTGTCACGCTAACAGGAAGAAAGATGCAGTCACCCTTGCTGCATATTCTGCCAGGGTTATTGTCAACTTATTATTTTTTGACTTGGAGCCAAAAACGAAGGGCATTTGCATCTTGCAATTTTGCTGTTTGCTTGTATTGCTTATGTTGCTGGAAATGACCTACAAGGAGTCAACAGCAGGCAGCTAGGACAACACAGGAGTGGGAAAGAGATGAAGCTGAGAAGTTCATATCTCACCCTGAAACATCCCACAATATTTAGTTAGTGAGAAGAGAGCAATTAAAAAGCACATGGATGTTACATCTATAGATTTATTCTGATTTTTCAGGGGTTTGTGTCATAAGAGTGCACATATGGGATTTGGATTTCTCCCTGAAAAAAAACAAACCCCACACAATTAAAATAAATATAGCAACCAGATGCTAGACCTGTACATGGAGATGACTCTCATTAACATCCATGCAGTCAATGCAGAAAAAGGAATCACCTTGCTTATTTTCCTTTGTTTTATGTTATACCCTATCTTAACAAAATTGTTTTGTATCCTAAAGTATGAGGGTTCTTTATTGGAAGAATTTACATAGATGTGATAATGAAACTGTACAAATATAATTTACTGTAAGTGGCACTGAATTATATAAGCAAGAAAAGGTGAGGATTTTTGTGAAATTCTGCTTGTCACAAAAATAAAATAAAATAAAAAAGTCCTAAGAGTAATATCTTCTTAAAGACAGTTTTGCATAATTGCTCTGTACATCTGACAGGGCTGGAATTGGAATATACTTCTTTTTTTTTTTTAGGTGTCAAAGCCCCAGCATTGACTGAAAGAGTGGTGCACTCTGCAGTCTTTGGTGCAATGCCTGGTGCATTACGCTCACGCTGTGAGACACCTCCTCTCAGCTTATGAAATGGTTAATTTTCAAAGATAAGAAGAGTTTCTGTACAGCAATCAAATGGAAGCTAATGCACACCTAAGGCTGCAGGCAGCAGCTTTCTGAGCTGCTGGCATCGCACGAAGAGTGGGGGAAAAGAAAAAAGGAATAAAAGAAACCTGAATGTTAAATGTGTGAAGAAAATATTCTCTATCCACACACCTCTGCTCTGGTGACAATGAAACTTTACACACGTGTTGGTGTTGGCCCATAGACTCCCAGCAGCATTGTAGGCACAGAGCACCTACACAAAAAAGAGGATTAAAAGACTGCCTTTGCAAGAGGGAGGTTCCTGCTCACCTGTCTCCTTCACAGGAACAATCTTATCAAAGTCCCTGGAGTGATTTTCCTGCATGCAGGCAGAGGGACTTGATGGAGGAGGAGAGCAAAAGGGACAGGCAGCCTGGAAATTCTGTGGGTGCACAGAATGGATGTCTGGGGAGCCAGCCCCGAGTCCCTGCAGGGCTGGGGGCACTGAGGCACCGACACGAGTGCAGAACTCCTCTAACATCATCTGCTGCACTGGCTTCAGAGGCTCTGGGAAAGCAAAAGAGAATCCAAGCATTGCAAACACTCTCTGAGTGTTCTAACCCTCTGTTATCAGTAAATCTCTCCTTGAAATGTCTGGTGTCATCAAAGGTCCCTTTGCAGGTCACTGTGGTCGTCCCCTCGTGCCACGACCCAGGGAAAGCCAGTGATGCTTTGGTGACCTTTGTCTCAAGGTCGCAGTTTTATGAACTTGGCAAATGTGTTTCTTATTCCTCTTCTTTTGAGCACTCTTCTGGTGACAGCTCTGGAAGGCAGCCTTACACTGCAGCTCTCTTTTGGGATTCATCTAGAGGATTTTTCAGGCTGGGTTGCTTTTCTCAGGGTGTGGAGTTTGTGCTGGACGATATCTTACTGGGTAACGTCGTTGTGGGGCAGGTTCCATCCTCTGTTCCAGGTTTGAAAACAACTGGGAGCAGGAAGCAGTGAGAGGCTGCTAAACAAGGCTCTCACACCTAATTATCATCAGGCAAAATTAAATAAAAGAGAAATGTTTATGCAGTTGGTAATTACTGAGCACAACATTCACGGAGCAGCTTGGGCAGATCCCTCCGGCCGATGCAGAGGCTCCAAAGGAGAGACAGACAAAGTTTTTAGTTCTCTTCTTCTGTGAACAATTCTCTGTACCCTCCACTTTGTGATTATTTATTTCTGAGGTGAGTAATTATCAGCTGTAGAGAGAAAGCTGCTGCAGTGTGAAGAGCAGCGCAGCTCCGAGGGGCGGGAGGGACGCACGCATGGACAGACCCTGCCAATGTCAGCCAAGGCCACCTGCAGCTGCAAGGGTTCCTCTAAAGACAGCTGAGCCCCAAAACGGGACAAAGGCGAGGCAGCACAGTGTGTTTCTCTCCTTTAGAGCCAATGGGAAGCTAAAATGCCTGCTCCACCCCAGGGGCCGGGATGCTGAAGCATCCTAGAGGACTTTCCCTGCCCCTTAAGGGTTGCAGGAAGACTGAGGCAGTTCACACTGGCTGTGCACAGCCACAGCTGTCCTCAAAAGGGTCCCACCCCCCAGCTGATGAAAGCACGGTCACACACAGGTCATTGTAAAGCACACCACCCATAAGTGTCCCTTCCAAAAATAGCAAACCAGAGGAGCAGCACCTTATCTGCCCACAGGCATGTTCCTGGGTGGCTCCCCGGGGAAGAGGGACCAGGACCAGCTCTGCAGGCAGCCCCCAGACACCCATCACTGACTCAGCAACTTCAGCAGCAGAAAAAAAATTATTCCAGGAGGTTAAATTGATTGCCAAGGAGGTCCAGCAAACCTGACAGCCTCCGAGTGGCTCAACTTCATTTAAGTTATTTCAAGGCAATTCCAGGAGGGCAAAGAGGAGAGCGGCACAGGGAGCCACCGACGGCCAGCCTGTTCTTAAAGAGCACAGCTGCATTTTCTGAGGTCATTCTCTTTTCTACTTCTTCTTCAAGGAATAAAATCTTTTGTAGAATGAAACTTTTTTATTTTCTTGCTGGTTTTTTTTCCCTTATTTTTAATGCCTGGGTGGCTGCTGAGGAGGGCAGGAGCTGGCCCAGTGTTCAAATTCTGAACCAGGGAAACAGGAGCAGCGCTGGGTGACTGCATTTCAGGAGGCTGTGGCAGAGCCCACACGCAATTCCACAAGCACTGCAATTAACTATTGCACTGTTGGGTGCCAAATAAATTACCTGAGTGGCTGCTCTGAGGCACTTAGGCTGTGGAGCAAGCAGATGATGTACTATTCACCAGATATTTTCATAAGTAGGAGATAAGAGAGGCTGGAGGAGAGCAAATCAATGTCTTTTTTAGATCTATGGTGCTTGAAGCATCTGTCAATGGTGAAGAGTAAATATTTACTTTTCAACATAAAGTCCATATAATCACTTTTCTATCAGTCACTTACTGCTCCTGAGTGTTTCTTACTACAATGTTGATATTTGCATTAGCTACTTACCCTGGCTCTGAGATTCATACAGTTGTCAACTGCATTTAGACTTCAGCTGAAAATCCCCGGGTCCTGTACCACAGCTGCTGCAATTGCTAATGGCAATTGAAAAGAGAAAGCAGTGATATTTCCTACAGCAAATTGCAGGCAGAGATAAAGACAGAGCTATGGCATGAAGGTTATGGTAATAGGCTCCCCTGTGCTTATTAAATTGGGGATCCCATTGGATTCACAGTGTGCAGTTGTGGGCAGGACATGGTGAGGAAAACTTAAATTTGGAGAAAGGAGATGTTATTAAGCCCATTTTATTGCTGGGAGAACTGAGGCACGGAAGTTGAAAGTGACCTTGCTCAAGGTCAGAGGCAAAATTGTCTCAAAAATTGAGAAACTGAACCCAAGTCTAAAAGCTGGGGGATCTGCAAATTGCCACAGGACCATTCCTGCTCCTTGTGCACTCAGAGCTGACAGGAAATCACCTGTGCAAATGCTTTCAGGTAGATGGAGAGAAGAAGAAGAAACATTTGACCTGAGCAGTATCCAGGGCTCAGTCTGGTACAGGAGAGCAGCACCAGGCACAGCCGATGGCCAGGAGTGGACACTGCTTCAGCAAAGGGTTCACACTCAAAGATACCCAAAGAGTCAATTTAAAAGCTTCAGAAACAGCTTCAAATATCCTGCAAAAATCCTTGAACAGCAACTCCCATCTCAACCATCAGAAATTACTTTTCACACTTTGCAAGCAGAGGGAGAACCAAGAACTGGTGGGGCAGCTGGAGTGGGACAGAGGCACAGGGTGCCCAGCTGGGTGCCCTGACACAGACTTTGCACTGTGGGGTTTATTCCCAGTGTTTTGGAACAGACAGAGTGAACCACAGGGTCTGGTGCATTTCCAGGACCAGTTGTGCTTGTGCTGCTGTGTAAGGCTGTGGTGCAAGATGCATGATGCCCCTGGGCCTCAAGGCTTTTTTTTTTTTTTTTTCTCTCATTTTTTACAGCACAGAGAGGAGGTGAAGCTTTGCATGAAGGGTGGGTGCTTGAGGGGAAACCTCAGCACAGCTCTGCCTTGCTCACTTCTGCCCCAGTAGCCAGAGAGCTCCCCCAGCAAACAGCAGGGCTGGGAACCCAGCAGAAATGAACTCTGCCATGGCTAAAGGGCAAGGTGAATTCTGAAACTTGTGGAAAAAAAAACCAAACTCAAAATCTCAGCCAAAGAAATGAACCTGGTTTATGGTTAAACAGGTCCCAGCAATTAGCTGTGCTGGGACATTAATCTCAGCCCACACCTCTGCTGGCCGTGCTCCTGCGTAGGGCTGGATTCTGGCTCGGTTACTCCTGCTCGCTCCCACCTCGCTTCACAAGCAGTAATTCAAGTTGATGGAGCCCTTCTCACAAAAAGCTGCTCCTCGGTGTGCAGGTGGCAGGACGTGGCCAGCAGATCAGCATTTCGTGCCTGCCTGCCCGCTGCTTCCCCCCTTCCCTTCCCTTCCCTCTCTCCCCATCCTTCCCGCAGCGAGTGGTCAGCGTTCTCACCGCCCCGGCGTGTTGACATGCCAGAAATATCTCTGCTTCACTGCCTGTGCTCTTGGAAGCATTTTGCTGCTCTCTCACCTCTCCATGAGAGAGACACATTCATCTGTCAGCTTATCGGAGGAATTTCCAACAATCTGTGGCAATGCTACAAGTCTCAATCTTGCTGTAAGTACCTAAAGCCAATTAGCATACAAGATGTTTCCCTCTCACGTAGTGCACCACTGGCCTAAGGGCTTTTTTTTTTCTGTACATCGGGATTTTTTTCCTTTTTAAATTTGTTTCCCTTTTTTTTTTTCAGAGCTGATAGCTATTGAAGCACACAGCAGCATCCTCCCAGCATAGACGGGGAATGGGAGAGGATCCAAATGGATCAGCGAGGATTCATGTTCTCCTGACGAATCCCTCAGCGGCTCAGCCGGTGGCAGAGGGATGCGGGGAACCGGGGGGATCCCTCTGCCCGGAAGGAGGCGGGGACCGGGAGATTCCCCTTCCCGGTCCAGAGGGATGCGGGGGGGCGGAGGATCCCTGTCAGCCTGGAGCAGAGGAATGTGGGGCATTCCCACTGCCCGCTCACAGGGATGCAGGGAACCGGGGGCTCCCACAGCCCGGAGGGTTCCAGCAGTGCGGGGAAGGGCTCGGGGAGATGCGGGATGAAGGATGAGGGGTGCGGGATGCGGGATGAAGGATGAGGGGTGCGGGGTGCGGGGTGCGGGGTGCGGGATGAAGGATGCGGAGTGCGGGATGAAGGATGCGGGGTGCAGGATGCAGGATGAAGGATGAAGGATGCGGGGTGCGGGATGCGGGATGAAGGATGAGGGGTGCGGGGTGCACGATGAAGGATGCGGGTGCGGGATGAAGGATGTAGGATGAAGGATGCGGGATGAAGGATGCGGGATGAAGGATGCGGGGTGCGGGATGCGGGGTGCGGGATGCGGGATGAAGGATGCAGGACGGCCGGTGAAGCGCTCCCGCTGGCCGGGCCGGAGCGGCTGGAGCTGCTGTTTCCCACGAGTGCCCTCTCCTGGAAAAGGCTCTCTCCACGCGAGCCCGCCCCGGACACAATGACGGAGGATGCCGAGGTTTAAGAGCGGTGAAGTTTCCCGTCTCCTCCCCCTCCCCGTTCCCTCTGGCCCGTGGGACGGGTGCCAGAATTCCTGCCGGTGGTACTTCTCTCTAGCCGCACCTTTACATTTATTTTGGGGCATAATTAATCCTTTTGGCGTGCCAGCTTTCTCCTGCCAACGGAGCCCAAACGAAGGCTTGTCCTTGCCCATGTGCTGTCAGCTGGGTGATGGCCAACAAACTTTGTCCTTGCTCCCAGACATGCAGCACTCCCTGAGTATCCTAAAGGATAAGAGACACCTACATTCCACATTCCTGGGTGCTTTATTTGGAATAGATCCATGCATTTCCCAAAGATTGGATTTAAAGGCTCAAAGCTGCTGCAGCAAAGCTGGCCCACAGCCCTGTGGGGCGTTTCTCATAGCCCTGAGGATGTTTCTCATCCTCCTCTGGAAACAAAGTTCTGATACGGAGCACTGCTCCACCATATGGGTGAGGATTAGGATATTCTTTGCACCTCTGCCCTGTAAGAACCTCTCCCTTCCCACCTGTGTCTCCAGTCAAAGCATTCCAGGACAGTGAATCCTTAAAAAAAAAACCCTTTTCTTTGAAGCTGGGGCATGAGCACCTTTACCATGGCTCCATCAATAGTTATTCCTCCAAGCAATTAAAGCACCCAGTGAACCAGTGGCTGCTCAGGAGACAAAGGTCCTTCCCACCATGACACCCCAGCAGATGAACCAGTTAAGAGGAACTCAGGCCAATTTATTTCCTGATAGATAATGATGCGAGTTCTCACCGGGGATCTGTAATTTTCTATTGATGAAATCCTGCCTTTTCTGATTTGCAGGGTTATCTGTCTTTCTCAACTTCAGGCTCTTGCCAAACTCGCAGGCAGCCCTGTGAAAGTGCTGTGTCCCACAAGAGCCATGTATTTTAATATGATGTAGTTTTCTTTGCCCTGGAACCAGGATCAGTTCTCCATGCTGACAATCCATAAAAGACCTAATGACCCATCTGAGGAACATTAACCAGTGCTGTGGCCATTCCAGGCAGTGTTTGTTTGTTTTTTTGCCCCCCTGCTCGGGAGTGTAATTTCTGGAGAGGATCTTTGGGGGGTGAGTTGGATCTTCAGAGATCTTTTAGTGTTGAATAACTAAAAATCAGGCTGAAGGGTGGCTTAGGCTTTAAATTTGAAAGCCTTATTTATCAAGCCAGGCTGTGTTAAGAGCTGCAGTGGGCTCCAGCAGGGTCAGCAGTCTGCAACAGCCTCTGCATACCCTAAAAAGTGAATTTTTCAGGCAGAAACACATTATTGCTTTCGCCAAGAGCTTGCAAAAGTGACTGCTAATTTAAAGGAATTTTTTGTCTTCTAACTTAATTGTCTCTGCTTATAATTTAGTGCCTTATAAAAGAGAACTATTTACACCCTGCTGTATTTCATGATCTATAGTTAACATTTGTGTTTAGCTGGGAATTACGACCGTTTGGTCTCTGAGAAACGGCTGAAAATATTTAAATGCCAAAGGAACCTCCCGAGGTCAGAGCCTTTCTGCACTGCTGGCTGTGGAGGTGGGACAGAGAGGATCTCCACCATCACCAGCACCAGGGCAGAGGGGAGGGCTGAATTTGCAGGGGAAGGTTTGATCCTGGCCACCCCACCCGCAGCCCAGGTGGTTTCTGGTCTCTTTTTTTCCTCCCAGATCGTTTTTGGCTGCTGCCAATGGGGTTTGCCATCAAAAAGGTTTCTCACTGGCAGCCTGAAGTGGTGGTCAGGGTGTTGAAGCCCCAGGTGTCCCAGCTGAGAACCGAGGAGGTTGCTTCACCTGTGATCACCATCCCCAAGCTCTTGGCATTTTGCAGCCAGCACCAAGACAAAAGGTTTTGCTTCCATCCCCCAAGATCTTCCCTCACTGCCTCTGAAACAGGCTTAAAATCTGTTTGTTCAGGTGCTTGTGACTGCTCCAGCCTTCAAGAGTCCTGGTAGACACTGACGATCTTCCCTTTTATAATTTTCCCTTTTATTCCCCTTCTTTTTCCTTTTTTTTTCTTTTTTTTTTTTTTTTTTTTTTTTTTTTACCCTTGGAGTGCCCTAATTATACAGAGCATTGATTTTACAATGCATTCATGGATTGATTGTACTGCCATGCTCCTCCCACAGGAAACAGCTTGCACACGAGCACTTTTTGATCTCTCCAAAGTATTCCCTAAGGTGAATCAATGGCTCTTGCATCTTGTCTCTTGCTTTAGTCTAGGGGAAGCTGGAGATGTCTTGCTACTGAAATGAGCTTCAAGAAAAATATTGGGAGGCAGAAAAAGAGAAGGAAAATTATTCACTTCTTCCTGCCCAGAAAAGATTGTCTCATGTACAGCAAAATATGTTCTTGTTAGCATAATGTTCTCATCCAGCTCAGCCAACTGCAATCTTGGAGAATGCATGGGAACTTCCATATAATTATCTTTAATAAACTGGCCAGGATAAAAGTAATGATATCTTAAGACACATAGAGCATAATAAAATATATATCTATATAAAAGCCTATCTATATCTATGAAATGACATGCTAAAATTAGGAGAAAGAGGCAATTTATGTGTTTTATGGCTTTGGCACCTCAGTAACAGAGATCTTGGATACAACACTGTTAACCAGACCAAACTTTTTAAAAGAGCCCATCTCTTTTAGCCTAGATGGAGGGAATTAGCTCCTGTTCCTAGTGATTCCCTGTGAACAGGGTAATGGATTACACTCAGATTCAGGCTGAAGGCTCTAATCCCTGTGTTTTAATGACTGTGCCTGCCACCAGCCACAGCCACAGCCTTGTTCCAAACCCCAAATCCATGGAAATCCCCAGGAACGTCCAACCCTTTCTGCATCCAGTGCAACCAGATTTAGCAAAAGAAAAAAAAAAAAAGCCTTGACCTTGAGAAATTCTTCCCAAATTATGGATTAATTCAGAATTAGCACTGAGACTTTTGCTGGATAATAAGGGGGCGATTCCTGCTGCCAAAAGCTTCCTCTGAAGGGTTTGATTTCCTCCTGGGTTAATCCTGGCGAGTGCACTCCTGCCCATTAGGATGCTCAGTATTAATTTCAGTCTGCACAGAGTTCATTTCAGCGGGCTCTGCTGAGAGCTCCACTGATTGCAGTGCTTAATTACCAGCTGAGTATCATCTCTTTAGCATGTGGTGGCATCCTGCCAGCCCCTGAGGGGTCTTGAGCCCTGAGCAGGACCCCAGAGCGCTCAGGGATCCTCATCCTGCCCCAGCTCCACGGGCCCTGCCAAAACTGACCATAAGTTCTGTGCTTCCCTTTACTCAGCAGTTTCCTGGGGAAAAGCTGGTAGGACAGAGAGGAGGAGGAGGAGGAGGAGGCACATTCCTCTTGTTCAGCAGCTCACCAGGGTCCAGCCCTCCAGGAGCTGGAGGATGCCAAATAGCAATTTTTAATCTGGGTCTGCCCAAGGTTATGATGCTCTGCCCACCCCTCCCTGCCATGCTGCCTCCAAACCCTGCATTGCAGCACAGTGTTGGGTTTCTCCATCAGTTTTCAGGAACACAAAAACCCACCCCTGGAGCACTGCTGTGCAGGTGTGTAGGTGCATGCAGAACGTGCTGTTATTTGTAATGCATACTTATACATACATACATACATACATACATATATATATATATATATATATATATATGCCTATGAAATATAAAAGGAGGTTATTTCTTACTTGGGGAGCTGAAGGCTCTGATTGCTGGGTTATATGAAATATTTAGATCATGCACAAGAGATAACTCAGAAGATATAATGTCGATGTATGATGGGAAGCTAGTCTTTATTATCACAGGTGTAAATTTTCACACCTCTGTTATCAATTTTGCAATTATAACTGGGTTTCCTGGTAAAGTAATTTACTACTCACTACCATATAGGATGAAGAAAATGATCATTTATCCACCTTCAACTCAATTAAATATTCATCGTTCCCCAAAAAAGGGGGGGAGAGGATTTAAATCACTTCCAAACTGTTCTCCAGATTTTTTTCTTTTTAAAGAAGAAGAAGAAGTCTGCCTTATAAAAAGCATAGATTTGATGCAAAAAAAGACAATGGGAGCCTAATACATCCAGGGATGCGGCACAGATTTGGCTCATCAGTCATTTGTGTTATGGGAGTCCAAAACAGTAATAAAATCAACACAAATCCAACTTCAGTGTGAGAAGAGAGGCTGATTCTCGAGTCAGATGAAAGCAGCATCATTCCAGCTCTGATTAAAGCAAGCAGGTTGTGCTTGTAGAGAGGAGACCATAACAAAGTTTGTTCTTGCTTGTGCTTTTCAGCACTGAGCAAACATTGTTCATTTCTGCCTCCTTTGGTGATTTAATCTTTCATACAAGAAATCTGGGATTACTTTGCAGGTAGAGAATTTTGGTGTTTGGGTGCAAAAAAACCCCTCATCTCAATCAGAATTCATCAGGAGCTTCACTCTCAGCACCTTTCTCCTCCTGCCCTGTTTTTCTCCTGTCCTGCCTCTGCTCTGCCAAACCTTCCATCACTCAATCTGTGATGTCTCGTGGCTCCAAGCACGCTCCTGTTGTTGGCTAATTCTCAGTGAGACTTTTATTCCAAAGGCTTCTCCAACAGCCTGATTATATAATAACAGCTTGCTCATTACCCCGAATATAAATAGTTGAAGTATCCCCCGAGAATGGACACAGCTGGTGGAACTTCCCATATTAGCACCACATTAATATTTATGGCAGCACTGTGTAAGTATGCAAAATATTGGCATCCCTCCATGCAAAAGTTTACACATCTGTCATTAATGACTCTGCCCCAACATCCCAGGCAGGTCAGGGAGCTGCAGAGGGGAGCCTGGATCCTGCCTGAAATTCCGATGGGGCAGCTCCAGCTCTCGCCCAGCATCGTTTGCTCTGTGGCTGAGTCACCCCTGGGTGTCCGGGAGGGGTGACAGTGACAGTCCCCTCGTCCCAGCGGTGCCCCCAGCTGATTTACCAGGGTTTGTTTTGGCTTACGAAGTGAAATATATGAAAGGACGTGATGAGAACCAGCTAATTGTACATATAACCTTTAAGATGTCTCGGACAGGATTCCAGCCTTCACCTCGGGCTATAAAGAGAAAGTAATGGGGCCATAAACACACATTTAAGTGTGCCTTTAAAGTTTAAGGAGAGTTTAATTGCAGGAGCTGGGGTGCCTGGGAGCAGAGCCCAGCACAGGTAGTGTTTCCTCGGGAGACACTCAGCGAGGGCCAGGCTCAGCATCCAGCTCTGAGGCTTTGCCTGCCCCGAGGGGAATGGGATTGTGCCAATAAACGTCCCAGCTGCAGGTCAGATTGTAAATGAAAGTGATATTTAATGGCCCAGATCTTCCACTGGTGGAAAGCAGCCCTGTGTGCTGCTCGCAGGGGCTCTGGCTTGGTTTAAATCCAGGAGGTGTTCCTGACCTGTGGGCATGACTTTGGGAAGTTCTTTGGAGCCTGATGCTGGTTTATAACACTCCCAAGGATGAAGCAGTTGCAAGCAGCCTCCAAGTCCCTCCGGGTTCACAGCAGCCTGAGCAGATGCACGAGAACCCCTCAGTGTCTGCCTGCTCACCCCAAGGCAGGTCCCAGCACCCTGCATCCTGGGAAAAGGAAAATGGAAGAGAGGAAAGGGGAGATTTTTATTTTTCTTTTTCTTCTGGTGTGACTTTTAGTCGTGCAGATGAAAACACAGATGGATCTGTGGCCATCTGCAGAGCAGGTACAGTGCCCCAGGAGGGCTGTGCTGGGCTGCAGTGGGTGCCCTTGGGGATGTCACAGGCAGCAAGAGAGAGCTGTCCCCAGCCTTGTTAAGGCAGTGGGATTGAGCAAAGCATCAAGAAGCAGGAGCTGGGCAGGCTCAGTGACAGCTGCACCCGTGATGGTGCAGAGCAGGGATCAGACAAGCTGCTGGTTTATTGCTTTTATTTAATCTAGAAAAAGCTGTCACTGAGGGGAAGCAGAGTAAAAGGAAGCAGAACAAAACCCAAAATGCTTTTAACAGCTACTCATCCCTGAACACCCTGGGGCTCCAGTTGGACTTTCCCAGCCTGTTTGCAGCTTGGGTGCAACAAACTCCCACTTGACAGCCATCTGATGAACCCTGAGGCCCTGATAACCCTGGCTGACCCCTAGGGGGACATGCAGACATCAATGCCATGTCTGATGGAGCTGCAGGAGGACCTCCAGCTCAGCTGCCCTCTCAGAGGTTGTGGCTGGAGAATAGAGCACTCCAGCTGTGCTCCCAAGCTGGTGTCCCACCAAGCTGCTGCAGCACCACGGTGCAGCTCTGAGCTCAGCATTGCTGTTCTGCAGCTTCTCAGGTACTGCTGGGGGTTTGCTCTGCACCAAAATCTTCGCAATTTTCAGGAGAATGGATATCAACCACACAGCAAGTGGGGGCCGGCTGGTGGTCAGCTGCAGGTCTGTGAAGTCAGAGGAAGGGACGCCATCCATTAGCCAATTCCACATTCCCCTCAGAGGCAGCACTGATGGAGCAGTGGACAGTCTGCTGCCAGCTCCACAGACAGCACAGGGGGTCTCCACCTTGGGAACGTGGGGAGACACTCACTGAACAGCAAAAATATCTGAGGAAATATCTCACAGAAAGGTGGGAGCTCAGCCTGTGCACTCACAGACTGTCCCAGGGTCCCTTGAAGTGCAGGGTGCTGCAGGATGCAGGTGACATGACCTGCACTGGGATGGGGAGGTGACAGGCACCCAGCCCCAAGAACCCCTGTCCTCTCCAGGGATGTGTGTAAAATTAATTGATAAAGCATAATCGCTGTATCAATGCCTTTTTTAGAAAAGATAAAGTACACTTCAAAGCTAATTTAGGCCTGCAGACAAATGGCTTAAAGAAGAGCTACTGTACTGAAAAATGGCCGTGTCATTTTTTTCCCCAAATCATAGTTTCAATGCACACAGCCTCAGCCTGACATTCTGAATTATGGCTTTTATTAAACATTAGTAATAGAGTGCACTTAAATCATGGTTTCCCTGTAAAAGAGAGATGTGTTCAACTCAGATCTGCACATTTTAATGCCATATTTCTTCCTTTTACTTTCCCCGCAAGATAAATTTACTTACTCCACAAAAATGTTTTGCTGAAAAGAATAATTCATCCTTCAGTGTCCATCTAATGCACCTTGTGAGTAATGTGAAACGATGCAAAAATTACAATGCACTGGCCATGCCTGGAATGCTTAGATGCCTCTGAGTTAGAGGTTATGCACACAGAGTATTGAAATTAGATTTAACAACTATCATCTTTTACAATGTTGCCTTGATGATTTTTTTTCCCCTTTTATAGCTTTGATCAGATGCCTTCTGAATACATTGCCAGTAACAAACCTCACAGTCTGCTGCTCTGCAAGCCCTGCTAAGCTCTGAGCCAGGTTGCCAATAACTGCTTCTTCTTTTTTTTTTTTTTTTTTTTTTTTTAATAAGTGAGAATATTTGTAGCCACAATTTTCTCCAGCAGGCGAAATTCAGATTATATTTTTACTCCGTGAGTGGATCGAAAATAGGTGGTGGGGTAGGCAGACAGCTGTAGAAATAGCATCCTCTGGGTACCAGAGTTTGCTGTGCTGAGCCCTTGCAGGGTGAGGGCATACCTGTGCCCTCTGGCTGGGTGCCCTGGAGAGCTGGGCATCCTCAGCACAGGTGAATGGGCCACGGGCTCCATCCCAGCCCTGGCACGAGCAGCAGGCGCAGCGTCTCGCTCTAACTCAGACTCCTGGTCCAGCCATCCTCTCTGGGTACACACAGGCAGAGCCAGCCCTGAAATGTGACCTTTGCTTAAAGGACAGCAAGTGTACCATTGAATCAATGTCCCTCTGCCAGGAGCTCTGCATTGGAGCTGCATTGCAGTGTCAGCAGCAGGGCTGCTCCAGCTCCAGCTCTCACCTGAATGCACCAGGACCCACTGACACCTTGGGGAGGGTGGTGCCACAGCCCTGCGCTGGTGCTTGAGGGGGACAATGGGTTTGGGGATTGCCAAGCACCTACAGACACTGGGGATGTGGGTTTGCTGGAAATCTGACGCTGTTAACTCACGGTGGAGTTTGACTAACAGGGAGAAGATGGTGTTCAGTAAGCACTGCAAATCTTCTGCCTTATTTATTGGCAGCATGGTAGGGATATTAATTGATTGGTCCCCCAAGATTCCTCCAATGTTGGTAGCAGAAGCAGTATCCCTCTGTTTTTTCAGTTCCAGGTCCCTGGGGCAGAAGGAAACACCATTCCCAGCTACCCTCCTTTGGGACTTCCCAGCCCTGGAACTCACACTAACACACCACAGGAATATTTATGATTTATAGGGGTTTTCTTGTATTGATACCTGGGACTCCCTGCAGGGTTATGATCCCATTATACACAGCAAATAGGAAAACCAGTCTTGTAGATTGTTTGCAAGAGAGCTATAAAATGTGACTAAGAGAAGCAACTTCACCTATCCCACACAGCAGTTTAGCTGGGAAATTTCTAATGGCACCTCCATCAGCTCGGAGTCTCAGATTCAGAGCCTCAGAGAAAAGGTTTGTCTGAGTTAGCTGCTCCAGGATGAGTCCCCAAAGAGCATGTAAAGACTTCTCAATTTGACCTGCTGAACTGAAGTTGTTATTAAGACCTAAAATTATTGCTGTGCTATTGCTGCTTGGTGGATGACAACAGGAAAATCACCGGACAATGGACATTGGCAATGACTTTATCCATAGCTTGGTGACTTTGGATGTCTTCACTATGATCCCTTCCACTGAACTTCAGTTCCATTCAAATTTCCTCTCAGAGAGCATAAATGCTTCCAAACAGAAGTGGAAAAACCTCCAGCACATTAGCTAATAGCACATCAGAGGAAGTGCCTGGCTGCGACTGTAACCTCAGCAGGCATCTTTACATGGGAGGACGTAAACTGTCTCTGAATTATTTATTGAACCAAAGTCATCAAATTGGACAATTAACCTTGAAAACTTAATTTAAGCACCATAAAAGAAACATCTCCTGAAAAACGTGTCCCTAATAAAAGCCAGAAGCACAAACTGTAGCAGGTTCTGCCATGGTCCATTGCAGGAACTGGGAACTTCAGCGGGTTTGTCCCTGAGGAGGGATTAGTGCTGGAGGTGACTTGGCAGGAAGGCAGGAATTTGGAGAGCAGAGCAGAGCATCCCTGGAGCTCTCTGAGTGCTGCTCCAAAGGATGCTCCTCCATCACCAGGGCTGCAGAGACATCCTGGGCAGCCACAGGCTCTGTCTGCTCTGCCCAGCCCCAAACCCCACTGCTGCTCCCAAATCCCTCATTTCCCCACAGGGATGGAGACAACACAGGCACACAGTGAAGTGGTGGAGTTAAAAGAATCAGATGAGCGGAGTTCTTCCAAAGGGTTTTACCATACAAAGGGTTTTACCCAGCCTGGAAGCTCTTTGGAAGCAAGAGGCAGTTTCCCTCCTCAGTGCCCTCTGCTGTGGATGAGCTCCTGCTCCAGGCTGGTGTCTGCTGCACTCTTCTGACACCACTAAATGAGGGAAGCTGCAGAAGGCTTCAGCAATTTATTCTGTTTAATTTCCTCCACAAAGGTGTTTTATCCTCACTAATAAAAAGAGTGGAACTTGATCATTTCTAAAATATTGTCCCTTCTAAATCTTTATGGCTCAAAGTGGACTGAGATCATTAGAAGTTACTTTATGTGCAGCTCAATCAGCTCCAAAGGGCTATCTCAGTCACTCTGTGCTTGCTGAGAGCAGATCCTATTTCCCAGAGGCAAAAGGACAATACTTAATCACTTCCTCACTTGTTAGGTGTTTTAACAAGTTGTATTAAGCTTCATCAGTTGGAGCTTTCATGCCAGATTAAAAATGACAGTTCACTTCTCTGTTATTATAGGGCATCATTTGTTTTCTTTTATTTTGCTGGGCACTTGCATGCCACTCTAATTTCACACAAAAATATATGACTGATGTCACCCAGAAGTAATTAGGTTTTAAAAGCCTTGATTGCAATAGACACGGACGTTACGGCTTTATGGTGCCACTGCTTTGCCATCCACTTTATGGCTGTTGATTCTGCAAGTATTTCATAGATCTGTCAATAGGAATAAGTTAGCTGATGTTGACTGGAACTATTAATCAGAAAGAAGGAAAATATACATTTTTATTCCTGCTCTCAGACTTGATAGCTCAGTAAAAGCCTCCCTACCCAGGTTTGCAGCACTCCAGGGTTCCCTCACTGCTGAAATTAGAGAGATGCAGGGAGATCCTGGGCTCCTTCAGATTTATAAACAAATTGTTTTAACACACTGTTTTGGAGAGACCTGTTCTTTGCCACTGGATATGGATATTGTGTTTTAATGCACAGGGAAGAACACATTTAATTGTTCTAGCCTTCCAATAATATTTTATAGGGATCCATCTGATTCCTGTGAGGGAGGGATGGAGCTGTTGCCTTCCTGCTGTGCTCCAGGAAGAAAGTGGGTCAGAGTCAAGAGCTCAGAGGGTTGCATTTACAACTCAAACTCAGCTCTGGTAGTGTGGAATTAGACCACTCATGTTAAAATGCCTTTCTGTGGCCATGACAAATCCAGGAACCTTCTGGTTTGGCAGCCAGCAGGGAAACAGAGTGGAATACAGGGGGGTATTGGAGATCCTGGTACTGCTGCAGGTGAGTGCACAGCATCCCTTGACCTCAGTGGGACTGGGAATTTGCCCAGCCAGCTAAATGCTGATTTGGGTTTCAGAAGGACTGCAAAGCTTGGGAAACCAGGGAGGATTATTTAAAAGGGTTTGTATGCAGCCCAGCAGTCTGAACCATTTCACAGTGATCAAAACCCCTCAGGCTTTTGTCATGAGAACCACAATAAAGAGTTCTGCTGCTGGTTTCTCTCGTGACTTCAAGTTCCTCATTTTAAACAAAATCTGGTCCCTTTCCACAAAAGCAGAACTTACAGATATTTGTTCTTAATGGGCCTTTCTTCTGATGCCACCTCAGTGATAAGGTGCACCTGTAAGGGCAGTGAAGGTGCCCTTGGGTAAGGCAGACCCAGACCATTCCCACTGCTCACCCTGAAAGGCAGCCCCATGAAATGGATGTGCTGGGACCTATCCCAGTACATAACAATGTCATCTCACCCTGGTTACATCAACCTTTTAATCAAATCTTGGGCGAATGTCCCAGGTGGCAGGAATGGACTTTGTTGTGCCAAGAACAGCGAGTCCATTCCAGAAACAGGGACTTGATCCCACCCAGTTCACTCCAAAACACGTTGGCTACAGCTACAAAACCCTTTGAGTCCAGCAAAGGGTGGAAAAGTGGAGCTTTTCTCGGGATTGCTGTGCTGTCCTTGCTTTTCCAGAGCTGGAGCCATACCCAGAGACTGACCACACCATCCTTGGGAGGCTCAGCCCTCCTGGAGGCACCAGGTTCAGGTGCCATCTCCTGTGCACCAAAGAAACTAATGAGGAGACTTCTGTCTGCTCGTGTTTAATGGGAAAAGGATTTAAGGATTTCTCCTGCACTGTTGCCATCATGAAAGGAGCTCTGCCTTCCCTGGGATAGTCGATGGTCCCAAGGATTTCACCATGCAGGGAAGGCATCATCTCCTGGCTTTTCCTCAGAAAGTGCTGTGTCTGTCTTTCATCTGCCCTGAACAATCTTCTGCTTGACTTCTGAGTAAAATATGGGCTGCTTTACACTTTCCTTTTCCTTTTTTTTTTTTTTTTTTTTTTTCCTCGTAGAAGAAAATTCTAGACAGCAAACACAGGAAGAAAAAAGGCTGAATTGCCAGCAGATAAGCCCAATTTCACTTGACCCCTGAGCTCTATCGGTCACCCCTAACAATGGGATGTACTCTTATCTCAGCACACCACTTAACACCCATTAATGCTTTGGGGAGTTAGTCCAGCTCTTTAAGATCCCCATGTAAGGATTTATTTCAAACACTGAGATGAGTGGGATGGCTGCCTTTAGCAGCTGCAATCTGAAGTGCTGGTCTGTCCTGCTCGGTACTCTGCTCACTGTAAAGCTTTAACCCAGTGGATTAAGGACCTCTAAGGAAAAAAAAAAATCACTTAGAGCAGATTTGCAGCTGGTTTGAGTTGGGAAAGCTCCTGCAGCACACGCTGGTACCGCTTCCCTTACTGCAGGAGCATTGGCATTGCTCCACAAATTAATTCATCCAGGTTCAGTGCCTGATGGTTGTGTTGACTTACCTGAGAGCAAAGTCTGATTTCTCACCAGTCCTGACTTTGGATGCAAGTTCTGGAAGTTTTTATTTGGAATTTGAAGTTTCTCTGTGTTGTCTCCATTTATTTTCAATCTGCAGTAATGGCATAAAAATTCAGGCTGTTATAAAAAGAAAAATTTCTAAAATTATTTACTCATCTAATTATCCTGAAATAATTTAAAATCAGAATAAACTAAATGTTGCTGCAAATTTTGCTCTGTTCAGAAATATCCAAGGAGAGCTGAGACAGATGCACAGGTTTTTCAACCTTACAAGTTTGTTTGCCACTACTGGGCATGATTAAGAACTTCAGATCAAGTTTGTAATTTTGACTTTATAATAGAAACAAAATTAAATAGATATATAAAACAGAGCATATCCCTGATTACAGTGATTCCAACCCCAATTTGGGTCAAAACAACTGCCTTCAACAGACCCTTTTCAAGGAAAGGTGGGCATCAGCTGAGACCTCCAATGCTGCTGGAGAAGAGCTCCCAAAGTGACAGCAAAATTTACTAAATCCTTGTGGAGAAATGGCAGAAAAATTTGTTTAGACCACTGAAAAGGAAAAATTACACAGTGAAAATAAAAATGATAATTAAAATTTTTCTTACTGATTGGGCTGGAGTAGGAGAGCCTGAAAATTGCAGGCTTTACTCTCTCTGTATCTGTCCCAGTTAAAATTTTGAATGACCCCCTTCATTTTCCAACTGGTCTTACATTTCTCCTGGATTTTGACTGAATGCAATATCTGACTGCAGCAAAGTGTGTTTTCTTTCTAAAACGCTTTCAGCCCTGATTCATAACTGGTAGGAAAAAATAATCTATGGAATGAAATATGCCGAGGGCTTTAAGCAAATATTTAGGCAAAAAGCAGCTGGTAAATCTCTAATGAATGGCTGGATGTAGAGCTAACACATAATTCATGGCATGCCAGCCAGGAGGGCCTAATCCATCTCCTCTGCTCCGAGCTCCTCCTGACATCCCGGGAGCTGGGGCTGCTCTGTGAGCACCCAAGGCAGGCAGCAGGAGAGGAGATGCTTCCACAGCCCTGTCAGAGCTGGCTCTGCAGCCAGAAGTTTGTTGTCCAGGGTTATTTTCTCTGGTTCAGCTCCTCCTGCCCTGGTTTTAAGGACAGGCTGTTGTGTGGGGGCACTCAGGTGACAGAGGTTTGAAAGGACAAACTGATCACCCTTGGCAGATGTCATCACTGCTACATCCACCCATGCACTCCCATTCCTCTCCACACACAAGAGCTCAATAAAATCCCACATATCCCATAAAGAATCCCATTTTCACTTTTACTTTAGTAACTCTAAAATAATGGGACGTTGATACTGCATTACAGAGCAGTTCCCTTGGATGGATCCATGGCACAGTCCTTATCAAGTGAGTTCAAGGTGATTTATGTTATCATGGTGATTTTGCATCTTGTTTATTACCTTCTAGAGATCACTTTGCAGTGATTTTTAAGGTGGCATGGAAATTACCACCTGAACTGTCTTCTAAATCAATGAAGCCTTTTCCTGCCCGATAATAAAGCTCTCTTTATGGTTTTCAATGAGCAGATATTAGCTAACGCTTAATTACTGTGGAGGGGCAGGTACTAAGCACAGGAGAGTCAACAGCATTAATAGAACTCTGAGAGTAAAAATAAATCAGGAGGTACAATAAGGGGGACATTAAGGAGTGAAATGCTCACCTCTGGCATTGCCTTGAGGGGACACCAGGGTGTCACTGTGACATCAGCCCTTCAGTGTTTCATGGACTCCTTTCTCCAGTGAAGATGATGTTGACCCAGCCCATTGTGCCTGAAATGCTGCCCTTACCACAGGGCTGGGATTCTCTTCATTGATTCCTGACACAATTCCCCAGTGATTTGCAGGAATCAATCTGCAATGGGTGCTGGAAGTTTCATATAAATGCACCAGAGGTGGCAACCAGGGCAGGTGTGTGATGGGACAGGTCCTGGTCATCCTCAGCTTGTTGTTCCAACAGCAGAAGGAGACAAAACCCACACTGTCTCCTCCATCCATGCCTGTGCAGGGGCTCACCAGCATCCAAACTCTCTCTCCTCCATGGAAACCAGTTACCCTCTCCTCTGCTTCACTGCAGGCTAAAAAATTATATCTGTGGTGCTCATCATTCCACAAATCACTGCTGCTCCTTTCAGAGCGTCCCCAAAAGCTCAGTGCTGTCATCTTTCTCCCTGCTTTCTCACAAGGAGGCTTTAAAGAAACACATTTTCCAAATTTTCCCTGCTAACGGATGCAATTTGAGACTGAGGATGACTTTTCTTGTCACAGGACTCTTGGAAATGGTGTTGGCTGTGGTTCAGGCACAAGTAAATGGCAGGAAAAAGATGAGCAGGAGTGAGATGGAAAAATTTCCCCACACCTGGGTAAAAAATCCCATATTTTGGGCACAGGAGCAGAAGCACAGGCTGGTCACTGCAGGCTCAACAGCTGCCTTCTATTGGCAGAGTCACTCCCCCAAGCCACTGCCAGCCTGCACATCCTCTTGGATATCATTCTTTGCAGCAATGCAAAACCAAAGATGAATTACAACAGAAGAGTTGAGGGTTGGTTTTTTTTTTATGAAAATATGCTGAACTCACAAAAATCCAACACTAGCAATAAATTCTCAGCATAACCTTAAGAACAGGATGTTTAAATGTGACCAATACTCCACAAAGAGGATGTTCTAACTCTTGTCTGACGACTGCCTTGCTTCGACTTCTGAGCAGCTTTATTTTCATTCCCCAGAGGAGTTGCATATAAAATAGATCATTTTAGTGTTACTCCATAATACCTTCTTATAACTGATACATTGTGTAAATAAAACGAAACATTAATAAAAATGGTTGGTGTCTATCTCCGGCTCTAATTTAAATGCTTACAGGCAGGGAGAAAAAAACCAAACCTCCTGGAAGTGATGCTAACAAATTTCACAAACAAGACACTGAGAAAATGTGAGCACTCCAGGAGAAGGTGGCCACATGGCCAATAAATCCTGCTCCTTAAGCCAACTAGTTATTGTCTATAACGTTCATAAAACTCTTTGCACAGAAGACCCTCCGTGATGAAATAAACCATCAATCTCCACTGCATTACTATTCATTTTCGTGTGTGCTGAGAGCAAATGTCATTCAAGGCATTACAGTTCTCTCAAACTATATTAAAATACATAGTCTGATGTTACATCTTCTCCAGCCTCTCTGTTCATAAATTGTCGCTGCTGATTGGAACATAAAACATATTTTATAATGCCATAAAGCCCCAGAAGATACAAGATCACTCATGTTTGTCTTTATGGCTCAGTGTGTAGGACTTCAGGATGCTAAAGCATTGTGTATTTCATAACAGCAATGGCCAGGGTCCTGTGGAGAGGAAGTCTTAGACAATCCCATAAAACATTATTACCATATTCCTTGATGACTGAAGCACCTCTGTGCAAAGAGCTTGAGCCCTTAACTTATGGACTGTAAATGGATGAGTTTTGCCAATAAATCAGCTTTGTTTAGGAGCAGAGTTATCCTGCCCAACGCTTAGCTTTGAATGTTATCTCCAGGTGTCAGAGTAATGATGACTTTTTTCATTCCTCCATTTTTCTTTTCTTCCTGATATGGCTAAGAAAACTTCCTTTCTAGGGGTAAGTCCCCTGAGAAGCTGGTGAGGTATTTCAGCATATTAGGAAATGAGATCATGTTCTCAGTGATGCTCTGTGGCTCCATCAGACCTGCTATTTCTGGGTACTCTTTGGGGAGCAATGGTTATCACCTTCCAGGGCACTGAGATGCTTCTGTGTGGAAAGAAGGTTCCTGCCACCATTTCTGCAATCCCTGCTCTCATGTACCTCCTCCAAGGTTCAATTCAGAGCTTTTACAGCCTGTTTACTGCACTAGGGCAGTGCCAGGATGCCCCATCACTGAGCCCTGTGCTGCCAGGGTCACAAATCAGCACCCAGAACAAACAGGGTGGGGGCAAATGCTGAGTTTGGCTTGAGGTTTATTGCAGCACCTGATGGATTCAGACATAGCACTGCAGGGGGAGGGATGCTGAATGTCAGGTGCCTGTCCATCCCCAAAACATCTGAAGGGTGGCATTTTGGGTGGAAAGAAGATAAATACTAAAAAAAAAAAAAATAGGGATGAAGGCTGCTGGCTAGCAAACAGATTCATGTGTCAGGAGAGTTGACAAAGCCTTACAGTCTCCAGATATCCAATCTCCATATGAGAGCAGGGACACAACCTCATTCTGCTCACAGGAAAAGGCCCAGGAGGTGATAGAGGCCCAAAAACTCCATGATATCTGAACCTTGGGACTGGCAGGCATAGCCACAACCTGCTCTGGCTCCAGCATCCCAGACAGGTTTGGTGAGGATGCCAGCAGGCCTGATGATCCAGCAGTTCAGCAGGACACCCTCATCCCATGTGCTGCAGAGCTAAAGCCTTGGTATTCCAGTGGTTTCCTCTCTGCAGAAAGCCGTGCAGTATTTCCACCCCTTTAAAGGTCTATAAGAGGTCTCATCAAAGCCAGGTATAGTTTATATTGCAGATGGCTGCTGACATGATATAATCCACACTAACAGGCAGGCTGTTAAAGGTCAGAGTCTCACTTCACTTCTGTTATTAGCTTTGATGTTGGGAAGATGCTGAATTCCCTCCGTGTCTTTTTCTTTTAGAGGGAGAAAAGACACTGTTTACTGTCAGGCTCTTCATCAACATAATTGGTGGCTTCTCTGGAGTCGCCCCTTTGCTCTGAGAAGCGCTGTAAATCAGCTGGAGGAAGCCTGGTCTTTGAAAAACCCTCGAGCGGATGAGGAACATGAGCAGCAGTGTGCAGGATCGGCTCCATGTCTGTGCCAGATGTGTGCAGCAGGCAGGGCAGGCTGGAGCCCTCCTCATCCTGCAGCCCTAAGCCAGCAAAACTGGTCACAGCTTCAAGACACGAGCACAGAAGAGCCCTGGAGATTTTGGGGAGCCCCCCAGGAGCTGCTGCAAGCCCTGGATCCGGATGGAATCCTCAGCTCCGTGTGCTGCTCCCATGCGCAGCGGGGATGCTGCTCCCAGCATGTGCATGCCAGGTTCTTGTGTGGCTGCTGCACACAGCCCCTGCCTGCTCCAGAGCCTCGGAGGTCCCTGAGGGAGCAGAGATCATTCCTGGCCATCCAGGCTGTGCAGCCAGGCCAGAAAATATTCCTGGGAGCAGTCTGAGCAAAGCAAGGTGCAATAAAGGGATTGAAGTGCCAGGGCTGCTGTCCTTGGAGCCCACGCAGGGCTGCATCCTCCCCTGCATCCATTCCCTGAGTGGCAATCCTCAGCCTTGTCTGCCATCCCCTTTCTAAACAGAACCCCAAAGGCATCTTTTGCCGCTGAATCCCTTATTCAGAATTAATACTGACATTACTCCAGCTTCCAGCTCGCTGGGGGCTCCGACTTCTGGAAAAACTTCCCATCGAATCTCGAACAGGAGACATTACACCCATCACCAAGTCCTTGAAAAGTCCCTGCTGACCTTGACCACTGCCTTGTGCGGACCCCAAAGCCCTTCCCGACGCGGGCAGGGCAGAGGGAGGCAGGGGCTGCCGGGCTCTTTGATCTCAGCAATAGTGAGGCTTTGCCTGAAGATGGCACTACAGAATGGCCGGGGCGAGCGTGCGGCACCGGAGCGATTCATCCAGCGCTGACCAGCCACAACCCCAGCTCCTATTCCCCATAAAATGCGGGTCCATCTGCCGAGCTGGGGTCTGCTGGGGAGAAGGACAGCAGAGGTCACTGTGTGCCCGACAGACACAACCCCCAAATCCTCGGGAGAAACTGAGCTCTCCCTGTTCCCTGCAAAACTCGGGTTTCCCAAAACAAAACTCTTGCTTTTCACATTCATGACTTTCATCCGTCTTGCTCCTGACTCGGTGCTCCAGTTTCACCAAGTGCAATAAAAGAATTGAAGCGCCAGGGCTGCTGTCCTTGGAGCCCATGCAGAGCTGCATCCTCCAGTTTCACCAAGTCAGGAGCAAAACGGATAAAACTCATGAACAGGAAAAGTTTTAGTTTTCCCCCATGAATGGCACTGCAGAAGCTCACAGGGGCAGTTTCAGTGCTGAATGATCTCAAACTCTCTCATTTTGGGACAGCACAGTGGGATGGTTATTCCCCCTCTTCTCCTTCCCTATCCCATGTGTGTAGCTCCATTAAAAGAAGGCGCAACAGGAAGGAGTCACCAAACCACCCGGCCTCACACAGAGAATCCTCTCCTTCCCACTGTACTGGACCAGGAACTGTGGCTCCCAAATCATCTAAATCCCCATGCATTAATGCCAAACCCCCCCAGCCCTGAGGTTGCCCAAGCAGAGATGTTTCAAAAGCGCTTTCCTGAGGGTTTCCAGCAGACTCCATGGGCAGCCAGGGGGAAATTCCTGGGCCAAGGGCCAGGATGCAATAGGGAGGGAATGGGGAAAAGTCGGAGATTAATTGATCTTTGTCCAGAGAGGCCCGGCGGAGGCAGCATGCCCGGGCACGGGGCAGCTCCTGGCCAGCGCCACCGCGCTGCTGACAGCGACAGCGGCAGGAGTGGCTCCGCCTTATCGCTCGCCAGCGGTACCAGGGTACACCCGCGCCTTTGTTTCCAGGAGAGGGCAGGAAAATGGACAGAAAAAGGGCTCGGCCAGGCACAGGGTGGGGGTTATGGCCAGGGAACAAGGCCTGCTTAAACCCAAACTGGGAAGCCGGGCTGCTGGAGGTGGCCGGGAGAGGATGCTTGCTCCAGGAGGGCATCCCCAGTCGTCCTGCATCAAGACTTTGGCTGCAGGCAGGACTGGCAGGCAGGATCATGGCCTGCCAGGCTCAGCTCGACATCAGCTCACTGGAGAGGGTGAAGAATTGATCTGAGCTGTCAGATAAGTCACATTCCTCAATGTGAACCTGAGAAGCCATAGTACAAAAAACCCATCTCACTGTCTGTTACCGGCACTTTTCTGACCACCAGGAAGGGCTCAGGAGAATGAGTCCCAGTCCAGGGCTGGCTGTGGCTGCTGTCCATCAGCAGCTGTCACCTCCATGCTGCAGGATGACACGGACTCATGTGTGAGGAGTTGGGTGCCTTGCTGTTCCTCCCCTCTGCAGCCCGTGCAGGAACTTCCCTGAAGTTTAAACAGATATTTCTGATGCATTATGTGAAAAAAGACATTTTTACGACAAGAGTAATGGACCATGATGGGATTTAATGTTGTTGCAAGCCTGTACACATGGCCTTCCCAAAGCAAAGAGCACATGAGGCATTACCAGAGGACTTCCCAAAGAGGATAAGATATGAAAGGAGAGGATAAACCACGGTGCCAAGTACCCATATGGCAGCACAGCATTTGTGTTGGAGGCAGAGACAAACCACAAAGTTCAAAGCTCCAAGCAGAGCTGCTCCAGAGTTCAAGGTCCCTCCCACTTGATGGCATGATTTTGTCAGCTATAGCTGCAAACCGTGCCATGGGCACTGGCATATGCTCAGCAGGACTGGGGATCGCCTGCCAGTCTGACCCACGACTGAGTTATAAAGTCCATATTTGAGCCACTCCAGCATTTTAACTCATCACAGTTTCTAAGCCATTTCTGCTCGAGACATGGACACAGTTAAAGGTGCCACAATGAAGAGTGGGGCTGCGAGCCCGTGTGGGTCTGAATTCCTTCCTTTCCCTAAATCATGTCATCTGCCTGAGCATCCTTCACCAGCTTCCTAACATTTCCCATCCATCTCAGCCGTTGGAAACCCTTTGGATCTCCCTTTTGTTTACAATGAGTAATGGGCAGGAGTTAACAGAGGTTCCAGAGGAAAAGGTCAGTGTAGTTCAAGCAGCATTAGGAAGAAACCCTCAGCCCCGCTTTGATCTGCAGAGGATTTAAGCGGTCAATAAGGCAGCGAGGGGAGCAGCAGCATGGCCCAGATGCCCTCTCGGTGGAGCTGCTCCCAAGGCTCCAGTCTCAGTCCCAGCCCCTCCAGGATGCAATTCCTACCAGTCCCTGGGGCTTTATGGCCCGGGGAGGCCGTGAGTCATGGGCCCCGTGTCTGGCGGTGCCATGCACGGCTCCTCGGCCGCCGCCGCAGCCTCCCCGCGTGTTTGCGATTGCTGAGGCAGACTGTTTGCTCCTGCCACGTCCAAGGCAAGCCAGTAAAAGTTTACAAAGGGCTAGAGCTCAATGGTGAGCTGGTGAAAACAGCGGTGCGGGCTCCGCGGCTCCGCGGGTCAAAGTCTGAAGTGTGCCCCGGCAGTTTACACACGTATTTATTTTACGGCTGAATGGGAGTCATTTCACCGAGATCAACCTTCCAAGAAAATGGGGTGAAAGCCCTTGAGCCGGAAAGAGTGGGTGGGACTTTTGCTTTTTAACCTTCAAATGCATTGGGCTGATGGATCCTGCCCAAGTACAGCCAATTAATGTCACAGGATGAGGTAGGATGACACGTTGGAGCAGGGCTGGATGCACAGCAGCTCCATTGCCTGGGTTGACACTGGGTCAGATATCCAATGGCTCAGCTGGGACAACATTTTAAGAAGCATTTCCACCTCCTCAAGTTGGAAAGACCACATCCCAAAAAGGGAATTTTCTTTAAAACCATACCAGCATAACCCCTGATGTTTGTATCATCTGAAATGACAAATGTTCTCTATGGATGCTCATTCCATATTCATGATGGTGTTTTCCTGGCTTATCCTCGTCCACTTTCGTAGTAAAATCAGCTAAATTTGAAAAAGGTGCTGTCATCATAATAGAGCTGGTTTTGTACAACTTTGGCAGAAAAATGGCATGAGCTCACCCAGCAGGAGCAGCCACGTTTGCTGTGGACCCAAGACCTGCGCCATCCATGGAGTCTCCAATACCTTCCCTTCCCTTTCTCTCCTTGGCTTGGCTTCTACCAGCAGGATGCATTTGGGAGAGCTTTTACTCTATAAGCCCCATAAATGAAGTCGCTCAGTATCACACATCTCCTGCTGGTTCCCCAGCAGGTTTCCAGATTAAACGGGGGGGTGGAAACACCAAAAAGAAATCAAAAGAAACCAGATGCTCAGGGGATTGATTATTCCTGCATGATCCTTTGGATAAATAAAGTGTTTGGAAAGTTCTGAACACATATTTTGATGCTGGGAACTAATTAATAAAAAGCAGAGGGCAGGAATAGATATGGCTTCAGGCTTCCCAGATGCCAGGAAATGATGTTAGGTTAGGTTTTCTTGGAGTCAGAGCAGTGCAGAGGGCATGATGGGTACACACCACCCTGTGGGCTGTGAGGTTCCCATGGGTGTCTCCAGCTGTATCATTTTTGGGATGGGTCAGAGGCAGGAACAGCCAGCAGCTCTTGCATTTCCATCAGGTCCCATACGAAGGGCAGCTGCAGCCTGGGCAGAGCCTCTTTACATCCTCCCCTAATCCACTCACACCCTCTCAATCTGGTTCAAATAACTCAGTGGGTTTCTCCTGAGCCCCAGGCAGGGATGCACATGTTCCTGGGTGAGGGGAAAGCCTTGGAAATGGGGTCATGAAAGGATATGGCTGGGAGAAACCACTCATCAGGCAAGATCCAGGGCTGAGCACCCGCCTGGAGCTCACATGGGGTGGCTCAGCAGCAGAGGAGCAGCCACGCTGCCAGCAGCTGCCTGACACAGCTGCTCCTCCCTGCACAGACAGCCAGGGATGGAGGGGAGCAGGCAGACCCCAGGTCACTGCATGTCCCCTGCCCAGCTGCCCCCCATCATCCCACCCCCAAGGGCTGGGGCTCCCTGGGCTGGACCCAGCTGTGGTGGCCATGGATGCAATCCTGGGAGAGGCAGGACAATCCCCTGCCCTCCCACAGCACAGCCAGGAGGGTGCACAGGGGTCCAAAGGCAGCAGATCAGAGATCCAAGGACATGGGGTTGCTGGAGGAGATAAGCTCTGGAAAAGGTCGTCAGCCAGAGAGGCTGGTGTTTATCTGGACATGCAAAAAAAACTGTAGGGAAAATGCTGTAAGTGACTAGGTAAATATTTCAAGTGGTGTTTCCATTAACTCCACACTCCCTTTACAGATTTTCCTTGGTTTTATTCCTGGACTCAAAGTTGCCTTTGGCGACTTTTTGGTTCTTATCTCAATTCTACATGTTGAACTCCTTGAGTCAACTGAGTCTAATAATTTAGAGTGTTGTTTCAGTGATTTATCAGAGCAACACAAGCCAAAACGAGGGATTATTTGTGAAAGTTTGTTTGAGGCACTTACAGGAAAAAACCATTTCTGAAAACCTGAATGAGATTATTTTTAATGAAAAAAAAAAGTGTATGTAATATTCAGGAGCTGAAATGAAGCGTGTAATTTTTCTGAAGGAGTTTGACAGTCAAAAGCTCTGAAATGAGTAACCTCTTGCCCCCTCCCCAACAGTATTCCTGCAAATCTTTCTAGGTTATTAATAAGTGTTAGCATTTCCATTATATTTACCATTGTGCAAAATGCATTTCTGCCATCAATACCTTCATGTATATGAGCCTTTTTGTTGTGCTTTCATTGTTGATATATTCAAGCTATTTTTTATTACTTGTTTATTTAAAATCATTTTGCTATGTCGCCTTTATATTTCTTGGCTGCATTCAAAATACATATTTAAATTGTCTGTGCCTCTAAGAGAATGATATTAGTGATAAAACACTCTGTATTCACTCACATCTCTCCCAGTGAGTTCTTATGCACATTTTATAATCTCTTTATGCTTCCTTGCCCTCTTTTGCAAAGGCTTTAATTTCTCTTGTATTATGCAGGTTAGAAATACCACAAAGGAGATATTGATATTATTTGTTTATAAGACACCTCACACATTTACAGGTCAGGTCCAGAGGTTCTCCCATGGCACAGCTCAGAGAAATGCCAGGTATTTTTAGGGCGAAATTCCCATCTGACTTTATAACAGAGATATTTCTGCTCTGCAATATTTGCTTTTAATGATAACAATTCCAGCTCTGATGATAAAACCTAAAATCTTGCAACAAGTGTTTCTCTTTTTTTTTTTTTCCTTTTCCACTACTCCTGGGGTTGTGTGATTGTGCAATTATCTCAGCTTTTATTTGTTATCATCTTTTTATACCTTGTGGCTGCCAAGAAGAGCTTGAAAAGGCAAGCTCTGCTGTTTCAGGCATTTGAAGGTGTTGAGAAGGGGGAGGTCCAAGGCAGGGTTTATGGGGCTGAGGCAGAGTGAGGGGCCCTTCTCCACGATCCCAGGGGAGCTGTTGGGGTTCTCCTACAACACTGGGGGGTCCTGCCTCCAGCTTGGGCAGGAATTTGCTGCAGGGTCCAGCCCTGTGCCCCCAGGCTGGCTCTCCCCCAGCCTTTCCCTCTGAGTGTAGCCAATGTCCACTGAGACCCACAATTAGTGGCTTCTGCCAGGATGTTGTGAACCAGTGGGGTTTTTTGGCTTAAATACCGCTCAAGGAGGGCTGAGTGCCTGGGGAAGGCTGCAGGATGCCAGGAACATACATAGTGGGTGGGGAAGTGTCACTGTCATATTTTCTGGAAAAATCCTTTCGCCAGGATTTTTTCAGGATTTTTTCTCCTGAGAAGCTGAGAAGCCTCAGAGAAAAATGAAAATAAGAATTAACTGATTCTCTTCTCTCTGTTTTTCTGCTTTAGAATGTGGTCTGCAGTTTGTTTATCCAACATGTGAATTGTTTTTACTTAATGACCAACCACAGTCTGGCTGTGTCAGACTCTGAGGAGTCAGCCATGAGTTTTTCTTATCATTCTTGTTAAGCCTTCTGTAAGTACCCTTTCTCTATTCTTTAGTATAGTTTTAGTATTAATATAATATAATATAATATAATATAATATAATATAATATAATATAATAATTGTATTATATCATATATATTATATTATTCTATATAATAAATATTATATACTATAATATGATATAATATTGTTAATGTAATATTTTATCATATTATAATATATTATATAATGTATAATATGTAATATTTAATTATTATATATAATATATTATTTTATATAATAATATATTATATATAGTAATATTAATGTATATACTATTATTAATATATAACAATAATATATAAGAATATAATATATAATATTGTAATAATATAATATTATATATTATGATTATTATATTATAATATATTATATAATATATAACAATATATTATATTATATAATATAATATAATATTATTATACAATAATATGATATGATTATTATATTATATTATATTATATTATATTATATTATATTATATTATATTATATTATATTAATAATTACTATATTATATTATATTATGTAATATAATATATAATAATATAATATAATATAATATAATATAATATAATATAATATAATATAATATAATATAATACAATACAATACAATACAATACAATACAATAATAATTTAGCTTTCTAAGAACATGGAGTCAGATTCCCAATTCCTCCTTCCTCCTGTAGACCCAGCAAATACCTCAGGGAAGGTGCGCACATCAGGAGCAAGCACCTCCAGCTTCCCAAATCCTCCACAGGGTCCGCACAGAGAGCCCCGAGGGGCATCCCCGGGCTGGCACAGCCCCGCCGTGTCCCTGTCCCGCTGTCCCCGCAGTGCCAGCTCCGGGCAGGGTGACCTGTCAAGAGCAGGGTCAGCCGCGGGTCAGCCTCAGAGAGAGAAAACAGCGCTCGCTGCCCTTATCAGCCCTGGGGAGGGACACCCGTGGGGTGGCAGCAGGGCATGGCCCGGGGGTCACCCCTGCGTGACCACCCAGCAGCTCTGGCAGGGCAACGAGAGCCCCGGGCAGTTCAGTCCCGGCTGGTGCCCAGCTCCCACATCCTTACAGCCCTGACACAAAGCCAATGTACACTGAGAAACAGCAAGGACCTGCCCCACCCTAAAAAGGTGCTTTTCCTGACAGAATTATGTCAGTTTTCATGCCTGACCCAGCAGAGAGTGAAGCTTCGCTGATGCACAGGATAACCCTATAGAAGGCTCAGATTCCTGGCCATTTTTATTCTCCTGCACCTTGCAACCTGCGACTATTTATATATTCAAGGCTTAAAAGAACAAAGCATTTAATCCTGTGCTTAACATCAGGGCCACCAGTAGTTTCCCCTGACACTGAAGAAATTATTCCCATGTGGAGCACCAAGTCACAGCCTGCTGTGTTGGGACAGACAGAGCCTTTCTGCTCAGAGACATTTTGGGACAAGTGGGCACAATTTCAGGACAAACAACCCCATCTCTGAGAAGCAGCCTGGGGTTTATAGAAAACCCAGTATCATTCAGAGTTGGGGTAAAGCTGCTGTCTAGAATGGATACAACACTCGGTATTTTGGAGGATTTCTCATTTTTCCTGGGTTCTGGTGAACTGTCTCCACTCCACTTGCCTCTGGAAGAAGCTGTTTCAGTTCTGCACCTTCCCTTGTGCCCGTGCCCCTTGTCAGAGGTGCTGTTCTGGTGCTCCATCTCTCTCTATTTTTCCTTTAGCCCAGCTGATCCAATCTGGGAATAAAAACAGAGGGAAACAGATGGTCCATTGTACACTCTGCTCCTGCCTGCACCAGCTCCCCACAACCGGCTGCTGGGGCCAGGTCTTGCCTCTTATTTTCCATGTTTCAGGTTAAATGCATGTGCTCTGAGGAATGTGGGCAGGACAGCTTGTGTTCCTGAGGGGGGGAGCACCTCAGCCACCCTCTGCTTTGGCTTGGTTTCCCTGCTAGAGCTGAAGAAATTGTGCAGGATGTGATCCCTGGGGCAGGGATGGGTGTCCTTGAGCCAGGAGCCCCTGGGGTGCCTGCAGGTGACATTTTGTCAGCCCTATTAATCACTGAGGACCATCTTAGGTGCTGCAGCAGCTGGAAAATTCTGAAGTGTGATTTTTGGTATCAGTGGATTATGTCTATCACCAAAAAAAAAAAGGGGAAATTATTACACCTGCAAAGAACTGTGTGTTCCCACCTTCCCTTCACAACTTTATTGCACTATATAATAATTCATTGACACAACACCAGCTTCAGTATCAAACTCTAATCCAATTAGCCCAACTCCAGGGAAGTTTCTGTTTCACTTCTGCACAGCAAGCATCGGCCACATCCAGCACAGCAAACCCCAGACACAGGCAGCTGGTGGCTGCTAACCCTGCTCCCATTCTCCAGGCTCTCTGCCTACCTTAGGAGACAAGAAAAAGCAGGAGGCTGACCCCCAGCATGATGAATTCCTGCTGAGCTTTTTCCCATTAACTTCACTAAGGGCTTAATCCTGGTTTTCAGAAGCTGGGTGGCTGGTGGGGACTTTTGGTGGAGGCAGGGGAGAGAAGACAGGGTGTTAACATGTATTTCTGATTAATTACAGTGTTCTCAAGAGTAAGTGAATAATAGTACTGGTCAGAGCCAGGCATCACACAGGTCTCAGCCCTGCAGAGTAAATGGTGTCTGAATTGTGAGTAATGTTGACCTGGCAGAGGCCAGATAAGATATGGATTTTTCATGTCCAGGACTGGACAGAATTCCACATATTGATAACTAAATGCACCAAAATATAGGCAGCACTTAGCACACAGCTCTTCCTCACTCTCAGAAATCACATTCAGCTTGGTTAGACAGCACAAGGGCCCAGCAGGGCAGGTAATTCATAAGAGAACAATTAGGAGATTAAATGGCCTCAATAACTTCCAGCCTTGCTGCCTATCTGGTACAAAGAGCATCTTTTCCTGTTAATCTGGTGAGAGCCAGGGGCCAAATCCTGCAACATCGAGGAGAGATTTCTGCAGGCATCCTGACAGTTCCTAATTGGAATTACATTCCAGTGCCACCAGAGAAAATAACAACTAAACAAGTGCTGGTGTAAACCAAAATTATGGCAGAGTTGTAGAGAGGATAGGGTTGTCCCTGCACCCTGGGTGTGTTTGGTAGCTGAACACTTTCCATGCATGCTGAGCCAGCAACTTTTATAAATATCTTCTAAATTTACCCACAGCTCTCAAAGCCATCTCACTCTCCTATGTTAGAGCTGCCCAGAACAACTGAAAATTCACATGACTGTTTTTCAAAGCACAATAATCTGCCTAAAGTCAGCTGCTTTTGTTTTTAGTCATCTTGAAAACATGAAGATACCCCATTGCTCTGAGAACAGGCAGGAGGAATGCAACAAAATGAATCATTTGACTTTCGTGGTTTTATTTTGGTATATATTTCATATCTATATCTCATATCTATATATGATATATACGATTCTATTATTGACCTGTTCAGATGTTTCTCAATGGAAAATGTTCAAAATTTCCAGTTTATGAGCTGTTCTTGGAGGAGAGGTGACTTTTTGACACTGATTTGGAATGAAAAATGGCTTGAATAATCCAAGTTTCCTACAGAATATAAACTCCACCTTCCAGCCAGGTCTGGGAATGATAATTTTCCTCTTACTCCAGATTTTCTCACTTATTCAAAAAAGATAAATTTCATTATATACACTTGAGTCTCTTACATTTTTGCCAGGCTAAGTGATGGAGAAATTGCTTCATCCCTTCTGATGGCACTGGTGGAGATGCTGAGAAATGAGCTGTATTTAATGACATCCTTCCATCAGGAATCTGCTAAAATTAAAATTTGGGCTAAATGAAAAGAAACATTTCCCCAGGAACTGCACTCAGCACCCACAGCCTGGTGGGAACAGGTCCCACACTGCCTCCAGCAATTCTCCCTGAGGATGTCACCCCTGCTTACAGAAACACCCTCAGGGGTGGGGACAGCTGAGCCAACCTTAAATATTTTAGCACAGCACATCCACTGCCTTCTTACAAGGTGTCAGAATGAGACATTCCTTTAAAAAATGGTGGTAAAAACACAAAACCAAACAGAAACTTGGGGTCACCCCACCTTTTCAGCACTGCTCTCTGCTCTGGAGCATCTGCCCCAAACCTGAGACTTGTAGGAGCTTTCCTGCTACATCAGCAGCTTTCTCTGGCTGGTATTGGATGAATAGGGCAGGTCACAGCTCTCAGAGATTCATTTCATACTTTGCAAAGTCAGGAAGATTGTGTCTATTCAGTATTAAATATTTTCTCCCGCAAACAAGAGCTAGGAACGTGTTTAAAAACCGTGGGCTTTAAAACTCATGGGCTTTAGAAAGAGTGGGCTTCCCAGCCCAGCACAGCAGCAGCACACAGGGCAACACCAAATTCTTCTTTTATGAATCTATTTTATGAAATAGGTGCTTCCTTAATGCTTATGGATGTTTGTAAACTGGGAGCTCTGACTGAAGCCAGGTTTGACCCCCTGGCATTCCAGTCCTGGTGTGGCCCATTGGAGGTGCCCCTGCTCTGCCCTGGCACCAGGAGACAGGGCACACAGATGGAATGATCATATTGGCCTCCAAAGGAAAATATTTAACCCAGAGATGTCAATGGAATATAGAAATGATGGTTAAAATCCCAGAAGCCTGCCTTGTTTTTGTCTTTTTCCTTTCATCTAGCACTTTGGGTCATGCCATCACTTATATGCTTCAGCCCAAACAGGCAATTGCTGAGTTAAGAACCTGGAGTTCAAAGTGAACCATAAACCTTAGTCTATAAGATAAATCATACAAATTACTTTACAGAAATAAATAGAACATTTGGGAGAGAGGTTATCTTCTTGCCTTCAGTTTACATCTCTAATGACTGTAAGTTCACAAATGCATTCTGTCAAGAATATAAACATTGCTTTTATTATACCAAAGACAGATATTTATGACCAACTTTTACAGTATGGCCAGCCAGCTTAGAGGAAAGCCCTGGAATCTAGGCAAGAATGTAGAAACTTTGTCATGATCGTTATTAAATTTGTGGGCACCTTTTTAAAGCACCAGTGAACTCTACTCAGAAAAAACCTTCACTGTGTGGGTTAAACTGCAGAAATAAGGCTTTAAAACAGTGGTCAGGGCTGAGATTTGCTAATTTTTCCTTGTGCAAGTGGTGCTGACATGCATAAATAGGTGTTCCACACAAACACACCCAGGTGGGATTTCTCTAAAACTTTGAACTCATCTTTCCCACAGTTCTCAGTGATTTTATTACTGCAGCCTTGCACAGTGCCGTGTTTCAGGGCACAGACCTTGCTCTCCTGCTCTTGTTGCCAGAGGAATTTCATTTGGATTAGACTAGTCACTCAATCCTTTTTTTCCTATGGCACAGTATAATAAGGAAAAAAAATATTAGATGATAAAAAGATTTTTGCTGAAGCTGGGTGTTGGAGAGGTCAGGGAAACACAGAGTCAACACTAAAGGGTGTTTTACACCAAGATCCCAGCATGGAAACTGGTCCCAGTTTGTTTCTTAGAGTGCTACCTCATGTTGCTCTGTGCAGACCACATTAGGGTCCCAAACAAACCAAAATATTTTTTACTGCTCTTTGAAAAGCTCCTCTTGCAAAGCAGGGGAGCAGCTTGTGTAGGATGCAGTTTGGGTACCTGACCTGAAGCTGCTGTCATGCAGCAGGCGGGGACAGAAAACATTTTCCTTGCACAAATCCAGGGATACCGGAGTGCATTGCTGCTGTGGAACTCTGGCCTCTGCTCCTTGCTCTGTCTTTAGGATAAGGCTGGCTGGGGAGAGCTTGGGCTGTCTGGGGCAGGAGGTGCTGCCTGTGCCTTGGGAAGTTGTGACATCAAGTGTTTTCACTGCTTGATGGACTCAGGGTGCTGCTGGGGGAGGAGAGGCCGGATCCAGGTCCAAAAGGATAAGACAAATACCTCCCTAAGCCCCAGAGGCAGCTCCACAGAGCAGAGAGAGCATTTGGGCTCTGCTCCATCTCATCTCACTTACCCCTCCAAAACAAGTCCCTCTGAGCCCAAGCTAAGCTTAATTAGCAAAGCAAACGTGGGCACGGCTCCATTCCAGTGCCTGGGCTGCTTTACCTAAGCCCAGGGGAATTTCCCACCTCAGCCAAATCAGCACCTCTCCAGAGCCCCCTTCCCTCCCAGAAAAAGTGCCAGGTTTGGAGCAGAAGGGGAAGGGATCACACCAAAACCATTCTGCACCACGTATTGCTGGGCTGCACGTGTTCTGTGAGTGCAACAGTCATGGATAAGGTATGAGAAATTGGACATGAGGCTGCATTTCCTGCTCGTGCATCTGCTGGAAAAGCTGCTTGGAGCCTGCTGCTCCATCCAGGGATTGTTTCTTTCCTACATCATGGCAGTCACAGGGTCTCTGGTTGGTTGGGCTAAGTTATGTCTGGGAAGGGAGGGAAGGGAAGGGAAAGAAAAGGGGAAAAAAATGGAAAACGTTGAAGACAAAAGCGTTCAAGCCCAGCCACGTTTGTGAGCATGTGTGTGACACATTCATGGGCTGCTCTGTCAGAAGCAGGGATGTAAAATCTGTGCCCCCACTCGTGCTCAGTAAATCAAAGGGTGGAAGGGAAGAAAGGAGGAACTCCTCAGCTCTGGCTGCACCTGCAGATCTTGCCCAAATGCTGCTGGCATGCCTCCCCCCAGCCCACAGGGCAGTCTGGGGAGCAGAGCAGCCCCCAGTGAGGGTTTCCTGTCCCTTGTGCCCCCAAATCCTCCCTGCAGGAGCCTGGCTCAGCCCTGAGTGCCGGGAGGATGGGCTGCAGGTGCTCCTCAGTGCTGATGGGAGCAAATTATCAGAGACAAGAGAGCTCTGGGCTTCTCCCCTGGGGCCAGCAGCTGGCTGGGAAGCACAGAGGAGAGCAGGGAGAGGAGGGGTAAGATCCAGACCGCCAGGGAGTATAAGGCAGAGGGGTGGATGAAAGAGAGACCCTGTGATGGGAGAAGGGAACAATTTGTGCAATACGAGGACTACTCAGTGCAAATTTCAAATCACCCCGTGCAAAACCACAACTAAAGAAACTCCTTAGTGCAATACAACAAGGAGGGACCGTGAGGGCTCGGGCACGGGTGGGTTTGGAGGGGGCATTTCTATGAGGCACAGCAGGAGGGAGCAGGGCTGCATCTCCACAGAGGGTCAGCAAACAGTGGCAGTGCCAGTGCGCCCAGTGCCACCGGAGCCACCACACCCAAATCTCCTCCCAGCTCCACTGGGGCACGGCAGGCTCTGCCAGCTGCTCCCTGTCTCCCCTTGCACCTTCCTGCTTTGCATACAGGGGCTGTGATAGAGATGAGAACCTCACCTCTGCTGTACAAAACCATTTGAGAACCTCTCCTGGTGAAGGGACATCTCCACTCCCTCACAGCAATGCACCAGAGGGTGTTTTGATAAACTGATTGTATCCACTACTCAAGTGGATGGAGGTTTCTGGAAAAAGTCCAGGGATTTTCTCCTCCGTCTGACATCTCCCACACAGGCTCCTCCCTTTTGTTCCAAGCAGAAGTGTTACTTTCCTTCTCTTTTCTTACCTTTTTTTTTTTCTTTTTCCAGAGGGAATCAAGATACAGGATAGGAAGGAACACAAATGAACAAACAAACAAAAAGCCAAGAGAAATTACTTTTGCATTGAATCATGCAGGAAAAGGCCCACTCCTTTCAAATGGAACTGAACAGCCAAGAAAATTCTGAGAAAAATGGGATTCAATGGGAGAAGTGCAGGGAACAAAATAGATTTTGCTCTCTTATAGACAATAGAGCAGGGATCAGGGGCACAGACAGAGCCCAGCCCTCACCTCCATCCTTGAGATCACCCTCTGTGCAGAACCAACCATTGCCCATAGATTGACACAGGGATTAATTAATAATTTGACTGAAATGGTGTCTCAGGGCTCTTCATCACTTGACTGCTGGGTTGGAAGCACCAATAAAAATGTGGATCTGTGTTTTAGCACAGAGCTGAGAGCAGGAGCAGGTGTCTGTGCCCCTGCTGTGTGTCCCTGCTTGAGCAGAGCCTTGGAACAGCCAGACAGGTCCAGCCATTCTCCCCACACTCCTCCCTCCTGCACTGGAGCCACCATCTCAGGGACTCTCCTCTCCAAAATTAATCACAACTTGCATTAAAACCACTGCATCTTAATATGAGCTCTGTCCTAATCACAGATAAACGAGGAATCTGGATGTACACAGTGAAAACTTCTCTTTATTGCAGCCATTTCTAACACACAAGTATTCCATGGTTATTCCAGGCTATAAACAGGCCAGGACAACAGTGATTATCCATGAAAATGAACAATGGTAAATGTTTTAATCTAGTGGTTTACACAAGAAGTTGTATAAAAAAACATCTCCCAGGCATCTTACCTGAATGATAAATGAAAACAGAGCCTCAAATAACAATAACAATGTAAAACAATTTGGGAAGCCTTTTCTAAGCAGCACCCTGGTTAGAGTCCAAAGAAAATACATGCAAAAATATATTCAAAATCCCATGCTTTACATTGACTTTGGCCAGCTCCCAGTTCTTGGGTATAAAGCTTTGTCCCAAAGTTTTGCAAGTAAAACAAGTTCTTTGAATGAGGACCTGATCCAGCCAGCTGCTGAGCATTCTCCTTTCTCACTGAGGTCATCCACATCCATGGTTTGCAGGACAGACCTAATGAATAGGTCAAAAATATTCCATCATGAAATCCATCACATGAAACTCCCAAAAAATGAAACTTTTGGGATCCACCCCTTAGTTGTGTAATGCTTTTTTGTTTTGTTTTGTTTTTGTTTTGCTTTTTCTTTTTTTTTAATTAAAAATAGCAGAGATTTGAATACTGAAGTCACTGTTGGAAGCTGTTCCAGCATGTCAGTGACCATGAGGCCCATGGAGCTGGATGCTGCTCCCAAGGTTGAGGCCAAACCCTCCCTGCTCCACTCGTGGGAGCAGCCTGATGCTTGGAAGCAGCTTCTGGAAATGCTCCTGCACACAAGCTGCCCCTTCAGCACAGCACAGAATCGGGCTCTGAGCCCTTAATCCCCGCAGTGAGAAGGGGAACACTGCACACAAGATGTAGCAACAAAATAGATTTAGTTCAAGGTTAGTCTCAAGAACCCTTATCTGATCACTGACAGTAATTTATCACACAGAACCCATCATTAGTGTCAAGCTGTTTTATTACCCACTAACTTCACACTGTTTTACCGAGAGTCAAGTGTGATGTCACTCATGTTAAAGTAATTTACAGCTAATAGATATGAGCTAGGAGTCAATGCTGAGTTCCTTTCATACTCTGTGCTAGCTCCTCTCATTTTGCTCAGTAGGCAAATGAGGGAGCAAGGAGAGGCAGCAATAAAGGGGAAACCAGCCCAAGCAGCTTTGAATTCAGCATCTTTTACTTTGAGTACAAAAACTCACTCAAATACAGGAACTCTGATATCCAAGAGCTGAAATGGAAAGTAAGAGTTGAGAGACAATAACAAGTTACCTGGTGTGTGGGGTAAGAAGTGTGGAGTGCTTTGACCTTGTGGAAGCTCCATCACATCAGCAGAGGGAGAATCTCTCCAGAAGTCACATCATGTACGCCCAAACCCTACAAAATCTGTCTCACCAGGAAAAAATAAGCTTCGGCTGATTTGACACTGCCTTTTCAGTTATCTCAGCTTTGATGGTGAGAGTTCTCCTAATTTGGAACACAAAGAGAAGTTACAGAAACCTCAGTAAGGTAGTTTTGTTGCAAAAAAAAATTGAGACAACTGCGCATGAACTTTGTTTTCCTTCCCTGCCTTCTCCATCTCTCCAGGCAATTCTGTTCATTCTTAAGGTCAGCCCCAGTGCAGGCTGTGTTTATAAGAGAATACATTCCCCATTTCCAGGCACTTGCCATCTCCTCTAATGAATCCTCCTGCTGACATCTCCAGGATCCATACTCTTAGCCTGCTAGACATTCAGAGATAATCCTGACTAATGTGTATATATTCAAAGAGTTTTATTGTGGAGAATTGTACATTTGGGTTAAGGGAAAGGGCATCCTATATCAGCTCACCTCTCCAATTTTATACCCATTAAAACCATTTTAAATCACTGTATCTGCTCTTATTTCCCCTGGAAATTCCTAAAGTTTTGGCTGTTTGCATGGTGACTTCAAATGGTCCTGGAGGTGTGACCCTTCAAGGGGCTGCAGAGAAGGCCTCCAGGGATTAAATTTTAACAGCTCTTGGGATCCCAGGTAAATATATTGCTCTGACAACACACCTGGACTGTAAATCATTGGAGCATCTCTTTTGTCAGCTCTGTCAATAACTGTCCTGGTCTGTAAGTTCTGTTTGGTCAAACAACTCTTGGAAACCCAGGGTTTCAATGGTGACCTCCATTTCAACCCACAGCACCAATTGTATGCAGATTGGCCAATGAAAGGAAGAGCCCCAGTTTTTGGCTGCAGGAAGGGACCAGCTGACCAGATGTGAGGCTGAAGGTTTGGAAGAGCTGGACAATGGTTAAACTCTACCTAGAGATTGGCCTGGGTACAGTCAGATGGGATATACATGCTCATTATTTTATTCCCTTCCATGGGGAACAGAATGAAAGCTTGCCAGGACTTCTGCTTCTGCATATCTCTGCTCTCTTAAAATCATTCCAGAGGTTTCTTGTAACACATGGCTTTGCTCAGGCTGTTCCTGTGAAATCTCAAGAGCCATCAGGAGATTGTGAGTGGCCTTTTGCTGTGTTCTCCCCGCTCACAGCACTGGTGGGCTTCCATGAGCTGGGAGAAAGCAGCTGGGGAGGACCAGCTGTGATCTGGGATTAAACCCTCATGGTGCAAAGCCCAGGTTCTGGCTTGACTTTCTACTTGCAAAAGCAATAAAAAGCTTTCATCTCTTGCTCTCCAGCTCCAGAGCTTTCAACCATGGAAGCCACTGCATCTCTTGGGCAGCCCAGAGAGACAAAGAGGTGCTTTGCTTCCCACTCTGGCCAAACCAGCTGCTCTCCACCTCTCCCTCTCCACACCACCTCTCCAACTAATTGGAGCTGTGTTTTCATGCCAAAGCAGGTGAAAAGTGCGGCTGGTGAGGGCTGAGAGGTTGTTGAGAAGGTGAAAAATGAATCCGGGTGAGGTCAGGGATGCAACCAAAGAGGCAGAGAGGAGTGGGAAGGGAAGCTCCACGAGGCAGAAGAGATTTGCTGACCCAAACCAAGGCAGGTCAGATGAGGCAGAGAAGCTGTGAGAGGAGAGCACAGCCTGCAGTGAGTGAGGGCAGGAAGAATATTGGGCATGGGATATTCAAATGCAGCACAGCAAAGCAATGCAGGGAGCACTGAATTTAGTTCTAATAGGTAGAGAAGGCTGCACCATTCATTTGTCACATCCTTTCAGTACCTTGCTTGTGAGAAGTCCCAGTGCCATTTCTCCCTCATGAAAATTGGTTTTAGACCCATAAAAAACATGAAGAGAGAGATGTAAAATGAGAAGTAGCCCATAATGCAGATAGTATCCTAAATTCATCTCTAGGGCACCTGTATCAACTCCAGTGGAAGACTTCCACCAGAGGCTCATTCAGAGCTGTATTTAGAAATACACATCTGTGTAATGCTGGGCTTTTGAGTCAGGAACTTCACACCAAGCCTGAAATGGGAAAACAAAAGTGCTTCTAGTTACAGATACCAAATAAAGTAGAAAGCAAGCATTAATAGCATAGGTTATTTAGGGCAGAAATTTTATAAGATGTGAAATTCTGTCCCTGTTAGTGCAGATTTAAATAAAACTCCAGTAAATAAAATGAGGGAGAGTCACGTTTTGGGACCATGCCGTATTCTGGGCATGCAGAATCAAATCCATGCAGTCTCCTGATTAAAACAACAGACTTCTGCAAACCTTCAGACCTTGGAAGAAGAAACCACCTTCTATGTAGCCAGATTTTCAAGTGGTTGGATTTACTAAGTGCATAACTTCTCACTATTTATATTTTAAATCAAAAATCTCTTGCTTCCTTCTACTCTGTACACACATGAAAGGATTTAAAAAGTAGAGATCTGGATTCAGAGCAGCTATAAAAAACACAACTGATTTATCCCACAGTGATGCAGGGACTTCTGTCCTGAACTACAAGTAGAAGTGGCCAGGTAGACTCACCTGCAGCTGGCACCCTCCAGACCCTTCACAATCCTTCCCTCCAAGCAAAAACGATCAAAGAACCAGGAATGATTCCAGACACAAACCATTTCCATACACAAACCACGAGGAAGGTAACACAGGTGCCCCTTGCTGCAGGGGTTGTGTTTGTGTAGGGGGTAAACACAACCAAAATCTGTACCTGTGTTCTTTGGGAACTTTGGGAAGGCAAACCTCCAAAAGAGACCCATGTTCAGGAGCCACAGACCATCTAAAATCTATAAAGCAAACCTTGAGGTGAGTGAGTGCTGTCTCATTTTCAAGGTATGGGGTTTAATGCTGTATTGAAAATTCAAAGTCTTTACACCCTGAAGGCTGGTTGGGAGTGTATCCAGCAGGAGATCAGGGCCACAGCACCAGTCAGATAACTGCTCAGTCTCCCACTTTTCTCCAAGGTGGATGAAATCAGCAATGCTTCCTCAAAGTCATTGCACTTCTAAGGAATAAGGAATCTGAGGGTCTCCCTATTTGCCAGATGGATTTTTCTTATTTAATCCTTGACATGTTCCCATTTCCAGTTTCCTCCCAGCATCCCCCATAGTGAGGGGCTCTGTTTATGAGAACACTGCTGTTGATATTAGAGCTCATTACTCCAGAGCCCAAAGCTTTAAGGAAAAACACCCAGTATCACTAGACTTGAGATGAAGAAAATGAGCTCATACCCCAGAGATGTCCAGCTGGGAGATTCCACTTTATGGAAACACTGTACAAATATCTCCAAACGACTTGGGCACCAACATCATCACCTCCCAACATTTAGCAGTAACAGAATGGTCCCAATTTCCTTCCCTGGCATGGGAAGAGGAAGATCCTTTGCACGTTTCTCCCAACCAAGCAACAACCAGGTTACATCATGACTTTGGTGGCCGAAGCTCTTCGCTTTCCTCCCTCCCCCCACCCCAGGAACAATGGCTAACTGTTCTTTTTCCATCTATAAATTTGTCTGAGTTAACAGTTCCCAAGATCTGGCAGCAAGCTGGAGCTGGGAGTGAGCTGAGAGATAGGAGAGTGACAGTCTGAAATGAAACACAGAGCTGCTGGGCCTGCAGCCGTCAGACAGGAGCCTGGCTCCCTCCCTTAAAGATTAGCGAGACTCCTTCTCTGGAGCCCTCCACATTCCCCAAAATCCTAGCAACAAAGTGCTGTCTCTCAGCCGCCAATGAATCATGTGAATTTAACCTTTCACCTGGCCACAAAGAGGTTAATATACCAAAATAGCCCCTTTTTTTTTTTTCTTTTTTTTTCTTCCCCCATTTATTGCCCATAATGGCAGCAGGAGCACGGTGAAAACCCTGCATGGCTGGGCAGGCTCTGGAAGTGGTTTGATATCAGACTTCTGCCAGGACTGGGCTGGCATGCCCAGCATCAGCCCACCAGGCAGCAGTTTGTACAGGGAAATAGTTTCCATTACAGAGTACAGAAGGTTTTTGCCTCTCCTTGCCTGGCTGGTGCCTCTCCGTGCCCTCAACCCCACCAAGGTTTACCCAGGGCGTCCCCAGCGTGGGTCCTGAGTCACCCGCTGCTCCTGCCCATGCCACAACTCCTGGAGAACCTCCCAGCTGGGGCCAGACCCTCACCCCTTGCAAGATGCTGAGCCCTCCTAGGTCTGTGTGTCCTCCTGGGGCTGGAAGTCCTTGTACTTTGGGCTTAGGGCAAAGTTAGAGCCCTCAGAGTCACCTGCATACAGCAAACATGGAGACCAGTTTGGCCATCTGCATAAAAATGATGTGGTCTGTCCCTGACAGGGTATTCCTGTGCTCACTGGGCCTGCCATGTCACCCTGAGGATTTCCTGACTGCTCTGCAACTTGGAGCTTCTGTTAAATCCGCCTGGAAGGAAAATTAATTTTAAACAATTCGGGTCCAAATCCCACAAGCAAAGGTCACTTTTAGGAGGCACATGCCAAATTACCCATCTGAGGGGGCACACGTTGCAGTTGGCATTTTGTACTCTTTAGGTATTGAAGGAAAAGGGCTGATTTGTGCAGCCATTTTTGGCTCATGAGAGGCTGGAGGCATGGCTGAGACTGAAGCATCCCAGTATAAGGGATCTGTAGAGGACAGCAAACAACAATCTCTGCAGGACACCTTTTATTTTCCATGCTGGTGAAATCCTTGTGGGTTAAGGAGGAAAACAGTATCTCAGAGCAAGAGGGGGAAAAAATCAAATACTTTCCCCCATCTCTATCACAGTCCCCCTTGCTGAGAGCCACAGCCACATGCATATAACAGGAGATAAATATTTTTGGCAGACCCTGCTGTTTATTTAACCCTTTTGAGACACAGCTCTCTGGCATCCCCTCACTCTTCCAGGCACAAACCTCGTCTGGGGCAGCTTAGTCCTTGCCCGCAGCCTCTCATTGGACAGGATCTCCCCCAGCCCTGGCTGTGTCCATCACAGCCCTGCCTTTGGAATCAGCCTGGCCTCGAGTGCAGGAGGTACCTGAGCTTGGTCCCTGGGCAGGGACCAGCCCATCCCTTGGAGAGTGGGCAGGAAGGGGCTGGGGGTGGGATGGAAGGATACAGACCTGGGAATGTGGACTTGGGAATGTATCAGCAATGGAGACCAGGGGATGCAGGAGATGCAGGCCCTGTTGGTCCCCTCCTGTCCATCTCCCTCATTCACGGGCAGGGGAATGATCCCTGTGCCCTCGAGCAGTTTGTCCTTCACTGGGAGCTGGGAGCAGAGCCGGGGAGCAGCCCCATGCCATCCATCGGGGCTGAAGGGCCGAAATATGTGATGGGTTTCCCTTTTCACGGGGTGGCTCGGGAGGGGGGGATCGGAGGGGCCCGGTGCCGGCCGGGCGGGCGATGCAGGGCAGAGCCCGGTGCGGGCACCGCCTCGGCTCGGTTCGGAGCTCGGAGCTCTCCCCGCCCGGCATCCCCGAGGGCAGGGGCTGTGAAACACCTCTGAGCCCCGGGGAAGGATGCTGCTGCAGCCCGGAGGAAGCAGAGGAAGGAAAGGGGACATCATTAATTGTCGCCTCCCAGTGCACTGAGGGGAAAGGTAACTGAAGTTTCCCCGCTCGGGGTGAGCCTTGCTGCCCTGCCCGGTGCAGCAGGAGCGGGAACGTTTCTGCCCTTCTCTCTCCACTTGTCTTTTCTTTATTTTCCCCCCTTGGCTTTTCCGTGGGGGAAGGGGGAGCTAAAAGCCCCCTCCGGGAGGGCGCAGGACGCTCCCACGCGTCCGGCCCGCGCAGGACTCACAAATCAGCCGGAGCAGGATTAGGGCCGAGGGGCCGGGGCGCCGGGCAGTCTGTCCCGGCCCGGGGGAGCCTCACCTGGAGGGGTCAGGGCTCCCTCGGGGCCGTGTCGAGCCGCACCGGCCCCTCTGGAACTCAGCCGGAGTCAAGCTGTGCCTGGACGGGGCGGTGAGGGGGCATAGGGAGCCTTTAGGAATAGGTCGGTCTTTTTCCCAGCCCCTCAAAATAAGTGGTCGAATGCCCCGGGACGAGCGGAGCCGGGTCGGACTCAGCCCGTCAGACGGACCGTGAGCCCGGTAAGGGCTCAGAGCTCCGGAGGCACCTCCAGGGTACCTCTCCCGAGAGGCCTTCCCGCTGTCCCACCGCGCACCGGCGATGGCAGAGCGGGGTCGGGGATGCCGGGCATCACCCTCACCCGTGCTGTGTTATGATTTTTGTATCTAATCCTCTCTATGAATTTGACAGCCGCCACGCCGGGGTGCCCTCGGTGGGGCAGCGAGCACCGGGAGAGCCCCGGGGCCCCCGTGTCCCCAACCCCGGTGTGACTTCCCCGAGTGCGAGGGCTGTGGACAGGGCATCGCCGCTGCCACCGCTGCCACGCTGGCACCTTCCCTCCCACTTCACACCCAGCATCGCCCAGCGGGGCCTTCCTCACAGAGAAGGACCTCGGAGCCCCCTGCGTGCCCCCTTTACCCAAAATCCTACAAACACCCCAACCCACGGCGCCTCCCACACGCAGTCCTCACGCGTGGGTGACACCAACACGGCCCGGTGCCCCGGGGGACCGGGATGTGCTGCTGGAACCCTCGGTGTCGCAGCACCTGCCCGGAGCCGCTCCGCGCCCGCGGGCGCTGCTGCGGGAGGAGCCGCTCCTTGGACCCGCCGCCCCTCGCCGCGGCCCTGGCAGCCCCGACACTACCGGAGGAGAAAATGCCTTGAAAAAGTAGTTAAAAAAATATATATATATATATATATATATTAAACAGAAAACCCCAACAGCTGGATGGATGTGACCACAGACACGCCACAGGTCCGCGGGCAGCTTTTCGCGCACGGTGGTTTCCCCGCCGGGTGCATCCCTCCGGATTTAGCAGCGCCTCGTTTATTTCAACGTTTTCACATTGATTTGAACGCAAGAAGTGATCGGAGAGGGCAGTTCGTACGTGTTTTTAAAAAATTACATATAATAAATTACAGCTAATTAGCATCTTGAAATTGTGAAAACTGGAAACCGACGCGAAACGAAACGAAGAAAGCTCCAGCGGTGGCTCAGCCACAGCAACGAAGGGTTTGGGGCTGGTTTTCTGTAGGTACGGTTTTATCCGTGCCGCCGCGGGGCTGGGGCTTCCCGGGTTTTTTATTTTCTTTTTCTATAGCTTTTTCACATTTAAAAATTTTTATTTTTCTGACTTTTTTAAAATATTCTTTTTTCTCTCCTTATTTTTCTCCTCTTTAAAATTCTGTTTTGTTTTTTCTTTGTTTGTTTGGGGGGAGTTAGTTGTTTTGGTTTTGTTTTCTCCTTTCGCTCTGCGGGCACAGGGATACCCTGCGAGCCGTAAGCGGCCGCTTTCGCGAGCAAATAAATACATCTCCAGCCAAGTTGCGTTGCATTATTCCGAGGGAAATAGCTGGCATTCCTGCACCAGTTTATTTTGGAGCTGAAATTTCCCACCCTTCCCGCAGCGCTGCTCCCTGCGGAGGCGAGGCTGGACGGGCTCCCCCGGGCGCCGGGACCGCACGGGCGGGCAGCGCCGGCCGCGTTACCGGAGCGCTCCCGGGGCCCAGCGGGGCCCGATCCGGTCGGTCGAGGCCTGCGGGAGACAAAATTCTGTCTGCCCGGGGATGGAGAGAGCGGCGGGCGAGATTCGCCGAGGGTTTTTCCCCGTTTCTCCGGGGAGGAGATAGAGGCAAGGCGGCTTTGTGCAAAGGCGCAATAATTCCGGGGAACAAATCCCGGTAACGATGGAATTATTTCCTCGCCGGCCGGTACCGGAGGAGAGTTAAATCGGCTGAATTACCCGGGGTAAGAGGGCTGCTGGGACTAAGAGCTCCTTCCCCTCTGAAGTCCCTTCCCGGCTCGCGCCGACGGGGAACAACTGGGAGAGGTTTTGGGTTTTTTGTCCCCAAACCAGAGCGACCCGGCCGGGGTGCTGCAGGGAGGAGAAGCCTTCTCTCGGCTGCTTCCCCCCAGGGAACAGCGGAGCCCCGGGAAGCGGGGCAGCCCCGACGGGACGGTGAGGGGCCGGAGCTGCGCTCCGAACGTGGCAAAGGCACGGCCGGAACGGGCGGGCTGCGAGCATCGCCGCATCCTCGGCGGGCCCGTGGGCCGCTGGAGAAAGCCAGGGCGGGCCAGGGGCAGGCTGAGCCGCCCCTTCCCCGTAAGGATGGGGTTTATGTCGAAACAGAACCGCAGGGCTCGCTCGGAGCAGAAAACACCCCGCTCTCATCCTCGGCTAGCAGGTCCCCGCCGGGAAGTTTTCGGTGCGTTCCCCAGCATCTCCCGGCGGCCCGGGGCCGGGGGGGCATCACCTTCAGACGGGGAGTGGGAGCGAACCCCACAAACGCAGCGGGGCTCGCAGAGCAGGGAGCCACCCCCCAGCCCTCCCCGGGGGCGGGCGGACATCTCCAGCCCCGCCGGCGGGCCCGTGGCGGTGCGGGCGCTCTGGGGGCCGCATCTGCCCCCGCTCCGCCCGGCCCCGCGCCAGGGGGAGGCTGCGGGCGCGTCCCCCCCGCGGCAGCGGAGCCGCCGGGACTTATCCCGTCCCCCCCTGGCGGGAGGCGCCCAATCCCGGCCGGGACCGGGGCTGCCCCGCCGGCCGTCACGTGGGCCCGCCCGCACCGGGGCCGCCGTAAAGAGCCGGAGCCGGAGCCGCCGCCGCCACTTCCCCGCCGGGCGCAGCCAGGGACGCACCCACGGGACACGGGGAGGCGACAGGGGGGACAGCGGGGGAGGGCAGCCCCTGTCTTCCAGGGGGTCCCGCTGGTTTGGTGCTTTTTTTCCTCCTGCCTCCCCCGTGAACTTCATTGGTTTTGGGGTTTTTTTTTATTTTTTTTTATTATTACTTTTATTTTGCTGGGATTCCCCTGGATGGTCTGAGCACAGCTCCATGCCCCCACGGCCATGCCCGGCTCCGCTCCCGGCACGCTGCCATGTGAGTACCTGTGCGGGCGGGATGCTCTTGCGGGGTTCGGCGGCTGCAGCCCTCCGTCCGCACGGAGAGGCCTTCCCGAGGGTTATTGAGCTTTTTAACAGGAAAGCGGCAGCGCTGGTGGCTGGGGGACAACGGGGATGCTCCCGATCCTGGATCTCTGCCCAGATCCGTCGGGACCCCGCTCCCGCAGGGAACCCCAGGGGCCGCAGCCGGCCGCGTCCTCGCCAACAAGGCCCCGAGCTGCGCTCCAGGCCCTGTTTTGGGGAAAAAAAAAAAAAAAAAGGACGGGAAGGGAAATACTATTGGGAAAAATAATTTAATTGTTGGAGTGTTTTTCCGGCCCGTTGGAGGTGCCCAGGCGGGCGGCGGGGAGGGTGAAGGTGCCGGAGGGGTCGCTGCCCGTTCCAAGGAGATTATTCCTCGCCGGGCCTCAGAGGAAAGTTTAAAGGAAAACAAAACAAAGGGGGGGAAAAATTACAAATTTCAGCCCCTGTTTGAGGCGGGGAAGAGGCGTTTTCAGCGGGGGAAAGGCCGTCGGGTCCCGGTGTGTGCGGGGTCTCAGCGCGCTGCTCTCGGTTCTCCCTCCAGGTTCCTCTGAGTGAGCCCCGCGGGCCCTGAGCAGCCGCCGCGGCCGAGGACGGAACATGTATCAGGGTCTGGCCCTCACCCCCAACCATGGCCAGTCGGCTTATTCCCACGACTCCAGCAACTTCCTCCACTCGTCGGCCGGCTCGCCCGTCTACGTGCCCACCACGCGGGTGCCCTCCGTGCTGCAGACGCTGCCCTACCTGCAAGGCTGCGAGCCGCACCAGAGCCACCTGGGCAACGCCCCGGGCTGGGGGCAGAGCGGCGGCGAGGCCGCGGCTTTCAACGCGGGCAGCCCCCACCCGCCCTCGGGCTTCTCGTACTCGCACAGCCCGCCGGGCAGCAGCCCCTCGGGCCGCGACGGCGCCTACCAGGGGCCCCTGCTGCTGGGCGGCGGGGGCCGGGAGCAGTACGGCAACGCCTTGGTGCGCTCCGTTAACGGGTCCTACTCCAGCCCCTACCCCGCCTACGTGACCCCCGAGATACCGCCTTCCTGGACGGCCGGACACTTCGAGAGCAGCGTGCTGCACAGCCTGCAGACCAGGCAGGCGGCCTTGCCCGGCCGCAGGTCTACTTTCGGTAGGTCGCGGCCGCCCTTCAGCGACGTCTCGGGGAGCTGGGTGGGAGCCATCCCCATCCCAATCCCATACCCCATCCCAACCCCATACCCCATCCCAACCCCATACCCCATCCCAATCCCATACCCCATCCCAATCCCATACCCCATCCCATATCTCACACCCCATCCCAATTCTCCATGCCATCCCTTCTCTGTGTCAGTGGCCCGGCCCCGGGATGAGCTGTCCCGCTGGCATCCCCGACGGGAGAGGATGATTTTATCCAGGGATGGGGAGATGGTCCGGGAATGGGATATGTGCGGCTGACCCCGGACAGAGGTGGGATAAGGGAGGGGGCAAAGACCGCGTTTCAAAGCAGAGCAATTCCCCCGGAGTACAGAGAAGTAGAGGCCGTTCAAGCCCTTCCCTCCCCACCCCACCAGCACCCCCGCGGTATCTCCTTCCCACAATATCGACATTGTGCCTGTGCTTCAATACTTACCCTTGTGTTTAAATTAGCGGGGCAGATTTATAGCTCCCTCCCTTTTAAGTAATTTATTGTGGTAAATTAGTTTATATTTGAACAGACTCTCGGTCTCCTCATTTGCCTTGGCCCAAACAGGTCCGCAGCTGCATTGCTCTGTGGCCTTTGGGGAGACACCGAAAGGCGCTCAGGCGTTGAACAATAAACTTCAATTCCTTTGCACCCACGCCGAGAGTCCCCTTACACCAAGCTCCGAGCAAATAAAGTTTCGGGCTTGATTTAACAGGACTCTTGGTGCGCGGGGTTTATAACCCCGGGGGCACTCCACCAGCCTCCTCCGGCTGTGGTTTGCAAAGTCCTTTAAAAGCCACTTCAAGATCTCAGCCGCGTTATCATCTTTACTGCGGTGAACCGAATTATCTTATCTTCACCCCAAGAACAAAGTTAGAGCAGGGAGCAGCCCCCTCTCCGCCGAGCTCCCTCCCCGGCTCGGCTTTTCCTGCCTCGCCGGAGGTGCTGGGCAGCGCTTGCTTTCCAGGGTTTCCCTTTGTGAAAATCCTTTGCGTTGTGCGGGAAAAGATCGTCCTGCTGAGGGAGGTGATGCCTCAGAAATCTTTTCTGCACTTTGAATTCGGTGCTTTAGGATCCAGGATAGCGGCTGCCGTCCTCTCTGCCGTTTATTTTTACTCTTGGGTAGTGTAAACTCACTCAAGTAGCCTAAAGTTTTCTTTTTTTCTTTTTTTTTTTTCCATCCATTTTCCTTTTTTTTTAATTCAGTGAATTACTGCAATATTTTTTAACTTTTCTCTTTACGTGTTATTTCTATTTTCCATTTCCCTCCTTTTAAAGTTTTGCTCCTTTTCCTTTTTCTTTCCGTTGCATCGTTATTAATCTGACCGAAAATTTTAAAATATATATATATTTTTTTTTTTCTCCTAAAGAAAAGAACAAGAAGAATAAGTTATTTTTTAAAAGAAGGGGAAAAAGCGGTCGGAACAAAAAGACCGACTCTCCATTGAGAGGTGTCCCGATTTCGCTCCGGGCTTCCCGTTTGCGGCTGAGCTGTGCTCGGGGCAGGAATGGACTGCGGACGGTGCTCTGCCGCTCCTTCCCTGGACTTTTTTTTCCGAAAAAGTGATGAAGAGCCGGTGATGCTCTCCTGGGGAGCCCGGGATGCCCGCGGGTGCCAGCCCGGCATCTCTCGGAGGCAGCTCAGAGCCTTCCCCGGCCGGGCCGTCCCCCCCCCGGCCAGAGGTTGGGTGTGTTTCCTGATGGAAACCAGGAAAATCGCCCCATTTTTCCCCGTCTCCCATTTATTTTTGCACCCCGGGATAACACCGCACTGTCCCGCTGACGACCCTCCCCATCCCAGGGAGATCCCAGCCCTGTTCAGCCCCTTTGGCGTCTTTCAGGGAAGGGATGGGGGAATAGGCGGTCTTTGAATCAAATATTAAAAGTTTAAGATGTGGAGGAAATAAAGGGGTTTGGGTCACGCTTTTAGGGTGGCGGTAAAGCCCCTCCAGAGGACAGGGATTTCCTCTGCTATTGGGGCACAGAGGATCGGAGACCTTTTCCCGCTGGGTCCCGGGGGATGCCCCGTGCTCTGGGCATGGCTCTGCCCCTCTCACCGCCGCTGTTCGTTCCAGAGTACCTGGAGGAGTTCCCCGGGGACGGCCGCGAATGCGTCAACTGCGGAGCCATGTCCACCCCGCTCTGGAGGAAGGACGGCACCGGGCACTACCTGTGCAACGCCTGCGGGCTCTACCACAAAATGAACGGCATCAACCGGCCGCTCAAGCCGCAGAAGAGGCTGGTAAGAGAGGGAGACCCCGCCGGGATCCCCTGCTCCACCCGGGGCTGGCCGGAGGGCAGGGGCTGGATTGCTGTCGCCGTGGCTGTTGGGGTCTCTGTACTGGTGTTAGGCTCTGTTTCACCCCCTGTCCTGGCATAGATTAAATGCCAGGACACCCGTGTTGCAGCACAGAACCGGCTGGGGTTGGAGGAATGGGGTGAAGCCAGAGGGATTTCTGCCCTGGCACAAATGGTGGGCAGTGGAGACAGGGCTGAAGGGACTGGAGGGGAGCACCAGAGCCGAGCAGGAACAATCACTCTGTGGTCGGGACTCTGCAGGCTTCCCCTAGCTCTAGTTCTGCAGTGGATGTTTTGCTTTGTACTCTATTGTTGTTGTTGTTGTTGTCGTCGTTATTATTATTATTATTATTATTATTATTATTATTATTATTATTATTATTATTATTATTATTATTATTATTATTATTATTATTATTATGAGCTGGCCCAGTGGGTTTGTGGCTGCTCACAATGGGAGCAGGATGGGGCCTTGCTCCCTGCTGCCTTCACCCTCCTGCCTAAGGGGAAAATTTGGGGTTTGGCAGTTCCCAGTTTCCCTGCTGGTTAAAGCATTCATTCCCTCTGTCACTGTAATATTGGGCTTCCTCCAATTGGGATCCCATGGCGAGAGAGGAAGGGCACATCCTTTTTTATTTTTTTGCGGAGACGCTTCGGGATGTTTAAATTTGGTGGTAACAGTTTTGGTTTTAGAGCTTGTCATCAGACGCCGTCATTACAAACAGGATGTTTGCTGGAACTGTTCTGGGGAACAGCTGGGAGCTCCTTGGGCTTTCACTAGGGGTGTATTCCTGCAGTTATTTTTTGGTATTGCAAAAGAAATTATTAGCAATAACCCAAAAGTGGCAAGTTCCTGTGTATGAAAATCAGTCAGGAATAAAGAAAAAGTTGAGATTGAGCAAGATGTTTCATTCTGATTCTGACCCTCGGAAATGTAGCTCTAGATTTGCAAAACGAAATGAGTAGTAGCTCCATGGAAAATACCTCTGTTTTGTTCATCACATTAAAATCAAGGCATTTTTGTGTAACATTCAGCATTATCCAACAGGATTTGCCTGTCCCTCCAAAATCTTTCTGTCTCCTTAAATGTGGTGACATTAAATCTGAGCCCCCGGTCGCCGCTGTGCCGCAATCTCAGAGTTACGCTGCTGATTTCTTCTGGGCAAACATGACCCGTGCATACAGAGAGGTGCAAACCAGTTCAAATCCAACTCTGCATTTCAAACTGGCTTCCAAATGTGTCACTGGATGAATTTCTAGGGGATTTTTGAGCAGCTTTTCCGTGAGGGAATTGGAGACATCTCGCTGCTATTCTGTATTTTATTTCAGCACATGGGAAGAGACACAGCCGTGCATTGCCTGCCTGAGCCTCATCTCTAGCACCCATCAGGCATTTTTTAACCAACATTTCAAGAAAGTTTTCAGATGGAAAGCGCTTGTTTGCAGAATTAAGACCATTTCTCAGGGATGAGCAAATATAGTTGGGAATTACCAAAACACTTCCAAACTTTTTTATTATTTTGGCAATAAATGCAAAATTATAAAGCTTAAATGAAAGAGCTGATTTTTGTCCGGGGAAGCATTTTGCTAGGGTTGAAATACTTGAGGGGATTTTGGTTTATGGATTAGAGAAGGGGCTGCAATTTTGACTTTCCATTCTGACATTTTGAAACCTTGGGTTTTCCCAAGAATGTGAAATGTCTTGTTGCAACAAGTTCTGCCCTTTTGGAATAAGAGAGATCTACTGGTGATGGGCAAGAGGGTGCCAGCTCTCGGAGCAGAGCAGTGAATGCAGTGACTGTAGGAACAGTGAAATCCATTTTCTCAGTGCAGTGAAATACAGACACAGGAGAAAAAAAAGGTTGCTTTCATCCTTTACGTTACGACCTTTGTTCTGTACGTAGACACTGCTCTGGGAGTTATTCTGACTTCTGCTTTCATGAAGCAAAGTCCCCCAGAAGAGGACACAACACAGCCCAGATAACACTGGGGGAATGATGTCCTGCAGCTCAGCCTGCTCCTGCATGGGAGGGGGAGAGCAGCAGTTGTGTAGTTTCCAATTCATTTTTTGTTTCCTTTTTTTTTTTTTTTTTGAGATAAGGGCAACATCCTCTACACAGCAGGGACAGCCACTCTGCTGCAGCCTGTGTCTGGATTTAAAAGGCTGAGGCTCTCAGCAGAAAGGGTTTGTGTTAGAGGAGGACGGAGGCAGCACTTTATTTTAGGCAGCATCTTTTCTAGCCAAGGTTTTTTAGTGTGTTTCACAAGATGATATCTTAGACCAAGTCTGAAAATCCAGATCACCTTTGAAACCAGGAGCAGCTGGTGAAGCTGAAGGCAGCTGCAATTCCCCTGTTAGGAGGGGTTCTGCTCTGCACAGTGGAGCATGGGGAGATGCTCAGCAGCATCTGTCCTGTGCTCAGCAGCCTCACACCACCCAGAGCTGCAGGGCTAACCTGGAGCTTAATTCTTCCAGCTTGGCTCAGAGAATACTTTTTCCACCTCAGCCCAGGAGGAATTTTTTCAGCCTGTCCTTTTTTACAGTTTGGAATGCACAGTGGGCTTGGTGACACCTCGGGGAAGGTGGGGATGGGACCTGTCACAGCCCTGGGGCAGTCTAACAGGATCCTAGGGCCATCTCATGGTGTGTGCCTTGGTTTTCTTCTGCCCCTCAGTTCTTACTGCTCCCTCATCCTCCAAGGTGCAGGCTTGCCCAGAGCTGTGAATCTCAGAGGATGCTGCTGCCTTTGCCTCTGAGCCTCTGAGTTCCTCACTTTGAGGAGCTGAGCCCAGATATCTCAGCACACTTTGTTCTAACTTTCCTGCAAACCACAGATCCCCTCAAATCTGTTGGAAATGGGGTCATAGAAGCATTGATTAACTCAGAGGGTTCAGTGCCTTTTTTCCCCCTGTGAAACCCAGTGGTTTCTTTTCCACATTTGAAAAGGAGGTGAAGCAAAGTTCCTGGCAGCTTGGTCTCACTCAAAAGGACCTTCCCTGCTGGCTTTGAATTTTTTGGGCTCTCCAAGCAGCTCTCACACACAGTTAATTCAATAGGCACCAACTCACCATTCCTTGAGCTTATCAGCAGCACTTGGCTGTCAAGCCAGGTCTGTGAAGAGTTTTTGTTTGAGTGTATGGTGCATTTGTATAAATAAACACTGAGCACAATGTTGAAATCAACAACTTCCTAACAAGGTCAGAATGGTACAAAGGCAGTGGGGTGGAGGCAGGCTGAAATGCATTTTCTTTCAAGAGAATTGCTGGGAAACCAGCAATAATGTATTGTACCCTGTCCTTCAGTGAGCAATGGTAGCCTTGACTGTCTCTAGCTAAGCTGGCAGGTTGTGGTGAGGGGCAGGTTCTCATGGGATTTCTGAGGTTTAAATTGCAATATTGGTGATGTAGGATGGTTTCTCCTCTCCCTGGCTGTGTGAGGAGGAGCCAGCCTGCAGGATGCATAGAAGGCATTGTCACTGTCCCTGCAGGAAGGCCACAAGCAGGTTGTGAGCAGTGCTGGCAGGGTGGGCAGAGCTCTGGTGAGGCTGGCATTGCCCTTGGGCCGCCAGAGCCACAGGTCCCATTGTCACCTCCTCTGCAAGCCGCTGACAAAGCATCCTGTGAAGCAGGGAGAGTGTGTCACTCCCGCACAGGGACCTGTGCTGGCCCACAAAATTTGAGACTTTCCAAAGGGCTTTGCCCCGGTCTTCCCCCATCTGCAGGCGAGGACAGATTACAGCAGGCAGTTATCCCAGGGCTGAGTGGCTCCAAATTCCCCTCCGTGCCCACAGCAGGAGTTGGACTTCAGAATCCTTGCATCCTTCAGGTGCTCAGCACCTCCCCTGCTCCCATGGGAGCCGAGGTCCCTGCTGCTTGCAGGGAAGAGCAGCACAGCCCTGGCAGCTGAAAGGCTCTACAGGGCACTGTGTAGCTGCCCCAGGATCTTGCTGTGACACCATGTCAGGGACAAAGATTGTTGTCTCATCCACTGTGCCAGGCTTGTCAGCTCACGCTTTGGTACATTATTACTTTTGCCTGGTTATTTCTTGCAAGCTGAATAATTCCCAAAGTGGTGCCATTATTTGCAAATAGTTGCTGGGACCTCTTTGCTGAGCAACGAGTGAATCAAACCTAGGGCATGTCACTTGTGCCTCTTGGAATTCAAAGCTGATCTCTATTTGACTGCTAACCTTGTAAAAACATTTCATTTTTTAATCCTCCTCTTCCCACCTCATTCGTTATATTGCTCAGTCAGAATATCAAGCAATAATGGAAAAATAAACAAACAGGGAGTTCTTTATTGCCCCCATCACCTTTTGTCTGCCTTTGAGCAGATTCAAAACTATTTTTCGGGTGGCTGAAGAGCGTATTTAGACACCAGAATGTGGAGAGCCTGAGATATTACTTATGACAGAGGTATCTTACACTTAGTGAGGTTTTTTATTAAAATAGTTTCAATGCCTGGTGCTAAAAGACTCTCCAATGAAATGTCTATTGAGCTGACTAGTCTATATAAAGAGAGATGTGAATTTTCCATTGGCTTTGGAGGGAAGTTGTCAGAAATTAGTTTTCTGCTTCTGCCAGACTATTTTCCTTCTCCATTTGGAATTATTAATGTTTAAGAGCCAGAAATCACTGCACTCACAAAATATGTCATTAATTAACATCTGCAGGGTGTTTCTGCAGCCTGTAAGAGAGCAGATTATCTGTGAGACTTGAAGAATAACCTCCCTGGTCTCATCATGGACCAGTTCAGTTTGGTTCTGCTCAGTTCAGCCAACTGATTCCAGTTGTCATAACCCAGAGATTAACTGGGATGTTTTTAACCTTAGTGGTAGCTCTGAGTGCAGGAAAACAGAAGAGTTCACTTAAAGCATGAGTTTTCTTCATGCATTTAAAGCCCAGCTGGCATTTTCCATCTCTTTCTCCATCTGAGTGGATGTTCTGGAGGCAAGTTCTCCGTGCTCTGAGCCCTGATCACTTCCAGCAGATTTGTTGGAAGTTTGTGAAATGAGTTGCAAGGATATTTTCTAGGTTTATCAATCACAAAAAAAAAAACCCAAAAAAAACCAACTTCCAAACAAAAATAAATTTTAAAAACCCAAACCAAACAAACACTTGCAAATTAGAGTGATCTCATTTGAATGTAATTTCTTTGATCTGAATTCGGCTCTTGCGCGTTTCGTATTTTCTGGGAATATGGTGTGCTCGGAGATTTCATTTTGATACGAAGGGAAACTTCCCAGTTCATCACTCCTTGTGTGCACTCTCATGTTGGTTTGCTTGTTTTGAAGTCTTCCTCGAGACGTGCTGGCCTTTGTTGCACTAACTGCCACACCACCAACACCACGCTGTGGAGGAGGAACGCCGAGGGCGAGCCCGTCTGCAACGCCTGCGGCTTGTACATGAAGCTCCACGGGGTGAGGAGCACATCCATCCCGGGAGGGACCCTCTGGGGTCTGGGATCACTGCCCAGCAGGGCTAGGATCAGCTCTGGAAGGAGCAGCCTCTAGACTGGACCCAGCAGAGCTGTGCCACAGCCCCATCTCCTTGGACAGTTTAAGCGCGGTCCATGGGCGTTCTCCAGGGTGAGGCATGCTGGAATGCTCTCAGCTTGCCCAGAGATGTGGATGCTCCATCCCTGGAAGTGTCCAAGGCCAGGCTGGATGGGCCTTGGAGCAGCCTGGGGTAGTGGAAGGTATCCCTGCCTGTGGCAGAGGAGCTGGAACTACATGATCTTTAAGATCCCTTCCAACCCAAACCATCCTAGGATTCCATGAATTGAAAGCTTACCAGGCTCCTGTAGCTGGAGGCTGAAGCTCCCAAACCCTGGCTGAGATAAGGAGCTTATTTCTTTTCCATGTCCTAATTAAGAATGTGTGAAGGAGGCTGAGGAGCCCACATGGAGGCTGGCTGATAACATTTACCCACAGAGGATGGGAGCTGTTGGTGACATGTCCACCAGTCCAAGAGGAGACTCCATCCCTCCATAAAGCCTGAAGCCTCTTTACCCCATGCCCATTCCCTCTGAGCCCTGTAGGCTCTCAGTCTGTCAGTGTAATTTAATAGGGCTCCATTGCAGAGGTCACTAATAAATCAGGAAAAGAAAAATAGGAAATAAAGGCAAAAACAAAATTTGTGGGAAAGCCTTAGCTGTTAGCCTTATATATCTTCCAGCCAAGGCCTGATGCAGAGAAAAATAGCTCTTAGTGAAGGACAAGGACTTTAGGTGCTTTGCATGAGCTACAGCACAGAAATAGGAGAGCAACATGTGTGGGAAGGAGCTGAATAAAATACAATATTAATGATTCTAAACTTTATGAATGTCAAGGTACCACGACCTCTGGCCATGAAAAAGGAAAGTATCCAGACGAGGAAAAGGAAGCCAAAAAACATTACCAAAGGCAAAGCCTCAACAGGTACAGTGCTGTTATGATCCATCCTGGAGTCTTGGAGCTCAATTCACTTCACAATTATGATAATTAGAAAATAATGAGAAATTTTCCTTGGTGATTGCTTTAGATGTTGGGCCTGTATTTCTGCACAGACCTTGTGTGATAGGAAGATGCTCAGTGGGAAATCTCAGTGCTGTCACATTCTTGTGAGGTTCCTCTGGGCTGTGGGCACCTGGCTCCAGTGAGCAGTGCTCATGTGTGAGCAGATTCGGGTAAATTGAGTAAAGGGAACAAAACACTGCCAGATTGTGAAAGGGTTGCTCATCTTCCATCAGCATCAGCCTAATACGAAGTGTTTTCTGACACAAATGTGTTAGAAAGAAAACAGTAGAGTTGTGCTGTGAGTTGTCACGGTTGCTGTTAAAATATTTTTTTTTAAAAGCAGATTTGCACCTCCATTGCTTCACTGCCCTCTTCCAATTGTCTTCCAGGATCCACGACTTCGGCCACGAACTCCCCTTCTTCCATCACCACCTCAGACAGCACGGTCACTTTAAAGTCAGAGCCCAGCACAACCCCACAGTACCCTGGACAAACCATTGTGTCGGTGTCCCAGGTAAGGGACAGGCCCAGAGCCATCTCCTGCTGGGTGGGACATCCACACACCTCCACGGCCACTCTCCTGGGGGCCTGGATGAGGTGAAGCAATTCATTCATTGCACAGTGGCCACCAGCCTGCAGAGGAAAGCAGGGAGCATGAGCTCCCAAGATGCTGGGGATGAGAAAGGTCTCCAGCCTGTTGGCTTCCCATGGGATCTTTTGTCCTGCAGTGGAGAACTGAGGTGCCCAAGCTCTGCTGTGGCTTCTGCGCAGAGCTGAGGTTAATTCCCACCTCCTGCCATGAAAGCACAACACTGCTGAGTTGATGAGATCAGCCCAGGGTGGAATCCCCTGTAGCTCCCAAGAAAAGGCTCCCTGGGTATGTGTTACCTGCACCTTTCAGCCCTCAAGTGCTCAGTGGCCACAGAGCTGTGACCTGTCAGAGGCCCCACTTCTGTCCCAAGCTTTTCTTACAGGCTGGTTGCTATTTCACCTTGATATAGGAAGGAAAAGGCTCTAAATCCACCAACACATCAAAACTTTGTGCCCAGCACTATCTTTATGATGAGTCTAATCTCTCCCTGAGCTGGACATGTGTATATGGAGAGGAAGCTCAGCCCCAGCACCCAAGGACCTGGTGCAGCACTGGTTACACCACGTAGGGTGGGGTTTTTGTTTGAAACCAGGAAATATGGTTTGTGCTGTGCTCTGAAAAAATATGTACACACCTAAAAATAGACATATTTAATCAATGAATAACTGCAGATGGGCCCTGGGATGCCTCCTCTTTGCTTGGTCATTTTACTTGCAGGGACCATCCCACCCAGCTCTGGACTGCTCTGAAGGGAATTCTAGCATCAGGGATAACCCACCTGTTGCCACATTTCTCTTCACAGAGAAAAGCAAGGCACAATCCTTCCCAGGAATATTTCTGGGTTTCACATTCTCTGAACCTCAGAGAAAGGAAAAACGATTCTTATCATTTGCTGTGCCCGTGTTTGTGCCAAAGTAGAATGCAATATGGAGATTATTTACCCACAGTGATGGTGTTTTGTTTCCTTGGCCTGTCAGGGCCAAGCGTGTGTGTGTGTTGGGACTGGTGGGTTACAGTCACAAGATTCTGTGCAGTTGTGTGCAGTTGAGTGCTTGGCAGATTCAGTTTAGATGTAATATGACATAGTATAATATAATATAGAAGAATATAATAGAATATAGAATAACATGATACAATATGATACTATGTAATATAATAGAATAATAGAATAGAATACAGAATAATATAATGCAATATAACATATTATATTATGTTATATTATTCTATTATAATAATATAACATAATTATATAATAATATAATATTATATTATTATATTATATTACATAATATAATGTAATATAACATAACATCATAGAATAGAATATAGAATAATAGAATATAATATAGAATAATAGAATATTATATTGAATAATAGAATATAATAGAATAATAGAATATAATATTGAATAATAGAGTATAATATAGAATAATAGAATATAATATTGAATAATAGAGTATAATATAGAATAATAGAATATAATATTTAACCTTCTGATAAAATAGAGGCAGATACATCATTCTCTCCCCTCATTGAGGCTGCCTATGTATACCACACCCACCCTGTTCCCACCCCATCCCAGCCCTCCCTGGGCCCCATGACCACAGCCCAGGGGCTGATGCTGTCCCTCCTAACCCCTCTCTTCCCCTGGGGCAGGCACAGAGCCAGTCGGACGAGGCGCTGCCCGGCGAGTTCAAGTTCGAGCCCGAGGACTACAGCTTCTCTGGGGGCAGCATGGCCCCGCAGCCTGGGCTGAGCGTGCCCCTCCGGCAGGACTCCTGGTGTGCCCTGGCGCTGGCCTAGGAGCCACCTGCACCCACAGAGAGCCTCGGGACCAACCTTTGTGGCTGTGAGATGGGCAGGAGAACGAGCTGCCCCAGCGCCCCGCACTGAGGAGCACCCAGCACAGCCACAGGACAGGTTTCTCTTGGAGGATGCCCTTGGGAAATGCCAGCCGGATGGGGCTGGGATGGCCCCACTGCGGCACCAGGTCCCCAAAAACTCATCCTTCCCCAAGGCCGGAGCCTCCGTTTCCCAGGGGAAAGCCTTCCTCCTCTGAGATGAAACCAGCAAATAAATGCATCCCAGAATCTGTTTATTCGCAGTGATTTCTCCCTCCTATGACTCCACTGTGTGCAATTTATTCCACTTTCCAATAAAAGACTGTAATAACATGGCACCAAATAACTTAATTTTATTAAAATGTAAGCTACGTGGCCTGCCTTATGTTTTATTGGCCACAACAGGAAGAAAAGAGAGAGAAAAAAACAAAGAATGGTTGTTTTAAACATTTACTGTTTTATATTAAAAACAATCATCTCTATAGAGTGTTAGCTTCTGAAGCATTTCGCATATCAACACTGAGCTGATGAGTCATACATGAAATAAACACGCTGCTCTTCCCTTTCCAGCTCCAAACAAAGAGGTTTTTATTATTATTTTAGGCAAAGGACATGACAAAAATGGTCAAAACCTCCCAATAATAAAAGAATACTAAAATGCTGGGTTTTTCTTTTGTATTTCCTGATTGGTTTTGATGTTGCCAAGTGCGAGCATTAGAAAATCAGAAGTTAGTCGTCCAAAACTTAAAGAAAAGGCTTGAGGGACTGAAAAATAAGGGGTTTGTTGGAGGTGTAATTGTTTGAATCCAGTTTTGGGGATGTTTTGAGTGGAAGATTTCCAGCTTTCAGCCATGCAGACCAAATTGCTTTTTAATTATTTTAATTAAGGTGAGGTAAAAAACAATTTATTGGAGCTGAGCTGTAGCAAAAAATCTTCAGTGATGCAAAACCCACACCACACTTCAAAAGCTGGCAACAGCATGTTTCTGCACCATCTCAGAAGTGGGAAATGGGGGTCCTGTAAGTCCCAAGGAACCTGGAGATGAGGAATAGACCCTACTGAAGGGGAGAGACGGGTGGGAAATGAGGGGGGAGCAAGGTCATGAAGTTACTTATGGCCTACTTTATTTGTTATTTCTAAATAAAATCCCCAGCCTCGCTGTACAGCTATTTATGGCCAGGAAACTGTCAAGTAATAGTTCCTTTATATAGAAATTGACCTGTCCAGGGCTTCCTGGAGCAACTCTTCCTCTTGTCAGAAGAGATGGATCGCTTGATTTTTATTATAAACAACAGGCTAAGGAGGATCAGGGAGAGTGAGTCTGACATCAGGTCACATCTCAGCTGGGATGGAGGATGATGCTTTCCACCATGCAACCCTTGCTGGAGGAAAGGCTCCAGGCCCTGGGGAGCACTGGTGCCCTGCAGGGGCTGGTCTGCGCCGGTATGGTGAGGGTTCAAGCCACCCTTTTATCAAAGCCCATGGACGAAAATTGTCTTTGGAGGAGTGTTTCTTGTGCCTCCCGAGCCCCATTAGCAGCCTGCATGATGCCAAGCTCCAGTGCCAGGGCAAAGGCTGTCATGGAATGGTCTCCCTCCAGTGCCAGGCCCGGAGCTGGCACACCATGTTTGCAGGGCCAGGATCTGACCATGGATCCACATCTCCACCGTTTGTTTTTCCACTCTCTGGCCAGCCAACATCCGCAGCAGAGCCAGGCACAGCCAGGCAGCAGATAAGCCAGCAGCACGGGCTACACCATCCCAAACCCAGCCCTGAGTGTGCCTCTGGGAGCCAGGGAAGTGGGTGATGTGGCCCGAGGGAAGAGGCAGCAGAGCTCTGGGTAATAAGCAAAGCTCCCAGGCACCTCCCCAAACCCCAAACTTTGCAGGCAGGAATAAAAAAAGGCAGCCCAAGTCATGGCAGGATGATTTCTACGGGTGATGGCAGGGGGTCCTCGCTTTTTCATCTGCGTGACCCCGAGGAGGAGAGTTATTTTAAAGGCAAACAAGGAGACCTAAACAATGCCAAGATGTTGACACCAGTGGCTCCAGAGGTTTTATTTATTGCCTGTTGGTAACCGTCAGGATGCGCCGGGGGCTGGTGACAGACGAAACGAGGCAGAGGGACAAGAAGTGAAACAACTGGGACATGTGTAATTTTTCCTTCCTGCTCACTCCCTGCCCTCGCTGGTGACATCACCCACAATGTCAGTTTTTCACTTCTTGGCCGTGTGTTTTCCAATTTTTCCCTCCCATTCCCAGGGCAGGAGCCCCTCCTGCAGGCTGGCGTCCCTTGATCTCCTCATGGCAGAGGCGGTGTCTGCCCAGCCCTGTGGGACAGAGGAAATTCCTTCCCTCCAGGTCTTTGCACCCACAGAGAAACCAGCACCCTGGTGGGTGGATGGATCCCCACATCCAGGGGATCCATGCAATATTTAGCCATTCTTCTCCCTGTTGCCACTTTGAAATCCTTCCCTGGGGGATCCACGTCCCTTTGTACCCTCCATCGCATGGCAAAGAGGAGCATTTGCCCCAGCAGATGTGAACAAAAACCATGGGAAAGTTTGGATCTTCCCAGCTCAGGGTACATCCTCAATCCTGCTCCCACAGCCTCCTGGTGGCACAGCCCAGCTCAGCCCACACAGTTTGTCACAGGAATGTTTGGGGTGGCAGGGTTGGAGGACATCAGACACAAAACTGAGGTCTGGGAGAACTGGACCCTGCAGCTGACCAGGGGCTCTCCCCAGGGCAGGCACTGTCCCACCCCTCCTAGCTCCAGCCTTGGGCTCTGTGCCAACAGCAGCTCTGTCACCTTCAGAGAACAACCTTTACTTCTCTTTCCCAAGCCTTTCTCAGCCCCCTTGGAGCTCCCTCCCCTTCCAAGGCATGGGGTGTATTTGCTCTCCTGCAGGTCTGGTGGCTTGTGGACAACTATTCTGTTTACTGCTGTTGTACAGCTGCCTCAGAGCTATCAATTGCCTTTGTTCAAAGGTTGCCTGCCCAGATGATTTTACAACGTGGCTACAATGATTTGCTCCATTTTGCACTTTAAACTGATGCCACAGTGATTTCCACCATGTCAGCGAGCGAGTAATGAAGCACTTGAGCCTATAAACACATGTTGTTCTTGTTTATGGTCATATTAATAGCACAATAAAATCATGGCTCACCCAAGCAGTTGCTTTAAAAAAAAATAGTTTGTTTCTTTGAGGTTTCTGCATGGAAAATGGAAAGTTGTGGTTTCATGCTGCCGGACCCCCAAAGCCCCAGACTCTCTAATGGGGTGTCATTTATGCTGCAGCACAGAACCATCATTTTTCCCGTGCTGCACACAGAAATGTTCAGCACAACTTGTGTGGCAGCTGAGCTGCTGCCTGAGCTCTGCCTGAGCTGCAGATACCACCCAGCTGGTGAGGGGTTTAGTGCTCCTTGCCCAAGCGTTCCCTGGGGACACACAGCCCCCAGGAGAAGCTGGGCACCAGGTCTCTGGTTTGGCTCTTTGTGCCTGCTAGGGACACCCCCACCACGGGTATGAGGGATGGGGGCATCAAACTGCCTCTCCTTGGTCCTGTGGCTGAAAAGTGAGAAGCATTATTGGATCCAAGAGATTTCTCCTGGGAAGAAGGTGGGAGCCAGGTACAGCAGTGCTTTAGGGGGTGAAGGGGTGTAGGGCTCTGTTGCTGGTTTTTGTCTCTCTGGAAGTGATTGGTGATACACAGGTAAATTTACTGTTCCTTCCCACTCCCAGTCCACTGCTTCACTGCTCCTCTCCAATGTTTTGGGGTTTTTTTTTGCCAAGTTGGTGTCGTGTGCCAGCCAGGAAAAAAACTCACGTTGCTTTCCAGGTCAATGTGCTGCAGTAATTAAATATCCAGGCTATTTACTCGTGCAGCAGCTAAAGCAGAGCTGAATATTCAATCTCACCATTGTATGTATAGAAGAAGAAAACAAACAACACCAGTCCTTTCATCACCTCAGGTGGTCCTTCCTGGAGAAAGCTTTGTGGCCAGGGGTTGGTAGGAGGTGGTGTCCCCAAGAATTTCTTCTGTTCTGTATCAAATTTACATAGAATACACTTAATGAGGAGCAATAACACCTTCTGCAAAGTGATTTTATTTCAAAGAAGTCCCTCCTCAAAGGGAAGCTTGTTGGGCAGCACATTCCAGAAAGGTTCTTGTTAAGGGCAGTTTTCCTCATCCAGCTGTCTTCTCTGAAAAACAGCAATTTCATGTTCCAGTAAAACTTCTACCCAAGAGCACCATCACAGGAACGAGTCAGGGATACAGCAGGTGCTAAGAAGAAGGATGGGGAGAAATTTTGGGCAGTTTTTATGGTCAAACTTGGCAAAAAAGCATCTTCACCTACAGTTTTCTGATGCCCTAGGACTGCTGGTGTTTGCCAGCCTTCGCCCTGTTGTTGCAGGCTCTCCTTAGCATCGTTAGGAAATGCATTAATATTGGAATTTCAAAAAGGATTTTATGGCAAGCATTTCCACAGCAGTGTTAAATGTGGCCAACAGCAGACCTTGGTTATTGTGCTGGTTGAAGATGTTGGAGGCTGAGCTGCTTCCAGGGCCAATTTCTCAGCTGGTGCAAGGTAATACTGCTCAGCAACCCTTCCATAAAAGCAATTAACCTCAAAAAGGGGATGCCATTTGCATTTCCTGATGATCTAGAAGAAAACAGGAGGAAGCAGGAAAATTTTATCATTCAAGTAGAAGGTTCTGTCTTGGTTTGGGTGCAAAACCAGTTGTTTCATGCCTGGGAAAGCTTTGGAAGCCCTTGTATTGGGAATGAGTGCAAATAAGCACACATAGCAAAGTTAGATGCTTCTTATAATATTTTTTCCTCCAAACCAAGCAAATGGCTCCAAGCAAACGCTGGTAGAAACTTTCAGCCCTTGCTCCAGTTTCACCTGTGCTCACATTTCCCCTCCCAAGGGAAAGGCATGGGACTGACCCTTCTGTGGGACCACCTGAGAGACTTTTGGGAGGAAAAGAGAAGAGGGCACAGACAGGACGTGGAGCAGGGCCCTTGTGTCACTGTTACTGCAGGTGCTGGTGTCATTCCTGCCCTCTGTTCACTCCTTGCTCGCAGGAAAGAGCAGCTCCAGTTCATGAAATGAATGGAAATGATGGGAATTCAGCCCCAGGAGCCCACTGTGACACCCGACTGGGGGGTGTTGAAGCTCCTTTTACTGCTGTGGGCTCAGCCAGAGGGTTGGGGACACACTGCTGGAGACCCCACCCCTCCTGCATGAGCAGGACTGAGGTGAGTGCCAGGGTGGAATGGGTGTTAATCATTTACCCCCGGAGGCTGAACAGACACTGTGTGTGTGTCTGGAGGGATCTGCAACGGGAATGCTCGACAGGGAAGCTGCTGCTGCTCAAAGGGCGCCAGAGTGGCCTTTTGGGGAGGCAGTTGATTCAGATCCACCTTTGTTTGCTTTGTGGGAGCACCTTTCCTGTGCTGTGGGTGCTCTGCCACTGCATGGGGGCTGCAGGGTGATTGCCGCTCCTGAGCCTGGCCTTGACATCTTTCCTCCCTGATTAATGATGTCACAGCACCAAACAGGAGCAGGGCAAGGTGATAGGTACTGGTGAGTCAGGAGTGAGGGTGGTGTTTGAGCCTCACTCCATGGCAATGGCTTTGGAAGCATTGTAAGCTGGCTTTTCTGCTGTGCTAAGGCATTTTTAACAAACTAGGTCATCATGGATATAATATGTATGTATTTCTTATTAAATAATGCAGATATAACAACAAGCCAGGCTTTGGGATTGAGTTGGCACCCGGGTGCAGCTGAACATGTTGCCATCACCTTCCTTCAGGAGGCAAAATTGATAAATACAGACTGTCATTCCTCCATCTCTACATTGACCCCAGCCAACAGCAACCCAGAACTTCCTGTCTTGAGCTTGTGTTTCTTCAGTTCATGCCCAAAACCAGGGTTTGCCCCTGAGGAAACCCTTCCTTCTGAGGTGCCAGAAGGATCTTGGAGCTCCATGGAGTCTGTAGAAAGCCCATGATAAAAAAACAAACAGTGCAGGGGCATGACATCATTCCTGAGTGTGTTTCTCTCTTGGTTCATTGCAGAGCTTGCTCCTAAATCCAACCTTGCATCCACAGGAAAGGGTTTGTGAGCAGGAGCCTGGTGCCAGCTCTGTCCTGTGCTCTGCACTCAGGGTGGATGCAGTGTCTGTGGCTCACAGCACAGTCCCAACACATGAAAGATCCCTCACCTTCTCTGGAAGGAGGCTGAGGACCCAGCAAAGCTGTTCCAGAAGCATCTCTCCCAGAAGGAGAGTTGGTCCCATCAGTATTCCTGCAGCAGGCTTTGATAAGTGCCCAGGAGTGATTGACAGTGCCTTGAGCTTTACTTTTAAATCATGCAGCTTTGCCTCGCATTAACACAGGGCTAGAGAGGATTTAGCAATTTAAAATATTAATAATGGGTAGCTCATTTCTGAGCAGACAGTTTTAATCACAGTGCTCCTCCTTGGATGATGGGCTGTGCTCTGAGGTCCCTGACTCTGACCTTGCCCTCCCCTCCTGGCAGGAATGCAGAGCTGTGGCCTCGTGTTCCCCCCTTTCCCTGCTCTGTGGGGTGCCCTGGGCACCCCCATTTCAGGGGCAGTGACACCTTTGTGGTGCTAATGGCACCAAACCTGGGGAGAGAAGAGCCACAGCTGCCCCGTCACCTCGAGGTGGCCAAGCTGGGAGAGCAGCAGCACCCTGGGGTTCTCCTGGGTGCTGGACCTGCCCTTGTTTCCTACCCCTGGAAATTTCAGACATATCTAAACCAAAGTGCACACAGGACTTGTATAAAGCACTGATTTACAGCATTTTGGGACAGCCAGGGCAGACTGGAGGCACCACGAGCTGCCTTGAGGTGTTGACACCTTTTCCTCAGGAGCTCCAGCTTTCAGAAGATCTCTGCTCACATTAAAAGTTTTCTTTAACTTTTTGAAGCCTATGGTTGCTCTGAAACGTAGATACCTCTTCACTTTCCTTGGCTTGCTTTGCCTTTGTGGCTTGGTTGGTGCCCCACCAATCATTTTGGCCACAGTGGTGTCAGTGAGGCTTGGGACACAACCACAAAATCAGACACATCTGGAGAAAGCTGAGCAAGGTCACTGCAGATGGAGCTGGTTTTGGTTTTTAAAGGCAGCCTGGATAAATGGCAACCAAACCCACTTCCACTTGCAAGAGGCAAAAGCCAAAAATAAAACCACAACAGCATCCACAATTTCTAAAATAGCTGGCTTCCACTCCTGTAATTAAATTTAGTTTAGATTTTTCAAAGAGCAACTGGCTAAAGATCAGTCCCTAACTCATGGCAAATTGGTTTGGATAAAACAGAAATCTACTTACCTCTTAATCAGAAAACAAATCCAAACAAAACCAGAATCTGATCTGAGGTTTATAAGCTTTTTTTAAACTCAGTATTTAAGTGCCTCTGAATTTCTCACTGAAACCCAAAACTAGGAGGAAAAAAAAAAAGTCAGGGAGAAATAAATTCCTGTGATTTCTCAATCTTGCCCAGAAGCAGGAAATCTGGGGACTTCCTCAGAAAGTTTCCTGGGAGACTGACATGCTTTTCATTATCACTGATGCCTTTTATTGAAGTGCACAATTGCTCTGCAGAAAACACAAGGCAAAGGTTTAGGTTATTTCTCCTCCTGAGCCAGGCTGCCCAAATGTGGCAGCTCATGGAGCACGTTCTGCTCCTGCTAATTGCCAGGTCAGGCCTAGGCCTCGGTGTGGAGTGTATCCTTGGAGTGGAGCCTTATCTCAGGAGCTTCCTGAGTCTGCTGAATTGAATGAAAGTCTCACCAGGAAAAGTGGTTTGTTTTGCTTTGAGTTTGTTTTGTAAGAAAGCTGAGAATTTCCCTTCCCAGCCAAGGTTGAGCTGACCATAGGGAAGCTCACAAATTTCAACTTTGGATCATCAGGCGCTCCAGACTCCAAAAGTGCTGAATTCCTCTTTAAAAATTACATCTGCGCATTTTCATTTCTTCACTGAAATTATTAATTCTGTTCTCATTTGGAAAGAGGCTGTGAATATCCTGCCTTGTTGATTTCCTTCCTTTCCCCAGAGATTTTTGGTCAAACAGAGGTAAAATATTTAAGTTCTATCAGACTTTCAAGCTTGGCTCCCCATTTTTAACCCTGTAGTTATGAGGGCACTTTCTGGTGTCATCTTCATGTCAGAAGTCATCTGTCACATCCACATTTCATCAGTGCCTGGAGCTGGGATGTCATGAGGCAAAGTGACCTGGAAAAGGTTCAGCAGGAGGTCAGGGGCAGAAATGGCCCTGCTTTCTTGGCTCTGGATTTCGTTGTGGAACTGGGGTAAAACCAATCCATATAACAAAGTTTGGATTGTGTCTGAGAAGTGAAACCACTGCTAGGGGACAATGGGTTTGTCCTGCTGAGGGACCTGAACCCACAAACCCATCCCAGAGTGGAGCTGAGCTGCTGTTGAGGAGCCCTGGCCACCCCTGCCAGCACCCAGATGTATTTCCCCAAAGGCTGGCAAAATCTCCCTAAAAAAGGTCATTTCAGGCTGAAAAGCAACAAAGCTTCTTCACTTCAGACCAAACAGGGTTTTTTTGGGGGTGTGGGGGTATAACCTAAATTTGGAAAACACTTAACAAAGTTGCTTTAACTTAACAACAGCTTTTATTAGATTGCACTTGTCCAATGAGATTAATGGACGTTTTCCTTTGAAACTCTGGGAGTCTTTCCTAGACACTGGGAATAAGTAGGTTCCTTCAAATGTTCTGCTTCCTACAGGATTTACTGGTGAAAGATTTAATACAATTCAGCACAAACATTTTAACCTTTCCATCTAAAATGCTGAATTCAACCGTTTCCTGAATGTGTATAATTTAAAGGCTGGTGTTTTCCTGTGTCATGCTCTCTGAAGCATTTTATGTCGCCTTGCTCCTATTGACTCTTTTAAGAAAACACTGCAGGAGTATACAGTCACTTTCAGATAACTCAGATTGTTTACTTTATGAATGAAGGAGGAAATTGAATACTCAAATAAAGTTATGCATCTAAGTGCCAGGAGCTAACTGCCCTCTTAAATTTGCTTGTCTCCTTGAAAGAGTCTTTAAACACAATTTATGACGTAAAGAGCCTTTCTGGAGTGCTGGGAGGGATCTCCACTGTCTCTGTTATAAATGGATGCTCTCAGCAGCTGCTGGAGTCTGGGACAAATGCTGGCCTTTGAGGAGCTCTTGTGCATCCCATGGATCTGTGTGGGGTGCAAATGAGCAGGGGCTGCTGTTTGGATGGAATTGTCTGGTACAGACTGTGGAAAATAAAGGAAAATAAGGATTTCTAGCATAATGTACCCACGGTCACACTAAACTTTAATATTAGGTTAGGTCTCACCCTTGGGGGAGGTGGTGTGTGGCTGCCTTTGTGAGCAGTGAGATTTGTTGTCCTGTTTCTCCCACCCCTGGTTTGAAACAACTTTAACCTGCTTTTTATTTAGGGATATAACTCAAACCAGTTCCAAGTTATCCTTGTCTCCATGGTGTCTTAGCACCCAAGGTAATTGTTTTTTCCTTAAAATAGCTGCCAAACGTGATTGAATTTGCAGCGAATTAAAAAATAAAGCAATTCTCCAGGGAATTAACCTTGCAGACACCCCCAGCCTGTTTCTCCACCCCTTTCCTTCAAGAGAATTTCTCTCAGGATTTCATTCCACTGCACTAATGAAGTGCTACAGTAATGGGAATATGATTGACATGTTAAATGTCCTTCCTTGAGCCAGGGTGATTAGAGAAAGATAAACATGGACAGGCACATGTGGCCACTTTGGCTCTGACAGCTGCAGGCAGGGTTTTGGGGGAGGCTTGGGAGATGCCAGGGTGCCAGAAGGACTAAAGTGCAGCCCTCCCAGCAGAGATTTAATGCTTGTAAGCCATCATTTGGCACAGGGCTGTTCCGGGTTCACATCCAAGTACAATGCCTTGACATACACCTCCCTTTGTTTACAAAAAGAGGAAAGATTCAGAGTCCCTTTGGGTCCTGTTGGCTAGGGTTTGATGGCAGGATGAGGGAACAAGGTGAATTGCATGGATCCCAGGTGAATGTGGGAGTTTGATGGCCTTAAGCTCCATTCTCTATGGCAAAGCCTTGACATGCTCAGAGCAGAGAGACCATGGAAAGCTGCCTCCTCATGTCCAACATCCTTATCCAGAAGCTGGACCAGGGGCCAAACTCTGCTCCACACAATCACATTTGAGCAAAGGGCTGCCATCACCGTGCACAGAGTGCAGAGATTGCCCCTGAACGGATTATCCAGGCGCCAAAAAGGTAAGGGCCTTGAAACCTGGAGTAATTGAGAAATTCTAGGATAAAGGGCAGGAACGCAAATGAGATTGCCTGCAGAGTGGGGGAAAGGGTGGATTTGGTGGTTGGATCGATGGACAGAGACACTGATTTGCATCCAACCTCCTCTTCAGCCCCTCTGCATCTCCCCAGCATAGAGTTCTCCACATTCCCCACCCTCCTTCATGATGTAAATTTGTGAAGCTTTTGGGGCATGAAGGAAAGATCTGATGATCTGATTATTCCCATGGCTTGTCCTTCTTGCAGAGCACTTTGTACAAGGGCAGTGACTGGGAAGGAGGTGTCCTAGACCTTCCTCTCCCCTCCCAAAGTCACAAATCCCCATCTGAGGGAGGAGCTGGGGGCTTTAGGCAGGTGACCCTGGCAGAGGTCACTCACAAGGTCCCACCTCTCCCCCTGCAGCACCAGCAGGACCTCTATCACACGCTAATATTGGATTATGATCCTGGGACTCCACAATGTCACACTGATAAGGGCCAGGGTTTTTCCCTGTACGAGCCTGTTCCATTTTAACACCTAGGTATGTCAAGTGAAGGGAATATTTTCCCTTCTGCATCAGACTCCAACTTTGCCGAGGTTGGTCACAGGAGAGGGTGTGCAAATGTCAGGGAGGCGTTTGCCTGGCAAGGAGAGCAGTTGTGGGGTGTAGGGCTGTGGGAAGGGAATGGGGTAATGTGGATCACAATGTGGTGAGGATAAGTCTGATTTTCATGACTCATGCTGGCAGAGCTGCCTGGCTCCGTGTTTCAGAGGTTGCTGCAATGTTACAAAGAGAGTTAAATCATTAATAGTTGCCAGTTTTCCCAAGCTTATCCAGGCAGTGTTTCTGGAGCATCTGGTAGACACCTTCACTCTTATTTTCTCAGGTTCTACTGAAGCAAGCAGGAGCTTGGTGCAGCTTGTGAGGGTCTCTCAGATCTCCATTTACACCACCCATCAGTGGCTTCAAAATGTGCTCCAAAGGCAGAGAGGGACCAAGAGTTGATGTTGGAAACACTGTACTGCACTGACTGAATGAGAAAGCACTTTTTGCAATCCTAGATAAAAATTTTCACCAGAAAGTGATGATGCAACAGAAATACCCTGGGGACTAAAAAACTTGATGCTGCTTCACTTGAACACAGCCTGCTTGCACAGTCCACCCCCAACCAGGTCATGTTTGAGGAAAGAGAGGTGGGAGTCATTTGAAGGAGGAAAATACAGTAGCAAAAAGCAAATATTCATTTGGAAACCCCACTGTCTAGGGCTGCTCCCACACAGGCAGTGTGATCACCTCCTCCCACCTTCCCTCCCTCCAAAACCAAGGGTCCCAGGGGGAGAAGATAAAGTGGTGCTTGAGGAAGTGCACCAGCTTCCCTTGGGCTGAGCTCTAATTAATGAATTAAAATGCAGAAATGCATCACAGCTTGTGTTCCCTGGTGGCTTCCTACTGAACAGCCCCTGCAGAACCTCTGCCAGCTCCACGAGCATCCAAGTCAAATGTGCACCAAAATGTCAGAGGGGACAATAGCAACTAAAAATAGGCAAAGACAGGAATTTGCCTATAATATTTTTAACCTTGTAGGATGGCAAAGTTATATATAGCTAATACAGAAAAATGGGTTTTGTTGCTTAAATGAGGAAAACAAAGAGTGTGTCTGTCTAGTTGGGTTCAGCATCAGCTGAATTTCAAACCTGACAACATTTTCTGGCTCTGTACCCATGTGCACTTCCCCTGGGGCTGTTGTATGGTGTGTGGGGGAACTGGGGAGAAGCATGGATCACACCATAAAGGCACTGAGTGTTAGTGGGGGATTTTCTCCCCTGGTCCTGTTTAGCCAAGTAGGGAGACAGTTTGGGATTGCAGAGGCAGTTTGGGATGGCAGAGGCAGTTTGGGATTGCAGAGACAGTTTGGGATTCCAGAGGCAGTTTGGGATTCCAGAGGCAGTTTGGGATGGCAGAGGCAGTTTGGGATTGCAGAGGCAGTTTGGGATTGCAGAGACAGTTTGGGATGGCAGAGACAGTTTGGGATGGCAGAGGCAGTTTGGAACTGTGCTGGTACAGTTGCTGCTGCCCAGTCTCTGGGCAGGGGACCAAGATGTAAGGTGGCTCCTGACATCATCTTTAGCTCTCCAGTCCCTGCTGGAAATGTGCCATCCCTGCTGCTCCTTGGAGGGACAAGGAGACAGGAGCAAGCCAAGGCTGCTGCTCTGTGCGCTGACTGCAGGCTGGGACCCAGCAGTGTCTGTGCCCAGCTCACTGTGAGCATCACCAGGGTGGGAGCCCCTGCCTGAAGAGCTGCTTGGTAAATGCTCAAAAGGGCAGCTTTCCTCACAGCAGAAAGAGATGAATAAACAGGAAATAAGGGGTTGAGCAACTGTTCTTTTTTTTTTTTTAATGTATGTCTATGACAAACTATGACTTTTAGCAAAGAATGTCTTGATGATAAAGCGTTCAGGATTCAGCACCGAATCAAAGAAAACTTTGCCATTTAATTTAATGGGAACATGTTCAAGTCTGTAATCTGCAACTAGAACGCTGCTTTTTTTTCCCCTGCAGATCCCTTTAATCCTTTAGCAATTGTGTATTTTCCAAAGAGGTTTTCTGTACGTCCCCAGGGTATAAAATCACAGTGGGAAAGAAGTGCTGCTCATAACCTGTGAGCAACTACAATCTGCCTCCCACTCTGCTGGTAACACCCAGTGGATATTTGCCTCTCATAGATTAGAGGAACAAAGCAAGAAGAGAGCAGCGTTCCATTATGGTGGAGCATATAATATTGTGATTATTACTCATGGCCTCTGTCTAATTAATCATTTGGTGTGTTATTTGAAGGCAAACAGGGCCTTTGGTTCATTATCGCTTATACATACACAGAACTGGAGTCACTTCAGTGCTGTCAGACTTGCTTAATCCCTGCCTGGGTTTTGTACATGTCTGGGTATCTGAATCATGTACATGGCAAATGATCTACTAATATGTTTGCTCCACCAGTTTGTTCATATGGAGCCAAATATATGAAAGCATTCAAACTCCGGAAAGTGCAGATATGGTCCTAATGGACTTGACAAAGGCACCTAATGTTAAAGGTTATGGAAAAAGGGTTGCTGATGAAATGCCTTTTTTTTTTTTTTTGCCTTCTTTTCTTTTCAAGTATTTTGTTTGTGTTTCTTTTATTATTTATATTTTATCTTGCTCGGTGTTTAAACGGGGAGGCAGGAAAAGGGATCAAGAAAACTCTGGATTTTATGAAAACAGACTTAGGAGGTGAAACCATCAGTTTAATCTGAAGTAAAGGGTGGTTGCTGATGACGGGTGCTCTGTTATTGGGCTCCTCCCAATAGAGGAGCCATCCCCAGTTACCAGAGTTACTGGGATGCTGCAGTGGTGGAATAAAACACAATGGCAAAGGTTATCCAGGTGCAGTTATCCTGCCCACCCACCCCATCGGTGCAGTTGCTTCCATCCTGCCTCACTGCAGGGCAGCACTCGGAAAATCTGGGCCATGAATTTTAAAATTTAAAGAATCTCTGTATCATTTCTCCTCACTGCTCATTTGTACGAGAACAGAGCCTGCTTTGAAGCTCTGCACTTGGAAGACTTCACATTAAGACTGTAACATTTTGATTACAAGTGATATAAAATGCAGTTCACTTTATTTCCTAATTAATGACAGTACATAAGGCAACAGTAAACTCAATTGCTTCCAACAGCTTTTTATATTCACTTGGAGGCATTTACAGAAATATGACTCGTGTACCCAGCAAAATCTTCCCTTGACCAGATGTAGAAGGAAAGCAGTTTTATTGGCTCCATGATAATATCACTAAAGAGGAAACAAGCTATAAAAATAATAAAAAAACACAAGCCACACTGAATTTGAGAGTTGCTAAACTGAAAGATACAGAAACAAATACAGAGAAGATAATAAGGCCTTTTACTGATAGTGCTGTCCTGTGTAAATAACGCAGACACTGAATAAGTCCCTCTGCAGTGAGACTCATTAGAAACACGTACATCAGCCCAGAGCAATTACTTTGATGGTTCCCCAGCTGCTTTTCACAATAAATGTCCTCAGACCCACCAAGGCTGGAGTCATTCAGCTTGCTGCACACCCTTGCAGATATACAGCCATGCTGAAAACGGGGAACTGCCAAGAGTTCCCGCTCAGGAATCTTGGGCTCATTGCTCTATAGAGCAGATTTTAGGAGAAGTGCTGGTCCAGGGGAGATGATTGAACAAGGCTGTTCAAACAGACAGAGAGTGAGGCATCCATTTCCATAAAGAATGAGCATGGCCAAGGATTATATTGATCTATGGCTGGCCAGCACATAGATCTTGTCTTTTTTTGCATCTGAGGGGTGAGATGCTCCTGAACTGCAATGAAATCCATGAGGATCTGGTCTTTCTAAACATCAAACCTGTTCACAAGTCACTCTAATCAACACTTTTTTTTTTTGCTTGAAATTAGAGATAATGGAGTTCTGCACACATTGGAACTCCAAGAACTCAGCGGTGGGTTTTCAGAGATGGGACTTGCCTTGCAGAGGTACGGCACAAACACCCACACTGCAAACCATCTGTCTCCTGGGGGAGCTGCAAGAAGTCTAGAGAACTGTTTGGCTGAAAGTCAGCAATGAAAGCTAAATTTCCTAAGGTAAATTTTCTTTTTTTTTTTTAATTTTAAATATTTTGCCTGGGGAAGGTCCAATGAAGGAACAAAATAAATGAATATGGGAGACTACAGCCTTTGCAGCATGATAGAAGTGTAATGTAATAACAAACATAAGCTGAAAGCCAGTGAGAGTGAAAATACATACATTGAGGATACTTCTGTCTTTGTATTTGGTAGTTTGAAGGTAAGGAGGTGAGTAAATTATAAGAAACACCAAAGAAAGCAGAAACACTAAAGCTGACTCTGAGGCATAAAATTTCATGGTTGCATGGGAAAAGGTGAGCAGTGAGAGTCAACAATGAGCAAGACATCAAATCAATTTGTGTATCACTGTTCCTAAGTGACAATAAGCACTTTCTCTCCTCTTGCTATTACAAGTTTTATCTTCTCTATACAGATTTTACAGAGGGATAGGACAAAGCCAGCCCAAAGGTTTTCTCTAGCAGGAGTGCAGTGGCTGAATGTCCAGCTTCTGAAGGAAATTCTTACTTTGTCACAACCATTCTACTGTGACAAAGAAAGAAGGGCACTGCCTTTGGCAAGGCAGGAAAACGGGAACTGGGAAGAATGTAAATATATATATGGAGAAAGAAAAAAAAAGGGAAAGCAAAAAGACATCAAGGATTTCCTGAGATCCCCTTCCCTTGTGAAGGTGCAATCAGAATCAGAACAGGTATTTGCTCCAAAGAGTTAATCTTTATTAACTGCCCCAGAATGCCCTTCAGCTGGTGCACAGCCTGGTTCAAAGGTTTTCCAGAAAAACAACATACCATAAACCAAAGGGCAACACTAATTGGAAGCAGTATAATTCTGAAGACAGCAATACCTTTTTGTGGGTTAATAACCGGAAATTAAATTTCATGTGTGTTAGCAAAGCCCATCATAAAGCACCAGGTGAATGAGGGGCACGGGCAATAAGGGCAAGGGTTTGGAGCGTGCACAGTCACATCCAGCAGCAACCCCTACTCCTTGGGCACAGCCAATATTCCCAAAGGATTAGTGCTCAGCCTTGAACCCCTGGCTGAAGGAAATGGTTTGCACAATGGGGCTGCTCATTGCTGCTTTGGTGGTGGAGGAAGGAGGGACATGAATTCAGCTGCTCTGCTCCTTGTGCAGTCAGGGCAGCAGCAAAGGGCTGCTGTGATTGTCCCATCCAGAGCTCAGGCTACTGGTGCTGTGAAGGACCTTGCCATCTGCACTGCACACACAAATGAAAGGCTTGTCTGAACAATTGATGGGGTTTCAATGTTCAGATGTCATGCAACGGAGAGCAGGTACAGGCGCATGCTGGGGTTGGGTTTGCTGCTGATGGCATTGCCTGAAACGGAAAGTCAGCTAATATTTGGACTGCAGGGTGTGTGTCTCTTATAAGGAAATGGCTTAATCTGGAAAAGGAGGCAGAAACACAAGGTCAGATCCTCTCTCCTCTGCCCTCATTTCCTCTTCTGGCTGCACTGGCTTCCCCAACACTGCAGAGAAGTCAAGAGATTGATGTCCCCAAGACCAGGCTGTCTCTCTCCAAGGATTCCTGCAGTGCAAGCCACCTCCCCAAGCCAGGCTGTGAGGGGTGGGTGCTGGACAGGAATGCCAGATCACCTTGAGTTCAGTGACATCTTGCAGATAGCACAGCTCTGAGGAACTGGATCCCTTCCAGAAGCTGTCCTCACATAATAAAGTTGTCTGCCGGTCAAGCCAGGCCGATCCCAATTAGTTGGAGATACCCATGGATCATCATCATCATTCCTGGGGCTCATTTGTGCATAACCAGAGCTGTGGCCTCAGGCAGGTGTTGTGTCTGTGGTGGCAGTTCCTCCACCTGGGCAGTCCCTGCACATCTGTGCTTCTCAACACACTAGAGGAACATTTGCTGCTGTTTGATTTATTTCCAGCTCTTGGTGGTGCAGATGAAGAGTGGGAAACCCTGAAAGACAACATATACCTGGGCAAGAGAGAAAGCTTTCCAAGCACACCACTGCAGAAAAGGATGGTGACAATCCAGTGTCCCTGAGGAGGGACAGCCCTTTGCAGCTCTGAACCACAAAGTCTGCTCACCACAAGCTGCTGCTGCTGCTCAGGGTCTATTTTACATTTCCCTGTCGCTGTGTTTGAGAGACTTTTTGTCTGAAGGCCTCTCTCCCACTGAACCCATCTATCACCAGTGCTGACAGAGGTTCCTGCTGCCCGAAATGGCCAGGAAGACTCGGTGGAGCCAGAACCTCAGGGGTCAAGTCCAGGTTGTCATGTCTGAGCAAGCGCTGCTGCAGATACACGTGGCCCAACGTCATGTTTGGAAGGCAGTGGAGGACCAAGAGGGAGGAGAAGGAAAGATAGGATGTAATCTTTCATCCTGAGAGCATGTGGGATGGGAATATTTCATTTTGCTGCTGATGATGGTCTGGCTCCAAGGGGGTGGAGGAAGGGAGTCCCCAGCCCAGGCAGGGAGCAGCCGCCCTGGCACCGCTCTCCTGCTCTCTATTTCTGGCTGCAGGAAAAATTCAAAGCCAGGGAATGCTGGGGACATCAAACTAAACTCAGTGATGCTTCTTGTGTCATCAAAGAGGAGAAGGTCTGAAGGGACAAATGGCCCATGGGTAGGGCCCAGATCACACATGTGAGCAGAGGAGGGAGGCTGCAGGCACAGCACTGAAGTGATGCACACAGAATGAGCTCAGGGTACCCCAAAGCTGCTGCCTCCCAGCCCACCTGATGGGTGCACTGGGCTTCCTTCTTCTCCACCATCTTCCTTTTTGCTCCTGCCAGTGCCTCCACCACCAGTTCAATACCTGCAGCTGATTTTATCCAGAGCTATTGCCCAAAGGTCTCTGCCACACATCCCTCGATACTCCTGCCAGTGTGACCCACGAAATATCCCATCTCTTGCTGGGGCTGAATTCTCACGGGCTACCCCAGCTAATGGGGACAATGACATGCCACAGTTCACTTCAGCACCCCACTTCATTTCAGACAAACCCCATAAAGTGATCCTTGTTCCACACAATGGTCAGAGATGGGCACCCACCGAGCTTCCCTGGAGCAGGCACATTGGGTACAGTGGTCGTGACCCACTCCCAAATTGCTCTTTACCTGGTCCCATGGCCCTGGCAGAATGCCCTGCTGCCCACAGGGCTGCCTGCTGCCCTGGGAGCAGCCCCAGCCATGCACAGAGCCAGCAGCAAGTTACACTCACATTGTTTCAACACATTTGCTTAATTAGTTTATCAAGAAATGTGTTTGGCCTCGTCTGAGGAAAATGCTGTCTGTCATTCCCAGGCATCCTGCAGGGCCCCGGGGAGCTGACAGATCCTGGCTCCTTCCTATCTCTCCTTAACTCCATTTGCTGGGCCTATTTCCCATTATTTTTTTTCTTTTCATGTAGCACTCCCTCACCATTTTGGGATCAAAGTAATAGATAACAAAATTATGTCTAAAAGAAGACCATGACAGGTAGGGAAACAATGCAAGAACTGGGAAGATTATTTGGGAAAATGTTAAATCAATGAAAGTGCAGGAACTTGAAATTTCTTTTTTATCACTCTAAACAAATTCACCGTAGATTGAACACACTTCATAGAAGTGGCAATGAATGAAAAATTACTAATTGTGCATAAAATATTAATTCTGTGCTTCCCTACAGGGAGCAAAGGATGCTCCATCAGTGTGGTGTGGCCCAAATGAGAGGTGGGCACGCGGGCAGGATATGCCCCAGCCCTGGGCTCAGCTTTGGCAGGACAGGCCCAGGGAAGCTCACCTGTAGAGCTGTACCTGCAGCTATTTACCTGTACCTGGGGTTACTGGGGTGGTGCAGGCAGTCCTGGCTGCTTTAGCAGTTTTGTTGTGATAACAGCTGAGCACTTTTAAGTGATTATTCTTATTCTAATCCTTCCCATGGTTCCTGACGACAGTTTTGGATGTATCTCATGTTGTTTCCTGTGGCTTTATAGCCATCTTCTATCAAATTAAATTAATAACATGGGGGTTTTTTCCTGTGTAGAACGTAATCCTAGGGTTCTCACTGGTTCTCCTGTCACAGCTGTGGCAAACTGAGTGTCTGTGTGACAGTGAAGCAGTCGGCTCTGGTGGGTAGTAACCTACTGCAGCTGATCTTCTGGTCTTTGGCAGCCAGTTAATTACTGTTTGGCAAAGTCTCCTGGTGTTTTAACTGAGGTTTAATGGGTTTCATGCCCTTTTTCCAGCTTCCCTCATGCCTCAGACCCAGTGAGCTGCTGTCAGCCCTGTGATCCTTGCACAGCAGCCAGCTCATTACCTGACATTGCCACCACCAGAGCAACACTGCTGCTCTGGGCAGGGCTGGGGAAAGAGGGCTCTGAAGAGGGGGAGCTCATAAACCAGTTCTGGTCTTGGTGGGTTTGAGGCAGATATGTCTGTTCTGAAACGATGAGATTTGACTTTTGCAACCTGCAGAATAAAGCAGTACTATGTTTTTAACTCCTGGTAGCCATCCTACTGTGTTAAACTAAACCAAAATAGCTCTGGTTAGGGGGAAAAGAAACTTATTCAGCTCAATGCTTGCAAGAGGAACACAGGATGTGTTTTCAGACTAGTTCTCTCTTCCAAGTATGCTGGCATCCCAATGCCAGTGTCAAATCCCTGCCCAGCAGTAGTAGGGTGTAGAAAAACCTCTTTAAACGCTTCTGTCAGAGTTTTAATTGCACTGATGGGTGTGCTCTGTGATAATCCAAGTGCAATGGCAGCTCTGTTGCCTTTGTCCAAGCTGAAACCAGTGCTGTGGTCTGTCCCAGGTCAGACAGGGGACACCACAACCCATCCCTGTGGACAGGGCTGTCCTCCCTTTGCTCAGGATGGGACAATTCCCTGCTCCTGGCCGGGCAGGAGCAGCTGCAGCCCCGTTATCACCGTGGGATGGAGCCAGGGCAGGCAGTGCTGGGTGATCCTGCCCAGGCCCGGCCCAGGCACGCAGGGCTGCTCTCCAAAACCTCCACCAGGGAGAAGCACAGCTCCTGCTGCCAAGGGGACAGCGGTGCCCCTCAGCCTGGGGACAGCGGGCCGTGTCAGCGTGACAGCCACTTCAGCAGCCAGTCCAGCAACGTGCTGGGGAAACAAAAGGTGCCTCCGTGCCAGAGGGACTGTCTGCACTCCCGCAGGAACACATCAGATGTCTGGCAATTCCTGGGAGCCTTCCTCACTAAAAACACGAGGGAATGGGAGTGATGAGTTGCACAGCAGTGTCCTCTGAAGTTCAAGGCATGCTGGCTAAATATATGTCACATTCCTATAGCTCTTGCCAGGCTGTACAAGCTACATCCAAAGTCTGCTTTCCTTCTCCCTCAAAGGTCCCTCTAGACCCAAAGCTATCTGAGCCACTTACACCCTGGATTTCTTTTACTTCTCAGGCAAATATAACATCATTTCTTTGACCTATTTCTATGTACTTCTCTCTATATCACAATATCACTTAAACACCAGGCCCTAAGATAAGGGAACCTTGTCTCCATTTGAGCAGTACAAAGCTTGTGTTTTCCTTGTCCAAAATTGCAGAATGGGCATATGGGGGTGGAGAAGCACTGAAGAAACACCAGTTCTCAGTCAAAGGCCTTTAGAAAAAAATAAGTTATCATTTGGAGCAAGCTGGCACTTTCACTGTCCAAAAATGGGACAGAAAGTAATAAAATTTCCTGTAGATCTGAGACCAATGTGTAGCTCTCTGAGTAACTGAATAATTCTGAATAGAACTCCCCTTTATGTAGAGGGCCCCAGTTCTCACTAGAAAAAATTCAGCGTATGCTGTCCAATCTAATGTCCATGGCAGACTTCCTAGTTTAGTGAAATTTAGACTTGCTTAAATACTATTTAGGCCCTTGCCTAAATTCAGGACATACAAGTAACTCCATTGATGGCTCTGCTGTGGACAATGTTTGAAGGGTAAATGCTGGTGCCCTTCAGAAGGTGACCAGAACTCTCTGCCTGTATCACCAGTTTCTTACTGAATGGCCATGGTCCCCTGTCCTGGAGGGGTGGCCTGCAGATATCTAAGCTCACTTCTCTTCTGGAGAGGTTGGTAACGAGTATATGAAAAGCAGATAATTAAAAACACTTCAAAGAACCTACTAATCCAGACTGGGATTGAGAAAGGAGCGTCAGCCTGCCACCACTGCTCTGCTGGAAGGGCTGTTTGTTTCCTCCTGTATTCCAGATTTCCCAAGGCTGTCACGTTGTCAAGCACTGCCATGATCTGTGAGCCTTTATTCCCAGATAAAGATGTGAACTCCCGGCTCTTGTCACAGATAACGGCACAAAGCGTTACAGCGACAGCACAAAGGCTTCGAACTCGGCCCCAAACACGCTGCCATTTGTTACTGTCCTCAGCCTGGGCCAGCCAGGCTCTTCACAGCTGGGAGAGCTGAGCTGGGAGAGCTCATCTCCATGTGCTCAGGGTCCTGAGGGGTTTCCATCCTTCTGTGTTGCTGGGCCAGTGTGTCCGTCCCTGCCATCAGCTGCTGCAGGGCTGCTGAAGGCTGGGTACCACGTGGGGATGTGCAGCCTTGGGGTCCTTCATGCCAAAATGCCCAAATTCCTCATCTGTGCCCCCACAGGCATCCTTCCTGGCAGCAGGGGCCTCGTCAGTGCTGGCTCTGTACGTGCTGGTGCACATCTGGCTGTGGGTTTCTCGGTGCACATCTGGCTGTGGGTTTCTCTCCTGTTGTACTGCAGGTCAAGAGCTGAGATTTCATTTTCCTCTTGCAAGTGTCAGACCCATCTCCACTGGGAACCTGTAAGTCTGGTTCATTCACTGCATCATAGGAAAGGTCTCAAAAAAAAAAAAAAAGCACCAGCTTTTATAAGAAAACCTGGTTTGAAATAAGCTGTTAAATGAAGACACATCTGGAATCTTCTACTTAAAATGGCAATGAGTTTAGAGTAAAATTATATTAACTTTTGAGCAGTACACAGTAAGAACTACATCTTCTGAAGGTCATGTCATTTTGAGTAGGGTTGCAGCAACTCTGTGCTGACATAGCTGATTTTGGGGGATTATTTGAATTTCTGATGATGTATTTCATTACCTGCTTAGAGCTAGAAAAGCTCCATCTCTGTCCCTGGTAGAAAACAGCTCAAAAAGAATTCTCTGCTCTACCAGGATGCAAGTAATCTTTTCCATGGAGGTGGAGGCTGGTGGTGTCCAACATCCTCCTTTTGCCCAGCCCATCCCAGTGCCTGTGACCAGGCAGGACCGGCAGGAGGCTGGGCTGGAATTGGGATCCCCAGCCCGGGGCCGGGCTCCCATTGTTCCCGGCCTGCCAGACAAAGGGTTAAGTAAATGTTTGGAGAAGATAAGGTGCCCTGTTGACAAGCAGCAGGCTCCAGCGGTCTCAGCAGGATCTCTCCCAGCAGTGATAAATGGGGAGGTTTTCAAAGCGGGATCAGCAGACGCCACCGAGAGGGCGGTTGCTGATGCCGTGATTGGCAGTGGGCAAGGAATCTGAAGGTGTTTAATGATCCCACACTCTGCCGCAGCTTTTTTAAAGACTCTGTGTCTAGCCAGAGGAAAATCCTCTATCAGCCACAGAGGCTCACGTTCCCGGGTCTTTTTTGTTGTTGTTGCTTTTTTTTTTTTTTTTTTTTTCCACTAAAACATGGGAACATCCACTGAAAGGGATCCTGATAAGGACCCTCTGCGATTCCTCATCCTCTCATATCGCTTTTGTCTCTTTTAATTTTCCCTTTGAAGTGCCCTGTGTACAGTAGGTGATTGTTTAATTTGGCTAACTTTGGTCAGTAACTGTGTTTGGGGGAAATTGTGTCTATTAAACTAAAAATGTGGATTTTTTCATCTCTGCGTTGATGTGTTATTCCAACTACTGACTCACAATTCCTTTGCTCTAGTAAGTATATAATTAAATTACATCAAGGATAAAGCCCTTGGCAGGATTTGAATCCCTGATGTGACATTATTTGGTATTCAGACCATTAGAGGGTTTCCTTCCTATTAAATAGATCCCAGAAGCTGTTTGAAGGGCTGACCACCAAACTTTTTTTTTCCAGATAGGTGAAATATTTTCTGTCCTCATCTGTGTCTGAAAGCTGCAGAGTTGGTGACAGTAGAGCCTGGGAGGATGAAGCTTTGCCATGGATGAAGTGTATCCATGGACTGCCTCTCAAACCAGGATTTTGGTCAGCTGTGTTCCCTGTGTAGCCAGAAATGGAGATAAACCACTGCCTGATCCAGCTGATACCTAATTTATGCCAAGAGAGGTGAGACAGCAAGGAACATTGATGGATAACTGGGATCCAGGCACAGGGAACGAGCTCATCCTTTGGGCCAACCTCATCCCAGGAAGACTGGGGTGGGTGGATGAATCTTTTTTTTGGGGGGGAGAAAGCAGCCTGGGCAGTGCTGGAGCCGCTGCCCTGGGCAGGCTGCAGGGAGCCAGGGCTGGGAGGCTGCTCCATGGGTGGAGATGAAAGGAGCTGGGTACCCCCCAGCAAAGGGCCAAATGAGCTGGGACATGAAAAGCAGCAGAAAGTATCTGAAGAATGTAAACACCAAGGTGGAAGAGGAATTATTTAGCATGTTAGGGGCTTGGAACTAGGTGCCAGGGGATGGAAGAAGGAGGGAACTCCCTCCAGCTTGCAGGGAAGCTTTGCTGAAGCTTTTGCACCTTCAGCTGGAGGTGGAAAGGGAAGAAATGGTTTCAGCAGAGTGACTCAAGTCTTCTTGTCTGCAGGCTGCTGGGGCAATTGGAGCCACTGGCTTGCAGTGTGCATTCCCACTGCCCCAGCCTGGGCTGGGAGCCAGGGGGGTCAGGCCAAGAACAAATAGGATTTAGTGATCGTAAGAGGGGAATGCGAAATGCCCGGAGGAATTTTGATTGAAATTTTATAACTTCAAGAAAAATCTGTCGCAGATAAATCAGGAGGTGGTTTAATAAACAATTTGAGAGATTAGTATTGAAACAAATCCCAGTTAAGTCTCAGCAGAGGAGAGGCTGAGGGAAGACCACTGCAGAGAAAGAACGTCAGGGGTATTACAGGCACTAAACAGAAGGCTTTCCAAATATATAAACAATCTGGGGAGGGGGCAGATTGGGAAACCTGTAAAAATAAGCAGAACCACATTAAAAGGCTAAGCAGTGGAGCACAATCAAATATTGAACATGGGATTGTGAGGGAGCTTTCATCTCTCAGCATTAGCCAGACCTTTCGTTCCCGGACAGGAGCCAAGGCCAGGTCCCCAAGGGGGTGAGGGGCTCAAGGGGTACAGCCTGTGCCATGGTGGGACCCGGGTGAGATGTGGCAGCCTGCAGCCAGACTGACCAGCATCCTCCTCCTATGGTCACACAGGAGGCATCAGGGGAAATATCCCTTTAATGAGCGTCCTAAATGCTTTAGACACTAAGCAGATGTCTTCCATACAAGATTTCCTAGTATCTGAAGTACTAAGAGGGATTTGCATATAAAAAAACTTCATAGCAAACCCTGAGGATCTGCAGGACGTGGTGATCAAGAAGAGATGAAGGATCTGGCAGAGTGTGTGCAGGTGACTTACAGCAACAAGCCCAGAAACAGCTCTGCAGGGATCTCACCACTGGGACAAACCCCAAACCCATTTCCATTACAGAAATCTGTACCTTGGTCAATAATGTCCCTAAGAAAAGGAGATGGTGTGGAAGCAGGGATCTTTGACTTGGGCAATCATTTGAAGCCAGACTCCAAGATGAGCAGGTAATACAACTCCAACCCCACATCCCACTTTCTCCAGAGCCCCTGTGGAAGAGCAGGCACACTGATCCTTGCCCAGACTTTGTGTCTCTTGCCTGCCTGCAGTGAAGCCACAGAGATTCCCAGGTGGACCCTCTAGGAACTCCAGAGCCATCATCAGGTGCATTTGACTCCCTGGATTCCTGTTCCCAGCACCTCTGCACCCCATCTCTGTCATCAGTGTGAGCAGTCCCTGGAATGAGGGTCTGTAAGAGCAGGAGCCCCTCAGCCAGAGCAGTGGAGGGAGCTGCACACTGGTGCTGCAGGCAGGTTCCCTTGGGTGGTGTCTGGCAGAGGAGCAGGGTGTCCTGGTGGAGCTGGTGGCATCCTCAGGTGTCACTGATACATCTGCCAGGACCCATCCAGGTGAAGCGGTGCTGCTCCATCCAGCTCATCTTGAGACTGCCAGCTTTGCAGCTGTGTCCCCTGGGCTTGAGCAATCAGTCCTGAAAGCCTCAGGGAAGGGAAATGGCCTGTCCTTGGGCAGTGTGACTGCAGCTGAGGGAAACAGGCACGGGCAGAGAGCACTGCAGAGTGAGATGGAGCTGAGGCCAGGAGGAGCTGGTGCCTCCATCCTGCTCCTCTGGCTCCCCAGCAGCAGCAGCAGCAGCAGCACAGTGCCAGAGCCTGTGGATGATCATGCAGGGCCTATTTTTAATCACCTTTCCAGTGGGTTTTTGCAACGCCCCGTTCACACTCTCTCTGTGAAAAAGGATGTCAGAGCAGATTAACAGCTGGTTCCTGCCTGCCCTGACAGCTCTGACAATGCGTCCCTTCTCCTCAAGGTGACAGGAACATGCAGCTGCCTAATGGCTACAGAAGTGTCTATTCTTTCCCAGTGACATTTATTGTGAAATATCTGAGTGGGACTGAGAGACATGCAAGGCTTTCCCTCCCTTATCAGGCGACCCTGGTCAGTGTCCTGCTGTCAAGGACTGAAGTAATTTATGTCAGAGCTGCAAGTGTTTACTTATCTGCCCCAGCGCCCAGCTCGGCCCAGAGCAGCCAGACTGGCTCCAGTGGGGCTCACCAGCCTTTTCCTGCTGCTGGGAAAAGCTGGGTGCAGGCCCTGTCCCAGCCAGGGCAGCAGGAGGGGTGAAAATGGGCCGGCAAAACCCTTCCTGTGGCTCTCTGAGACAGGGGGACAGCGGCAGCACAGATGTGAGAGCCTCTGATGTGTCAGCAAGAAGTGACATCCCAGAGCAGAAGGGACTGAAACAAAGCCTGAGCAGCAGCACGAGGCATCTGCTCACAAAGGTGTGAGTTCAGAGGGGGTTTTGGCAGGTGGAGAGAGCAGCAGCCAGGCAGTGGAAGCTGCTGCAGCAGCTCCCTGCGTGGTTTTCATGGCATCACACCTGGGAGCCCACAGAAGGAGCTGGGGAGGGTGGGAGAGCTGCTTGACAGCTCCATGCCTTCCTGTTTCCTCATCCCATGGACCTCTGGGGTTTTACTGAGTGGAGGGTTTGTGAGGGCAGGGGGGCTCCGGGGAGGCAGAGCTGTTCAGGCACCAGGACAGCCCTGCACTGGGGATTGCTGGCTCTGAAGCTGCTTGGCAAGAGCATCCCCAATCCCTGTGAGCCTCAAGGGTGGCTTTAAAGGACCTGTCCAGTGCTTCTGTCTTGTGTCATGGCACAAACCACAGATTTCAGTGTATCTGCTCCTCAGGCTGTACAACTTTCCCTCAGATTTGGTTCCAAAACTCTGCAGTTTTTGTAAAGCAGCACAATTATCCCTGCAGTCCTCCCCAGCTCTGGCCACCATCCGTCATCCCAAGCAGGGGAACAGCTTTCATCTCTCTGGAGCTGCACATCCTTCGTGGCACAGGAGAGATGAGCACAGGCCTGCTGGCTCTGCTGCTGGGGGTGATGGATGTGCCCAGAGATTGATAAATATTAGGCTGTGCTGGTTTCCTCTCTGCAGCTCACAGGCTCTTGTTGTTGGGCAAGAAACATTTAACCAGTAGGGATGAACAATAGATTAAAGGAGACAGACTACCCCTTGCTAAATGAGCTGTTATTTGAAAATCAGCTTTTTCTTCCTTTTTTTCTTTTTTTTCTTTTTTTTTTTTTTTTTTCCCAACCCAGGGCACTCCTCAGAAAAAAGTATTCCACTGACGTGGTATTTCTCTTGACAAATATTTTTCTGAGCTGTCTCCCCTTCCCACCCCTCAGGGCATGATCAAAGGGCTGGTGCTGCTCTGGGGAGGAGCTGTGAGTGTTTGGGGTGGCTGATTCTGTGCTGCACTGTCCCAGATGCTGAGGGACATGGTGTGGGCATTGCAGGAGGGCCAAACCCTGCAGAGGTGCCCTTTGGGAAGTGAGTTTTGTGCCCCTGCTCACGCTCACCCCAGGAGTGGTGCCAGAACCAGTGGGGCTCTGCAAGGTGCTTTTCACCTGTGAGAAGAAAGAGCATCTGCACTTTCAGGAGCCTGGTGTCTGCTCAGCTTGTTTTCAAAACACCCGGAGATTTCTGAAGTGCAAGCTGATCCCATGAAGTGTAACCTCTCCCATTTTTTGCTGGAAACCCAAAGCACAGCAGTCAATAACCCACAGCCCCAGCACTCATCCCTCCACGCTCTTGACAGAGGCTCATAGGCAAAAGTACAAAAGCCTCACTTAAAAAAAAAATTAAAAAATCAGATATTTATTATGCCTTTGATGTTCCATAAGAACAGTTGTGGCTTCTGCTTAGTCTCCAACATCCGATTGACAATTGTTTATTAGTTTTAAAATAGCTGAAATTCATGTCAAACATTCCGCATGTTAGAAAAATGTTTATGAAGTGTTATCATAGTTTATTTAACTGTGAATGTTTAGGAAACTGGCATAAAATATAATGGACCACACAAGGCTCTGAGCAGCCCAGCAATGAATGGTAGGCATGTTTTATGGACCATGGGGAAGAGGGGTGCCACCTTTTCCTCATGGAGAATCCTCCTGGTCCTTGGCTGTGCTGTGATGGCATCAGGAGCCCAAGAGAACAGGGCTTGGTTTATTTTAAGGATGTTTCTCCCAAAAGGTTTAAAAGGAAAATGCTCACAGTGGCAATTTTTGCACAACTGGGTTGAGCAGAGGTTATAAAAGCCAGGAGGGATGGATGGATCTCTTCTTGTGAGGGTTTGCTGATGGACACTGAGTGCCCTGAGAGAGGTTTTGGGTGCAGGACATGGATATTTATTCACCATCAATGTCATACTGCACAAGCACAATATACTCTCCAAGACATTGCAGATTTGGCTTTATAGTTGAAATTAAGATGCCTTTCTAAGAGGTTTGGATGGAATTTTAGTCCTTCTTGCTCCAGATCTGCCATTCCCAGGCTGGGTTGGCACAGTTCCCTCCAGTGTTCAGCTGGAGCAGGGCAGGCACCATCCTGCAAACCTGAGACCCCAAATGCAATCTGAGCAAGCAATGCCCATCCTTTTCAGACCCTTCTGCTCTGCTTTGCAGCAAAATCTCTTCATCTTTAGGAATTAGAAGACCTGCAGAAAAATATCATCGAATCTTATAATTGTTTGGATTCAAAGGGATTTAATTTCATTTCATTCCACCCCTGCCATGGGAAGGAACACCTTCCACTGTCCCAGGCTGCTCCAAGCCCCATCCAGCCTGGCCTTGGACACTTCCAGGGATCCAGGGGCAGCCACAGCTTCTCTGGGCACCCTGTGCCAGGGCCTGCCCACCCTCACACTGATAAATGTCTTCCTAATATCTCATCTAAACCTGCCCTCTTTCAGTTTAACTCTCTAAAGCCAAATATGAAAGCAGCCAATGATTGCAAGCCAGCTCAGGAGCATCCCAGTACCCTGATCCTGTTCACACTCATGTCAGTGAAATCCATTTCAGAACCATGCTGGTGAGCAGTGGCCAACAACAGCTGCTTGCCACTGATGCTTGCACATGGGAGCAAATTTTTGGAAATTCCCCATTTTTGTGAGCTTTCCCTTGAAACCTGCAGATTTAGCTGCAGGACACAGGAAGGAAATGCCAGGTTATTCTTCCCAGTGACTGACAGAGAAGTGGAACAATAGGAATGGATATTTTAGTCACTGGGTTAAAAATGCTTTTTTCCCTTGATAAAAATGAACTTGTGGGATTCTTTTTTGTTCCAGAGCCCAGATGAACCCAGGAAGCAAAGATGCTCCAGTGCTGTGAGATTTTCTACAACATTTCTCTGAGCTCAGAATGAAAACAGAATAATCCATACGCAGATTAATTGATTTCATCTCTAACATTTGAATTTTACATCAAAACCTCATTTCTTTCATTGATTTTATTTTTGACCACTGGCACATAAGTGGATCTGGTTGAAGCAGCTTTGCTTGCCTGTTGTTTTACAACCCAACATTATTTTGTGCCTGTATCTCTGGGGCCTGGCCCTGCTCCCATTTAATAAAAAATCCCACTGGTTCCATGGCTGCAGAATGGGTGGAGGGGAGGGTTGGCACACCAGGCTCAGCACAGCAGGGTCACCCCCTTGGTCACTGCAGCACACCAAAGGTACCAGTGTTTTATTTCTGGGCTCTTGCTGTTCCCATCATCATTGTCTGAACATTTTTTCCCCTCCAACCATAAAATTTCCACTTTTGATATTTAAAAATCTTATTTCTCATAAAACTCCGAAGTATGAAAATTTCTTTTAAAGAAATATACCATTAATGTATCTTTATGATGTGCAGCTGATGCTCACAGCATGGGCTATGACTTTTTTATGTTCCCTACTTGTCCTTGAGACATTTTATTTTGACACCATATCCTTACATTCTAAATGAAAGCATATTTTTATTATCTGTTATGTGCCAGTAGACAGCAGTGCCTTAAAGCTGTTGTACAGCTCCTTGTGTCCATCTCAGGCCACCTTCCCCTCCACTTCCCCCATTGCTTCACCTCTCCAAAAAGGCAAGGATTGAGTTATCCACGCTGACAGCAATTTACAGTGTCCATTAACAGTCATATAAATTCCAGTGGATCAAGGAAGCTTGGAGTATATGATATTCAGGCACAGCTAATAGCTCTGGGCTAATTGCCATCTCGTGTTTCTGCTCTCCAGCCCCAGTGTTTATCTCTGCAGCACAAGCAGGCAGTAAAACAAGTTCCCAGGTTCCTCCCAAGGAGCTGCTGGCTCCAGTAGCAGGAGGAGGGCTGGAGGTGGCAGTCACTTCCCATGTTTAATGTGAGCTGCTCCTCCTGGTCCTGGAGGAAATGAGGAAATGAGGTTTGTCTGTGTGATGGAACTTCTGCAGGAGTTGTATGGCAAACAGCTCGGTGTCATCGTGGTTCTCATCATGGCTTGAGGGAGCAGCGAGGGCTGGGTGGATTTGGAGGTGTCTGTTAAATAATCTACATAAAATCTGCACTTTTCTGTTTGGAAACCAGCAGCTTGAAAGGTTGATTAATAGGGATATTTTTGTGGAATCCTTTTTGGCTTGCAGAACTGGGGGAAGAGGGACATTTACTGTGAAATCTGAGAAATAAACGCTCCGGTGTTAATTGTCACAGGAGCCTGGAAGTGGGGACATTGCTCACATTGGGGTGCTGTGGCAGCATGGAAAGGTGCTCCCCTTCTTTCACCAGCTGCCAGCAGAGGGTTGTTGGTGCAGGATCTGGGATATCTGTGTTCTGAGCAGAGCAGAGCCAAGAGGAGCATGTCTGTGTGCCTCAGGCTGTAGTTTAATGCTTTTCCCATCTCATTTGCTGCCTTCCAAGCCAAGACACCTTTTTTTTTTTTTTAAAGGAAATGAAGATTAATCCTCTCAACATGCACACTTTTAATGAATTATTTGTGAGCTCATGCCTTTCACACTGGTGGGGTCTGTCAGTGGTGTTTGCTCCCAATTGATTCATCCAGCCCTGTGCCAGGCTGGGGTGGGGATTTAATTATGGCACAATTAATCCTGACAGGGTTTTTAGATGACCCCTGTAACAATTGCAAAGCACTTTCCATCTTTTGCAAGATAGAGAGATAAACCTAGTGAGGCTGCTTAGGTGCAAGAGCTGGAAAATCCACCTGGGGTGGGACTGCTGGGGAAGTGGGGAGGTGACAGGGAAGGGGCAGGAGTCCCACCTGCACCTGGGGTGGGTCAGGTTCCCGTTGTCAGAGCACACAGAGGTGACACCACCCCCTCCACAGACACCCAGGCTGTCCCATGGGCTCCTGGAAGGGTGGAAGCAAACTGGGCTCAGCTCACAGGGCAAAGGCTGCTGGGTGTCACTGGCCACGGGCTGGGGCAAAACAGGATTTAAATCAATTTGCCCATCAGCAGTGCCAGCACAGCATGTACAAACCTTCCCTCCTGCACACTGTTTCCATGACTTTCTGATCACATTTCAGCACAGAGAGCTGGCCAAAGCTTTTAATATCAGGTGGGAGTTTCACCCTCCCACCCCAACACCCTCTCCTGCTCCTCTCCTTCCCAGAACTTGCTGCTATCCCCAGCTATTTGCTGACTCACTTGGTTTTTATCCTCCTCATCACTCCCCAAAACGTTTGCTTCGACCATTGGTAGAGTTGACCCACCCCTCTTGCAATATTTGGAGAAAAAAATATTTTTCTGCTACATTTTTTTTCCGCAGATATTATCAGCGGGGCTGAAATTTTCTTTATATGAAATACTTGGATTGAGGACTGGGACTCTGGGAGGTGAATGTGTCAGACTGGGAAGGATTTGCAAAGTTTTACCATCACAGCAGCACAGCCATGAGTCCCTTCTGGACCACTGCTGGGGGACAGCAAGCCAGAAGATTTTTGAAGATTTTTGAAGATTTTTGTCCAAACTTTTTGCACTGCTTTCCACTAAATCTGTTAGAACATGCATTGATTTTTTTTTTTTTTTTTGCCTTAAAACTCTGGAAATTAAAATAGAGGGGTGGCTACATGGGAGCATTGGGTTGCACTGAATGATAGCTCTGAAGTGTCACAGCAGAGTGACATCTGAGCATCTACTTTTCCTTTCTTCTTCTTATTTTATTATTTTGCCCATTGGAATGGCTAACACAACATCACAATATTACTGTGCACATGGAGATTTGCACTTTCCAGCAGATAATCCACAGATGAAGTCCATGTAAATGTTTTCACATACAGGATCCTTTCAGCAGCCCCTTTCCTCAGCAATATCCTGCACTCCCATCCCAAACTGCAGCTCCTGAGACAACCAAAACCCTGCCAGAGGAAATTGGCCATTTCCTTTATTTTTTTTTTTCCAGCTTTGTTTTTTCAGGTTGGACTCTTGGTCTCCTTGGAGAGGTGCAGTGAGAGGGACTCAGGTGGGCAGCCAGGCAGGGAGGGAATTCTGGTGGGAATTCTGGTGGGAATTCAGGAGAGGAGCCTGGAGAGCAGGGAGGTGCAGGACACATCTCTCCCCAGACATTGGAAGGGAGAAGCAGCAGAGCCCTGGACAACAAATGAATTCAGCTTTTCACTTTTGTGATTTTGCAGTAAACCCAAGATCAGTAAATTGATTTTTGTAGTAATAAAAGCTGAACACTCATAACCCCCAAAGCGATAAACATTTTACTGCTGTTTAGAATTTATATTTTTATTTCCAGTCTTTTCCGTGGAAATGCCCTGAGGGGAAGGATTTTATGTGCAGCTCTATAAATGAACTGAGTGCAAATATTTTTATTTTCTGCTAAACATCAAAATTTTGATGCATCCTCATGAGGCCAAATGCATTTCTTAAAAGTACAGTGAGCCAGCAGGGTAACCTGGCTGGGCTTTTTTTCTGAAGGAAAAACATTTTCAGTAAAAAACCTGGGCAATGAGCCCTGGGCAAAACAGAATGGCCAAAATAACCACCAATTTCTGATTTTGACCCCTTTGTTTGTTGAATTTGAGTTAGAATGAATCAGGTTATTTTCTGTGCTTATGAGTCCTTGTAATTCCCACTCTGAGAATGGAGGAGGAGATATGGAAGTGACTCAGGAAGAATCATTCCTTTGCCTCTGGTCCTTGGATCAGTGTTTCCTTGTCTGGATCTCAGGGTCAAGTCTCCTGCTGCTGTACAATGGCAAGGCTTGATGGCTTGGAGTGTGCTGGGCTGATTTACACCCATGAGGAGCTGGTCCATCTTCTTAATTGTGGTTAATAATTTCTGGGAGAGTGTGAAAAGAGTACATGCAATGCTCACTTGGAGCCTTGGCATGTCCCAGGGTTTTGAAGCTTAAAATAACAGTGCAGTGATGGATGAGGAGACCATTGCAGGTGCATTTTAGAGATTTCTGAAATGTTTGAGCTTTAACTCTTCTCTCTTCACACGCTCCCAAGTGCCCAAAATTCATGGCAAAAAAAATGTACACCTGGCTTTTTATGCAAAGGGATAAAAGAAGCAATACATATCAAGGATATTAATGGTCTATAAAACACCCTGGAAATATTCCTTCTGTAATATATATGTATGTATAAAACACACATCAATGGCACCTCATAAGGTGACCTGGGTGATTCAGCACTTGGCTGCTCATGAGTGATGTGGTCATGGCTCTGCCCATGGCAGTGACCTCTTTGTGCCAGGGAATGCCATCCAGGAGAAGATGTGCAGTGCTTTGTACAGGTGTAAATGAGGGCTGGGGGACCCAGGTGCCAGATTTTGGTGAGCTCTCTTACCCATGGCCTCTCAGAAAACTTGGTGTGGGCAGGAGCCTTGTTTGTGCATTTCTGTGGCCATTCTCAGGTGCCTCCACTCTTGCCTTGTGCCCCCAAACCTTCTCATTTCCACTCTCTTTTTATTTCCACTTAAATTTAAGATCCACTTCTATCCTTCACCAGCACAAGAAGGGGAGGATGGGAGATGGAGAAACTTCTCCTACTTGGCACCAGCCCCTGAATTGCCTTCTCATCCATGAATCCCCACCACGAGCCAAGCTTAATGAATCAAAATGTTAATTAACACACACATAAATTCAGCAGCCCTGGATGGATGATGCCTGGCCCCCTCTGCTACTCTGAATTCCTCCCCCTCATCATCATCACATCTTCAGGCTCTCTCCTTCATTAGTTTTTATTTGATGATTTAATATCACTGTTAGTTAAAAATTATCAGCTCTAGCATGCATGCACAGCAAGTCAGGGCTGTAAAACATGAGGCAATTCATGCTGCAAAGATGTCACACAACTAAAGAAATCTGTCCCTCATTTCCACTGAGCACTGATGGACACAGAGATCCAAAATCCTGGGCAGTGCCCATGGATAGCACTTGGCTCTTGTAGGAAGAAAAGCATATAAATAAAATAGAATTAAAAAGTAGCTTCTTTGCAATGAAACTGGGTATCCTGGCCTGAAAGAAAAGCAAAAATAATAGGAGTGGCATTTTAATGTGCTTTCTTCTCATGAGTGGACAGATCCAGCAAGAATGATGGACTGCCCTGGTGGAAACCCCTCCCAGCCATGGGCTGAGGAGCTCTGGGCTGAAAATGAAGCCCTGGGTTGATGTGTCCCCTCCAGGTGCCTTCTCCTGCCCATCAGCATTCACTCAACATGTTCCTATCAGTTTGAATTTCGGGGACCCAGCATCAATCACATCAATCACCATGGGGAGAAGTGTTTGACACTGCAGCCTCTGGGTGGGCTCAGACCAGTTGCTTTTCTTTGGTAATTAAGGAAGATTACACAAATGATTAAGCCTTTATTTACCATTAATGACTGAGTTTACTGAGCTGTGGCACTGACCTGTCAACCCCACGGGCTGGGGACTCATCTTGAGCATCAGGGGCCCGAGGAGCCCTTGAGCAAGCACAGAATTAGGATTCAAAAAGGGACTTTTGGAGAAGGATGGGTGCTTACAGCCCTGGCTAAAGCTCTTGAGCTGCCAATGGTGCTGTCAAAAGGCAGCCAGTGCCTTTTCTGGGACTGCCCTGGGATGCTGAGCAGCAGGGAATATGTGAAGTGTCCCAGGCACTGACAGTTCACACACACACACACACAGCCTGGATGGCTTGTGCAGCAGATAAAGGAGAGAAAACACCTCCTGGAGAGAAAACACAGGATTTCTCCTCTGCCATCCCTCATCTCTGCTGGCTCCTGATTGCAATCTCCCAGCCCCAGGGGGGGATGGCTCCCAGCTGCCATCCCTTGGTGTCAGGGCTTCCAGAGGCAATTTCTGCAGGGTGGAGCAGCCTTCCCTGCAAACCATGTCCTCAGCAGGGTTCCCTATAAACTGGGTGGGTTTTAGGGGGAAAAACAGCTGGGGTTTTTGGGTCCTAGTTGTGGATGCAAGGTCCCAGGGACGTGGCACACCCTGGGCCACCCTTCATCCCTGCTCTCTCTTTTCTGCACTGTGCAGTGCAAAAAAAAAATTGCAACTGCCTTTCCTTTGGCTTTGAGTGAGTGAAGTGTTTCTGGATCAAACCCAAACATTCAAAGACTTGCTTTCTGACTTCCAAAGAAATCCAGAGGGTTTTCTTTTGGGAGAAAGAAGAGAACTGTAAAGTGGTCTGACAGGTTAAAGAAAGGTGAATGTGGGGGGTTAAAGAAGAAAACACCCTCAGAAATTAATTAAGTATTTAAGATTAAATGCACTGAATGATACACTGGAAAATTTTTGTCCGTCAGACAAGGGTTTGGATCAATTTGTTCTGCCTTTGCACCACCATTGATTTCTATTCCTGAACCTTTAGTGCTGCCAGGGACCTGCCTGTGGGTGGGGCTAGAAGCTCTGCTGGGAAACTTCTCATCTCCCCTCTTCACACAGGAAAAAACCCTCAGAGCTGTGCAGCCCTTCAGAACCAAATGCCTTTACCTGGCTCCCACGTGCCCCTGGTCACTGGTGGGTGTGGGACCAGGCAGATCCCCCCATCCTGAGCTGCAGGAGAACTGCTGAGCCTAAGTCAAGCATGGACTGGGTGAATAGGCACAAAATCTTCCATTAATGGCCAAATCCTGCTGCCAGCCCAGACAGCTGGAGGGCTGCACATGTGCCAGCGTGGGCGGACTCACTTCCTAAAATAGCTCTGGGATTGATGCTTCCAGGGCTCAACGTTTTCTGAGGTGTCAGGGCAATGCTTTGTTCTGATGTGCTGCCTTCCCTGATAACCAATGCAGGGACCAAACAAGCTGCAGGGAAACTATTTAATTCCAATTAATTAATTGGAAAACTCTCTCAGTCGCCCCCAGACTCTCAGCCCCATGTGAACACACACCCACAGTAAAAGAAAAGCAGAGATTTCAGGGATTTCCTTCACTCCTGCCCCAGGCGGGGCCAAGGCTCTCTGGAATTGTGTTAGTGGGAGTCATTTTCACTTGATTACAGTGTTGGGAAGGAATTAAATTCAGGCTGCTTCTGTCCTGTCTTTCTGATTTTATTTCTTTAATACACCCAAAATTGAATATTTGTACCCCACAGTCCTTGGGTGTCAGGAATCTCTCCTGGAATTTTTATAATGCTGAAATATCATAGAATCATAGAATGACAGAATGTTTTGGGTTGGAAGAGACCTTAAAGGCCATCTCATTCCAACTCCCTGCCATGGCCATGAACACCTTCCACTATCCCAGGTTGCTTCAAGCTCCATCCAACCTGGCCTTGAACACTTCAAGGGATGGGGCAGTTATGGTTTCTATGGGCAGCCTGAGACTCTCAGAGGAGGGAATTTCTTGTTAATATCCCTAATCTAAACCTACATAGATATGGCCCTAATCTAAATCCCTAATCTATACCTATGTAAATATGGCCCCTGCAGTCCATCCTTTGGGGCAGGGAGACATCACAGCCCTGATCCACCAACAGCAGAGGAAAAAGGGACCAACCACTTCCAAACCACTGGGACCAGCATCACCAATTAAGTGACAATTGCTTTTTGTTATTTCCCCACAGCCGTGGGGTTTTTGTTAATCTTCAGGAGCTGGGTGAAGGTGCAGGGACAGGGTTTCTGCATCAACCCAGAGATACAATCCTGCTGGGATTCACACCCACACCGAGCTCCTGTCAGAGCAGCAAAGTGGCCAGCACACAGAGATGGGGGAAAAAGATTATGGAGAAAGGAAAGGGCTCCACTGCACCCAGATACAGATTAATAAGTGAACCATTCATCTGATAGGGACACGAGGGAAGTTGCAGGTATTGAGCCCCACTACAATTCAGTAATACCACTTGGCTTTATCTCTTGCCCCAGTAACACAAACATTTATGGAATTACATTTTAAGGCTCTTAAAGGTGTGTTTAGGTCGTGTTTCCTTTGAAGTGTTATCTTTGCAAGCTCTCATATGCTGATAAAAGCCGTGTTCAGCTGCCTCGCGAGGAGCGCTCGAAAGCCGGCGGTCGGGAGATTTTTCACTCTCTTTGGGCCGGACAGGGCAGCCTTCCCAGGGGCTGTGCTTTGCCTCATGCTGCTGGCATTTGCCACAGCCCTTTCCCAGCAGAGCCACGGTGTTTGCCGGAAAGCAGCAGTGGGAGGTCTCCTCTGGTGGGACCGAGGGTGTGGGGCAATATTTGGAGTTGGGTGACGTCCTCGGAGGCGGTGAAGCTTTAACACAAGGAAACGAGAGCCCTGGGGTTTCGCAGGCATCGCTGCCTGCGAGCTCCACTTCCCTCCCTGGGAACCTTCAGGAGAAGGGAAACAGCGTGGCGAAACAAATGACTTCATTGCAGGCTGGTTCCAGTTAGCATCCCCATCCCTCCTCCCAGCCCTGCCCAGAGATGAAGACATTGTTCAACAGCTCATCACTCACCGGCAGGCTCCGCGCAGGCAGCCAACGCACAGACCCCAAGCCTCATCCCACAGGCAGAAGACTTGACCCAAAGCTCCTTGAGACCCATGGAAAGGCTCCAGTGGATTTCTGTGGGTCTTGGATCTCAGCAGATGTTGGCAAACTCCTCCAAAGCTAATGGGAACGTTGCTGGCAGCACAGACTGACGGGTCAAGCAAAGGGAGAAAATTAATTTATCAACCAAGAGGATTTGTCTTCACTTGAAGTTTCCAAGGAGTTTCTTAACAGGATGCTCATTAACATACCTCTGAGGGAGGAGGCATGCCTCTCTATGTGCTATTTTAAATACCAACAGCTCCAGGTTGGCAGTGGCCACATGGCAAGCAGCTCGAGGGGGTGGAAACAGCTCTCCCATTCCCTCTGACCCTTTTCTGGTCCTCCCCAGCTCCATGCAGACTGTCTTGCTCCTGACCTCCACCCTCGACTGGGGCTGAAATCTTGGTGCTGGAGCTGGGCCACGATCACTCCAGCCCTGCTCAACTGCCTTTTTGGAGTTGCTTTCATTCATTTTCTTCACCCCCAAGCACCCCCCAGCTCCAAAATCACCATGCTCAACTTGTCTGAACGTGCGCCGAACCCGATAAGCTTTTGGCAACCACCAGAATAAATTGCTTTAATAAAAATGAAAACCATTTTAAGGGGGGAGCAGGGAGGCAAGGGAAGCAAAAGCAAATACAAAAATAATGTGCAGGCAAGGGCCCATGTGATCACCTGGCAGGAAGAGGCATTCCCAAATCAAAGCATAAATCATGGGGCTGGGAGCAGCCAGGCCAGTGTGGAGGCAGGCAGCAAAGCCCTTCACTCCTAGGTTCACATTCAGTGCTGCAAAGAGCATGGAGCGGGTGTTGCTTTCACCAGGTGATGGAGAGGAACGTGCTAAAACACTTCCCCAAAGGAGTTGTGTGAGAGGGGGTTGTGCAATGAGGAGTTGGGGCACCCAGGAGCGTGTGGCTGCAGTGGTTCCATGGGGTGGGTGTGCTCTGAGCCCCCCAGGCAGGATGGGCAGATGCAGGGCACAGGGAAGGTTTGCAGCATCCATCCCACCCCCGTGTGCCAAGCTCCATCCCACCCCACAGCAAGGCAAGGGAGCAGGGCAGGCAAGGGGAGCCTGCTCCCCACCCTGGAACGCTCTGAATTGGACACAGCCCTTGTGGGGGAGAAGTTGGCCCAAATCTAGCACATTCCACAGAGGGGTTTTCACACTTGGAGAAGGATTTTGCAGAAGTTCTTTTAAATACCTGGGATGATGTTGTCGTTTTCTGTGCTCAGGAGAAAGGGACATAAATCCCAGACATGGCACAACCATGTGCACCCCACTGACAAAGCCACACTTGGTGGAGAGCTGCTGTAGATTGCCTAAAAGCTGATCACCCTGCAAACCAAAGAATAAGTTTTCCTGGGATTTTTTCTTTTAAAAAAATATTAATAATTAGAGATTGTTGAGAAACCAGTGATGGATCAGTGGATTAGATGCTCCCCAGCTGGTTTGCTCTTTCCACTTCAACTGGACTCAGGCAGATCATCATAGTCCTGCTTTTTATTGTGGCATGAGCACTTTGCTGCTGGTTTTCCATCATGGAAAAGAGGAGATGGAAACAGAAAAAAAACCCAGCTCGGGCACATTCAGGCTTCCTATGCTGGGTCTTCAGGTGCTGCCCCACTCGAGATAACACATCAGGGGGAGCCAAGGAGAGCTATGGAGCTTCTTTCTTTCCAAGGATCTGTGCCAGAAATGAAGTTCAAAATGAGTTTTCTTGTGTTTAAAACTGATATATTATTGATTAATTAATTACAGAGGGATAAATGACACAGTTGTGTGTTATGGGTAAACCATTTAAAGCCTAAGAGCTGTCATCCTTCCCCAGCTCTCAAGAGCAGGAGCCTTTCCAGTGAAAAGCTTTGCTAACGAAGCAGTTGAGAAAAATATTTACTGCCAGAGTTTCTTCAATTGACATTTGCATCTTCTGTAATTTGCAAACTCCATGCAATTTGAGCCATTTTCACAGGACTGTAATTTATGGGAAGCGTTTTGCCTTCACTTTTCAGTGTCTCTGCAAAAAAAAAACCCCAAAAGCATCTTTTGCTCTGAGATTCACACTTAATTTTTTACTTCTTTTTGGCTAGGGGAGGAGGGAGGGGCAAGGGAAAATGGACATTGCAGGAGACAGAGCAGAGATGGAGGAGTAAGAGACAGGAAGGACTATTAAGTGCAGAGTTTCTCAAACTATGGGTCATGACTGCTTAAAAGAGAGCCAGGATGTGTCAGAGGACAGCAGGGTCCTCCTTGGTTTAGTCAAGTGGGAGCCAGATGAAAAAAGACCTGGCTCCCTTCTACCCATAGAAAACAAAAGAGGAATTTTGGGCAAGATTTGCCAAGATTGGCATCCTGGTGCAGCCTGGATGGGAATGCAAGTTGGAAGAGGAGCTGCCTGGCTGTCCTCCATCCCTGGGCAGTGGGAGCCAGCTGTGAACTCCCCCTGCATGTTTTCATGTGAGAGAGGAAATGGTTACAAAACCCCAGTTGCATTCATCTCCTCCTTGCAGAAGGAGGGGAAGGCAGAGGTGAAGAGAGGAACCCCAACAGTTCAGCTCATTTGTGAACCCCCAGCCTGGGCTGAGCCTCTGCTGGCTGAGAGCTGCCATGAAGATGGATAGGTCCAAAAAAAGAACATTTTTATAAAGTTTAAAAGTGTTTGTTTCAACTTTTGGCACAGCCCACCCAGCCCTCAGCATCCTCAGCAGGGAGCCAGGCACCCTGAGCTCTGCAAGCCACAGCATCCACACAGACAGACAAACCTTTTCAGGGTATAAAATATTTTAAGTTTTGTTTATTGGCAAAATGTGACCAAGAGGAACAGGAACAGGTGAATTTAGGAGGGATCACAAAAACTTACAAGGTGTTTCCTGACCAGACAGGCTGTGCCAAAGCCTGGCATGGACAGTCACCTGCCCAGCACCCCTTTGCAGCTCATTGGGAGCAGCCACCCAGCCTGATGGTGTCTTTGTACTGTGCTGCACATTCCCAGCAGCTTGGAAGGCAAGAACTGCACACCCAGGGATGTGCAGCCCAGATGGTGGAGGCTGGAGAAGGTGAAGGAAAGCCCAGCCAGAGTGGAAAGGGCTCATCTGCTTCTCCTTCCAGCTGAGAGAGAAGCCTCACGCCTGGCTGCCCTTTTCCCAGCTGATCTGGGTTCGTGTCTTTTGGTGATGGAAACTCAAGGCAGCTTTTTCTGTGGATGTTTCTGGGATGTGTGGGTGACCTCCAGGGTTAAAGCATCTCTTGTTCACCTGCACCCTGTGTCACCCAGTGCCACCCCATGCAAATCCAGGGAGAAGTGGCACAACCAGAGCCCACAAAGGCTGCCTTTGTTATTTAGTGTAATTTAAATGCTCAGAACACCAGAAAACTACCGGTTTAGCCAAGCCTCTCCTTGTCTCACTCTTACAGAGCCTTTCCACCTTTTCAAGGTGAGAACAGCCCCCAGCAGCCCCCTTGCCCTGGTCCTGCAGGTAAGGATGCTCCATCCCTCGGGTGCTGCCCAGGGTGATGGGAGCCCTGCGAGCTTGTGGCTCCCAAATCCTGTCCCGGGCCGTGTCCCGGGGCTGTGTGCTGTGCAGGCAGCTGCAGGCAGAGATGTTCCGAAGCCATCGAGCAGCCTCTGGTGGAAGCTGCCTGCTATGCGCGTGCTGCCTCCCGCCTGTGTCCTGCCGGAGCCGCTCGGGATTCCTGGCCATGGGGCGGCTCATCCAGGGAATATTTCCTTCCCTCACTGCAGCACCCGCCTGGTAGCGCTGATCCACCTCCTCTTTACATTTTGGCCTTTGTTTCTGTGTCTACCGCGAGCGGCGTCTGCCCAGCGATGCTGGTCCCATGCGCTTGCTCTTGCTGCAGGAACTCTTTTGGGTTTGCTCCGATGGGATTTGATGAAAAGCCCAAGAGGATCAGGCTGTGAAGTGCCCTCAGGCTGACATGTGAGGAGTGGCAGGACATGAGGGAACGGCTCCAAAGTGGCAGAGGGCGGGGTTAGGTTAAGTATCAGGGAGAAATCCTCCGGGTGCTGGCACACGTGTCCCAGAGGAGCTGTTTGCCTGATCCCTCATGCCAGTGATGTGGGGATGCTTTTGTCAGCACCCTAAAGGGCTTTAACAGATCCTCACCTGGGGCCTCCATGCACATCCATGGCCCAGGAGCCCATTCCAGCCCAGCACGAGGCTGCAGCTCCTGTCCCAGGGATGCTGCAGGATGCTGGTCCCCAGCTCTGGCCATATCCCCATGAAATCACCTGCTGGCTCGGGCTCCTGGGTGTGCCAGCATCTGATCAGAGCCCTGCTCTGTGCTCAGGTAGCCCAGCCCATAGGGAACATCTCCCCTGGGTGTCTTTAGTGCCCTGTTGTGTCCCCTTCAACGGGAACAAACCATGTGCTTTCTTTCCTGAAACAGGGTTTTTTCCATCCTATTGATCCTGTGCAGTGAAGGATAAGCTGCATCCATAACAGATGTTAATTTTGTTGACCAGCTTTTCCTGAAAGCCTAACTTGCTCTAATCCTTTGCTTTTGGGTGGGGGTCAGTCTGACCCAGCTCTGGGGATGAGCTCTGTCACCATCAGAGCAGTTTCCCCACTAAATATCCAGAAAGCAGGTCGGAACCTACTGAAGGTCCTTCTTGTCTTGCCCAGTGAAGGTGCTCTATCATCTCCCTGGCTTTCCAGTTGCCCCCACCTGTCTCAGTCTCGACCAAATACCTTCACATTGCATCAGTGGATTTGTGTTCCTTTTATATTTTATTGTTTTCCTTCTAGAAAAAGGGCTTGATTTTTTTCCCCAAGTCCCTAGATGTAAAGAAATCCCTTCCTGCCCAGATCTGCCAGGAAGCAGACAACCCTTGGTTTCTGTGAGCAATCTGTGTGATCATCAGTAGACACCTGCAAGACAAGAGGAGGTAACATGGAGATGATTCCCAGAAATGTCCATTCTGCCTTCTTGTGCACCAGCACAACACTTCCAGACAGCTGCTCTGCCTCAGGCCTGCCCAGACCCACGAGCAGCTGCTCCCATCAAACCCTTCTTTTGGTGTTTTTCTCCTTGATGCTCCAGCCAGAGCTGCCACAGACCTGCTGCAGGCAGGTGTGGGATGGTGTCCGTGCCCCCATGGCTCAGTGCCCCAGGTCCCAGTGTCACTGCTCAGAGCTCTGGCTGCTGCAGGGGACCTCCCCAAGCCCCACAGCTCCCAGTTCCCCCACTGCCCCTCCCATGATGTCACCAGGCTGGTCTGAGCAGGGATCTCTCTTCCATGTGGTTGCCATTAATTCCACCACCTGCAAGCACCAGCTCGAGGTGCCAGGCCACATCAAGCAGTCGATCTCTAATTGTCATTTCCGACAATAAAACAAAGGCCTCAAAAGGAAAGAGGGAATATTAAAGCCAAGAGCTTCCCTCTGCCCATTGCAGGTGGCTCATAAAAAGGCTTGGATGGAAAACACCCCCTTAACCTTGTGCTGGGTCCCTCTTGCAGAGGAATGAGTCAGGAATTTCATGCATGTAGAGCAATCACCAAACAGCCCCTACAGGTCTGCCCAGGACCACGGCTCACCGAGCAGCTGCTTGTTTACCTGGCACCCATTTCCATGGGATGGGTGTGCAGCCACATTCCTGGGAGCCCCAGCTGCCCCCGCCTGCCCGACCTGTCCAAGCCACCGTTTGAGATGTGATGGCCACAGGGAAACACTGCCAAGGATGCTCAGAGCTCTGCTGGGCTGGCTGAGTGTCAGAACCCAGGACATCCCTCTGGCTGTCCTGAGCAGCCAAGACCCCTGCCAGGGGTCTCAGAGGCCCTGGCACAGAGCCCAAGATGCCCCTGTGGTTTTGATTATGACCCGTGGAGCAAGTTACCAACCTTGGATGAAGATCTGCAAGCCACAACAAATTAAGTGGAATGATAGTGAATTTATCATAAGGTGAAAAAGTAGATTTTGGGGTTTTTAGAATGGGGATTCAGGGGGCAAGATGGAGGGATCTGGGTGTGTCCAGCCTTTCTCCTTCTTCTTCTTAGCCTCCATCTTCTGCTGTGATGGTGGCACTTTTAGATTGGTTTAGAGTAGAAGCTCACTGTCTAACATAGGTGACAGGTATGGGAAAGTAATTGTAAATATTGTACACATAGTTTTTAGTATAAAAAGATAACACCACCCCAGGGGCAGGCAGAGTGCCTCTGTCTGTCCTGCTGAGCGGACCTCGGCAGGCCAGGAGAAAAAACAATTTATAGATAAGATACAATAAACAACCTTGAGACTGAGAAATGAAGAGTTCTGACTCCTTCTTCAAGCATCGGGCTGGGAAAAGAAACTTTCCAACTTTTCTCGGGGTCCCTCTGAGCAGATGGAGACCCTGAGGGCTGGGGAGGCAGCTCAGCAGCTGGGCTGTGAGGCGGCGTGGCGGCACCGCTGCGGGTGGATGGAGGGGATTTGGAGGCTCTGAGCTGTTGGTGGGCACCGAGCTCTGGGGATGCCACGGGATGGATGGCACCGAGGAGGAGCAGCTCAGCCTCCCTGCTCCACATCCCCTCGCACAGGAGCTCTCCCTCTCCGCTGGAAACGTCGCAGGGAAGCCACCCTGCCCGGGTTACGTGTCCTATTGGGCAAGAGGGACGCGTCGCTCCCGAGCCGGAGCGGCTGCGCCAGCTCAGCAGGGCCCCGCTCCTCACAGGGCAGCTTTGGGCAGAGCAGGATGGGCTGCCTGGGCCCCACAGACGTGGGCAACAACTTTCTATTCCTTTTTATCGCTGCCAGGCTGATGGGGAGCGAGCGCATCTCCCGCTTTTGGCTGGAGCTGCTGCTGTCTGCAGCACTGCGGGGGAAGGCTGTCCCTGCCCAGCCTGGGCAGGGGAATCCGTGCCAGCGTTTTCCCCAGGGGATGCTGAAGTAGCTGCACTTCAAAGGCTCAGGAAGTGTCCATTTTGCCTTCGGCTCCACCAGCCCACGGTTTAGGGTGAAAGCTGCTTGTGTCAGCAGCTGGAGCTGGGAGAAACCCGGGCTAAGCTGGGGCTGGCCAGGATTGGAGCTCAGGTCACCCAACCCTTCCTCACTGGTCCCTAAAGCATCCCCATCCACTGCAAAGAGCCCCCAGAAGGAAATCCCGGATGATCATGGGCTTCCATGCTGCACTTGAAGCACCATTGATGTCAATTTGGGCACATCCCTTTCCCTCTCCTGAGTGTTGGGGCTGGGGGTTGCTCTGTGCCCTGGGCTGAGCCACTCTAGTTTAGTCAGATGCTGCTGCTGCTGTCACATTTCTTTTTCTTTTTTCTTTTTTTTTTTCTTTTTTTTTTTTTTCTTCTCAAAAAGCACCAAGTTGTATAAAACTTGTATAAAAAGGACTTCCCATCTTAATGCTGGATGAATTATTTAAAAGGGTCTGTTTGCTAATGTGATTGACTTTAACCAACAGCACAGGCTGAGTCGTAATTATGGGAAAACAATCAAATCTCTATCTGGGTTCACACCATACTGGTCTTGCCACTTTTTGTGTTGCAGCAGAACCTGTTGGGCAGCTTTAGCCAAGCTGAGCCTCCTTTCTGCTGCTGGGGCAAAGAAACGCAAACCAGTAGAACCAGTCAGGCTGCAAGGAAAAAAATTAGGGCTTATTGTCTGTGCAAGTTCACCCACACTGCTCACTCCTGCCTCCCGTGTCCCAGATGACCGACTCCTGATCAAGACCTAAACCTCTCCAGGAGCCGCGGGAGAGACACAGGCACAGAGCTCCAACGTGAGTATTGTGCTTGCACTGCTTTTTATCTGTCCCCCAGCATCCTGGGCAGTGTTGTGTGGCTGGGAAGGGAGCTGGCATGAAGTGAGCCAGGCATGGAGAGCTGCCCAAAATGGGCTCAGCAGAGCTCCGGCAGAGCTGTCACTCGGTGCCGGCACACGGAGCCTGCTCCAGCTCCCATCTGATGGGCAGAGGTTGGTGTGCCACAGGCTTGCTTGCTTGTCTGTCCCCTCTCAGAGCTCGAGGAGGAAATTTGGGTTTGTGTAGCAGCTGGGGAGCCGGGGGTTTGGGGCAGTGGCAGCTCTGAGGGTCGGTGGGGAGCAGACCTGAGCCCGCCCGGGCTGTGCAGCACTGCCCAGACACGACCCCGGGGCTCTCCTCTTAAAAACTTCTCCTCTGGCGTTTTCCACCTCAGCATGGACCCTAAAGGGATATCCCTGCGATCCTAAATGCTGAGAAACAGCATCCAGCTCCACTGAGATGGAGTGAAACAGCTGTGGAGGGGCAGAGCAATTTGTGGGTGTCAGGGTTTGTGTTGGTACCGGGGAGCCCCAGCCGAGTTTGCATCTGGCAAGGGGGGACCAGAGGCAGGAACAGAAAACTTTTGTGAGCAAACATCCAGCAGTGTGACAGCCATGGGGGAGCAGAGCTGTGGCCATATGGGATGGACTGTGGGACTGTGTGGGATTCAGGACGTGCCCATCCTGGGCAGGCAGCGCCTGGGTGTGAGTGCTGGGGGGCATCACCCCCTTCCACACCTGACCCACCCTCCAGGCAGCACCTCAGGCAGCCCTGGCCTGCACCAAGCCATGCACATGCTGGGCAGTAAATACTTTAAATGGAGTTGGGGGGGTCTCCCTTCCCACCCCATTCCACAACTGGAACTCATCTCTGTTGCCAAAGCTGAGAACAAATTTACTGCTTTTTCCCTCAGTGTCAGCTTGGAGCTGGGTAGTGGTGACCCCTGCTAGCTGGGCAAGGTGGCCATCTGTCCCCATTGTGTCCCCTGTGGGACATCCTGAGAGTGCCCTCCTGGGCTGTCCAGATCTGTTCCTTCAGGCAGCACAAATATTCAGAGGCTGAAGCTCTCTGGGCAGCCCCAGGCAGGAGCTGCAGTGCTACCAGGGCTGGCATCCTCCTTGCCTCTCCCCAGCCCAGGAGGAAGGAAGTGGTGGTGGGATTGCTGCAGGGCAGAGATGTGCCCACACATTGCCTGAACAGGGGTTTGCTGCTGTGGGTTGAGCTGTCCCCACTGCCCCCTCCTTGTCCCTTCTGCTGGGACAGTCCCACGATGGGCCATGTCCTGAGAGGGCTCTCACAGATCCTCCCCTGGGGGATGCAGGACCCTGATGCATTGATTCCAAGGCTAGCCTAGGTAGCCACGTGTCCCCAGCAGCAGTGTGTCACCAGGCATTTGGGACATGCAGAGATGCCTCAGTCTATGAAAATGCCCAGTTCTGTCTGTCCCAGCTGCTGGACAGCACAACATGGGGCTGAGTTGCCAAGACTCATCCTTGGTGCTGCAGCAGGGCTCATCACCCAGGAGGGGTTTGCAGGGCCAGCTCTCCCTAGCACATTTCTCCTTTTTTAAATGGTGCTGAGGAGAAAAGCTGATCTTCCCCGAGAGTTCATCATCTGGGGATATCCAGGGCTATCTCCATACCCAGGGCACAGAGCTCTGCTTTTCCATGTGCATGGCCATTTTCTTGGCTCAGGGTGCCCATGCACCCTCCCACAGCAGGAGCAGAGGTGCCAGTTTGTGGAAGTGTGGTTGGGAGGAATCTTTGTGCCCATTCTCCCACACTAGACCTGCTTCCCCACGCCTTGGGACCAGGAATGGTGAATTCCCCATGTCACGGGCAGTGTGGGCTCTGAGCCATGATGCTGGGGAGGTCTCTGGCCATGGAGGAGAAGGCAGAGGGACCAAGATGCCCTCCAGGCACCATGAGCAGTGTAGCAGGATCACAAGCAGAGGGTGGGGTGATCCCCACCATCCGTCAGAGATTCCCAGGGTGCTTCCCTGCCCCTTTGGCCAGCCTGGGGCTCTGGAGCTGGGGGTGGCAGTGGAAGTGTTTGGGATGGGCAGTGACCACGTGCCTCCAATCCCAGCAGGGCCCTGAGCTACTCCTGAGCCTCACCACTTCTCAATTGAAGCGCCCAAAAAACGTGATAATGCCCCATTAGCCACTTCCCAGAGCGTTTTGAGGTGTTAATTGAGGAATGTTTATAGAAGCTGTGGTTACCCCGAGGTGCACAGGCAGATAAGTGAATACTTTTAATCATCTTCTGAGTCCTCCTGTGGGCAGACAGGGCTGCCCACAGATCTGCCCAAAGCCCACCAGGCTCTGGGGAGCATCATGGCATGGCTGGTGGCTCCAAATGTCATTTGTCCTCAAGTGGGGAGCAGAACAAATATTTACTGTCAAACCTCAGCAAAGCAGCAGGAGTGGGGGAGTGGGAGGACAAAACCTCCCTCCCAGATGGGGCTACTACAAGGAGAGACCCCCAGACTGCCCACCCTGCTGTGTGAAAGTCAGTCAGAGCCCTGGGTGTGTTCAGGCATTGCAGAGGACCAACAGCTCTGGTTTTAGTGATCCTGCAAGCCCAGGGCAGCCAAGGCTCTGCTGGGAGGAGGGATGTTCCTATGGCAAGGAGTAACAAGGACTCTTGAGGGGACTAATGGCTCTTAGCAGAAATGAGGAAATGGAAGAAAACTCAAATTGGGGGGTTGGTGATTGCCACAGAAGCTGGAAAAGCAGAAGCTGCTTCTACAGGGCCAGGGACCCCCCTGCAGCAGCCAGCAGAGCCACCCTGGGGCTGGCTGCAAACGGGCCCTGGGCTGGTGGAGCAGCACGGAGCAGCTGCTCTGCTCTGCTCTGCTCTGCTCTGCTCTGCTCTGCTCTGCTCTGGGGAGGATTTTCAGGTTGTGCCAGGTAGAGGAAGGCAGCAAATCCTCCCCCCTGGAGAGGCAAGAGCCAAGGCTGCTCCTCCTGTCTCACTTGTTGGGAGGTAATTTTGCAATCTGGCACCCACAGCAAACCCAGCACGGTGGAGAGCAGGCACTGGGCTCCATTTTAGGGCAGTCTGTGCCATGTTAAGTCATGCAAATAAATAAATGCCCAGGGAAAAAAAAAAAAAAAAAAAAGAATCCCCCAATGTACCAAAAAGGCCCTCATCAAGCTGCCAAGTGAAGTACATCAGCAAAGAGCATCAGCTCCACACTGGCCTGTGAAATACTCCTGGACTGCAGATTTTCCATGAGCGATCAGGCAGTTTTTCTGAGTACAAACTTGTTTTGTAACTCTAAAATTAGACCAGGAACATAGGAGGGTAACCAAGGAGAGAAAGTTTGGCTGGTCAGAGCAGCTCTGCCCAGCATTGCCCAGGGAAAGGTGTGTGCCATCAATCCAGCCTGGAGCTGAGCAGCTCCAGACTGCTGATGGAAATATCTGGTGGTAAATCCATTAAGCTTCACTGATCCCACAGTATCAGAATGTCACTCTCATGCCTTTTTCTTTTCTGCCTGTTTTTTTTTTTTTCTTTCTTAATGACTTAAGCTCGTTTAGCTAATGAGCTGCTTTATCCTCCTGAAAGGAGACAGGGCTCAGGGTGGGATGTCACACTGTGAGTGTGACAGGCAGTGCTGGGGATGGCATTGAAAGGCCAGGAACTCCCTGGGGACCAAGGAATCAGGGTTGGCTGTGCTGTCAGGGCCAGCTGTCCAAGCCCATCCCTTCCCCAGCCCCCTGATATGGGACAGAAAATAAATAACCTTCCTGCTGCTTTCCCTTCCCCAGCCACAGCAGCAGCACCCTGCCCAAGGAGTGATTCCATTGGTACCCAGGAGATGCTGGGGGCTGCTCCAGCCCCGTGCATGAGAGCAGACACCCCAGTGCCCCACCTGGAGCCTTGTCCCACCCTGAGCTGAGCATCAAGGGATGCAGAGAGCAGCAAAGCCACAGCAGGTAACAACAGCTCCCCCCATCTTGGGCTCTCCCAAACCCTCCAGGTCTAGGGTTGGATGAGGAGTTGCCTTTGGTCCCTGCCACTGGGGCTGTGTTTGCAGAGGGCCCCTGTCACTGTGAAATACTCCCAGCCCTGCTGGGATGCCAAAGGGCTGCTCCAGCCCTGCCACGGGGCTGCAGCCAGCACCAGCAGCTCTACATCAGAGTGACAGCTCTGCACAGGGCTCCAAATGAAATCCCTGTCTCAGGGAGCCAGCTCCACACTCAGGGACTCTGTGGTCTGGGCTTCAGCAGTAAATCTCCCTCAATAAATCCTCCAGAGCAGGGCAGAGGAGCAGGGAGCTGCAGCTTCACTGCTTCACCCATCCACAGCGTGAGAGGGAGCAAAGCTGAGCCCTCAGGGAGCCTGGGCTGTCAAAGGGGCTGTTCTGCTGCAGGAAAAGGCTGAATCCTGGGAAAAGACACTTGGGGAGCCACACTCATGAAGGATCTCTGGTACCATGTGTGTGCACAGAGGAGACCTGAGGTCCTCACCAGGTTTGCCACAGAGTGGCTGTTCCATCTGCAGGCAGAGATGGGTTCTGGCATCTCAAAAAGCACCAAAACCGGCAGCTTTCCCCTGCTGATTGGATCTGCAGCAGGTCCCCACTCACCTGAGGGCTCTGAGGAACAGAAAATCAGGAGTAAACCCCAACGCTGGTGGCACCACAGCCTCAGCTGTGCATGGAAGTGAAGCTGCTGCCACAGCCCAGCCCCAAATCCTGATCTGCCAGGCTCTGAGTCACAGCTGCAGGGATCCAGACCCAGCAGTGACACCTGGGCTGCCCCCACACCTCCCACCTCCCACCCCATGCCAGCCCAGGCCCACTCCCTGAGCAGAGGCTGGCACCAGTCCCAGCCAGGGTGTCACCTTCCCCGGGTGGCAGAGCTGAACCCTTGTGCCTCAGAATGCTGCGTTCAGCCCAAGGAGATGCCAGCCCTGGGGAAAGAGCTGAACCCTTGGTACAAGCTGGGCAGGACCTGGTCCAGCAGCAGGAGCACATGCAGCCACCAACTCCTCTGCTCCCAGCTGTAATCCCTTCCCAGCTTACAGCACTGGAGAATGCAGTGGGAATTAGTGCCTGGGTGCTTCAGAGCCTCCCCAGATGGCACCTGGGGTGTCAGCCCCGTGATGGCAGTGCTTGATCGCACAAGCTCCCCTCAGCCCTGGGGAGGTGCTTTGCCCAGGGCAGAGCCTGATTTGGGACTCAGTGATCCTGGGAAGTGCATCCCATTAACACCAGGAGGGCTTTTCTGTTAGAGCTGCACGTTATTTCCCCTGTCTGGTTCTTCAGCTGTGGCTCTTGGGGCTGAGATCAGCTCCCAGTCCCATTTCACAGATCCCAAGCTGGACAAGCCACACTGTGCTTTCATTTGCTGGCTCAGATCACCCATCCCTAAGAACGGGTGGGTTATCCCAGGGAGGCAGGAGTCATGAATATTTTCAGTTGTTTCCCCAGAGAATGAGATCTCCACTCAGTTTGCAGCAGATTTGCCCCAAGCCAGGCAGGGTGGCTGGGGGAAGGTTCGTGTTCAGGCGCTGCTCCCGAGCCGAGCGTGCCGAGCTCGCTGCTGCTGCTTGCTGCCACGTGCCTCATTTCTTTTGAAAATCAGATGCTTTAGGGGAAACTTTCTTCTTCCAGCTCTGCATGCCCACATGTTGCATATGCAGGGGTTCTGGCACATCCCTGCTGCACATGCAGATAAAGGCACGGGCGGGGGCCGGGCTGGGAGAGCTCTGGAACCCAGCAAAACCTTCCTGTGGGGATACAGAGCCTGGGTGCCAGCCCACCCTTCACTGCCCCGCTCCAGAGGGGACCTTTGCCCCCTGGGCATCTCTTTGGGGTTGAAGGCTGAGTGTCCAGGTGCTCTGTTAGGATCAGAATAACTCACCGTGACTCAGTAACCCAGAATGATTTGGGGGGAGAAGTTCCCATGAGGAGATGCTAAACGCCTTCATGTGGAAGGTCCTCTTTCCCAGTGTGGTTTTGGTGACTCCAGAAGACCCCATGGATGTGCCCATGACAGCTTCCTGCAGCTCTTGGCTCTGGACACCACCTCTCCTGGTTTCTCTGTAAAGTTGGGTGGAAAAGCTCTGTTGAGTGTCTCCCAAGGGCTGGAAGAGGCTACAGCCACTGAGGCCATGCAGGAAGCCTGGGCAGTGACAGTGGGAGGGCCAAGTGCTGTGTGCTGCCTCTGTAAAAGCTGTGCCTGGTGCCAGAGGGGTGCAAGAGAGCATCCCAGCAGGAGATGAGTCCATCAGGCTCAAGCACCAAATCTGCTGTGAAATTCCCCATCATCAGTCCCCATGTGGTCCCAGCACGAGTTCTGCAGTCCCTTCTTTATGCTCAAGAAGATGCCCTGCCCCACCTCATCCCAAAGAAATGCAATTTAAACAGCTCAACAAGTAGAGGAAAAGCCTGATTTTCCAGCTGGGCTTCTCCCAGTATCTAAGACATGCTCTTTGCTATGCTCAGCACTGAGGCAGGCTGGACAAAAATGCATCCCATGGTTTAGCAAACAATTTCCCTTCCCAGCTTTGGGCTTTGTCCTTTCCAGAACACCACATGCACCAGACACATCTCTCTTGTAGGACTTTTTCTTTCTATTTTAGGCTGAAATTTGAAGCAGAAGGACACCCTCACGCTGGACACAGCCTGGGGTGTGGCTCAGCCCTGAACATGACCACAGAGAGTTTTGCAGAGTTCCTGAACAAGCTCAAGGAAATCCATGAGAAAGAGGTCCAAGGTAGGGAGACAAAATTTCCTCACCAAAACCTGGCCAAGATCCATTTCTTTGTAATACCACCTTGATCCCTTTGGTGTCAAATAACCTGAAGGGAGGAGGAGCAGGTGTGGATTAGGGAGATTTGGGGATTAGTGCTGAGCAAGCAGCACCCTTGGGGATGGCTTGGGACATGAGATCACAGCCTGCCCCTCAGGGGACAACACCCACTGGTGGCATATTTGTACCTCTTGTTGGCACACTGAGAAAAAAGTGACTTTTTGGATGAAGTTACTTTTTGAAAAGTAACTTCTTCTCTCAGAAGAGAGAGGACTTTCCTGCACTCCATGCTGCTGGAAAGGAGGCCACGGAGGTGCTCAGCCCCTGCAGGAATCCCAGGTGCTCCCAGCATTAACCAGGGGGGGATTTGGCCCCTCCTGCCCCTGCTGTCGTGGTCTGGGAGCTGGGAGTTTGCAGGGGTGGCACACACACCTGCTGGGCATCTGCTCCATCAGTGAGGACTGGAGTGTGTTTGGATACTGAGGGATCAAAGGGAAAGCAGAGAGATGCAATAATCTATAAGACAGAAGCAGCAGGAGATGAAGCTCTGTTAAAGAAAACATTTGAGTCAGGTTGGATAGCTTATTCCTCTAGGGAATAAATTATTTCTCAGGCCATACATTATTAAAATAAAACCCATTAGCTTAAGCAACCAAGTGCCAAGTCCAATTGTTTTCCTATTAGAATAATTCCCAGTATCAATATTATGAACAAAACTTCAGCACTTTTGGATGATTCTGGCTTATGAATTCATTCTTCTCTTGTGTAATTTCAAGCAGTGTGAGAGTTAGAGGAAACTGTTGAGCAATTTAAACCACATGTTTACATCTACTTTGCATAAAATGGATTTGACAGGATACAATGTCTGCAGATCCATCAAGGAAAGCTGTTCAGCTGTAAATATTCTCCAAGATGCTTTCCAGCCATGAAAGCTATAAAATACTGCCCACCTGGGAAATGCAGGCTGTAGAGAGAAATAAGTAGAAACAAAACTAAACCAGACTTTTTGGGACTGCAAAGGAGATGCAGACTCATTAAATAGTGGGGATACAAAAGGAGCTCCTATTTTGTACAACTTTTCCCAGTTACATTAAACTGTGGCTGTGTTTAACACGTGCAATGTGTTATTCCTTATCGGAGATCAGGCTTGTGGATGGATGAGATTTCTGCAAAGCCACGCACCTTCCTGAAATTCCATCAGTGTCATTTTCTTCTGAGTGCTGGGGAATTGGCCACAAACACCCCCCTGTGTGTCTGTTCATGATTCCAGGTCTGCACAGCAAGGTGACGGAGCTGACCACGGAGAAGTGCCGGTGAGCGATGCTGGGGCACGGGGGCAGCCACACCACTGCAATTTCAGACTTCTGAGTTATTCTCCAACGCTGCTGGATTACAGAGCACCATTTGCCTTTCTGGCACTGCCAAATTTTGGCTCGAGGCAGGGCTTGGGGTGATCCCAGCCCAGCTCCAGTTTGCCTTCCCACTGCAGGTGATGCTTGTGCCACCCCGTGCTTTCTCCCTCGGAAAGCAATAAGTGGGAGGAATTAAACTGCTAACTCCAAGGAGGGTGTCAGGGGCAGGATCCAGGCTCCAATACATTTGTTTCCCCTCCTGCCACACAAGAAAAAGAGCACTGTGGATGAAGGCATGGGTTTTGGGAAGAAATCTAATAACCCTCCTTTCTTTGTTGTGTTCCTTCAACTAGCGATGCTCAGAGAATTGAAGAGCTGTTTGCTAAAAATCACCAATTAAGGGAACAACAGAAGGTCCTGAAGGAAAATGTAAAGGTGTTAGAGAACAGGTAGGATTTGTTTTTAAGTAGGATGCTGCTGAGTGACAGTGACTGCACAGTCCTGGGGGGAGAGTTTGGGGTTTGCTGTCTCCCCAGGACTGGGATGTAGCACATGAACCTCTATTTTTCCTATACTCAGCTGCTGGGAGAGCTGGAGGAGCCTGGGCAGGTGCACAGGAGCTTTCCTAGGCCGGTGTGGTGGGGCTGGGTCTGGCAAAGCCAGTGCTGGGCTATGGGGGTGATTCTCAGTGATGGTTTGGGTGTTCACACTTCCCCCTGGGGAGGACAGGAACTTATTTCTCCCATGTGGTAACAAGCTGTGGGGTTTCCTTCCTCCAGGCTGCGAGCTGGTCTTTGTGACAGGTGCATGGTCACTCAGGAGCTGGCCAAAAAGAAGCAGAATGAGTATGAGACCTCTCATTTCCAGAGCCTGCAGCACATCTTCATCCTCTGTACGTACTGAGACCCGCTGTGAGCTTGGCTTTGGCAGGCTGAGGCTTTGCCAGTTAATCCCTCTCCCAGATATTTGCACATGGTGAGCAGGAGTCTGGGAAGGGTTTGGGGATGGGGAGAAGGGAGGGAGCAGGACTGTCCAAGGAGACATAACCCTTCCCACAAATCATCAGAGCTGGGCGTCGCAGCCCTCCACACCTCCAGAAAAATGAGAGACTCCAGGCTGTGTCAGCTGCCTGGGGAAAGGATGCATTTGGCACAGCAGAAGCAACACTCTGGCAAAGACAGGAAAGTCCCAGCAGCAGCTCAGCACGGGTAAATGAAATCAAGCAACACGTGTGATGGATCCTCTCCTGAGCCCCTGGCACAGCTCCCAGCACCGCTGAGGCACAGGCTGTTTTTCCCTGGGGATCTGAGCAGCCCAGGGAGGGTCATGGGGTAAAGGAGATAAGGCATTTAGGAGGGATGGAGAGGTGCCAAGAGCCCTTGGTTTATCTCCCCTGCTATGCCACTGCTGCCTGAGTGCTGCTTCTGAGCAAGGCACCATGGCTGGGAGCCCAGCTGTGCTCTCTGTGGCTCTCTGCTCTCATCCTCACTGCAGCACCCGGTGCTGGGTGCTCACATCTCCCCTGGCCTCTGTCTGACCCCCTGAGACCCCCAGCCCTCCCCCTAGCACAGCACCCACTCACCAGCCTGCCCTGCTGTTCAGGGAAGGATGCTTGTGGTGGTGTTCACAGGGGTTCTAGGGTGAGGGAAGAGATGAGAATTTTGACTCATGTTTCAGAAGGCTGATTGATTATTTTATTATATGTATTATATTAAAAGAAAATGATATATTAGAACTATACTAAAAGAATAGAAGAAAGGATTTCATCAGGAGGCCAGCAAAGAAAGGAATGATAATAAAATCTTGTGACTGCTTACAGCGTCAACACAGCTGGCTGTCATTGGTCATCAAGTAAAAACAATTTCACATGCTGGGTAAACAATTCTCTAAATCACATTCTAAAGCAGCAAAACATGGAGAAGCTGAAGCTTCCCAGCTTCTCAGGAGAAAAGATCTTAGCAAAAAGATTTTTCATAAAATATGTCTGTGACAGATGTTCACTGTGCCTAACCCACCACTGCCTCCTCTGGCTCTGGCTCTGGGTCGTGCTCCTCCCCTGAGCTGGGAATCTGCAAGCAGACCCAATCCTGATGAAACCCGAGTCAGAAAGTTGTTCCCTTTCATCCCTTAGCCCAGCACGTTTACAAAGAAGGAAGGAAATTCGGCATTCCTCCAAAAGTCGGTGCCGTTCCCTCCTCCCCCTCCAGGCACCCCAGCGAGCTGCGAGCAGCGTCCTTGCAGCATCTGAACTCACAGCACCTCCTCTGTCCCTGCAGCCAACGAGACCAATCGCCTGAGGGAGGAGAATAAAGCTCTCAAGGAAGAACTGAAGAGGCTCCAGAGCCTGGAGTAAGCACTTTCCTGGTTTCATTCTTTACAAGGGACATTGGCAAGGGCATCCCCAGAGCTGGGCAGGGCAAGGTCCAGACTGTGGCATCCTCAGGGGTATTTTAGCATCTAATTCCCATGGGTTCCTGTGTATGTAAGACATGGAAAAATCCCTAATAGTCTCAAAATCCTTGTTGACTTTTGCTCACTCCCCTGTTCACCAGCATCCAATTATTAATTTTTGGAGAACAAAGACATTTAACCCCCTGGAAACAAAGCCCTGGGCAGCTTGCATGGAGCTCAGCCTGGGATTCCATGGCTTTTCCATGGCACCAGCTCCCCTCCTGCAGCAGCCAGAGAGGGTCTGCAGGAAGCAGGTGGCTCTGGGGGAAGGACAGTGACACACAAGGGACAGGGATGGGGTTAAAGAGGAGAAGTGATCTGCACCAACAGGTTCACAGCCCAGCAGAGCGCTGTGCTGGAAGCCAAGTAACCTGCCAGGCTGGCCAATATATACAAATCAGCTCATTCCTCAAGGGTTTAAAGTCCAGAGGAATTAGCACTGAGGGATTCATTTAGAAATGTGTTTTCTTTGGAGCACAGGAGCACCATCCACTTAAAGAGAATCTCTGGCTTTTACTCCCCAGTGCTTCCAGAGCATATATATATGTATATTTGTGTATCAGGCTGGGCTGGGCCTGCTGAGCACTGAGTGATTCGGCTCTGCTCTGCTCTCCCCTGAGATGCTGGATAGGAGGATTTCCAGCCAAACATCCACACCTCAGCATCAGAGTCCAGCCAGGGCTCTGTGTGTGTCTCCAAGGCTCAGGCACTCCCTTGTGGCACTGAGCATCACCCTCTCCATCCTGGTTTGGTGACAGGGAGCAGACACCACATCCCTCTGCTGAATCCACCCCTCCATCAGGCTGAAAGCCCAGCCAGGGCCAGGTTCCCAGAGGGCTTTTGCAACAGCCACAGCTGGGTCCTGGCTTACCCAACCTCGTGGCTTCCTGCGACGTTACCCACAACCAAGTGGGGCAATCACACCTCCAAGTGGGGCTGGCATGCTGGCTCTGTCCATGCTCCAGACTGCAGCTGGGCTGCTGATAAGCTGCAGTGCAAGGAGGTGAGGCTGAGGATCTGGACTATCCACATACACACATAGATAAATATGTATATTTGTGTATCAGGCTCAGAGCTCTCAGTACAGCAGCTCCAAACCCTTCCTTCTCCTGCCCCTTCTCATTCATTCATGTCCTTTTCCTTCCAACAGGGACAGGACAAAGACCCCAGGAGTGTCCTCCAGAGAAAGCTGCTCCACACCAAGCTCCCCTTTGACTCTGCTGTCCCCAGTGAGCGGGAATGTGAGCACAGAGAAGGCAGAGCCTCGGGAAGCAGGAGCCCAGCAGGATGTGCCAGAGCTTGAGCTCAGTGAAGGTGGGTGCTGCTGGCTCCTGCCACCCTTGAGGGATACCTGGGGATGTGAAAAGTGACTGAGCCATGCTGCAAAACTGCTCTGGGAAAGGGTCTGGAGAGCAAAGACCAAGCTGTTGGCAGCTCAGATGGACATTGCCATGGGCAGAAAAGCTGATGGGGGAAATGCATGTCAGGGGAGAAACAACCTGCTCTGCATTAGAGCAAAGGAGTGCTGAGTGCCCCCACTGAAAGAAAATTCATGCAGAGACCATGGCACTGCCTTCCTGCCACCCACACAGGTAATAAAAGGCATGTTCAGTCAGGTGCTGGCTTGAGCCAAAAGGTAATTTTGACTCAAAATCTTCACTGAGAGGTGGTTGGTAGCAACCACTGGCATCCCTGGGAGGCTGCATGGCTCCAGCCCAGTCAGGGCAGGGCTACAGCAGCTCTGGGGGACCATAACAGCAGCTGGTTGTGTCCTTTTTTTGCAGAAAAGCCTCCAGAGAAGCTCCAGAGAAGCTCTCCAAGCAGCAGGACTTCTCCAGGCTCTCTCCTCCAAGAAGTCAGCCTTGCAGAAATAGTGAGTTGTCAGAGGTAGCCTGATGGCCTCAGGACTTGTCCCCACTGCTGTGGCCATCTGAACTGGATCAGACTGGGATAGGGAAAGAGTAGGAGGCACTTGGGGGGTGGAACAATCAGCCAGACTCGGGTAGTTTGTCATTTCCAAAGCCTGGCATTCAGTGGCTGCAAGGACAAACACAGAGAGGGGGTCAGCCCAGGGCTGCTGAGTGACACGGTGACACTGGGCACTGGGAGATGAGACTGCAGGGCCTGGGCCTGTTCCTGGTCATGGGAATTCAAGCCCACATACACACCCACACAGACACCTCTGTTTTGGCACAGGTTTTGCTTACTCGACCTCCACAAAAAAACTTGAAAGAGCAGGTGAAAAGGGGTTTTGGTAAGGCTGCAGGCAGGCTGTGGGGATAATTAATAGGGATCACAGGAAGGCTTGGTGACATCTCCAGGTGGGCAGGGGAAAGTCAAGTCAGAACATGTGGTGAGCCTTTCATGGCAGCTGATGGAGACAACGATGTCCTGGCCCAGGTGCTCCACCAGAAATACACCCACCAGAGCAGTGTGTGCCAGGAGCCTGCATGAATAAAGCCTTGCATGAGTAAAAAGGCCTGACTATGGGACAAGGAATTTGCAGGGTCTTATCTTGGTTAAGCCACTGAATCATGACTCAAGAGGAGATGCAAAACTTCCTGTGCTACAAATCAGTGCAGCCAGAAAATGGAGAGTACATGAAGGGAAAATTTCCTGGAAAAATGAATAAAAAACTTGATAGAGCTGTTGACCAGAACCATATCGAGCAGAGCACTCAAGAGCTGTCTGCCTTGTCCTCAGTGGTGAGGAGATGTGTCCCAGTTCAGCCAGGCTGCCTGCAGAATGGCTCACCTGGACTTTCTGTCCTGTGTCACAGGCATCCCAGAGGATTTCCAACCAGCTGCACGGAACCATTGCCCTGGTGAGACCTGGCTCCAGACCCTGCCTCCTGGAGAAGAGTCCTTCAGAGGCAGCAGTGTCTCCACCAGCCAGAAAGGCTCCTGTCCCTGCGGAGCGTGAGCACAGCCCCAGCCTGGAGGCGTGAGTACCTGGGAGCCATGGGCTGACCCATTGCAGCTGCCCCTCAGTGGGTGCATGGCCAGCATTCACTGTGTCTGTCCTCCTCCCTCCCCAAACTTCTCCCACAGCCTCGGGAAGGGGGGATATCCCAGTTCACAGCAGGGAAAAATGACTGGAATCCAGCCCAACAAGGTCAGGCTCTCGTTATTCCAGCTCCTCAGACAGACCCACAAAGTGAACCAGGTGTCCCCACATGCAGGCAGGAGGACTGTCCCAGGCAGGCAGCAATTCCTGCTCCTCCTTATCTATTCTAATGGGCTTTCCTGCAGGGCTCAGCTTATCCTCCCCACTGATTTCAGGAGCACAGAGGGCTGAGCAAGGCCAGGGAGTTCACCTGTAGACAGAGAGTTTCCCAGAGTGTGAGTAGTTCTGCAGAGCATTCCTGGGAACAGCTTGTACTCAGGGAAGCTGCCAAATAACCAGCAGCAGCAGGGACTGGGTTTGCAGGGCAGGTTCCTGCACTGCACCAGCCTTCCTAGGATGGCTGTAAAAGTTTCCTAATGAGTGAGATTAGGGGAGGGTGGGCTGTCCCTCTGTCCTGGGGTCTTCAGGCACTAAGAAAGCCCAGGGGCGTAGTTAGGATGGTGCTGGCTGTAAGACTTTATTCAAAAAGTGACTTCTCAGCAGCAGTACTGATGTGAGAGGTTCACTGCATCCTTACCCTCTCACAACCCCCTGCCTTGAGCTGCCATGGCCCAGGGACAGGGGATTGCTGCTGGATGGTGGGATGGGAATGGCTTCCCACGCTGTGTGGGAAGGGAATGGCTTCCTACTGCTGCCTGCCTGATGCCCCTGGCCACCAGGACCCTCCTCCCCAGCACAGACCCCAAACACAAACCTGATGTACTGACCAAGAGCTGCAACAGGGCATGGAAAACTCAGGAGAGACCACACACATCCCTGCACAGCTGGGGAAACCATGGGAAAGCTCTGTTGCTAATAAGTTTGTTTTTTTTTCTCCGTGCTTTTTTTTAGTTATTTAACAGTGAGCAACCCGGACTCCCCCAAGGTTGCTCCATCCTACGAAAACCTCAAACTGAGCGCCCGGAGAGAGCAGCTGTGCCTCCTGCACAAGCACCTGTCCCTGCACCAGCTGGGGCTGGCGGGTCCCTGCGCCCCGGGCGAGCGGGACGGCGGCACCTTCCCCATGCACCCGCTCCGGGGCAAGGCTGCTGACAGCAGGACACGCTCCCGGGACCCCTGGGACGAGCAGGCAGCCCTGCTGAAGCTCCCTGCCACCATGGTGTACGTGAGGGACCAGCAGCTGGAGGAGAAGCTGCAGCTGCTGAAGCAGCGGGAGCGGCTGCAGCATCTCCTGCTGCGGCAGTGCCAGCCGGGCCGGCGGGGACATGGTGACATCGAGACACGGCCACCTGTCCCCGTGGCTGGGCATGGCCACGGGGTGCAAGGAGGAGAGGGAGTTCCTGGAGGATGCTGCGGATGGGAAGGAAGAGGGGTGAGGAGTGTTGCTGACTCTGTTTGTGGTGTTGGAGCTTGCGCGGGGGTTGTCTCGGGGGGCGATTCGGGCTGTTCAGTGGAAGGGTCAGGAGGCAGTTCAGTTCAAAATGCCAGCTTTGGGAGTTGGAGATGAGGGTTTGAATCCTTTCTTCCTGAGCTAGGATGGTAACTCTAAGAAGGGGTTTAGTCTTCAATCTTTGGCTTACAAGAGCCATGTTTGTACAAACTATTCGAGTTAATTAGAGTTTGAGTAGTTTATTCTCTAGGCAGCTCTGGCGGGGCAGGGAGCGCCCCAAGCCGCGAGCCAAGGTGAAGGAGGCGAGGGACGAGGATGGGGACGCGCCGCTGGACCTGTCCGACTCCGGCCGCGGCAGGGAGACGGACTGGCACAGACAGACAGACGGCAGCCCGAGGGACAGCCCCGGGGACAGCCCAGCCGTGCCCGCAGGGGGACACAGGGCACAGCGGGACCGCCTGCGCTGCCCCTACCGCTGGGCACTGCCCGCTGCTGCCAAGGAGGAGGAGGAGGAGGAGGAGGAAGAGGAAGAGGCAGCTGTGGTGAGTACAGCTCTTGCTGGCATCCCCTGCAGGCCCCTGCAGTGCTGCTGGGACCACTGTGACAGCACTAACATCCTGTGGGAGGATGGGTTCGCTGTGTGTAAAGCCGATTTGCACATGGCAGAGCAGTGGTTGCTCAGCCCTGGCTCTCACTCCACACCTCCCCTCCAGTGCCCTCAGGGTTCCATCCGTGCCCAAGGGCAGGCAATGGCTGTGCCCCCTCCCACAGGCTGCTGCAGGGGGTGCTGGGCTCCCTGCAAACACTCCACTGTGCACAGGAGCATCTCTGTGATGCTCGTCCCTGTGGGTGTCACTGTCACCAAGTAAGGGCTGGGGACAGTCCTCTCCTGCCTGGTGACAGCAGTGTGTGTGTCCCTGTGTCCCACAGCTCAGGCTTTCACGGGCATACCTGACAAACAGCTCCACACCAAGTGACCCAGAGGCCCCTCCTGAGGCCGGGCTGAGGCGGGATGTCGGTGCACAGAAGGGAGATGCAGGTAAGAAGCCCCAGGCAAATGTGACATTTGAGAAGGCAGGAGTGAAAGGTGCCTTTTGGTGAAGGCATTTCCCAGCCCAGAGCTCTCTGCTGGGCCCTGCACACACCTGCAATGCCACCTTCCAGGGACCAAGGGCTCCCAGCTCTTCTGGGCCTTTGGGGGAACTTCAGTTTCACATTTCTGTCCTTGAGAGCTCAGTTTTCTACCCTAGATATGTCCAAAATTCAGGCTCAGTATAAATGGAGAGAAAGTAATCCTGTTTTTTCTGGAGAAAGGCCCAGTGTCTGTGTCCAGCACAGATAGGAGCCACCCCTGGAGTGTCCTTGGACACTCAGCAGAGCACCCTGCATGGAATTCTCCAGGGGCTGAGGAGTCAGTATAGCTCTGACCTCTTGGCAAAACCCACTCCACAATGAGCACCAATGTTGCTGCTCCAGCATTTCCCACTCCTCTCAGGGAAGAAGCAGCTCAGAATGTCCCAGCAGAGATGGGGGAAATGCAAGAGGTTTGCAGGACTAGCACTGGAAAACCACCCCTGTCTGTCCCCTTGCTCCAAAGCGTGTCCTGTGATGACACAGCACAGAGCCAGGGATCCTTCCTTCCTTCCTTCCTTCCTTCCTTCCTTCCTTCCTTCCTTCCTTCCTTCCTTCCTTCCTTCCTTCCTTCCTTCCTTCCTTCCTTCCTTCCTTCCTTCCTTCCTTCCTTCCTTCCTTCCTTCCTTCCTTCCTTCCTTCCTTCCTTCCTTCCTTCCTTCCTTCCTTCCTTCCTTCCTTCCTTCCTTCCTTCCTTCCTTCCTTCCTTCCTTCCTTCCTTCCTTCCTTCCTTCCTTCCTTCCTTCCTTCCTTCCTTCCTTCCTTCCTTCCTTCCTTCCTTCCTTCCTTCCTTCCTTCCTTCCTTCCTTCCTTCCTTCCTTCCTTCCTTCCTTCCTTCCTTCCTTCCTTCCTTCCTTCCCTCCTTCCTTCCCTCCTTCCTTCCCTTGCTCCACCCTCCACAAGAGCCCTCCCAAGGCTTTCTCCCTGCCTGACCCCCAGGAGACACAGGTGCCAGGTTTGTCCAGGCAGGTGGGAGGCAGCAGCCATGGGGATCAGAGTGGGAAGCACGTCTGCTGCTCAGTACCAGCCCTACTGGCTTGGCCAGAAAGTTGAGCTCGCCTGGATTAGTTGGTCTGGGCGTGTCGGAGTGGTTTGGGAACACTCTCCAGAACAGGATTTTTCACAGTGGAGGGAAAAAAAAAAAAAAAAAAAAAAGAGTCCTCTGTGATTTACATGCTAAGGAGATATCATCATGGCAGAAGAATTTCAGCTGATTACATTCTGGGTGTGGGAATACAGAACTTTCTTCAGTTCTCACCTTAAGGCTGACACAAAGCCCGGGAAACAATACACAAATACTTCTGCACTTTCTAGTGAACCTTAACTTGCAGAAGGATAAGGTGAGGATGGGATCAGGCTACAGGGAATCCAGGAGTGCCTGGAAGCAGCATCACCTGCTCTCCCACCTCTGCAGGGGCAGCAAGAGGGGGCTGCCCTGCTGAGCTCCATCCTGGCTAGAGCTGGGTGTGATGAGCAACAAGTATTGAGCTTTGGGGGTGCCCCTGCCCCTCAGAACAGGGCACAGCCCTGTGCCCAGCCCTCTGTGCCCACCATGGGCAGCTGAGCTGTGTTACTGTGTGTGCACACAGGGTGATGCCACCAGCAGCAGGGCTTGGCCCCGGCCCCTGGAGATCAGTGCAGGGATCAGGTGTGTGCAGGCACCTGTCTGGGGCTGTGCAGCCCCAGGGGCTGTGCACAGTGAGATGCTTTGGCTGGGAAGGGAAGCATCTCCCCTGCCTTTCCTTCCTCTGCTCCTCAGCACACATTCCCTGCCAAGAGCTGCTGACTGAACCAGCAGCAGAGAGGGGATTGTCCCTTTTGGCCTCTTCACCCCAACACGCTTCTCCCCACCTGGGGCTCAAACAGGAAGGTGCAGTCTGGGGCTTAAATACCCCCAGTTTCCCTGCTGTATGTAGCCACAGATGTTGGGACAGCTCTCGTGACCTCGGTATAGCCAAGTCCAGTGGGCACAGCTTTCCTGGGAGTTGGTTTCCCAACAGAGTCTTGTTGGATCACTCCTAAACATTGATTCCAGGCCACGTAGCTTGCAGTGCCTCTGCTTCACAACTCAGTTTATTGCTGAAGCTGCTTTCTGCCTCAGTGGCTCTGTGAGCCTGGGCCAGTGGCTCTGCATCTGCTCATGAGCTTGTCAAGCCTCCCAGCAGCCAAGAAAATTTCTTTTTGTGTTTCTTTAGATGACAATGATGCCGAGTCTGGGAAGCAAGAATCTGATGAGCCAGACACAACGGACAGTGAGGTTTGTTTGTTTGTTTGTTTGTTTGTTTGTTCTCAGCCATCAGCTCAGGCTGCTGGGTCCCAGAAGCATCAGACAGGCTGTCCCAGCCCAAGCTCCCTCCAGAAGGTGATGGCTCTTCCTGCACCAGGTGCCAAACCTCATTCCCACCCTGTTGCACAACTTGCTGCTGAGGGGTAGAAGTGCCACTCTTTCCAGCCAGTCAGGTCTTTATGAGCACTAGCATTTGTCATCACTGCATAGCAATGGTCACAAAGGTCCCTGGCAAAGCCACCAGCTCCCTGGGAAAGCCAGGGTGGTTTGTAGACTGACTGTTCTTCTCCTTGGTGTAGGAGAAGTATGAAGATGAGATCCTACAAGAAGCTGAGGCTGACGGGAAATACTTTTGCACCAAAGACAAAGTTCATGTGCAGCAGAGGAAGAGAAAAAGAGGACAGGATCCCTGGATAAAAGGTAGGGAGGAGAAGTTCCTTGGGGCATCAGCTCAAGGCTACAACTTCTGCTGCTTCCAGAGGGACTCCTGTGAGAAATGCCCACAGACAGGGCAGAGGAGGGTTTTCCTCTGAACCATGTTTTTGCAACACTCATAGCTGCAGGCAGAGGAGCCCCAGCTAATGGTTAGCCAGGACAGCCTGGGCAGGGTGGCCAGGAGAGCACCCCAAGCACCTAAGCTAACAGAGCTTAGTCCCTTGTGTTTGCTTACCTGGTCAGGGAGGTGGTGACTGGGGAAGGCCAAATTCCCAGGGGTGAGTTATTGACAGTCAGAGAAAGGTTCCTGCCAGTTCTGTTGACCTTCCAGTGTGGTGTGGAGGTTTCCCTGCTGACAGAGGAATGTGTTGTACCCATGTTCCCTCCAGGTGAACAAGCAGAAAACTGCTCCTGATAAGGGCAAGGATAAGACAGTTTGTCTGTCAAGCCTTAAAAAATGCTCTGTCAGAAAAACCCTGCTGCTCACCCTCTCTGTCCTGGTGGTAAAAACAGCCAAGTGTTGGCCCAACCATAAATGTACACAGGGCTGTTGCTTAAGCTTGAAGGGAGATTTTTTAACAGCCTGGCCCTCAGAGGGGCCTGCTGACTCAGGGGACACCAGCACAGCTGGGTGACAAGAGGGTTTGCTGTACAAAACAGCCACTTGGAGCAATGGGGAGGAGCACAGCTGTGCTGTGCAGCCCAGGGCAGACACACACCACCCTCCAGGACGGGATGGGGATGTCCCAAGTGAGGGGTGGGTGCAGCTGGGGCAAGAATGGGGTGATGGAGGGGCATAGCACCTCTCTCAGCACGTGATGTGGGCCATGAACCACACTGGAACAGGGAGAAATCCACAGAATACATCTTGCTGCTCTGGGATGCTTCTACATCAGGTCAGTTCTCTCCCTGTTTCTGCTTCACATTGTTTTGTATCCAGGATCACAGCAGTCTCCCCTGGATACCCATACATCTCACATGTGAGGGATTTCTCTCCATCTTTCCTGTGCTGAGCTTTGCTTCCTCCTGTGCTGTCCCTGTTTTGGGATGAGGCCATGCTGACTCCAGAAGTGTAAATCCATTTCTCTGTGGTTAACTCCTGCTGTCATCTGGCTGTTTACAGGATCTAAGAAGTCAATGAGAGGAAAAAAGAAAATCAAAGTGGAGCAATGCCCAGTGGGGATCCCAAAGGAACTGGAGAATTGCTCTGCTTCCCACAATGATCCCTCCAAGGACAGTTAACAGCAGGGCAGGATGGAGCAGCTGCAGACCAAAGGACAGAGCTCAGAGACCTCAGAATCCCACCCGTGCTGGGAGAGTGAATCCTCCTGTCATGCTGGGCCAGGCGGTGGGGAATTCATAAGGACTCATTTGTGAGCAGAGCACCCTGAAAGTCCTCACTCAGTGCCACAGGAGAGGCTGGGCAAGGATGAGCCAAGCAGGTGCCACCTGGAGCAGCCAGGTCACTGCTGGTGGAGCCCCACAGTCAGTGATCCCAGCCCTGTGCCAGAGCAGACCTTCAGACTGGAGCTGGGAAGAGGAGATGTCTCTTTGGAACCCTCGCCCTGCATCAGAACCGTGTCCACCCCTGGGATTTCACACTTGGAGAGCAGACCACCAGCCCCCTCTCCTCATGAAGGATGTCCCAGTGGCTGGCTGGGGGGTGGTGACCAAACCAAACACTGCAGAGCCCCATGCACAACCTGTTTCAATTAAATCCCTCCCAGGTTTCATACACACGTGGGTCTTGTCTGACCTGGGGAAAGTCCATGGTTTTCTCTTCTAGTTAAGTGAGGAGTGAGAACATGGGCAGACAGGGGGATTGTCCCTGGAGAGGGCAGGGAGAAGAGCATGGGCAGGGAGGGTTTGGGTGCTGCATTGCCTGGAAAAGGCCAGTGAGTGAGACCCAGCTGCAGCTCACAGCAGAGCACCAGCTCAGCATCTCACACTGACCTTGGCAGCATTGCTGGGAGCTATTTTTCACGTGGATAAATTGTTCTGAGTAATCTTTCTCTGATGGGATGAGATGGGAAGGGCTGCAGCGAGCATCCCTGCTCACAACATCGATCCAGGAGCCAGGCTGGGCTGTTCCTGGCACACAGGTGGAGAGAACAGGGACAAAACAGACCAGCAGAGAAGTGCCAGAGCCAATTCCTGTTCTGGCACACTCCCACTTCCTTTACCTGCAGTTATTTCTATTTAAACGTGGGGTTTTTACCTGTTCACAAGAACGAAGGCAAAGCACAGCCAGCCAAGAGCAGCACCCTTTGCTCATAGCATCCTCCCATCTCCACAACCCTAAAATCCCATTCAGAGAGCCCCGTCTGCGGGGGAGGCCCAGCACTGCCCGGGGCAGCCTCGCATGCACCCAGCCGGGCGGGAGCGGAACCGCGAGCGGGACCGGGGCCAGGGGCGATGCGGGACCGGGACCGGGTGCGAGACCAGGACGGGGAGCGGTGCGGATGGTGAAGTACCGGGAGCGGGGACGATGCGGACGGTCCGGAAGCGGGAGTGGTGCGGGCGGTGCAGGACCAGGACCGGGAACGGGAGCGGTGCGGGCCGGGCAGGACCAGGACCGGGAACGGGAGCGGTGCGGGCCGGGCAGGACCAGGACCGGGAGCGGCGCGGACGATGCGGAACCAGGACCGGGAACGGGAGCGGTGCGGGCGGTGCGGGCGGTGCGGGCGGTGCGGGACCAAGACCGGGAACGGGAGCGGTGCGGGCCATGCAGGACCAGGACCGGGACCGGGTGCGGTGCGGGCGGTGCGGGCAGTGCGGGCGGTGCGGGCCCAGGACCGGGAGCGGTGCGGGCGGTCCGGGAGGGGTGCGGGCGGTACGGGCGGTGCGGGACCAGGACCGGGAGCGGTGCGGGCCCAGGACCGGGAGCGGTGCGGGCGGTACGGGCGGTGCGGGCGGTACGGGCGGTGCGGGCGGTGCGGCGGGCGGGCAGTGCCGCCTGCTGGGCAGCGCCGGGCCGGGCCAGGGCCGCTCCCCGAGCGCGGGGGGTTACGGTTCAGCGTCCCCAGGGCACAGCAGCTCTGCCTCCGGTGGCTGTGGAGCGCGGGAAGGGAGCGGGGACAGCCGGCAGCTCCAGCAGCGGGGATGGAGCGCGGGAGTCCCGCGGGGCCGGCGCTGCTGCCACGGAACTTGACAGGAGCGAAACTGAAAAATTACTGAGCCGGCCATCATCTTCCTCCTGTCCTTACGGTTTGGAAGAGCTCCTCGGATGATGAGGAAGGGTCTGGAGCACGGATCTGCTGAGGGAACTGGGGGAGCTCATCCTGGAGAAAGGAGGGACCTCTTCCCTCTCTGGAGCTCCCTGGAAGGAGGATGCAGCCAGGTGGGGCTTGGTGTCTTCTCCCAGGTGACAAGACAAAGGGGAAATGGCCTCAAGTTGCATCAGGAGAGGTTTGGATTGGATGTTAGGTAAAAAACGTTCACTGAATAGGTTATCGAGCACTGGAACAAGCAGCCCAGGGCAGTGGTTGGGGTCACCAGGGTTGCAGGGCTGATTTGTCCCAGCTCGAAGCACTCATTGGATCATGGCCATGGGAAATGGATCAGGGCCATCACTGATGCTTTCCCCTCAGCACAACCTCTGTCCCTTCTCAGAGCAGCTTGGAGGGGAGAGCAATAACCCACTGACCATGGTGGTGAATTGGATACATCTGTCTTTTAAAAATACCCCAGCAAGAAAAAGGAAAAAAGAAGAGAAGTAGAAATGCAATCCCATAAAGAGGCCCCTCAGACTGTAGGGAGGTTGCTTGGGATCAGGAGAAATGAAGGAGGGAGGGAACTTCCATGGGCTATAAAATAATCACCTCCCTATGACTGTCCCTTGATAAGCAAAATGTGCAGAAGTCCTGCCAAAAATAATGAAGTCCTCAGTTCCTTTTCTTCCAACGAAGATTTTTTTTCCCCTCACATTGCACAACACCACCACAGAATCCTTAAATTAGTGGCCTTTTAATACCTTTTATGTTGCCTTTTTTCATTAGATTTTTTTCACCCATATCTCGTGCTGGATGTGTTTGAGGGGCTGGCAGGGACACATTTCACAGTTAGGGCAATCCCATATCTGAAAAAACAAGAAATAGTTTTGTCAGCTCTGAGTAAAGTGCTCCTCTGAGCAAGTTGTTGTAGTAAATTAAACTTTCTATGCTGCACTTGTTCCAGCCCTGGAATTTCTCTGCTCCTACCATCCCCTGGCTTGCTGTTACCTCCCCACCATGCTACAGAAAGATGGATAACTGCTGAGGTCCATTAACTCTCAAAATTATGCTTGTCAGTCTTTTGTTCAAGTCGTTCTTGACAGGTAAATGCATGTATTGATCTGGTGATATGCAGGCAGCCTCAGACTTGAATTATTCTGCTGTAAGGAAGAAATCTGAGCCCTGCAAGCAGCTCTGGAGCTCCACAGAGGTTTCCACATGAAGGTTCAGCCCTGCCTGAGGTGCTGTTTGCAGGAACACACGTGGCAGTGTTCAGCACAGGAGCCTTTTAATAACTCCACAGGAGTTTGGTTAATGGCTCCAAATGGCATTTGTGTACCAGACCCAGCAGTCTCTGCTTTTTGCAGAGTTAATCCCTTTTGTTGCCACATTTCTGTTCAGTATGAGAAGGAGGTTTCACACAATAACCTTCAAAAATGCACTGAAATTACCCTCAGAGTGCATGAGTTACATCCCACAGAGCAATAGAGCAGAAGGGAAGCTGTCCCAAGAGCAGATCAGATCTCCTGGGAGGCTGGCAGCTCACACTTGTTTTGTTCAGACAAATTTCAGCTCTGATGTCACCAGTGCCATGATGCAGGCAGGGCATGTGGGCCAGTGCAGAGGTTGTCCAGAGGAAGGGGTTGGGTTCACCCAGGTCAGGGGCTGGATTTGAAATTGCACAGAAATCTGGGAGAGAGATGATGTCACCATTTCTGTTCACTTTTAGTCCATCAGAAACAGCAATGAGTGGTTCCTTTATTGCCTGTCAAACCAAACCATTCCAGTAACAGACCACTGCAACTCCTTTGCTTCCTGATGCTTAAGGATCTGCACATGCTGAATCATCCTCACAGCACAGAGCATCTCAGCTCTCAGACCCTCCAGGCCTCCCTGTGCATCAGCCTCCCACCAAACTCACCAGTAAAATGACATTTTCTGTTTCTCTCTAGGCTTAATTTGTAAAATTTTGTGAGAAGTGAATTTGTGCAAGTTGAGCCGTGAGTATAAATCTCCATCTCAAGGGGGGGGGGGGAAATCTCTCACACACAAATTTCCTTACACATTCCTTTCCTTACAACAGTTCCTCTGTTGCATGTGTGAGGAAAGGTAGGAAGTCCCACAAGCTCAAAGCAAGAGGGAACTGTGCTGGGAGCTCAGCTGGCTGCAATGCAGGCTCCAAAAGCTCCAGAAATAGAGATAAGCACATCAGATTCTTCCCCCTCCCAACCTTCTGCTGTGGCATTGCCTTCTTGGCAATAGATAATCTGAAGGTGATTTAACCCATGCCCTTTTCATGAGCCTGACACCACCTTGTGTGCAGTGAAATGCTTTTAGCTGCAGTCTGGTCTGCGAGCAGTGCCCATTTACAGTGCTGGCTTTGGAAACACAGCTTCACTCCTTAGTCCACCACAGGAAAACTCATTCCAAGCATTACTCAAGTCTTGCTTCAATCCTGTTTTGGGGATTTAAGTGGGATGGGCATTTTGTGTAGGGTCAGATGTGCCCTGAATGTGTGAAAAAGGCAGGAAAAGGATCCTGGCAGTCTCCTGCAGCTCTGCAGTTCACAGCCAGGAGCTCAGAGGGAACAGGGACAGCTTGGGTGTTCAGAACAGAGCATAGGGACAAACCTTCACACTTTTCCAAGGAGGCTGTGAAGTTGTGGATAGATTTAGCAAATCCAGCAAGCAGCAGCCGTTCTTGGAAGGAAGAGATTTGGGGAGTTCCTTTGCTCCTTTATCTCAAGCAAAGTTTACTGTTGGAATTTTGGAACCAAAATGCAAGTTCCTCTGGCATCCCTTGGGTATCACAGCTTTCTGCTCTGCCTTGAATATCACCACCAACACTTCAGGAGTTCCCTAGGCTGTGCTGCACACCCTGCTCATACCAAACTTGCTCCTGGCTGTCCCACTCCAGTGGAACCTCTTCAGACAGCACATTTTCCAATATTCTCCCATAAAAATGATTGATTTATTAATAACAGCATTTAGTGCAGCACCATGTGCTTCAGGGAAGAGAGTTTGATCCATTCATTCCCAAATCCTCCTGTAAACAGCACACAACACTTTCCTGACTCCAGCACAGGGCCCTTCAGAGTACAGAGAAATAGGATGAAGTCAATCAGCTCTGTGTCTTTTCAATGCTCTGTGTCATGCAGGGCACACAGGGCTGCTGGCAATGTTCTCCTCCTGAGGAGCAGCAGCTGATTTTGCTGTGACTGTGAACACACAGCAAGAGCAGAGGGTTGTGGCACCCACCAGGGTGAGCCCATGGCAATCCAGGGAATTCTGCTGCTCTGCTCCAGCAGCAGCCAGAAGACACCAGGACCCCCAGCTGGAACCCACTGGAGGCAGATTAAAGAGGCACATTAAAGCCATCTCAGGCTGCACAGCTGGTGGCACTGAGAGCTTGAGTCAAACCTGTCCCACGGGTTTGGGATGCAGGAGGAGAGCAGTGGGGATGGATGTGCCAGCAGGGAGCAGGAGTGGTCCAGCCTGTGAATGCGGTTGGGAAGGGTTTCATCATTCCCTGCACGTGGAACACAAGCAGGGAATGGCACCTGCCATTCCTGAGACAGACCAAAGAGGAGGGAGAAGGTGAATTTAGGGGAATGTGTACTCCCAAAAACTCCTTTATATGGATGTGGTGAGTGTGAGGCTGAGCTCCAAAGAGTGCTGGTGCCCCTAGGTGTGCTGATTTCAGGAGAGAATTTAAACAGAGTAAACTATGATAGGAAATTTGGGACAAGGATTAGAGCTTGTTCAGGAGAGAAGGGACAGTAAGTTCTGGATGCACATTGCACTTCTGTGTCATCCTCCCAGACTTCCAGATTGTCCTGGTCCCTGTGAGGTCTCTTGGACCCCCATTCCCACCCTGATTAGACTGGAAAAATATCTACAGCAATTTCTGGTCCCTTATCTTAATACCAGTCGTTCCTCCAACTGGAAGCTGCACTTCTGGTTCCCAGCCTAAATATACTTATGACCTGTTTATCTTTGCTTGATTCAGGGCCATGATTTTGCAAAAAATATAACAGCCAGCCCACATAAGTACTTTTAAATGCTGTCTCATATCAGATGCTTAGACCAGATCCTGCAGTTCTTGCATGGAGAAAAATCCTTATGACCTTGGTGACTCTGCTCCCGAAATAGTATTGGAATAAGGATTTGCAGGCTTGTCCTGTTTCACACCAGCTCCTTATTCCAGCAGCCCCTGACTGTTCAGACATGGATCCAAACAACCCAGGGCATCCTTTAAGGTAGAGCAGAAACTCCAAGAGCAAAAGGAGTGTGAGTTGAGTACTCAGAGTAACATTTTACATCTGTGCAATATTGTTGTTGTAGATGCAGAACTGCCTGCCTTTCTCTTTGTCCAGGATTTCGTGGTTGTTCAGGCTGGAAAAGGCTTCAGCCAGAACTTGAAGCTGCTGTGCAGCAGAAGGGAGGAGAGTCCAGCCTTTCTCCAAAACAGCATCCCTGTGTATGAGGGAGAGAACATTCGTGAGCTTGGGCTTCCTTCCCTCCCCGCTCCAGGGATTCCCTCGTTGCAGAAGACAGGGAGAAAAGGTTGTTCAGGGTTGTACCCAGTCTCTGCCTTTTGGGGGAGGGATGCTGATGTGCCACTCGTCTGTTTTAGCATCAGATTCTCTGAAACACAGCGCTGTGCTCACTGTACTCAAACACTGTGAGTTGTCAGACACAGATAAAAGCTCCCCAACATTAACAGCAGCAACACTCCAACCACTAAATTCAGCTTTGAAGTTAGCAACCCACTAAGCCATGGAGGCTGCTCCTCTCTGCGCTGACTCAGTGGGACGATTTACATCCCACAGCTATTTTTACAGGCAAAGAATGAGAAAAAAGCCACACATTTATTTTTCAAAATCCAGTCTTGGGTTCTAAAGAATTGTTTGCAGCAAGCCTAGATAGGTTTCCATGCCTATTCATCCCCTGGCTTATTTGATGAGCTTGCCAGCAGGAAGGATTTTAATTCCTTTTTATCCCAAACTATTTTTTCCACAGCTGTGATATGAAATGGTTCTGCCAAATAATTTAGGCTCAAAATCTGACCTATATTGAATAGTATAAGATGCTGAGCATGTTCTTGGAATTTTAAGAGCAGAGTCTGTATTTCACTGTAGGATTTTTAATGGAAGCCTACAAGAAAACATTGTCTTACATCTCCTATCTTAATCCTATTGTTTTTATTATTATTATTATATGTTACTAATGCTATAAGACATGTTGATGGCCCACTTGCAACAGCGTACTAAAAAGGATCTTATGAAACAGCCATATGAAAAGGCACAGAACCTGTATGTGTTTTATAGGACAGTTTCAAAACCTATCATCTTTTACTCAGTGCTCATATTTCAGGCCATATCATCAGACATCAGTTTGATTGTTGGTGTAGACTGCAAGTGATATTAAGAGTTGCCACGTGGCTTCTTTAAGCCTATTTGGCAAAAGCATTCACCACTCCGAGGGTCCAGTGTTGCAAATGCAGTAATTGTAACTTTCAATGGTAAACATCTCAAATGGCAGATTTGGTCTGTACTTTAAAATATGTACTGTGTGGGCAAAATCCTGCCTGGGAGCACAAGCTGCTTCAGGGCATGAGAGGTGGGAAGCATGGGAAGGCTTCATTTCGGTTTCAGAGGAACACAGAGGCCACCAGCACCCACACACTGCTGTTCTCAGCTCCGAAGGCTTCATCACGCCCAGCACAGCTCCCAAACCTCCCCTTCCAGTGGCATGGACATTGTCAGTGCACATCAGCGTCCTCCGAGGAAAGGAAAGGGCAGAGCATCATCCCGGGATGTGACAGACATGGGTTCAAGTGCCTGAGGGGAATGTTTATGCCGTGCAGTATAAACACACCAGTCCGGGAAGCAACGTATCGCGCAGAGATGCCTTGAGTCACTTTGTGGAGATAAATACTGAGTTTATGTCCTCCCAGCCCCGGGTCTGCCTTGCCCATATACGGCCCAGGATCAGCACTGCCTTGGCTTTGCTTCAGGAGCTGCCAGCGTGCGGATCCATCCCTGGGTACGGGCTCCGGGTGAGTCTCGGGGCGCTGCGCGGGGTCTGCGCCCCGGGGCCGGCGGGTCGGGGTCCGCCCCAGCCCCGCCAGACACGGGCTCGGCTCCGAGCCTGCAGGGATGGAGCAAGAGCATCTTCATCTTCTTTTACAGCAGCGCTTGGACGTGCTCAGCGCCTGCGATGGGTTTAGCAGATGTGCCCTCCTGCCTCCAGGAAAGCCGAGACCTCTTGGGAACAGGCGGCCACCAGCGCTACTGATGGTTTGGGTGGGGACACCAGGGGAGGAGAAGTTTTTTGAAAGTAACACAAAGGGACACGGTGGATGGTCGTGCGGGGACAGGGGGGCACGGTGGGCTCGTGGCCGCGGCCGGGAACCGCCGAGGGAGCAGAGGGAGAGGCCGGGGAGGGTCGGGGGGTGCCGGGGCCGCCCCGTCCCCGCGGGGCTCCGGGCGCTGCCCCCGCCGGCGGCGCCAGCACGGGCACGGCCCCGCGGGCCGGGGGCGGGGCCTCGCGCGGGCAGCCAATGGCCGCGGGGCCGCCGCCGGGCTCATTTGCATTCGGGCGCGACGCGGCCAATGGGCGCGCGAGCCGCCGGCCGCGCTGCGTTCCAGCCGCCCCGCCCGGGCGGCCGCGGCTCATTCGGAGAATGGCTGCGGCCACGGCGTGCGGCTCCCCGCCTCCCCGCCCGCCCCGCGAGCAGCCGCCGCCGCGCAAGCGGGGCGACTCCCGGCGGCGGCAGGCCGCCCTCTTCTTCCTCAACAACATCTCCCTGGACGGGCGGCCGCCCTGCCCGCCCGCCGAGAAGCCGCCGCTGCCCGCCGGCCCGGGCGACGGGGAAGAGGCGGCGGCGGAGCCGGCCGGAGCCCCCCCGCGCCTGCTGCCCCCGCCGCCCGTATGCCAGCCGCCGCCCGCCCTGCTCCTGCCCGGCGTGCCCGCGCTCGCCGCCGCCGGAGCCAAGGGGGATGCGGACCCCGCCCGCGGGGGCATCTTCCTGCCGCAGCTGCTGCTGGGCGGCCCGCTGTGCCCGCCGCCCCCGGCTCCGCCCGCCCTGCCGGGGATGCTGGCGGCCCCCAAGCCGGGCGCCCCGGGGCTGCTGAGCCCCACGCAGAGCGCGGCGGGCGGCGGCTTCGCTCTGGAGGCGCAGCGGCAGAGGTGAGTGAGGGGCCGGGGCTCGCCGGGCCAGCCCACACGCCCGCCCCCGCCGCGCTGACCCCGCGGGCCGTGGGAAGCGCCGGGACCCCCCGCGGGCCTGGGAAGGGCCGGACTTTCCCAGGGCCCTCGGCCGGCCGGCGGCTCCGGGAGGGGGGAGCGGGGCATGGGAAACGGGCGCCTCCGGGGACAGCGGCCGCGGGAGGCGGCGCCGGCCCCGCGGTGGCCCCCGGAGGCAGCACCTGGCCCGGCGGCCCGGCCGGAGGTGCGCGGGGATCCGGCCGGGGAGCGCTGCCCGGCCCGCGCTGCCGCCGCCTCGGCAACGCCGCTCGGGCCCGGGGACGCGGAGGATGCCCCGGCCGGCGCAGCGGCGGATGGTGAGGGGGATCTGCGCAGGGGATCTCTCGCTGAGGCTCTGTCTGCAGGTTTGCGGTACCCTGAACCCTGCCTTCTGCTTTTCCCCAGCCCGGTTTCTGCATTTCTCTGTTTCCAGATGAAGCTGCCAGGGTCACTGTTAGGCAGAGCGCTTCCTGCACTGCTGGTGTCGTGCCTTCTCCTGCTCTTGTGCTGCTTGTCTCTGCAACTGTGTGTTAATGAATGCTTGTGCACAGGGAACTTGTCAGCCTCGGGGGAGGATGCTCTGGCCTTCAGAGCAGGATTTCCATTGCGATTCCAGGGGACTTCTGTCAGGCTGAAAGTGTTGCTTTTCTAATCGACTGGAAGGCAGGCTCTCGCTCATATCTTGGGGATTTGAGCTCTGAAAGAACTCTTTTCAGGCCGTTTCTTGCATAAACAGCTCTGTAAAGTGAGCTGGCCCTCTGAGCCTGCAGATAGGCAGCAGTATCAAAGGCTTTAAGTCTCTGTGGTCTTTACAGTGGCTTCGAGAGCATTGTCAGTGAGCTGAAATAGAGATGTTGTCCGTGCTTTAAAGCTGGGGGGGTTGCTAATGCAGTTGATGGGTATCCCCTTTCAGCGTGCATCTCGCTGTGGAGATGTCCTGTGTATCCCCAGCTTGCAGGTTGAGGTGAATTTGAAGAGAAGTAGTTGTTTGTCAGTAATGTGGGGGGTCCTCATGTGTTATCACTCCTGGGGTGTTTTCCTCTTGAAACGTTATTCTCACTTACTCTTCTTGTCGTGGAAGAGACCTTTCCCTCCTTGTTTGTTGGAGAAATTGAAGCTGTGGCTCCAGCTGGGTGCCCTGTATTCTGTAGCTGTGTGCCGCTTGTTGAGCAGGAAAGCCTGGAGTGCCGGTGTTGCTGTGGAACAACTCCTACCCAGCACTCCTGGTCCACAAAAGCCAGCACAGGAGGTGCTGTGTGGTTTAATTTCATTGCTTTTATATTGTAGGCAAAGCTCTTGAGGGCAGGGTTTGCATCAAGAGTTTCAAAGCACAGTTCCCTTTGTGGATGTGGCTTTCGTTGTGCCTGTGCGTGCAGAGTTCTGGAGAGATGATCCTTCCCCTTCCCATGCCAAGTCAATAGGACACTAAGAAAATATTCCTTGGATCTTCTCACTTGATGTCCTTCCTGCCTCTTTCTTTGGCATCAAGTTTGAGCTGTTCCACTACAGTAATTCTAATCAATCTGGCTGGAAAGAATGATGAATCAGAAATAAAAGGTAGAGAGAAGTGCAAGAGGCAATCAAGGGAATCAAAAGGCTTCTGTCTGAGTAATGACAAAATAAACCATGGAAGATCTGGCTGGAAGGGAATGTTGTATTGATCAGTTTGCATACTACTTTTGAGGGTGATTTAGTGAGAGTTCATCTGGTTTTCATCTTGAAAGAAAAAGAGCATCTGCTGTAACCATCAGACAGGAGATTCACATCTTCACATGGACACACACATCTTCTGACAAAAGGACAGTTTTGTGCTGCCTGTGGAGACGTGTTAGAGCCAATGTACCTCACCCCTGTCACACAGGAGTGGGTGAAATGGGCCATCCCTCTGTCATGACGGTTTCACTGTCAACTAACAGTGTGAGTGACTTACCTCTTTATTTTTCACTGGACAGTTTCATGCTTTGGTCTGTGACAGAATATCTCTCCATCCCCACTGAGCAGAGGCATCTCTTCTTGTTGGAAATACATGAGGAATAATTCAGGGAATTGCAGGAGGAATGTCCTTCAGGACAGTGGTGCTTTTACTCAATCCCCTTCTGTGTTGGGTGAGCTGTTTGCAAACTAAGATTCCAAAATCTGCAATTACAAAATGGATCTTCTTTTATCAGGACTTGGGAATCTGAGAATTGTTTTGCCATACAGCAGTGTTGCTGTTCTAGATCGTTAACTGCATCATGCAGAGGTACAGGCCAGTGAAGTTGGTGGAGGGAAGGGGAAGTGGAATCTGCTCTGCCATCCTGGACTTTTCATCCTTGGTGCCCACTTTAGGCAGCTGTTCTCTTCACAGTCCTTTTGGAGTCACTGTCAAGAGCTGCTTGGAATTTTCCTCAGATGCACGAGGATCACTGCTGCAGGGTCTCCAGACTCACTCTGCCTGTGTTCAGTGGCCAGTCTTGTGCCATGTCTGGGAATTTCATCCTGCTGGGGCTTGCCCTGATCCATGGAGATCTCTATCTACTATCAGCATCTCTATCTACTGACAGTATCATGGGGCAGAGCTTTATTACAAAACTTGACCTCGTTTGACTTGACTGAGAGGTTGCAAGAAGCCGATGAGAGCGGCCAGCGTGGCTCAGGGCAGGGTGTGACAGCGCCTCTGCTCGAGCTGGGGGCTGGTTATTGGTAACAGGCAGGATCTGCACCACAGATCTGCTCACCTGCTGTAACCTGGAGCTCCTCCATAGCTCTCAGGTCCTTTAGGATGGAAACTTACCAGAGGCACCATTCAAACCTGGGTGCTCAGTTTCATTGTGCTGCTGGCTGAGCGTTATAAACTGAATGACTTTACCCTTCCACTTTGATTTTCCTAAGGAATCTTCTGTTTACAGGATCTTAAATTAAAATGCTGTGTTATACCAGCTTGCCTGCTCTGCTTGCCATCCCTCTTCCCTTCTCCTTTTCCATCTTGCTCTGTTCTTTTGTTCTTTCAGAGAACGAGCCTCACAGAAAGCAGTGGAGGGAGGCAGCAAACAGGGAACAAATCGGCATTCACAGATTTCTAATGAATTTCTGCAGCTGGGTCTGAAACTGGCAGAGCTTTCTGGGGAAACACAGATAGCAGAGAGCCCTGGAAATAGCCAGGTTATGAAAGCATGAAAAATGGAAACAACAGCCCTGGATGTCAATGCTTGTTGTGCTTCTGAGGTTTCATTATAGCCTAATGTAAAAGCAGCTGGTTTTGCCATAATTTGCTGCATTTTGCTGGGCCTAAGAATAAACACAGAGACTAAATTATTTGTGACTGATGCTTTAATGTCCTTGGAGTTCAGTGGTCAGGGAGCTGAACTGAGTGTTTGTGATAGCTCAGTCATTTCTGATTTATCAGCAAATTTAGGTCATTTTGAAAGTGGGAGTTTAAACAGTAGTTGATAAGAGCAACACTCTGGACCTACTCTGCTTTTGAGTGTTAATTGGATGGCAGATTGCTGACATAGGTGTGATCAGATTAGTTTTGTGGGTGGAACAGCAAAAGCAAAAGTGCTTTGTCAGGATTTTATACTTATGGTTGTTAATGTGTTGTTTTGTCCTACTGTCAGCTTGGCTGCTGTTGTCACTTCAAGGAATATAAATATTTTTATAAAAACCCCTCTGCTAATAAACAGAAATTGTTAAGATGGATGAAATAAAAAGTCTCCGTTTAAATTTTGAACCAAATTTGGAACAAGCTGGGCCCATGGTGCCTTTCAGGAAGCAGTGAGCTCTGTCAAAGATGACAAGCTTTGACCTTTCAGAGGTGAACAGCAGACTGAGATGTGCTGCTTGAGGCTCAAAATGAGCATATTCTAAGCCTGAACTTCATTTAAAAGTCAGCTGGAATGTTAAGGCTGCAGTCTCCTCCCCAGGTTGCTTCAGCAGATTTCTCTCATATTCTCGACTGCAGGTGAATTACATGTGTCCACTATTAAGTGTTTTATAGCTGCCTGTGGACATTCCCAGCCAGATAAATTAAGCAGAAGAAGTGAGTTGTATGCCTAGCAGGAAACTTGGAGATCAGAACATCCAAGTCCTTGTATCCTGTGCACTCCTGTGAATGGGTCTGGGTCAGGCAATCCGAGACACTTCCAACACCAAGGTCATTTGACCTCTTCAATTTAGACAGTCCAGAGGCTTTAAAGAGATCTTTGCTCTCCAGGCAGGAGTAGTCTGTGCACAATTATCTGCACTTGCAGCTGATTTTACCTGTGGATGGATTCTGCAGCTTTTCAGAGGAGTACAGGAGGCCTGGCAGTGGATTTCAGGATGCTGCAGGTTTGGGGATTCCAGCTCAGAGCTCCTTTCTGCAGGAGGTGATGAGGGTAGTCAGAATGATGTTGTCTTGCTTCAAGTCAAGGACTCATCAGCCAAGAATGAAAATGCTACCAAATTAAATATAAAAACCAGAATAACTTAATTTTGGGAATCCCATTCAAACCTCCAGTGAGGAAGTCCTATAGGAGTCTTACAGAATAGAATATTAAAAGTAATGATTTAGTTATATATAGTATATTAGATATATGGTATATTAAATACTGTGTTCTCCTATTTTCCATCTGTCAACCAGTTAAAGCTGTGAGGCTGTCAGGCTGAGCGAGCTTGAAGATATTTTTGAGCCTTCTTTTGAAGGTTGTTCTGAAGGTGTCTGGCTCTGTAGTTGGAGTTTTAAAAATGCACAATGAAATTTAGGCTCTTTAATGAGCACAAGGTATTGCTGATAAAGCAGGTGACTGCAGGTGGAAGGTGCTCTGCTAAAGCCACTCAGTCAACCCAGTTCTTCAGACAGAGCTCCAAACTCCTGACCTTTGGTTTACAGCTGTTGTGTATTTAACCTACTGTAACTGGAATTCACCTGGAGTTACTGTAATCTACTGTAAGAGGAATTTACCTATTTCCTGAAAAGGTGTTAAAGAAGAACTTTAAGCTGGCCCTCAGTTTCACAAGACCTACCAAGCCCTTAAAACTCAAAGCTTGCTGCCAGCTGACCCCATTGCTGAGGCTGTGATCCTGGAGCTCTTCTCCAGGGAGTGCTCCTCTTGTGCCAGCTCTTGCTCAGGTGGTGGTACCCAAGTGCAGACCTGGGCAGCTGGTTCAATTTGGGGTCCCCACAGCATGGGCTGAACTGCTGCTGGTCAGGGCTGCTTGCTCAACAGCAAGGATGGATTTGCCCTTGCTCTGTTGTGGCTGCTGCAGTTTAAGCATAAAATTTTGTCCTAGTAAAGCTGCAACCTCTTGGCTGTGCATTGAAGGGGATGGCTAATGAAATGGAAAAATCCAGGTGCCCATAAAAACACTGTGGGACCTCTTTAAACTCACTTTGATTTGGTTTCCTCCAGTCACCAGTTTTAATTTTCTCCTTCCCAGTTAAGAGCTTCTCTCTTTCTCTTTCTTTTTTTCTTCTCCCTTTTTTTTTCAGCTTGGGAGTTTATTGTGCTGAAGGCTTTTATTTAGCAAGGCACATGATGAAATGACAGCGTCATCTCTCAGTGAAGTGCATGAATATTTCTAGCATAATGCCCAGAGTGTCATCAAGGACACACTCTGCATTTCACGTGCCTGTTTTGGTCAGCAGTGCAGTGCTGAGTAAGCAGAGCACAAAGCACAGGGGGCAGCCAGGTTGGTGAGCTATGAACACCTTCAGAAACTGGGAGAAATTTGGAGAAATGCTGGTGGTGAATGCTTTGTGAGCAGCAGCAGGATTTTAGGAGTGAGCTTTAGGAGAGGGCTGTGGGCACAGCAAACTTTACATCTGGTTTGGTGGTTCTGTTGCAACAGCTGGGCTTTCACAATACTTACTGGAAGGCATTATTTTCTCCTTGCATTGTCTAAACACTCTGAGCACCAAAACAATGTGATTTATGAAACTCAATGAATATAAAGCTCATTCTCTATTGGGTCTTAATCATATGTGGTTGTGAATCAGCAATGAAGTAGCAGCTGCTGTGAAGATTATCTAATTTCTTTCCTTATTAGTATTTAAAACTCTCCAGGCTTAGTGAGCTTCCCACTTACTCGGCCTCCACCTTCATTCAAATTACACTTCATTTCTGCTCATTCTCATCTGTTCCATGGGCTGTGTGACACATTCTTCTCTTGCATTGGCTTTACTGGTGGAGGAGTGCAGGATTTTCTCCTGGCTGTTTGGGACCAGCGGGAAAGCCCCTGGTGCCCTTTCAATTTTGCAAGCAAACCTTGAGTAGGAACACAAAGCTGAAGGAGTTGGGCCTCCTCCTTCATCCTGGGCTCTCATAGAGGGACCTGCTCTGTAGCCTAAAAGTATTTTTCATACTCATGTGGCTGGTTTCAGTTCATCCTTTAAAATGAAGATTAAAATGAATAAGTTAAACTAGCCCTGCTGTGAGACTTGTATTTATTCTCTGGCAAGCTGGTACTTAAATGTCAGAAAGCTCCTGGGACAGGCCTGCAATCCAAATACATGTTTGTGGTGCCATAAAACAGCGAGAGCTGACTTTGTGAGGAAGGAGCACTGAGCTGTGCACATACTCTTGGTGATGCAAAGTCTCTTTCTTCTCAAGGAGCATCTGAGCTGAAACCATCCAGCCATGCAAATGGCCTGCTCAATGCTGGGCTCTTCATGACACAGATCCTTTGAGAAGTCATTTGTTTTACCAAAGACATGGTTTTGATGTGATTCAGTGTAAATGCAGTCTGGGTTTCTTTTGGCTTTAATTACTGAGAGCTTGTTGCTCCCAGTGAGCTGTACTCAATCTGCTCTTGAGCAGGAAACTCATTAGTGTGAGCGCCGAGGGTGGTGAGGCACAGGGCACTGATAGCAGAACAGGGATGCTCCCACTCACACACTCTGAAATCTCTGAATGTCTCCTGGGCTGCAGGAGAAATGGCACCTGCTAAAAAGTAAGCTTAAATACAAGGAGTAGCTTTCTTAATCCCCCAATGCCTGGATTTTACCGAGTGAAGCCCAAGCACAGTTCATATCTGTTTGTTGTCTTGCCTTAAGGAATGAAAACAATACAACTTAATCTTTAAAATATATCTTGGAAAAACAAAGCTGACAGGTATGTCTTCCTGTTGTAAACAGGATTTGGGATCTGGATATCTTGAGCAAATTACCATTGACAGTTGTTTTTAAGCTAGTGCTTCCAAAAACCAATAAATTATTTTTTGTCCTTGTTATATTAATAACTCAACCTCTTGACAAATGTGATCATACTGAGGCCTGTAAAGGACATTAGAAAGGGACATCATATTAAAATAAAACTCGAGTGAGAAATAGGAAACCGAATTCTATTAGGCCCTAATTTTCCACAGTAATTAAAAATCCTCGACCTCCCCCATTCCACTCATCTGCTGGCAGTATGGATGGCTAAAGAGCAGCAGAGGGTATCAGCCCTGCTGCTAATTTTAGCCCAGTGCCTGGGGTGTGTGCCTGTGCGTGCATGCAGCATCTGCAGGGCCATGGATGCAGCTCCAATGGAAACAAGTCCACACTGCTGGGCCCCTTGGAGGATGGGCAGCTTTGGCAGCATCTTTGAACAGTCCTGATGCAGGGCTTGGTGATCCTTGGGGTGATGAGAACAAGAGATCACAGCGTAGGATGAACTCGGGGTGCTGTGTTGGTGGAACCATCTGAAGGTTGGTTGAACTGTGGCTATCTGGGGAGGGATGTCCCTGAGAGGGATGGGGGTTCATCAGCCTGGGGGAGAACCACTGTGAGATTTTAGAAGCTTTCAGTTTCATCCTTCAGGAGGCCAGCTGGTCAGTTCACCTGCTGTGGCAGAAATGTAGGAGCCAGAAGGACAAAATGGAAAGGAGCTTCAAAGTGGCCAAATGGCAGCTGCACCACTGGCCACTGTCAGGCCCAGTACTGGGGGTTAAGGCCCCACTTTAAGGGGTTAAAAGAGGATTTGTGAGGGCTGTTTGTTGCAGAATTTGTGAGTGCAGAGTAGGGCCATGCTGCCCAAGGGAGTGCCTTAGAGGACTGTTAGTGGCCCAGCAGCAGGAGTGGACAGGGCTTGTCTGTGCCTCAAGCCACATCTGACAGCACGAGGCCAGCATCCCTTGCATTCAGTACCTGCTGAAGAACTTGCACACTTCCAACTGCAGGAACATCTTTGTCCTCCTGGGTGTCTGCAGGTAGCCCAGTGCAAGTGGGAGGAGGGAGAAAACTCTTGGCAAGCCAGCAGAAAGGTCAGTGTTCCCTAATCTGGAGCTGTGACTTAACAAGCTTTCTTGTTTCCATTCATCAGACAGGACACGTAGGGATTACCATTGCTATACATAGATTGCTCTTAGCTGTGTCCTGTCCTGCTGGGAGCACTGCAGAGCTGTGTCACCCTCAGGGCTGGGCATCCCACTGCTGCTTATCCAGTGTCCAGCCTCTGCAGAGGGTTTCAGTGGGACCCTGGCAGGACCAGGAGAGGACGGCTCTGAAGCTGGAAGCACTCAAACATTGAGTTTCCTCAGTGGGAGATCCATCAGGAAGAACAAATGTGTGGGCTGGCTACTGCTTCCCTGGGCAGGAGTCAAAATGTAGCTCTGAAGATAATTTGTTGGGTATTTTCCTGAACACAAGGGGTTTTTGTGGGCTTTTTTAAGTGCATGTTCAGCTGGTCGGGATTTGGCAGCAGTGTTGGATTGTGTGAGCCCGGGTGTGCACATGGAGATAAGGAGCCAAGGCGTAATCTAGAATTCCTCTGCTTGATAGCCCCTTATCTCTGGGCAGGGGCTCTGTGTGTTTTTGCTCTTGATGGGTCCCCTCGAGGTTCTGGCTCTGTAAACACAGTTGCTGTTTTAATGGTCTGGGAGTGTCCTGCTTTGGCTTTATTGGCTCCTGAAATAAAAGGCTGGGAAGCACCCAAAAATGAGCTCCTGGTCAGGGACATGCAAGCACCCAAACCCTCTATAGCTTGTCACGGCAGTGGCTGGTGCTGGCAGACAGGCATGTTTGGACTTTCTGTTGGAATTACAGCCTGCTCCATGGAACCCATGAACATTTTAATATTGGGTATTTCAATTGCAAATTGCCAGGTCACAAATGGGTAAGGCTGCATAACATAACTCAGTATTTGTAGAGATGCTGGTATTCTTAGTATTTAGGTTGCTTCCAGCAACGAACACACTGTGTAAACCACTTAAAATCCTTTGAATTCCATGGACCAGAGCAAGAAGTGTATCCTGGGTGAAGCTGCTTAGCACAGCATAGGTGACTTGACATTTTTTTGTCATCAAAGTTAGCAGTCACTGGAGTGACCCAGTGCAGCCTGTTGTGCAAGTGTGACTTGGCTGCATGAGAAGAGCACTCAAACTAAAGCAAATATATGTGTGTGTGCATATTTATAAGTGCAGATTGCTCAAAAAGTGTCAGAATTTGGTGCATTCTCTAAGTACTGCACTAGTGACTCTCGGAACATGCTGAGGGTGCTGTGTTGCTGGAAGGTGTTGAGCTGGGCCTAGAAACTGTTTCAGGTACTCTGGGTCAGTGAGAATTCTTTACATACACCCCGTTTTGGGATTTGAGGGAGAGCGTCTGGCTCAGCATCAGGGATTCCTCCAAGGTGACAGCTTCGCTGAGGGCAGAAATTATTTACAAGTGTAGCTAAAAATGAAGTTTCCTGTTGGCAGAGTGGGGATGAGTCATTGTGGTTCTGAGTCAAGGGGTGGGATCTTCCCCTCGCTGCAGCAGGGTTTTACTTCCAGATCTGCTCTCGGTTCAGGTGTTTGGCACTCTTGTCCCTGTTCCTGAGAAAACAAGGGGGTGTTCAGAAGGTGTAGCACCCTGGCTGAGTCTCCAGCATGGAGTTAGGAGTTAGGATCTAGCCATGGCTGTCCCAATCCATCCTGTTACTCACACCAAGCATCCTTGAACAGAACTGTGTGCTTTTTTTGTACCAGTGCCCACTGGCATTAGCTGTGTTTTCCCTCTGCTTGCCATACACGGCGTCTTTCTGTCTCCATCCAGCCAGGTCTCCCCTGGAAGGGAGGAAGGTTGTGGATGTTACCAACTGCCTTAGAGCCAGGAGGTTTGCAGTTACTTCCTCATTTCATCAAGGGTTTTTTATTGAACTTTAGATGCTAGATTAGACTGGAGAGCTGTGTAAATGTGAAAGTGTTAAACATTCCTGTGCCATTCTTGCTGAAAAGCAGCAAACCAGTAATAATTTTAAAACTGAAGTGCTGGTGGAGGCTGTTGAAGCTGTGCCAGGAATGTTCTCCAGTTGCACCTTAATGGCTGTGGATTTGTAGGAGGCAGTCTCTAGCAATACTGAAGGTGTTAGTCCTGTGGGAGTGCTTGTCTCCCTTGTGTTTGCAGAAAGGGACACTTAATTTTTCATCCTCCTACCTGTTTGAGTTCTGAGCTTTACTTCCTTTTAAGAGTGCCTGAACAGTGCAGCTGAGAGTCTGCTCTGCTGCAGCTTGAGGTTTGATTTTTTGGGTTTTTTTTTGGTTTTTTTGGGTTTTTTTTGTTTTGTTTTTCCAGAAGCTGGTCTTGTCAAACCAGAGTCCTGTGACTTTTGTCTTGTGCTGCTTCTGCATTGAGTTCCATGGCAGCACTGCCCATTAGTTGAGTTCCTGTCTTACTTGGGAAGAAAACCTTGGGCTTGAGCGCACATGGCTTGTGCTAAAAGTGTAGCATAATGCGTGCTCAAACAAAGGCAGAAAATACAGACTCTGATAGTTGTAGTGTCAGCTTTTTGCTGGCAGAGTGCATTGTTCCTATAGAAATTGCAGTCAGAGTTGCACAATTCATTTGTAAATCTCTACCAACAAAGAAAGACTTGACTTGGACAATAGTAATGCATCTTACTTTGGCAAAGTCTGGTTTTTTTTGCTTGAACGTAATATCCTATTACTGTTACACTAACTCACGTGAGCCCTACTATTATTCTTGCATCTTCCATTCTGGGACTTCACATGGATGCCAAATACTTTTTGCTTCCTCTAATAACCCTCTCTATTGTTTCTCAGAGAGATCTGTCAGTTTTATTGAGCTGCAGCCACAGACTCTCAGTCTGCTGACTCCTGGAGCTGGAGACAGCTGTTCTGAATGGAGAATGCACACAGATGTTTGGTCATCATACAGATGTACCTGTATCTGAGCTTAAATTGATAGAAAATTATTGATTCCCCTGCCTTGATGGAGGGATCCTTTTGTGACATTCTTGCCAGATTTTAAATGAGTATTTGGAAGCTTTTTAGGTGTTTAACTTATAGGTAGGCGTTCTTCTGTGTGGCAGATAATGAATGGTCTTGTTGATGAAGTTGGTATAAATATGTACTTCGAGGGTCCTAGAGGGGGAGACAAGTTCTTGGCCTTTTAAGGAATTTTAAACTCTTAGTTAAGCACTCTTGCAATAAAAACAAAAATCCAGAAAGCCTGCCATGCATCCTAAGAGCTCATAGATCTGTTGCAGTTCATAAACTCAGAGGCCATGAACTAATGCTGTTCACTCTTCGTGGTGTTGTGCATTTTGCAGAAGGCGTTTTATCTCCCAGCGCTGCTCTCTAGACTTTTTAGAAGACATAGTGGAATATGCCAGTGTCCGAAGGTACTTGTTTTCAAAAGCAGCATTAACCTCAGCTCGTTGCATGCAGTCCTCTCCTCCCTCCACCCTCTTCCACGCCAATATCTGAGGTCCTGCATGCTAGTGCTGCCATCTGATCATACAACTGGCATGAATTTTTCTCAGAACACTTAACAGATTCGGCTTTTTTTTGTTTGTTTTTCTTTTTTTATCATTGCAGAACCAAGCATATATCTGGGTCTCCAAGACACAAAAGTTTGAAGAAGATGCACTTCATCAAGAACATGAGGCAGTATGACACCAAGAACAGCAGGTAACATGTGGAGATTGAGGTTCCCCCTGTACTTGTGTGCAGTAGGAAGCAGCCTCCAGTTCCATGCAGTGAGACATTTAATATCAGTGAGAATTAGAGGATGCCCCTGGGGCCTTGTTAGCTTTGTTGAGACTTCTGTCAAAAGTGGTAGGTGCTCATATCTGCTACATTTGCAGCAATACTCTGATGATTCTGCCGTCCTACTCTGAGGAGGTTAAATCATTCTCTCTTTCCTTCTCTCACTTTTCTTATTTCTCTCACTTTCTTTATCTCTGGCACAGAGAGGTCAGAGCTGAGAATGGAGAAGAAATGGAGAAGCCATTAAGGAGAATGGCTTGGTTTAGTCAAATTCTTGGCTCATGGTTGCTGAGCAGAAGAGAAAGGGAGGCTGCATTTGTGTTTATTATTAATAGAAGTGTGAGGTTTCATCTAAATGTAGAATATAAGGTTTATGTAAAAATTACATAAATATAGATATATATTTAAGGACTGGGATCTCCTTTGAGTTGCTCCCAAGGTGATGGCGGGTCCTAAACACTGAGGTTTGATAGAGAGCCCCAAGGACCTGCAGGGTCAATGTTAAACCTCTGCTCTTCTGCTGCTTTCTGAAAATGTTAAATCCATGGCAGTATCTATGACTTGCAGAGCAAGATAAGAAGAGCCTTGTGTTAACACCACATAAAAAGCTGCTTTGTAGCTTCTGGATCTTAATTGATACCCTGATCTTTCCCCATCTGCTCCAGGATAGTGCTGATCTGTGCCAAACGAACCCTGTGCGTGGCGTTTTCTATCCTACCTTACGGGGAGGGGCTACGGATCAGGTGAGCCTCTTCAGCTGCTCTGGGAAATGTTGAAATGTCTGCTCTGTTGTTTCAAGAGATCTCCTGAAATGAGTGTGCTTGGTGTCTCCTGTTCTGAAGCAAGTGAGCCTATTCAACCTGCCATTCATGTGTAAGGACAAGAGCTTGCTGTCAGAGCAGTGAAACCAGACACTGCCACAGTGTCAAAGTGTTCATTCCAGCTCCAAGAGAAAAATACTGGAAAAAGCAGACTTTTCTTCCAGTGTTTATTCACATTTTAAAGCACTCCAGTCCTGTGAAATCTCTGAAATCAACTTTGAACAGATAATGTGATTGGCTGCTGGGTAGGTTTTCTATACTCCTGAAGTGGTCAGAAATCAACTGTCTTTAGAGCCACCAACAGTGGTGTCAGGAAAAAAGCACAGGGAGTTTCAGGGAAGGGTGATGTTGCCTTCAGTGGAAATTCTCAAGGTTTTATAGTGAATTTGCACCTAAATAAGTTAAAGGTGTTCTTCTGTTTCTCAGTTTTAAGCTGTGAATGTCACTATTTGCAACCTAAGAAAAGCAGAAACAGTTTGGACTGATTCACAGTGCTTTTAGTGTTTGGACTACATTTTTATTTACAACTGTCATTATGATCATTTATGAGAAACAAAACCCACAAACTGGATTTCCCTGCGTCTTTCTTCAGTCCCTTGTGAAGTTTAAGTCCATTCTGTGAAGGTCTGTTATCTACAAATATACCATACAAAACACTAATTCTGTTCTGGCAAAACAATTGTGTTGTCACTTCTGTCCTGTCAGTAACTTATGGACAAAGGAAACGGATGCTTAGTCGTGGGAATTGTATTGTATGCAAATACATGCCATAAAAATAGTTGATGGGAAAATATTCTCCCACATAATAGAAAGGCAGCAAGGTCACTGGAGCTATTTCAGAGCAGTTCTGAGCACTGTGCTGTTCTGCTTGCAAGCTGGCAAGGCAGTTCTTCATTTGAAAACTGGATTTTGTATTGGAATATTGGTGACAAAGCCACGTGCTGCCATCGTTGACACAGAGACTTGAAGCTTCATTCTGAACTTGAGCTTGTGTGCACAGGGGTTGCAAATTTGCTCTTGAAAGGCAGGTTTCTAATCCTGGAAAACAAGTAATGTAAATCAACTTTGCTGTTATGTTTTTGAACATTAGAAGGTTGGGAATGGTGTGGTCTTGTGCAGAAAGATCATATTAAAACCAGTTTACCTTCAATAGGCAGATTGATAGATTTGTGTTAAACTGAAATGAAATCTGATTCTTTAGTTAATGAACATCTCCACATTTTGAAAAGAGTAGTTAAAAACTAATGCTCTCCTGGAGGTGGCAGGGAAGGGTTGGCTTGTTTCCACACCGAGAACTCTGACCTGGTGGTGTTGGCTGGTGTTTACCATGGGAAGCATTCTGTAATAGTGCTCTTTTTTACCTGCATTTAGTGATCTGAAAATGGAAGGACAGAAACAGCGACATCCTTCTGGGGGAGTTTCAGTATCTACTGAGATGGTGCTTGGACTGGAAGGAGTAGAGCTGGGTGCTGATGGCAAGGTAAGGACATTTATTTTTTCACCCCAGGACCATTTCATGCTGAGACAAATCAATTTGTGCAGTGCTTTGCTGTCCATTATGTGAGAACTGTGGCTTTTCAGAGCAGACCCCTAGTTTGAAATTGTGGCTTGTGATAATGCTACTTCTGAAAAGGCTGCTGAAGCTTGTTATTGCTTCTGCCTCTGTTTCTGGAGAATCGAGTTGGCTTTGCTATCTGAGGCAACATGTGAGTGACATTCTGTTAGAAATATGGATGAAATTCATACTGCTTTAGTTAAATTTATAATGCCAGAATTTAATTGTGATTCTTTCCTTTTCTTTGCCATCCCACCAAATCTTCTACATCTCTTCATTTTAAAGTTGTGAAAACAAGGCACGCCTCATCCAACTTTTCCCTTCCTCCTGTCTTACAGTTCCAAGCTCCCCACTCCCAAATCCAGACTCTAGGGGACTCTGATTTGGTAAATCCTAGGTGTCTGGAAATGAGCTTTTCAGGAAATTTCCCTCCATAACCACTACAACTTTCTCTTCTTTCAGGTTGTGTCCTATGCAAAATTCCTGTACCCGACCAACGCTCTGGTTGTTCGCAAAGCCGACGCCTACGGTGCTGTTCCCCCCTGTCGAGCCAGTGCTCCCCGGAGTCTTCCTGGATCAAGATACAAACCTGTGACAGCAAAAACAATACCAGCAGGGACAGACATTGGTAAGGACAGCAGACAGCTCTGTCATCACTGGTGCACACAGCAGAAAAGGCAGAGATTTGTCTGAGACAACTGCAGGTGGTCAGTGTTGTAGGGATGGAGGTGCTGCAGCTCCTTAGTGCAGTGCAAATGATGGGCCTTAGGACAGAGGTTTCCACAAACTCCTTACAGCCTCCATATATCTGACCTAGTTCTGTTTATGCCATCAGGAGGCACAAAGCTTTTCCTTGGGAATGTAAAGTTTTATATTTCTCACCAAGAAACATCTGGTGTACGTGGATCCAGGTGGTTCTCCTTGCCTTCTAGCACAGTAACAATGCATAAGCCAGAGTTTGTGCCAAGAATCCTTTCTCTTGTGTAAAAGAGCAAATCTGACACAACTCTGCTGTCTGTTAAAAGGACAGGCAGAAGAATTCAGTGTTGGGCAGTTGTTTTCTGGGTAGATTTGTAGATGCAAACTCAGTTTGCACTAAATCTAAAATGGTGTGTCAGGCATGATGTGTGTGTGGTGGAGAAAGAGTTTGTGTGGTTTATTTAATTGTTCTAATTTGTGACTGGTGCATTTATGAAATGCAAGCATGTGCCTGTAGCTGCAATTTGCCTGTACTTTGAGATCTGCCAACACTTAATGTTTGCTATTTGAAACCTTTCTTAAGGAGGAAACAGGGAATTTAAAGCTCTTCTTCTGGTGACCCAATGTGCTTTCCTCATTCCCTCAGGAAGTGAAGCTGGAGAAGCTGCAGAGTATGATCCAAATCTTCTGGATGATCCTCAGTGGCCCTGTGGAAAACATAAACGTGTTCTCATCTTTGCCTCCTACATGGTGAGTGACTGGCATACCTGAAAGAGGAGGGACTCCCTGACAGATCCTCCTATAAAGAGCTTTTTTTTGAGGAAGAAAAAGTGTTTTTTTCTGATAATTGAGTAGGAAAAATACAAACAGTTGAGTTTGTACATTGAGCTTGTCAAAGGCCAACCTGTCTTAATGTTGTAATTTACTTCTTGTAACCATTTGCTTACTGTTTTTTAAAGACTTTGTCTATAGTTGGGATTCAACTTTGGGACATTTCAGAAATGTTAAATTGTGAATAATTAAACTCAAGTTTGCCTTTGCATTAGTGTTTTTGGAAGAGTTGTTTGGCTGTCAGTCCTGTTCACAAGACAAATGATAAATTTTGCTTCTTGCATTTCAGACTACAGTCATAGAGTATGTGAAACCCTCAGACCTTAAAAAGGATATGAATGAAACCTTTAGAGAGAAGTTTCCTCATATCAAGTTGACACTGAGCAAAATTAGGAGGTAAGAAATAAACCTTGAGTAACAAGGACATCATCCACACTGTCTGAGGCTGCACTTGTATGCAGCAAATACTAACTCTATTAATAGCATATATGATTAAACACTAATCTCCTGTTGTCAGTTGAGCTGACTTGTAGGATGACAGCCCTGTACTGGAATCTTTAGGATGCTGAGAAAGGGTAACAGTTGGTTTTCAAAGTTCCACCTCAAGGGTTTTGTTTCACCAACTGTGGTGTACTAACACTAGGAGCCAATTAACAGTGGAGTAGCATTAGCTTTGAAACAAACCCTTGTAACCTGATTGCTTGGCTGCAGTGCAATCCCCTCCAACTGGATTGGCTTTCTGGGCCCTCTGGCTATTTTTGCCTTTCAATTACCAGACTTACTGATGACCACAGACTCTAACAAGATTGTAGGATAAAGAGTGTTAGATCTGGGGAGACTTGGTAAAGAAAAGCTTTTTGTGGAGGCCACACAGAATTTCTCATCCTTGAGTAAATGCATCTGGTTGCTCCTCACCAAGATGCACTGTTGCACCTTCAGAGAGCTGTAATCTTGCTGGTGTTTGATGCAATCAGAGCCTGTTGAAATAGCCAGCTTGAACACGATTCTGCTGAGTCACCAGGGCCGGGTGTAGCTCAGCTCCAGGGGAAGGTTTGCTTGGGCAGTTCTGTCCTGTCCGAGTCCTGCATGCTCCTCTTTGCAGCAGTTCAGAGCAGTGTGTTCCTGCAGAGATTGTGCAGCTGCAGTGTGGATGGCAGCCCTGGCAGGAGCCATCCACCTCCAAGCCTGCTGAATGCTGAGGTGAAGGGCTGGCTGTGTGGGGAGTGTGCAAAGCAGGCTGCCTTCCCCTCACACCTGGCTCTTACACAAGGTGTCCACCAGACAGGTCTCTGTGCAGCAGCTGCTGTCATCTGCAGGGCTCTGCCGTGGTTTTCTGTAGGTCAGAGTGGTTCACTCTTATGATCTGAATCACAAACCAGTTTGGGAACCCAGAAGAAATCCTACAGCAATAGCCTGTGTGTTAATGAGGCAGCTAAGCTCTGGTGTTTATGGGCAGCTGAGGAATTGTTCTACCACAGTGGATGTTGTCAGCCAGGTGAAATCAGTTTGTGCATCAGCACCAGCTGGGCTTTTCCACTCTAGGATAATACTTGTCATGGTTTTCCAAAGAGGAGTCTTGCCCATATGCTCCTCTGAGTTGCAGTATTTCCACAGCATTTAATAAAATCTGTCATGTTTGGGGGGGGGTGTCTTTTCTCCTATTCCCAGTTTAAAGAGAGAGATGAGAAACCTGAGTGAGGAGTGCAGTCTGGAGCCAGTGACTGTCTCCATGGCTTACGTTTACTTTGAGAAGCTCGTCCTCCAAGGCAAGCTCAACAAACAGAACCGCAAACTGTGCGCTGGTGCTTGTGTTCTGCTGGCAGCCAAGATCAGCAGTGACCTCAGGAAACACGAAGTGAAACACCTAATAGATGTAAGTGCTATGAGCCTTGTTCCAGCTGCTCTCAGAACCTCCTCCCTAGCTCATAGGCAAAGATTAAATGCAAAGTTTTCAGTGGCACGTGCTTGTATGGAAGACCAGCTCTTTCAGCCAGTTTTATGTCTCATTAGGGCTCTTCCTTGCTTTGTTTTTTTTTTTTTTTAATTCATTAAAACTATCTCCCTGGTGCAGGCTAGTATCTTACTGATCCTCCAGTGAAGTTATTTTTGCACTTGTATATGTTTGCCAGAGAAGCAGTAACAGTTGTGTGGGTGTCACAGCTGAGCTGATAAGCTGGTTTGATTCTGAAAATACAGCTCAGGCCGTGCATCACAGACTTAATCTAACAATGCCTTGAAATCACCTGGATTAACTGATTCTTTCTCCCCTCCTTTGTTTTGTTTTGTTACCACCGTGATAGAAACTAGAAGAGAGATTCAGATTCAACAGAAGGGATCTCATTGGTTTCGAATTCACCGTCCTCGTGGCTTTGGAACTGGCTCTGTATCTCCCTGAAAACCAAGTTTTACCTCATTACAGACGGCTCACACAACAGTCTTAACCAAAGCTCCCTCCCAGCCAGCATCCAGCTGTGCTGGGATCCCACCCCAGGATGCTGCCTGTGGAGCTGCCACTGGCTCAGCTCGTTGGGAAGGCTGCAGGGTGATGGGAACTGTCGAGGTCTGTGGACACAGATGCCAAATCTAGGACATGGTACGAGAAGAGTTATTGAACTTTTGTTCTCTTTTGGACATTTAAAGCACAAATATTCACCAGTCAGCTGTCATGGCTGCTTATTATTCCTTATTTATCTTCCTGGTTTTACTAAAACTGTTCTTCCCTATGAAGAATACTATGGTATTGGTTCTTTTTATTTTGTTTTGTTTTAAGCCTTTATTGTATTCCTTGAAACTGAAGGAACATCACTTCCATTCCAGTGCACCATAAAGTTCAGATGTTTCTAAGAACCTTCTCACATTTTTACATTAATGAAATGCATACTTTATTTTTTTAAAGATGTGCCTAAAACTGGCTGGTCTGGTACCAGTACTTTTTAAGTTAGTTCTGTTATTTAGTGGGGAATCCTGAATTTGTATAGCCATTTATTCTTTACCTGCATTGGCCTTGCATACAAGGAAAGCAATTCCAGTATATCTGCACTAATAATATACAGGGCATCTATTCTATGATCTATAAGTAGCGAGATTGAAATTACTCCATTTCAATTTATTTACTATAAATAACTTTAAAATATACATTTTGCTTTAGAAGGAAAATTGGTTTGAAAGCCTGTCATGAAGTACCACACATTGAGTGAGGTAGCTGGCAAGTGATTGCCATCCTAATTCACTCTTGAGTGGAAGATGAGCACTTGACTAAGAGCAATTTGCTGTCAAATGTTTAATTTAGGGGTTTTATTTGTTTCTCTGTTCTGTAGCCTGAAATAAGCACCTTTTTTAGGATTGACTGTATTATAGATGGTCTTATCTGAGCAAATATGAAGCCAGTAGAGTTACTGCTGCCAACTGAGGCCAGTGAAACAAAGCATGCTCGGTATTTAAAATGCTACATTTTTTACTCTCTGTTCTTCCAAGCGTTGCATCACTGTGATGGTCCTCATAAAACTGGCATTTCTTGCACATCTGAGCAGCCACTACTGGCTGGTGCCCAGCAGCTCTCTAGAGTTCAAATAACTTCTCTGCCCCTTGGCTTATTCCTTCCTTTATTTTTACAGTATCCAGGTTGGGAATGAATTCTTGATTACACATGGAACCTTCTGTGGTATTGGCTCTTGGATTTATTTTCTGAAGCAATATTATTGATACAAGTTACTGGGTCCCTTTGCAAGGAACAAAACTGATACTTGGTTATTCCAACTGAGAAAGTTGTCATTTAAGTTTGATTTATAAACTGCCAGACCTCATGCTGAGGTCAGGGACTTGTTATCCAATATGTAAGTAATGTAAATTCTTGTTCCTTGTATTAAATATTGGTTGTAGCCAAAACCAAAGCTGAATCCTTGCTCTTCAGCTGTGTTTTGTCTGAAGCTAATTTGGCTTCATTAGAATTGCAGCAAACTTTACTGGAGCCCCTTCCTCTCAGAGTGGGGCTCAAAGTGTATTTTTCATATATAATAATTACAGTGACTATCAAACCTTTTGTAACTGTGTTCAGCTGTATGTAGCTTCAAATTATTTGTGTAAAATTTAATATGCTTGTGATTTCTCTAACACAGAAGGACTTTCCAGTCTCCAGAAGTAAGATGTAGCTAATAGCTTAGACAATAAGCTTGCCAGATATCTTCCAAAAGGTTTTAAAAAACTGCCTACTAGTTAAACTTTCTACTGAATATAACTGTCCTTGCATGCAGAAATAGTGATGTACTAAACATCTAGTGTGTAATGAGCCTCCAAATTAACAAACAGTGGTGCAGACAGCTGAGGTGCTCCACCACTTCCCAAGGCATTGTGGAGGGGCCAGAGGTACAACAGAGCAAAGAAATTTCTTACAGAACAGCTTGATTGGTATGAATGAAATCGGAACGTGTCTTTCTCTGGGAACTTCTTTATTTAGTGTATAAAGAGTTTTCTGTAACAAAATTAACTTTCTGAGGGAACAAAACGCACTTTGGTTTGCAACACATTGCAGTCTGTATTCAGTGGAAATTTGTCTAGTTCAAGTGGCCATTTGGGCTGAAATTACACTCCCAGAACCTGTGGGTTTACGTCATAAAACCGGCAAGCTTTTGTTTTCTCCCAGGAGAACAAATTGGGATAAAGGAGCATTAAATTACAGAAAGCTGAATGTTGTCTGACAGTTATTCTAGCCCTTGGCTCGGGCACACACTCGAGTTGGGAAGCCAAGGATGACGCAGGGCAGCGAGGGCTGTGCCAGCTGTGTCTGGCAGAGCTCGGGCTTGGGGTGATGCTGCCCAGAGCCTGGGGCTTTTGCAGGAACCTGTGTGTGTGCAGGGACATCCAGCCCTTCTGCAGCGATCCTCCCCCAGCTCCAGCTGCTCTGCCCGCCGGGTTTGCCGTTCCCAGAGCGCAGCTCGCAGCCCTGTGCTGGAATCTCTCCTTTTTCACCTAAAAGCTGCCACCATGTGGCAAAGGACTCTCAGTACCTTGTGTTCACAAACTCAGCGCGGGACCCAGAGCCAGACCTGCCGGTTCACGTTTGCACAGCCAAACTCCTCTTGCTCTGAAGAGAAACAGCTTTACAGCGAGGGGGCTCGGTGCTTTGTGAAGGTGCTGCTGGGGTGGCTCAGCACGGAGAACTCTTGAGAAGAGCCTGTACATTTCCTGTAAACAAAAACTCATCTAGTTTTGTCATATTCCATTATTTAAAAGTCTGAGTTGTAGCCTGTTTCGGGGTTTTTTTGTTTGTTTTTTCTTCTGTGAAATTAAGATGCTGTGAAATAAAACCTGGCTTTGGTACATGGTTTGTAACCAAATGTCTCATTTTGGAATAACAGCATGGGTGGTGTTGGAAGGGCCCTCTGGAGATCACCTGCTCTGACCCTGCTTCTCAGGCAGCTCACCTGGGGCAGGTGGCACAGGAATGCGTTAGGTGGGTTTGAAATGTCTCCAGAGACAGAGACTGCCCGATGTCCCCGGGCAGCTGTTGAGTCATCTGCCACCCTTAATGGAAAATTCTTCCTCAGGTTCAGGTGGGATTTTTTGTGTTTTCGTTTATGGCCATTTCTCCTTGTCCGATTGCTGGGCACTGCTACAAAGAGTCCGGCAACATTTTCTGCCACTCCTTGGAGATACTGGTACGGACTGAGGAGCCTCTCTCAGGCCCAGCTCCTCTAGAGTCCCTTCTCCTGAGATATTTGTAGGGATTGAGCAGCTCCTCCAGAGTCCTCCTGAGAGAGAAACTCCAGACCCCTCATCCTCGCTGGGACCTCCACGGGCCCTCCCTGTAGCTCGGAACGCTTTGTTGGTTTCCGCGGGGGTTCCGGGCTGCTCTGCTCACAGAATCCCACAGGGGTTCAGCACAGCAGGCACCTCCGGAGCCCATCCCGTCCAACCGCCTGCCCAGGGAGCGGCACCGGGAGCGGCTGCATTCGGAATGGCACCTGAGGGGCCCGCTCAGGTGAGCAGCCCCCAATGAGGGGCAGTCCTGGGGGCAGGGGTACGAGCGCCACGGCCCTGAAGGGCAGGGTACGAGCGCCACGGCCCTGAAGGGCCAGGCCGAGCCGGGCCGGGCCCGGCCCCGTTCCCGATCCCCGGCGGGGCTGGGCCGAGCCGTGACGTCACGCGGCCGTGCAGGAAGCGCTCGCGGCGCTGTGACGTAATTCCGTGTCCGGCCCTGCCCCTTCCTTTCCGCCCGGCCGCGCGCGAGGTGGGAGCGATGGCGGCGGGGCCGGGGAAGGCGGCGGGGCCGGGCGGAACCATGGGGGTCAGGGCAGCGGGAGCGATGGGGGCCGGGGCAGCGGGGCCGGTGGGAGCGATGGGGGCCGGGAGCGATGCTGAGGGCGGGGGCGGTTCTGCCCGAGAGGTTCGGCTGCAGCCCGTGGGCCCGGTCGGGCTCCAGCATCACCTCACGGCTCCGGTCGCTGTGGTCACCGATGCGACTCAAGGGAGAGGCTGGAGCTGAGTCAGGGAGCGTGAGGGTGGGTTTTGGGAAAAGGTTTTTCCCCAGAACCAGGCAGTGTCCCGGGGGATGGGCACAGCCCCAGAGCTCCAGGGGCGTTTGGGCAGCGCTGCCAGGGATGACCGGGGTGGGGTTGTTGGGGGGTCTGTGCAAGGCCAGGCCTTGGACTCCATGATCCTTGTGGGTCCCTTCCAAACGGCGATATTCCATGATTCTGGCAGGTGTCTCTGCTCAGTGCCTCAGCAGGAACAGGGCGAGATGCAGAACGACGCTGGGGAGTTCGTGGACCTTTATGTCCCTCGGAAATGGTGAGCAGGGACCCAGGAGCCAGGCAGGGCTGGAGGGGCCCCCAAAATCCATCCCAAAAACATCCCTAGAGCCCTCACCTGTGCAGAGGGGCTTTTTGTAGCAGTGAATATCTGTAGGGGGAGAAAAAAAATCAGTTTGCTGGCAGTTTAAAAAGTCACTAAAAATAAGCCACTTGTATGAATTTTATTAGATTAAGTCCAATATGGTTTACAGCCTGTGATCCCTGAGCATTTCCATCCTGAGTGTCTTTGACAGCTGTAGTGTCTTTCAGCAAAAACGGCATAGGAACTAATCTTATTAATTACTTTGACTTACTTTTGCATTAATTTGCCTGTAGAATTGGCTCTAGTAGCTTTCTTTGTCATTGTCACTGCCTGTTTCCTTTTGTTTAAATCTGTCCTGCTTCATTCCTCAGCTCTGCTAGCAACCGAATCATTGGTGCTAAGGATCATGCTTCTATTCAGATAAACATTTCTGAGGTAAGTTTATCCACAGGACATGTGATGGGAGAGCTAAACCTTTAAACTTCTGATAAAAGCTACAGAATTAAACAGCTTGTGATGTATCTTCAGTAATTCAGTAAAGAAAGTCACAACAGACCTTGACTTCTGCAGGTTCCCGGTTAATACATGTGGGTTCCAATTAATTTGAGCTCCTTGTAGCATGATTTGGGGTTTTTTTTCCCCAATTGTTTATTAAATTCAGGTTTCAGGATTTTTTTGGACACAATGTTCCTGTAGCTTATGAGCTACAGAGCTTGATTTGGTTCTTGAATGGGAGACCACATCCCCACATCTTTTAAAAATCTGAGTCCCCTGAATTATCTCATCCAAAAAGAAAGAAACCTTTAAAAAATCAGCCTGATTTCCTGCAATTGTTAAGTCAAGTACTTCTCTTGTTCACCATGTTTCACTCCTTCAGTGAATGATCTCTATTCCCTTCTGATCCCTATTCTTTGTTTTCAAGTATCAGAGATTAGCAGAACATGGAAATGAACCCACCTGGTATTACAGGGTTCACTACAGTGTTTAAATCCATGATTTATATGTTTTAGTCTTTTTCCTCTTAAATGTCTCAGCAGCTTGATAAAGTGAGACAGTTTGTCTCTCAGCTTGGACATTTTCCTACCCATGTAACAACTCTGTCCCTTTCCCTCTTCAAAAAGTTCAATTTTCCATTATATGACCTCAGTTCAAAGAAACAAACAAACAAAAAAGAATAAAGGCAGGAAAATCTACTTTACACAGAGCTTTTCCATTTGTTCAGAACTCAAATATTTTTTCTTTTAGCTACCACTTCTTGTCAATCTGTGTGATCCACTAAATTTAATGGCTGCACTATGTAGCTACAAATTTGCTGTGCAAAGATCATTGTAGTTGACTTTCTAACTCCAGTGTTTGCCTTGAGGTTTTGTGGTTTATTTTCTCAACGCTGCAAGTATTTTTCTGCAGTTTTTAACTTTGGGGTGCTTGTCAAGTGTGCTGTGAGAGTGTAAAACTTTTCTGTGATTGCAGGTGGACAAGGTGACAGGCAGGGTGAACGGCCAGTTCAAGACTTACGCCATCTGCGGCCCCATCCGGAGAATGGTGAGTGCCTTGCTGACCTGCAGAGCTGCTGTGCTGCTGATCATTAGTCAGTAATTAGCTGTGTGTCTGGCCCTGAAAACACTGTGGGAAGTGTGTTTCCACAGGGCTTTTTGGGGCAGAGTAAACACGTGAACAAATTCACAGAATCACCAAAGGTTTGGTTTGGAGGGACCTTAAGGATGATCTCATTCCACCCCTCCCGGGGGCAGGGACACCTTCCACTGTCCCAGGTTGCTTCAAGCCCTGTCCAGCCTGGCCTTGGAAATTTACAGGAGCTGGGCAGCCACAGCTTCAATGGGCACCCTGTGCCAGGGCCTTGGATTGCTTGGTATAATCAATTTCTTTTGGAGATGTTTGTTGTTTTTTTAAAGTAAAGTATGCCAATGATTTTCTTTTAAGAATGTGTATCAAGGTACTAATTCTGGCTTTTATCTGTTTATAATTACTGGAGATGATACTATCTTGACTTTAAAATGAGGAGTTCATCACAAGTCCACTTGCCCATAAATTTGTTGTTCATCCAAATGCATATTTTTATGCAGTAAGAGCAATTCCTTACCCTTAAGGATGACAAAAAAGTAAACAGTTTATTTTGAAAACACTAGTCTGCACTAACTGCTGCAGCTGCCTCTCTTCCTTCCACATGTGTCAGTAATTATCTGGGCACTTGAGAATATTTCCTTTGAGAATATTTCCTTTTCTCTCTTTACAGGGTGAATCAGATGACTCCATTTTGCGTCTGGCAAAAAATGATGGAATTGTGTCCAAGTACGTATGTTTATCTTACCCTCTAACTCCTGCAGGGGGAACTTGCATTCCCAAATCCAGCTTTTAGGAGGACAATCTGTACATTGTATTTATAGGATGATTACACAGTAGGTCAGAGATATTTACTTGAGTACAAACTCATTTGTAACAATGTTTATTTCATTTTCTTGTAGGAACTTTTAACTGAAGAAACTCCAGGATGGAACATGTGAAATAAACAGTTCAAAACTACATTGTGCTGTGTCTTTTGTACAAGTCATAAAGATGAGTGGGTTTATTATAGTTAGTCTTGAAAGACTTGGAAATGTGTCTTAAAAATATACAGATTCTCACTGTGAATTCTTAAATCAGCTTGAAAAGCAGTGCCAGAGTCAAGGATTTCCACTTTGTTCTTGGCTTCACTGTCATTGTTCTTTTCCAGATTTAATAAGTTTGCATCTGTAACAGAACACTTGCAGTGTAGCAATCTAACTGAGCTTGCTGCTTTTCCACTGGAAAAACTGAGAGAATTCTCTTGTTAGGATTCAAGAAAGGGTCTGTCCTTTCTTCAGGTGCTGCTTTTGTGTTGGTAGATTTTTTTTGCACACAGCAGGTTTATTTGTCACTTTGTGATTATCACTGAAATAAATGTCATATATGGGTTTGGGTTATAAAATAAGGTAACAGGGTAAATTTCCCCTGTCAGCTGCATTTTACCAGTTCCACAATACCCACAATACACAGGGCCTGTCCTGGTGGTGTATCCTGATCTGCCCATTGCTCAGAGGTTAATCCAGATTACACTTCCCTGCCTGTGGTCACCTCTGGGTTAACATCTGCACTTTCCACCCTCAGATCTCTGCACAGACCCTCCCAGAGCTGTTCCAAGTGACAGAGGCTGTTTGGTGATGCTTTCCTGTTTATGCTGCAAGCTGTCACCATTGAGAGAGGTTACCATGTGCTTTATTTCTGACTTGTTTGCCAGTTACTGTGGCTGCACATGGAGCTGAGGCTCAGGACAGCCTGGAGCAGGGATGCTGTTCCCTCTGGACTGAGGAAAATGGCTGAACTGCCCACGTGTGCTATCTTTCTCCTTATCTGTGTGTTTCTTGTCAGACATGACAAAGTGCAGCATATTTGTTTGGAAGGTTCTGGTTTGGCACCATGGATACCTACTGAATATTGGCAGAGCAAATCAGGCCATGTTAATGTGGAGTTACAGTGTGGTGTGAGGTCTTTTTAGTAATTTTAATAAGATTTTTTTGCAAATAATAAATTAGGATTTAGAGTGTAAGCTACTGTATAGATACAATGAAGTCCATAACTAAACCTTTATTCCAGGAGCAGTTACAGCAGAGAATCAGAACTCAACAGGCTCAGAGCCCTTTTTAGCAGAGCCATAGCCTGAAACTTCTTTGGCTGCACAGTCTCCCTTCCCACTGATAACACTTGAATTTACTACTACTCTGAGCTGATAGAACTCTTAAAACATGTGTTGCAAGTAGGGAGGAATTCAAGCCAAAAAAAGGCCTAAAAAATTGATTCATGTTGAATTCATGTTGAAATTAATACACAAAGCACATAAGAGAAACCTTTTAAATATTAAAACAGAGAGGGAAGTTATTCCATACTTTATTTTTGAGCTATTTTCTTTTGACATCTAAGTTAACCATGAAAGATGCATTAAAAAAAGGGGGAGGAGATATGACAATGTTGTGATTCTCCTAGAAATAATCCATTTTTCCAGGAGATAAATCTGTGAAAACATTTTCTGGAAAGAAAAATACAGTCTTCAAACTGGAAAGGTTTCAGTTTGGCCTATGTCCAATCCTTATTACTTTCCTTTGTACACAGTAAGAGGAGATAAGTTTTAATTGGACTTGATATTTTTTTCTGACATCTCTTAAATTAGCTGCTTCTGCCTTGGCATTAGGGTAGAACTTTAAATAAAACCCTTAACTGTTTGCTGCTGATAAATGCCTGGTTTACCAAAGAGTTTAAATATTGTTGACTTGTTCCTAATCCCCTGAGACTCTGTTCATCCATGTGGATTTCAGTGGAATTCCTCCATAAGGCAGAGTGAACTGACAGCTTAAAAGTTCAAGATGAACTTGAGGTCTCTCAGATGTCTTTTTAAGCAGTACAACCCCATTAGTATACAGCTGACCCAAAATTACACTTCTGGTTTGAGAATTTAAGGATTATGTTGTAATTTAAAATGTTCTGTGCTTTGTAACACTGATTGTTGCCATTTGGTTTTTGGAGTTTTAGAAAAAATTGAAGCAAATCGTTCTGTCATTAATTTTTTTTTTGTCAAAATATGAAATGTTAATGGTGCCATATGCTGAAGCAGTTCAGTTGGGAATGGATTAGTGCTGTGCTAAAGGTTTCCTGAAGTTCACACCATCATCACCAGCACCATTGCACGTGAGTCCTACCAAAATCCCTGCAGAATCCTGTCAAGGGGGAACGTGTGTCCCTTCAAAAATCCACTTTCAGTTGCATTTTCTAGTATTGTGATGTAAAATGTTCTTTGTTTTCCTGGAACAGGAATAGTTCAGATGTTTGAGGGCCATGAAAGGGAATGAACTGTACTCTACTGTACAAGATGGACAGAGTTGCCCTTACATGGTTACATTGCACCAAGTCGTGAAATTCTTTGCTGTTACTTACGAGGACTTGGCAGTGGCATCCTAAAGACATCTGATTTAGCTGGGGCTATTTTAGTGTCTTCAGCCAAAATTCTGCTGCTCACACAAGAGCCTGAAACTCCTGAAAACACCTGGGGGCTTGGTAGGAGCTTGTCGATGTCTCATAATACTGATTTTTCTTTTTAAGCCTTGACATTCTTCCAATGAACTGCACAGTGCTAAAAAGCTGTTTCAGTGGTCTCAGCTGTGAGCCTGTTGTGATCAGAGCCTGGGTTAGGAGGTCACTGCTGCTCCTGTCACCCTGGCACAAATGTGACAGCTCTGACAACATCAGCCCTGCTCGAGGTGCCCAACAGGCCCAGCCCTGCCAGAAGTGCTCCCCTGGCACTGCTCGTGGGTCTCTGCACAGAGGACACAGGGACTCAGGGGAGGAGCAAAAAAAGGGCAAAAAAAGGCTGTCCTTTTGCTCTGTGTGTGTCCAAGCACCAAAAGAGCTTTCGGAGCAGAGCTGTCTCAGCAGTGCTCCCTGCAGAAGGGAACCTGGGACGGCTCTGTGGGATGGTGTTTATTTTCCCAAAGCACGCGCTGGTGCTGGAGGCTGCTGGAAGCCCACCCAGAGCACTGAGATAATCTGGTTCCACTGGATTTGGCAGCAGTTCTGTTTTCCAGTTGGATGTTATGGAGAGCTGTCTATTCCCAGCTCCTGTTTTGTTCAATTGCTGTCACTCTCAGTAAAACACAGAGATAAATACACCTCTGCTGCAAATGTTACTTTGAGCAGGTTAGGGGACGTTTTGATTTTAGTTAATTCATTTATGGCTGTTTGTGTTGAGGCATCCCTAGGGAGGCAGCTTCCCTGTATGTATGCTGGACTAACCAACCATGGAAAAAAACAAAAGAAAATTAATTAGGCATTTTTTTCCCTGCTAGGAAACACACTTTTGTTTAACATCAGACAGGAGTTCTGCTTGGCTAAATCCTCAGCAGGAACTGCAGCTACTGAGATTTTAAGAATCAAGAACAATTGATAAGGTCAATGTGAGATTTATTTTTTTAATAAATTATTATGGAAAAGGTATTATTTCAACATCTATTTTCAGATAGCTGATAATGAGTAAAACTACTGTGACCAGGCTGATCCAAGTGTATTTTGCAATGTACACACCTGAGCGTGTTAACAATGAGCAAACTTAAAAATTTGTTAACAAACCCTGTCCATGGCTTGTTTCTACAGGACTGGGACCATGGAGAAGAGCAGGTTGTGCCTGTTCTGCTGAGGACTGGGGCCCCTTTGGCTGCTGTTTGCACTCCTGGGCTGACCATGGCCAGCTGCCAGTGCCCACCCAGCTGCTCCCCTCTCCCCCTCCACAGCAGGGCAGAAATCAGGGTGGAAAAACACATGGGTGACAGCAGGGAGGTCACTTACCCATTACCATCATGAGCAAAACAGGAAAATCCATTTATTGCTTATTAAAACAGAACTGGGTTGATAGCACCAGGATTGGGCTGCAGACTGTGGGAGCCCCAGAGCTGTACATACATTTTCTGTTCATTCAGGTGCCCTTCCAAGAGGGTGGAGGACAATCCTTGTGCAGGGAGCCAGGACCTGTGGGGCATTGTCTGGGGGTTTCTGCAGGGATGGAAGTGAGAGTCACACTTGTATTTTGGTGAGCTGTAAGCTGTGTGCTGGGACACAACACGTCCATCAAAATTAAGGTGCTGCTTATCTGGCTCTAAGCACAATAATTTTCCTGCTGTTTTCACAGGGCACCAGAGCCCAGACAAGCACCTTGATCCATCCATCCATCAATACCAAAGCACAATGCACTGGTGCCCTGATGTGAAGTCACTCAGGCTGTGTCCCTCTCATGACCTGCAGTGCCTGTCAGGTAAGTCAGGTTTTTTTTAGCAAAAATGCTAAAATACCACATTTTATTTCACAGAACAGTGTTTCCATAAAGTGTTTAGCACAACTCTGGGCAGGTTGCTCATTGAGCTGGGAAATGTGATATTTCCTGCTCCAGGGAAAATGTTTCAAATGTCTGAGGCTGAACAAAAATAGCACTTCAAAATAAATTGGGCAGTGCACAGGGGAGGTGGCAGAGATCTTTACTTGCTGCTTGTCCCTGCTTCATTCAGTTTCTTTCCCCTACAAGGGCTAGAAAGGCTGGGGATTTAATTCTCCCTTTGACCAGTTTGAGGCTAAAAGAAAGGGATTTACACGCCTGATTTCTGTTGTGGCCAGTGGAGCCATGTTCACAGAAAACTCCCTCTGCATTCCTGGGAAAATGGGGTCATTTGTGCTGGATCACTCAGCCAAGCATGGATGTGTGACAGAACAGCCCCCAAGCCAGCTGTGCTGAGAAAATAACCTTAAAAAGTCGATGCTGCAGCTGAGTTCAGGGGCTGCTGATGGGTCACTTCTGTTCCTGTCTTGTGTCTGCTCTCAAGTGCCTGGACCCAGTCCCCAGCTCATGAGCTGGTAATCCCAAACTTTGAAGAGTTTCCAGGCAGGCTGACCAAAATCTGAGGATCTAAGACTGCCTGTACCCAAAAATAAGTAAATAAAAGGAAGCTAATCCCAGATGGTGCTGATTAAAACACGGACTACAAAGGGAGGTGGAGGAAGCAGCTTTCAGGCTGGGATGTATATTACCTGAGAGGGAGCTTGATCACTGTGCACAGAGCTCATCTGGCTGGGAGCCCAGCACGTGGTGACACAGCTCTGCCTTTGGAGAGCATCCTGCAGGAGACAGCAGAGCCAAACTTTGGGTTCTTTCATTGAATAGGGAATTAACATCTCAGCAGCCTTCTTGGAGAGTGGTACAAGTGTGACCACAGTAGGGATAAACCTCTTTCAGGTTAAAGGGAGACAATTTTACAGGGTTTTTCTGACCTTCTCCCAAATGCTGAGCTTATCTAGGAAACAGGAGGCTTTGCAGGTGTGGGACAGGTGGAAGGTACCTGCCTGCCACTGCTCACTTCTGATCTTGCCTGAATGGTTGATAAGGATCTGCTTTGGTCTTAAGGCCCCAGGTGCTGATCTTTTGTTTCCCGAAATGTATTGTCACCTATCTCTGTGGTTTTTGTTTTTCAAGCTTGTTTGAGAGTGTCCTGACAGGAAGGTTAATCCTTGCCTCATTAAAACAGCGCTGACTCACTGCTGCAAGTCATAATTCCCTGAAAACTTTGAATATCCAGAAAGTCTCATGCAGACATCACAGCTTTCCATGTGGTTACATAAAAATCTCAAACTATGTCATTTCATCAGACACCTCGAGGCTCATGCCTGCTCTGTTACTCAGCCTTCGCTGCTTTCAGTGCCTTTAAAAAGAAAATTTAAAAAAAGTTCTGTTTGTTTCTGCAGAGCAGGGAACTGTTCCTGGTGTGCTTCCCACTGAGTATGCATCCCAGGCATTCCACAAAACTGCAGCACTGGGACCAAGGCTCAGGAGACTCATTTCTGCTTCCAGCAGTGATGTTGGTTTTGAGCAAGACCTGTCAACTGCTATATCCTATACCAGAATTTACCCATCTCTCAAATGAATGTGATTTTAAAAAGTAGGAAGCTTTAAATCAATATAAAGAGTGCTCACGAAAAGTTCTCTAAATAACTTATACAAGGAGGTGACATAGTTTTCTAAATAACTTATACAAGGAGGATAAACTTCAAAGATCTGCAATGAACTCAGTGGAGTTGAGCCAGAGCAAAGTGTGTTAATTTACTTTTTAACCCCTGGTTTTATCCTCTACCCTGCAGGGGAATTTTACACCACCAATTTACTGGGCATGCAAATAAAATAATGTCATTTTTGGCTTTTTGAATCCAGGAACATTTATGGGGTAGGACCCTTAGAGTGTTCTTTCTTCCTTTAGGGAGTGGGTAATGAGAGGGAGGGCCATATCAAAGCTGACTGCTGGAAAGAATTAACTCTGATTTACAATGCTCTGCAGCCTGAGATAATGCCTCTGGTATTTGGAGACTCTGAAATGCAAAATGCTGTGCTCATGGGGAGCCTGCTCTCAGTCAGCCCTTGCTGGTGTCAGTAGCTGGCACCCAGGAGTGCAAATCCCAGCAAGGGCTGGTCACTGTCAGCCCAGCCCAAGGCACAAAGCTGGAGCTGCCAGGCTGCTCCTGCTGCTCCTGCCCAGCCCGAAGAGCTCCTGCATCCCTAAGGTCAGAGCAGCCTTTCATGCAAATCCACAGGATACCATTAGCCTTAGATTCCCATCCTCATGAATTTGCAAGAGACAAGGTGGACACTCTCCAGAAGTGCTCGGGGTTGGGAACAGAACAAACCAAGAGAAATTCCAGCAAAGGGGGCGGGGTCTGATTCCAGCCCCAGATAACAGCTCTTATCAGAAAAGCTCATAAATCCACCCAATTCAAACAGAGTGTCAGCAGCACCCCGTGCTGCTTTGTGTGTCCCCTCTAGGGAGCTCCAGCTTCTTGTTCCGATCAGCAATTTCCATTCTATCCTTCAGCTTCCCAGAAGCCTCCACTTCCTGCAAAACTTGGTGGGAATGCTAATTCTGAATATCTGTGTGGCCTCAGAAGGAGCAGAACATGGGGCTGCTCTAATGAACAGCCCAAATTACTGCTTGGGCTGTCACTTGTGATTAAAGCAGCAAATACTGGCAAAAACAACATGCCAGAAGCAGGGAGCTTGTTCAAGTGTTGGCTTTTGGGTCTGAGCTTCAAGTGTCTGGTGGAATACGAAGTCTTTGTTAAGACACAAGGTCAGTGTCTCTCCTGGGAGGTGTACATAGACACCTGACAGCTCTACCCTTTCTGAGGCACAAACACATGGACAGCACCACCTTCTCTGGTCACTGTCACCCTCTGGTGTCATCCCTGCCACTGCAGAGGAAGATTATTTGAGGAGAAGGACACAAGACTACACCATGCTTTTGTCTATTAATTCTAGTTTTACCTCAAGCATTAGTTTGGGTTTTTTAGGTACTACATCCTAATACGAACAAGGCAGAGAATACAGATTTACTGTTTGGTAAAAATCCCACAGCTTCTTCATGGAGAGGTGTGGATTTGGTGTTAAAGAATGATGTAGATGTGAGAAAATGAGTATCCTGTCAAAGAGCTGGTCCCAAGTAAAATATCAGGCTGACATTCACATGCTCCAAGAGATTTCTCAACAACTCCTTCCTGCTACATGAAAAAAAATATCTGTATTGTGGTCAGCCACCCCTTTTAGGGCTGTGCTGCAGCAATTTTGAGGAGTGAGGGGAAGTCATGATCTTGATATTATTCTAGCAATTCTGTTAGGGGAAAATCTGTGGATTTATTTCAGCCACATTTTGTCTCTTCCAGCAAACATTCTGGTAGTTTCCAATACACCAAAATGAGCATAAGGGGATTTTGACTCCAGTGCTGTGACTTTTGAATGACCTCGTGGAACAGGGACCAGATGATGAAGTGACCCTACAAAATGGTCTTTTAGGAAAACACCATGTCACACAGTGCTGGGACGAATTGTCCAGAACGGGACACTGGGAACAGCTCTGATGCCTTAGAGGAACCTATAAAACAAAACTCTGGACTCACCCCATGAGAGAGACAGAATATGGAATGGGGAAAGTTGTTTCTTTTGCCATGGGAAAAAATTCAGCATCTTGGCCAGCTTCACAAGAGTGTAACAGCCCTTTCCTGACTTGTGTGGTGAGGAAACTTGGGTCACAAAATTTGTGTCCTTCTATTTATCAGGTAACTTCTAAACGTGCTGCTTGTGCCCAAGCAAAAAGGTTGTTGTGTGCTAACACCCAGTGCTGCAACAGCTCTGAATCCCCAGTGTAAAGTGGGATTCCCAAAGAACAGCCCTGGGAAGCAGAATTTAGAGGAAGAAACTGATAAAATGAGCAAAAAGTACCACAAATATTTTTTTCTTTATTCTTGTGAAAAGCCACTGGAATATAAGAACAGATGCAAATGTTTGGTGGTTAGTGAAAGGTGAATACAGCAGCAAGCTTTTCTTGCTGTCCTGAAAGGAGCTGCTGATGTGAACTCTAGACCATGAGCCTGTGTGTGTCCTGCTGCAGGTTTGGGAGGTGCTGCACAAGGTGCAGGAGATGCTGCTCAGCTCTGTGCCAGCCTCTCTCCTGGCCAGGCAGGGGAGAGGGACACAGGGACCCCACCAGAACACCAGAGGTGAGCTGTGAGGGCAGAATGGCTTGGTAGTTTGATAAAGAGCAGAGAAATGTGGGACTGGAGCTGATGCCACCACTGTCACCATGATATTTTCTGAAAAATCACCAGGATTTTTCTCCTGAGAAGCTGAGAAGCCTCAGAAAAGAAATGTAAACAACAATTACCTGATGGCTTGGAATGTGGTCTGGAGGCTGCTTACCAACAGGTGCATCTTTGACTGGTTCAGTGTGAATTGTTTTTACTTAATGACCAATCCCAGTCCAGCTGTGTCAGGACTCTGGTCAGTCACAGGTTTTTATTATTCATTTTTGTTTAGCTTTCTGATGTCTCCTTTCTCTTTCTTTAGTATAGTTTCAAAATATGATATGATATATGATGTGATATGATATAATGTGATGTGATATGATATGATTATGATATGATATGATATGATATGATATGATATGATATGATATGATATGATATGATATTATATTATATTATATATTATATTATATTATATTATATTATATTATATTATATTATATTATACACCACACACCAGAGCAGGAGATGCACTGGGAGTGAGTCTGCTTGTGAGGAGGGATAAAGCAGGATACGTGCAGGAGCAATGGGCACACTCAGGAGCAGTGGGACAGGAAGGAGGGAACATCTGGCAAGACTGAGGTGCTCACAGTTTGGGGGGAATTTCAAGGAAAGCCATAAGAGATCTGGAGGGAGGCACTGCTGCCTGCTGGAAGAGATGGGGAAGGGAGAGGTTTTGTGTATTTGTGTGCTCTGTGGGGCCCAGACATCGAGCTCAGTGTGCAAGCCCTGCCCTGCCATGTGTTCTGGTGGATGTGTCCTTCTGAAGGAGCAGCACCGTGCTCATCTGCCCTGGCTGGCACTGGCTAATCCTGACAAGAAGCAGCAGTTCCCTGCCTGCTCCTCAGAAATGACCTGAGCAGCAGCAGTGCAATCACTTGCACTAAACACACGGCTGGAATCTTTTTGATAAAGTCCAAGACATGGGACAGCTTCCTGTGAACTGGGGCAGACCTGCTGTCTGACTCCATTGTAGGGACATTTCAGAACAATTTTACTTGTTCCTGTCAGCTTTAATTGAACATCTGGGTTAATAACAGGGAGTTTCCCAGGGCTGGCATCAGAGCTGGGAAGGAAAAGGAGTCATTTTGGAGTCCTTCCTTAACCCCAGCTCCTTTGTTAGAAGTGTTGGTGTTATTTAATTGACTGTTAAATCCCAGTCACATGAGCACCCTCGAGTGTAATCTCCTGTGATAAATTGCCCAGCACTCCTGTCAGAGGCACATTCTGCTCCCCAGCCTGTGCAAGACTCAGTGTCCTGTGATTACAGCTGACTTTTGCATAGGGAATGAGGGAGGAATGGATCTTATTTCAGTTTAAAGTGATTTAAGAAGACAGTCAACTCCAGATTTGGATAAAGATATGGTTCTCTAACCTGCTTGAGGTTGTGGTAGATACAGTTATTTCTTCCATGCTTTTCAGCAAATGTTTACAGGGTCCAGTTCTTATCAGACCAAGGCAGACAGCCCTTGGGGGGCAAAAACCAGACAATTGCACAAGGTCTCATCTCAGGGTGGGACAGAAGGGAGGGAAAGGGCTCAGTGACAGGGGGGAGCTAGTTATCTGTTGGAAACAGCCTGCACACAGTCAGATCTCTAGGATCAGGAAAGAGAATTTGAAGGTGGAAATGGAAACTAGATATGAAGAAGGAACTGAGATAACAGGAGGATGGCAAGGAAAATCTGTAAGATGCCAAGAAAACCTTTTTTGTCCTACAATCATCTAATATTTCCCCATTTGAATCTGTTCGTTCTCCCCCATTAGAGATTTCAGCCTACATCTTGTGGTCTGAGACCCAGCAGAGCCAGAGAGGCCAGAGGCAGAGCAAGGTGCTGGCATCCCTGAGGGGCACAGAGCCTGCAGGGGACACTCAGTGGCTTCTGAGATGCTCCTGACCCCGTGGGCACTGCTCTCCCCAAACCTTGTGAATGAGGAGCATTCGGCATCCGTGAGCTGCTGAAAGCTCTCTGCTCTCAAGCCTCCATGCTTGGATTCATTGTCAGAACTCACTGTCTCTCAGATTTTCACCCCTTTCTGGAGCCACTCACACCCAGCTGGGAGTGCAGGTGTAGCTTTGGTCAGCCAATCTCCACTGAGAGATTCCTCACCTGACGTTTCCTTCCTCTCAGGGCACCAGCAAAACCCCCCAGGGCTCCTGCCTGCGCTGGGCAAGGTGCTGGGGTGCAGAGCAGCACCTGGAGCAGAGCCCAAAGCCAGGGATGTGCAACAGGAGAGAGAGAGGCAGCCCTGGGAAGCAGCCTGGGAGCAGGAATGTGCAACAGGAGGGAGAGGAGCAGCCTGGAAACTCTCTGGGAGCTCTCTGGGAGCTCTCTGGGAGCAGGGATGTGCAGCAGGAGGGAGAGGAGCAGCCCTGCAGCACAGACACCTGCAGGTAGGACAGCAGCTCTGCCCTGGCTGCCCCTGGCTGCAGGTGCAGTGTCACACCTGGCAGAGCTCTGGGGGCACTGGTGCTGCTGTCAGGGACCTGTGTCCCTCCCTGAATGCAAGGATTGTGCTGAGAGCAGCCCCTGGGTGCTGCTTTCTGTGGTTTTTGTGGTTTGTGGCACTGGGGACTGGGATGCTGTGATGGGACAGGCTGTTATCAGCAGGATGTGCTGTGTGTGGTGGGACAGGGCTCCTGTCCCAGCCCAGTCCCTGAGCCCTCCTCAGGCACAGCACAGCCCATCTCATTCTATCCAAATTTCCCTCCTCCCCAGCCCTGAATCATCAGCAGCAGGCTGATATCAGTGCCCATGTGTCAGTACCAAAGCAATGCCTGATAATATCCTGGTTTTCTCCTCAGCTTTTCCCAGCTCCCATCCAATCCAGAATAATTTCTTTTTCCCGATGACCCCAAAGGCACCACAAAACAAATGTATCAACATGAATGTAAGTGCTTTAATCAGTAAAATGCAAGATTTTAAAAAAATAATAATAATAATAGCAGTACCCTGCAGGGAGAGAGACTGAGAAAAGAAGAGCAAATAAAAAGAAATGCTCTGTATGTTCTGGCTGGGAGCCAAAGGCCCTCTGGGCCAGGTTTGGATAAAATAGGGCTTAATTTCTGGTGTGAGAAACCGCTAGAGTGAATCTGTAGCAAACAAAGGCCAATTCACAAAGGGACACAGGCCAGGCTGGAGGAGGAGAGGGCAGCCTGCCAGCTCTGCCAGCTCCCCTGATTTTATCATGTCTTGCAGTATCAGATGTTTTACTGCTAGCTTCCTTTTCCTCTTGCATTTTTTTAAAAAGCAGCATTTCTTCTCATGAAATCTGTAGGGAAAAACTTAGACACACTCCACAAGCAGTCCAGAAAGCAAAGTGAAGATAACAAACACTAAAGTTCATTAACTTAATGGAAATTAAATTGAGGTTCTTAAACAAGACTGGGGGAGAGGAGGGTTTTTATTAAAATGTTTGGGCTGGGCAGTGTGAAATGCTTTCTTGGACCATGAACAAGTGTTTACATTTGAAAAGCAATGCTGTGTCAGCAGTGCCAGTGGGCTCATCACCCAGTGCCAGCATTATCTCCCTGCAGGGCTTCCAGAGTGTGAGATCCCCAGAGCTCACAGGGCTCTGCCCTCTTCCTCACCACCAATCCCTCTGCCCTGCCCGTCCCGGGGCTCAGGGAATGACAGAAAGCCAGCTATGGTCACAGGGCAGAACAAACCTACCCAGGGAATTCTCTCCACCACGGGAATCTTGCCCAATTCTTAAAAGTCCACCCTTTCCCTTGGGAGCAGAGCACAGAGCTTGTACCCAGAACAGTGGCATTTCCATCTCAGCCCCCAGTAGGGCTGGTACTGCTGGGAATGAGGGGTGATCCTGTTATTTCTCAGATTCTTTCCAACAAACAGAGCAGGGAGAAAGGCTTGTCCTGCAAATCCAAAGCTTTGCTATTAGCTGCATGCTGTGCTTAATACCCTCGATAATTAAGCAGTTGGCTGGTAGAATATACTTCTTTTTCTCTCTAATTGCTCAGATCCAGGCAGTTTGTTTGGGATTCAGCTCTCAAACAATTCAGCATCTGCTGTAGCCACAGAAGCCCAGGGGCATTACGTGCAGGGGTGACAGCTTTAGGGCCACTCTCAACAAGGCTGTTGGGGACACAGGATTGCTTCCCCAGGGGTCATCCCTGCATTTTCACATGATATTATCTGATTTTTGAGGCCAGTTGTGGATGCAGGAATTCTGCCCACGCACATTTCTCCTGGCTGCTGTAGGTCCTGGGATGACAGTGGGTCGGCCCACGCAGGGCAGCCTGTGGCCAGTCCCCAGCCCACACCAACATAACCTCAGTCCCCATTTCTGGGTTTAAAAACACCATTCTGAGAGTGTACACAGCTCTGGTGTCACCATGCCCACTGTGGCTTCACCTCAGGCCACCATGGCTTGGGCTCTCCTTAAGATTTGTGATTGAACACAAGCAATGTGGGGAGCATTTGTGGAGCGGTTTGGGCTGTTCTGAGGTTCAGCCCCAAAGGAGGCACTTCTAGAAGCTGTTGCTTGAGTTGCTGCACTTTAGCAGGCAAAATGATTCAGTTTTCAAGAAGATCTTGAGCTAAGGAGCTGTCATGGTGTAGTTGGTTGAGAAGAGGCTGCTGGGGTTCACATCAAACCCCACTCTGTTAATGAAGGATTTGTGCCTCACCTCAAAACAAGGGAGGCCCTATCTGCAGTCGGAAGGCAAGGGATGAAAGAACACTGCAGTTTTCAAGACAGCAATCCAAAAATTTGGAAAATCCAAATTGCTCCATCCCCTCTGAGCCAGAGGGATGCTGCCAGGCACACGTGGATGCAGATTTTATACACCCAAGGCACCAGTGACAACCAGAGCTTCAGTGACAGCCAGTCTTGTAGTGTGACCATGTTCACAGGGGTCTGAGGATGAGGGAAGAGATGAGGATCTGACTCTATGGTTCAGCAGGCTTGATTTATTATTTTATTATATATATTCCATTAAAACTATACTAAAAGAATAGAAGAAAGGATTTCATCAGAAGGCTGGCTAAGAACAGAAAAAGAAGGAATGATAACAAAGGTTTGTGGCTTGGACTCTCTGTCTGAGCCAGCTGGGCTGTGATTGGCCATTAATTAGAAACAACCACATGGGCCAATCCCAGATGCATCTGTTGCATTCCACAGCAGCAGATAACCATTGGTTACATTTTGTTCCTGAGGCCTCTCAGCTTCTCAGGAGGGAAAATCCTAAGGAAAGGATTTTTCATAAAAGACGCCTGTGACATTGCAGCGTTGCTGACATGCATTTCCCTCCAAGGCCAGAGCTCAGGGAGCCCCTGCAGTGTTCTGTGCCCTGCCCAGGTGTCCCTTGCTGGGGAAGGGGCCAGAGGCACAGAGTGCTTGGCCTCATGCCACCCATTCCAGCCTGTCCCTGTCCAGAGCCCGCCCTGGCACGGTGGGCAGGGTCCCCTCTGTGGGCACCCTGCTCCAGATGCAGCTTTTCCACAGCGCTGCACAGGCTCAGTGGGACTAATGGAAGGGAAACAAGGAGTGTTTGACCCTCGTTAGTGTCATCATTTCAAGTGATGCCCACCCCTTCCCTGGGGAGCCTTTTACACCCGCGGGGCTCTGACAAAGAGGGCTGTGTTCCTTCTGTGGATGATTAACTGAACCCTGTGCTGGGTGTCCCAGGCTGGATGGGGAGCTGGGGACCCTGTCTGCGCTGATAAAGGACGTGCAACAGCCCTGGCACAGGCAGTGCCCCTGCAGGACAGGGTTTGGAGAGGACACACAGGCTGGGGCCTCTTTTCATCTTGTTTGTAGCCGCGGCACTTCCAGCACATGAAATTTGAAAAATCCCTTTGTTTGGCCGCCCTCGGGCTTCCCACATGGAAAAAGGGTGTGTGGGGATGGGAGTGCTCAGGCTGAGAACACAGTGTGCTCTGGACGGAGGCGCTGGGGCGGGGAGGAGAAGCCCTTCCCCGTGTGGTGGGAATTGTTTGGTTACCATCACACAGGAGAGGCTCTGCAGGTCGCCCCTCAGTGACTCCCCCAGGGCTCTGAGCCTGTTCTCTCCCCTGCCTCCACCCCAGTGTTTCACACTGTTCAGACACAGACATGCCCAGACCCCACATTTTTCCTGCTGCTCCCACTTGCCTCTGTTCCTCTGAACCAGGACCACATATATAATATTTTGATATGTATATCAAAATATTCCAAGGGATAGGTGCTTGCAGAGTGAGGAGGTACAGAGAAGTTCCCAAGACTTCATATGCTAATCCATTTCAGCATCACCTGTCCCCTCTGCTCATCATCAACACTGGTTTTTATTACTCATAAATTTTCAAATGGAGCAAAGAAGTTTGGGCAGCTCAATGTGACTGCAAATGCTTTTGGAGATTGACAGGAACAGCACTTAAATTGTCACATTCCAGCATAAGCATACTTTTCACTTCAGATATTGGGATAAAAGTGATATATTATGATGGTTTTCCAGGTTTAGTTTCACCTAGAGCCTCTTGCATGGCAGCAGCTATCAGAAATGAATGATGCCAGAACCAGACAGAGCCTGTGCTTTTAATTGCAGGGGCCATTTGTGCTGTGCTGATGACAGACAGGGTCTGCCTGTGTGCTCTGACCTCACCTGCTCATGTGTTTCATGTTTTGCTGCACTGCTGGGAATGGAGGCAGCTGAGAATATCCTTCCTGTACCATCTGTGGTGTGGTTTTTTCCCCCCCAAGTGTTCTGAAAGATCAGCTTGTACTCAGACAAGTGTGATGTCTTTGAGTGAATGGAGAGATGTTCCCTTCAGGAACTGGTCCAGGGGACAGAAGTCAGAAATTAATATTAGAGTCAGAAATTAATATTAGAGTCAGAAATTGATATTAGAGTCAGAAATTACTATTAGAGTCCACCTCATCCTGGTGTGTCTGTGTCCCAGCTGGGACTGCACAGCTCCTTCCCAGCAAATTCACCTAAGGAGGAGCAGGTGGGGAGGCAAATGTGACACTGAGCACTCCATGAGCAGGAGTCCTGTGCATGTAGAAGCAGCTCAGCCATGCTGTGGTGCCCATTAGCACACAGGGCACAACTTTTAATGGCTTCATATGGAGGTAAATGTTCAGCATGGGTTAGGGTAGCCACTGGGACTGGGACAAGTGGGAGATCTGCACTAGATGCTTTCTGAAAGTGACATCAGGACAGCCTATTTTGCCTTGTTTGATTTCTGTTTGCAAATATTTTCGTGTCTGTGTCTGCACATTTCCTTTGCAATGACTCCTCACCTGTTTGCTAATTGCTGCAAGGCAAAGCCCTGCTGCATTTGGCATCTGGTTCCCTATGAACACCTTCACTTCTGGATATTACTTTGATAATCCAAACAAAACCAGCCTGACAGCTCTGACTGATTGTCCCCATTCATAAAACTGCATCTTAATACCTAATCCTCCCCACCACTGCCAGGCAGGCAGTTCCATTGTTGAAAAGATTAAACTATTATCCCATGCAAACACCAATCTCTAATTTTTAAATGTTAGGCTGGAGTCTTCCAATGATGGAAAATGCCAGGATGCATGGGACTCTGTATTCCCTGCAGTTTCATGGCCAATATGTTTAAAACTCATTAAATACAAGCCACTGCCTCATTCATTCCTTCTGTAGGTGAATTAGTGTCCCCTCCCCCAGTCCAGTCTCAGCTGCTTTGTAACTCAGAAATGAAAGTGAAGCATCTTTTGTTTTGCTTTTAAAATGTTTTTGTGGTGGGTTTGCTTTGCTTTTTTTTTTTTTTTAATTCTGCTTGAGTCACAGGCTAAAATTATAGTTGATTTTGGACTATTTACAGCACAAGGATTTTAATAGCAGGCACTCACTGAAAACTCAAAGAACAGTCCCCAGACTTGGACAAGTTAAACTCTTTGCTACTGGGCCTTGCTAATACCAACTTTTTCCCATGGATTGGTATCAGACATGATCTAAGTGAGGTGCATTTTGAGTCAGATTCCCTCTCTCCCAGAAGAGCACACTGCTTGGCTGACTCAGGCACCTTCCTGAAAACTCATTTTTACCACATTGTGTCTTGGAGCACTGTGGGTTTTATCAAATCTGCAGTGAAAGCTGTGATAACACCCCAACACAAGTTTTAAATTAACCCTCTGTGGCTTAGGGGAATCTAATGTAGAACAGATTTAAGTAGCTTGAGCTACAGTCAGAGAGCCCCATGAGGTTGTGTTTGGCCAGCTCAACACTTGCTAAAGAATGACTCATTTAATCTTTGTCATCATGGGAGATGGGGCATGGTGAGCCACACAAGAGCCTGTGTGGAACAGTGAAGCTTTGTGCAGGCAGTGGGGCACTGCTGTGAGCCCTGAGCAGGAGCACAGGGTGGCTGCAGACGTTGTGCTGTGTGAGCAGGGGCAGCAGCAGCCCGAGCTTGGGGTGGATCATGGGGCCATGGGGTGGGACATGGGGTCCTGGGGTGGTACATGGGGCCATGGGGTGAGTCATAGGGTGATATGTGGGGCCATAGGGTGGATCATGGGGTCATAGGGTGCATGACAGGATGATATGTGGGGGCATGGGGTGGATCATGGGGTCCTGGGGTGGTACATGGGGTGATTCATAGGGTGGTACATGGGGCCCTGGGGTGGTTCATGGGGTGATATGTGGGGGCATGGGGTGGATCGTGGGGTCATGAGCTGGATCATGGGGCCCTGGGGTGGATCATGGAGTGGTACATGGGGCCTTGGACTGTGACATGGAGCCCTGGACTGGTACATGGGGCCCTGGGGTGGTTCATGGGGTCATCATTCATTCCTGTCACTTGCTGGAACTGCTGAGCTATTGCATGCAAGACTTGGGAAGTCAGCCTGGTCTAGAGACAGAGATTAAACAAAGATACAGGGCCTAAGGAAATGCCCTGCTTAGCTGAGATTTATGAGCCATGGTCAGATGTCACTTGAAACTGCCCAAACAGAGGGGGGTGGGCACGGGGCCTCCTGGATGTGCTGGAGAGCTCTCCTTTCCCATGCACATGTGTCCCTGCTGCAGGCTGTCCTTTCCCATGCACGTGTGTCCCTGCTGCAGGCTCTCCTTTCCCATGCACGTGTGTCCCTGCTGCAGGCTCTCCTTTCCCATGCACGTGTGTCCCTGCTGCAGCACAGCTGTGGGAGTGATGCCTGCAGCCTCAGGTGCCAGGCTTTCCCTTGGTGCTCCTTGCTTTGGCTTTTTTTCCATTGGTAAAAAGAATTCTGCAATTTTGCTTATTTCACATCTTCAGTTTAAAAGAAGAAACAGTGGTTTGCTATGTGGACTTGGCTTTTTCTGTACATTTGTTACTGAGCTGAGGTGAGGAACTGAGTCTGCATGGTGGGGCTGTGCAGATCCCTGGGTTTGATCCAAAGCTGCTTGGGGAGTCTCTTGCTGACAGAATGCCTCTCCTCTATAGCAGGAAAGGACTCTGAAGGGAAACTCTCAGGTTTTCATAAGGCAGCATCTCTCTGCTCTGCCTGAAGTATGAATGGGACTGAGTTAATGGCTTGTGATTTCTGCTCCTGCCTGTTCTGGAAGTGAAGGGTAAGGTCCTTCACTTCTCCTCACTAGGTGCTTTTCAGAGCTAAAAAGAGCCAAACTCTTCTCAGTATCCAAACTGGGAAGAAGATAAAGCAGAAATGCACAGATTATAGTGCTCTGAATTACCAGGAATGACCTGTGGGATGAGGGTCTGTCCTCTCTCTCCTATTTCTCCCAAAGAAAGGTTCAAGAAGTGCCAGGTCACCAGGGCCAGTTGTCCCCTTTGGCACAGCTGTGTTGCTGTGCCAGGAGGTGACTGGGAAAACAGCCAGCCATGAAGTGTGGAAATCCCTGGAATGCTGACTGTCTTCATCTCAAGGAGGGGATCTTCTCCTGGTACATTTTGTCTTGAAAACATTTTATTAAGGGGAAAAAACCCGAGCTGCAGGGGCTGGAAATGGCAGGCAGGCAGGCAGGGAGATGATTTCAGAGGAGAAAAATGCTCCTGCACCTCCCTGCTCCTCCCAGGCAAAGGAGCTGCCAGCCTGCCCGTGGCATCTCATCCATCACGCTGTCACCCGGGCTGCCCGGGTTCACACCTGTAACCTTTGCCTCAGAGCTGTCTGGGGCTGTCCCCGGGGCTGTTTCTGGCTGAAAATGCCCCCGTGGGCTGTGGGGGAGGTGGGGAGGGGCTGGGGCTGCTCGAACCTGCAGGGCTGGCAGTGGGGAGCGTGGGGAGGGCGCCCTGGGAAGCCTCAGCTCCCCCTGGCAGGGCTGTGCTGCAGCCTGGGGACGCCTCTGCCCTGGCAGGGAGCAGCAGCACAGCTCCTCCTGCCCTGGGAGTGCTGGCACTGCCCCCAAACACACAGAAAATCTGCTTCTGGCAGGGATCCCTAGGGCTGGATTTGCTGGTTAAGAAGATTTCTGCTCACCTTTGTGTGATGCAGAGACCTCCCAGAGCTCCAAGCATTTCCTTCCTAAATGCCGGGGCTCAGGCTCTGTTTTGAAATAACCCTTCCTCTCCCCATCGACTCAAGATGTTCAGATTTTCTATTTAATAGAAATGTTTTGCTGTTTTCCAGATGCCATAGCAGCTTATTCTCGTGGTTTTTCCTAGAGCAGAGCACATCAGAAGGGCCTCATGCCCATCCCAAAGCTGCAATCCCACCCTGCTGCAGTGGCTGAAGGTGGGCTGGTGCCTGCTGAGGCTCTGAGCTGCCCACAGAAACAACACCCAGGCAGGAGATAAAAAACACACCTGGAGGAGAGAGGAGTGGGTGCCAGCTGCCTTTGAAGTGAGTGTGAGTATCTGCATAGAGGGAGTGCTCTCTGAATTAGGGGAAAGCACTCACTGCCAGGATCCACTCTCAGGCCAGCAAGTCCCACTCTTGGTGGTTATTGGATCATTTATAGAGCACTTCAAAGGTACCGGGGCTCTCTGCAAGAAAATACTGGGGGAAATCACTCCTCAGAAAGTCTGCACTATGACCTTACAAGCATTAAATCCCCACCTCTCCCTTTTTGCTGTCACCTGGACCCCCCTTCTCTTCCAAAAGTCTCCCAAGGTCCCTTTTCCTTCCCTCATCAGTTGCTATATTCCCATTACACATAAATTTATGGATTAAAGCTCTCCCTGATATTTAAGAGCATGCTGCTGTGCATGAGGGAATCAATTTCATTTCTTAGCCACCAAATATTTACAGATATTTTATTTTTAAAAAACATTCTTGCTCCTCTTTTTGTTGTCGTTTTGTTTTGCTTGTTGGTGTTTGTTTTCTTTTAATTTTTCTTTCTCCTTTTAACCTCTCAGCTTCACGGGAAGTGGGATCTGGGTGGCTCAAGTATTTCTGCTATCAGGGCTGTAGTGTTTGCTGAAGATCAAAGGAACCTTTTCAAACATCATTGTTACCCTTAAGAGGTGGCAGCCGCATTTTAAGTAACCAACCTTTTCATCCGAGGCACGGGTGATTGAGACGCACCGAGTCCAGCGGAGGGGGCTGGATTTCAGTTCCTTTCTGGTCAGTTTGGGCAGCCCAGCTCTCCTGCAGCCGGAGCCCCCAAGGGACGATCCGACCTTTAGTACGAATTTAGATCTGCACTGAGACTTCTCTAAATTATGGCTGCCAGAGGTCCTGGGGTCACAGCTCTCCATCATCAGAGCACTTCCAGCTCCCAGCACACTCCCAGTGTGGGAGAAGGGATGCAATTATTGATGTTGATTAAAAAAAGAAAAAAAAAAAAAAAAGCTGGATGTGAACTGAATGTAAAAATGACAATCTGCTGGGGCATGTCTTCGTTTTGACTGCTGTGTATTAGAGATGCTTCTGACAAAATATAAATGGCACCACCTAAATTTCTGGTGTAGGACAAAAAATTAGCTCTGAACATGTCCCAGATGGTGTTTCTGCCACCTTCTAAATGGTTAAAGTAGAAGAGCTGCTCTCTTTGCCTAGATAAACAGGGTCTCTGTGTGAATAGCTTGCAACCCCCAGCCATAATCCCTCTCTGATCTCTGGTTATAAAAATGATAGATGGAATGTAAACTCCATAAAGATTAGTAATCACCAAAAGAGTAGAAAAAATATTGGGAAGAGTTGTAAGGTTTTTCTGCATTCCTGAGGAATTCTGCAGGGATTCCTTTTCCTTGGTGGGGCTTGTGCTGTTCCCCAGCTCATCTCCTTTCAAACTTGCTGTCTGGAGATGCTCATGGAGGATTTTCAAGTATTTCTGAAGAAGTCTGGCATGGATTCAGTGTAACCTCGTGTAAATGACTGCTGCTCACCCCTTGTGAAGCAGGGCAACAGGATGTGTGTGCTTGTCAAAGAATTTGGGGCTTTTCTGCTGGCTCAGGTCGTGTGTGGTGCTCTCAGGGAAGGAGTTCTGACTCCAAAGCATCTCTGCTCTCTGGCAGAACAGCAACTCTCTGTCATGCTATACATTTCAGAGTGTTCATGTGGAATCCTTTTTTCCCAATCTTTAGCACAGCAGGCAGAACTTCCAAACACAGCCATTGATCTTTGTGTCTCGTGCTGCACACCCGATTTTCAGGAGTTCACAGTTTACCTTAAAATGTACCCATTTTAGAGTGTACAAATGCAGGTTGTAAGTCACATCCCTCTCCAAAAGAAAAACCCAAGCTCAGTCCTTCAGTACAGTTTTGAAATACTCTGGGGCTAAAAAGTGTGAAGGTGGATCTTCCCAAAAATGGGACAGTTGGGAACTGGGTTATGACAGCTGCAGCCTTTGAAAAATCCAACCCGCTGCATATGTGGAATATTTGCTGGTTTTGAAATTAAGTTTCTGCTGGTTGGTGACAGTAAGGCACTTTGGGGAAGTGGAAAATGCACCCAACAAGAGATGGTCCCATCCTTTGGGGTGGGATGGGGTCTTGGGAGGAAGGTCCCAAGTCCAGCTGGTGCAGGTGCTTTGGTGGGACAGGGAATGTCTACAGGGAACAAACCATCAGGCACTTGTGGAGTGGCTGAGCCGTGCCTGGGCTCTGAGCTGAGGGATTTGGGGGAAATGAGGAGATTGTTTCACCTACACCTGTGCAGGGTTTTCCCAGGTACCTCCCAGCTCTGCAGGGCCCTTGGACCGTGTTCAGAGCAGCTGTGTCAGGTTGAACAGCTCCAGGGACAAAGTCAGGCTTTCATTAGGAGGAAGGTGTTTGAGGTGTGCTGCCAAGATGGTGTTTTATTGCAAATTATCAATGTAAGCTGCAGCAGAGACCACCCAGACTCTTCCCTGAGAACATGGCTGTGCTTTGAAACTGCTGTGGGATTCTGTTGCCATCCTGCCCCTGCAGTGGGTACAAGCTGCTGCCATGTGCTGTTGCTGAGTCTTTTTCCTGTTCTCCTAGGAGAGTTTTACTTCAACATGTTTGCAGTCTGATTGTATCTGCTTTCCAGCTGGGAAACTGGGGTGCAGGCAAGCAATCCTTCCAAGACCACGTAGGAAACTCATGAAAATCAAGAACTTAATCCAGACTCCAGATAAGCACTTAAAATATTTTGGTTTTTTTCTTTTTTTGCTGCTGATTACTGCAGCTCATTTATCTTTCCTGACAAACTCAGCCATCCCCATTGAAAATCTGGATTTGGCTGGAGACTACTCCAGCAAAACATTTGGGATTTTGCCCTGACAAGATCTGTAAGGCTGGCTGAAACAGCACAGCTTATGCATGCTCTAAGAATTAGAAACTCTGCTTTAAGTGCATTGACCTGTCTTTCTCTCCTGAAAAACAGATGGATCACTTTCAGTTCTGGCCTAATGACACTCCACTTGGCTATACATCATTACTCCTAATATTAGGAACTCCTGCCTTAAATCAGCAAGAGCTGGATGTGCCTTTCAGCAGCCTGCAGTGCTTACCTGTGTTAACAGCCTCACACAGAAATAGCTGTGCTTCCACATGCCTGGCTTGTGCAGTCTCACAGGGAGGGCTATTCCTTAAATGGGTTAGGAGAGCTTAAAAAAAACAAACTCCAAAAGAATTGTTTACACCCCTTTTTATAGCTGGGTCAGTTCACAACCTGGTTCCACAAACGGCTCTGCTGGCACAAGCAGAAGGGGGAGAGGGGTGAGCACTGATGGTGTCAGTGCTGCTGCCAAGCACAACATGTTGTGAAGCCACAGCCTCAGTCCCTCCTGTGTGGGGAGCAGGTCCCCTGCACTCCCTGCAGCCCCAAACACCATCCACAAACACCAAAGGGACTCTGACGCTTCCTCTCCCAAAGCCAGCCTGCAATAATAAGGGTTTGATAAACACCCCAGAGCACTTACTCTGCTTTTTCAGGGAGCTGCAGGCCAGGGAACAGCCAGAGAGACATGAAAGAGCAGAAGCAGAATGGAGTGTAATTAACTTTAAACCCTGTGAAACTCCTGCTGCTGTGTGTGGCAGGCTCACTTTGGAACACAGTTGGGTTTGGGGCAACTTCTAATCTTGGTCTCAAGTCAAGGCTTGTCCGGAGAAAGCGTGCGTGCCTTTATTAGCATGCAAATCACATTTCCTCCCTATTGCACTGTCTCTGCATCCCTCCCTCCAGAGCTGCTCAGTAGCAGCAGGCAAGGACTAATTAAATTGCTTTATTCAGCCTCGGAGTGCAGAGCCCAAGCAGGAATGCCAATGGGCACACGCCCCTGCCCTCTCTGCTGCCACAAGGAGTGTGGCAGGCCTGGCCTTCACCTCATCAGGCAAGGAATAAATCCCCTGCCATGAAGATGAGGATGTCAGGCACTATATGCATAAATCATATGAGGAGTTTCCAAGTGGCTTTCATCTTGGGAGTCCTTATGAGTTCAGAGCTATGGATCAATCCAGAGTGGATACCTTTCAGCAGTAATTCCACATCTGAAGATCTTTAATGATGTGGCTCCCTTAAATAAGATTCTAAAAGCCCAAGCCAGCTGAAATGGTAGCACACAATCAAGTTAATTACTTTAATTACTATGAAATTATCAGACAGTGTATTTGTAATTTTAATCTCCTAATCCGCAAAGTACCTTTTTCCCTTTAGTGCTCCTAAAGAAAGTAAAATAGCTTTTGGTTTCCTTGCCAGCTTTTCAAGGATCTTTGAAAACTGAAAAGAAACCTCCCACAAATAGCCTGGCTGTGATTATGAGGTTTCTTTTTTCGTTATTTAAAATATCATCCTCTATATGAATGCAAAGCATTTAAAAGCAGTAATAGGATCTATCCCAGCAACCAGGCATTTGAGTTTGAGATTTCTTGGGTTACTTGGGCTGTACAAAGGTAATGCACAACGTAAACCTTCCCTAAAGTGCTGAGGAAATTGGAGCTTATGGCAAGGGAAAACCAGTAGCCAGAGAAGGAGCCCAGGGCTGCTCTCTGTTATGCTTCCAGCTGCCTTATTTGAAGTGTTAGGGCTGCAAAACTGCACTCAAAGTTCTGCACTGAAGGACCCAAAAGTGCTTCCCCCTGGTATGAACAAGGGCTCCTGACCTCCAGGCCTGCAGCACTTCTGCACTTCAGCTCATCCTCTGGGTCAGTCCAAGATTCTCCAGCGTGTCAAGGCTGTGTGTAGAGAAACATCCCTCCTGATGTCTGCAAGCTCCTCAGCTGCCGGCCTGGAGAGCCCCTCAGCTGCCCTGAGAGGAGAGCTGGCCATGGCCCTTCCATTCACCAGCCCCTGGAGCTGAGTTTAGGGCTCACTGTGCTTCTGAACTGACACACCAGCAGTTCTTGTGCTTGCTGTTTGAGCTCCTGGAAAGGGAAGAGGCTGGGCAGAATATATGGGATTTTCACTGAAGTCTATTGGGTTTATGGGGTCCAAGCAGGGCTTAGCTGTTAAATCCATTTTTTACAAACTTCAAAATGCACCTACATTGGATGGTTGAGCATCTTACAGCTTTTATTCTTACCATTCCCCTATGACTGCTACTCCTTTTCACTTTGAGTTGATGTAAAGAGGGAAAGAAAAAGTTCAGTGATGTGTCCAAGGTCATGCAGGGAAGCAGTAGTGAAGGGATTGAGCCTCAGAAATAATTTAAGTTCTTGGCTGTGGCACCATCTCTCTCTGTGAGGTCTGAAACAGGCTCATTGCTCTTCTGTTGTGGAGAAAGCACCTATTTTCCTATTTGTTACCTCTTCCTACAGGAGGGAATTATTTTTAAGCACAAAACAGCTGGCTGTTCCTATTAAGCTACTGTAGGAATAATCTGCATGGAAAAAAAACCTCAGATGCTTTCCCAAATAGGAAGTAATTTAGATTTCAGATTAATGGCTGTGACAATGGAAATAAATAAAATCTTTTCCTGATATGGAGCCCAAACCATGGGTTGTTCTTATCGATGGTGGACACAGGTGTGAAATGTGTCTTGTGCTGCACACGGGGAGCACACACTAAAGAAAGGCACAAATATCCCTTCAGTGCAGAGCTCCCAGCCTGTGGTGTGCTTTTAGTGTGGGAGTCAGCTGGTGCTGGTGAATGATGACAACTCCTGCTCTTGCAAGCCTTCCTCTCTTGCAGGCACTCTGCCCTGATCCCACTCAGGGAAATGAATCCTTTTCCCAGAAATGAGAGCAAGAATGAAAGGCAGGGAGGATCAGGGCACTCACTGAGCTGTTCTCTCTGGGACCTGTAAATCCTCAATCCTGGCTGTGAAAGGAGCTTCACAAAATGAAAATTAAGGTTTGGGGTGCACAGTGGGGATGGAGGAGCCAGCACAGGGAGCAAGCCCAGGTCTGGGGCAGGGGTGGCACTCCAGGCTGTCTGGGGCAGTCTGCAAGGAGCTGAGCTGAATTCCGCTGTGTCAATGCCCTGTGGGTGAGATGGTGCCAGCCTTCATGGGGACAGCAGGGCTGTAATCCAGGGCTTTCTTCACAGGCCTCTGCTCAAACAGAGAATTTCTGTTTTGTGCAAGCCTTGAGCTGTACATGGTCAGCAGCACAACCTGAGCACCTCAGGTTGCACACAGCAGATGGGGAGCAGTGTGCCTGCAGTGCCAGGGAGCCTGGGAGGGACAGCAGGGGAGAGGCTTGCTCAGATCTGGATTTTGTGGCAGAAGGGCAGCTGGGATGTGTGCATGGAGCGTTTCTTACTTTGCATTGCATGAAGGCCCTCAGCATTCCCCATGTGTCCTGCTCTCTGATAAGGTTAACAGGATAAAGAAAATGTTACCAAATGCATTCTAACAGATGACTGCAATTTGCACTCAGCTGTTAAGCTGCTGGCTTTTTTCTGTCTTAGAAACTGCAGAATGGGAAAGCCTAGCCTGTGTTATCGAGAGGGCTGAGATGAAAGTGCAGAGGCAAGCTCCACAAATTTCTCTTGCACTTGGTCAAACTACAAATAATCAGATTAAGCCATAACTGTATAAATGGGGCTTGAGTGTGTTTGCTCTGCTGACTTGGTCATGCATTCAGGACGTTCAGACTGGTGTAACTCCAGCCCAGGAGGTATTAGTCACGCTGGGAGGACTTCAGTGAATATAAGAGGGCTTCATCTGGGCAGTTTCCAAGGCAACTCTTGCTAATATTTCATTACAATGCTCCTGCCCTCTGCAAGTCCCATGGATTAGGACTGGGAATCTCAGAAAGAAGAGTTGATTGTCAATATTGTGCTTGGATTGAATGTATCCCAGAGGGAAAAAAAAAAAAAAAGGTAAAGCATTTCCCTTAGGCAGAGCCACAATGCACAGCTGGAGCTAAACTCTGTCTGTCATCCAGCACTGCCTTGTGCCCTGAGGAGAGTCCTGGGTAGCAAATACTCTCCCTCTTTCCAGCTGTGAAATAGATGGAAAATGCAGGTATGCACTCATCCTGATCCGTGTGGAGAGGCAGAGCAGCAGAGCTGTGCCAGCTCCCATTCAGGGTGGCTGCAGCACAGCCTGCCCCAGGGCAGGCTGGTGCCCTCAAACGGGGGGACAGGGCCACCCTCACACCTCAGGGCTGTGGCTGTCACTGCTGTTTGCTGGCTCTGTGCACCTTCCCCTAACTGTGCTCCTTGTCACTGACTCGAGAGCTGTTGCTGATTCCCTTGGGGAGCCACAGCCTCTGTGTGCTGGACTGGGCATCCTCTTCCTCTGGGAAAACAAGGGAAAATAAAAGGGCCTCTGCTGGTGTGGGATATTGCTTGAGATGTTCTTTCCTCTGGGCCAGCAGCGGGGCTCTGGTGCTTGTTCCTAATTACACTTTTCATTAGCTGTGTATTATTTCTCATTAATGAAACAGGATTTAATAGGAGAATGGCAATACAACTATCCTGTATGGCAGAGATTAGAAATGCTACTGGGTTTTTATCTGCTACCAGTAATTTCCAACTGGAGATGATGTTGGTGGAAGCCAACAAGGGTATGTCATGACCCCATGCCTGAAGAGTATTTATGTGCACATAGCCACAGGGCACAGAAACAGCCCCGAGTGAAGTAATCTGTGGGAGGATGAACTTCCAGGCATTCAGAGAAGTTACAATGACATAGCAGGAGAAGTCCTATTCTCTGAGTCAGGCTTGAGTCAGTTTCCCATTTGCAGTGCTGGATGTGTCCCACCTTTCAGACAAGGAGCAAAAGCATGTTCTGTCTGTGTGTCTGTGTGTCTGCAGTTTGCCCCCAGTGCTCTGTCACACTCAGGGGAGTGTGTAACCCCAGTGTCACAGACATCTTTTCATGAGAATCCTTTCCTTGGCAGTTTTCCCTCCTGAGAAGCTGAGAGGCCTCAGGAACAAATGTAACCAATGGTTATCTGCTGCTGTGCAATGCAACAGGTGCATCTGGGATTGGTCTCATGGGGTTGTTTCTAATTAATGGCCAATCACAGTCCAGCTGGCTCAGACAGAGAGTCTGGCACAGCTGCCTTTGTTATCACTCCTTTCTATTCTTAGCTTAGCTAGCCTTCTAAGATGAAACCTTTTCTTCTATTCTTTTAGTACAGTTTTAATGGAATATATATCATAAAATAATAAATCAAGCCTTCTGAAACATGGAGTCAGATCCTCGTCTCTTCCCTCACCCTAAGACCCCTGTGACCACGGTCACACCCCAGCATTGCTCTGGTTTTCACCCTGAGCACACTCACTCACCCCCCTGCTTCCTCCATGGATTGAGCTTGACACAGAGCTCTCGGTCCTCCTGCAGTGCTGAACAAGAACCAAAGCTCACCCCAGGAGTAGCTGCACTTTTCTGGTGGGTGAACTGATCTCTGTTGACATGTCAGCTCGTTAAATCTGCAGGGCCCTTCTGGCTGAAGGCAGGGCTGTGTGGCACATTTAAAGCATGATTTAGTTATTAACAGAAAAGCAGCTGTGCTCCTGTTTGAGCTGTGCAAAGAAAAACACACAGCTAGTGATGACCCAGCCCCGAGCGTGCCTAGGAGACAGCACTTAGGTGTGTTTTCCATGTGCCCCAGAATAATACAGAGTTCAGGCTTTAAAAGAAAGTATTTGGGACCTTGCCAGGTAGACAGACAGTATGAATGAAACACCTGTTCTGGCTTTGGGAGGGTTTTGGAACCATTTGATTACTGGGAAGGTACAGGCTGACCTTAAAGGGAATTGAATTCTCTGGTGTAGAGTAACATGTCCTGCTGCATTATGAATCTTCTTGATCTCTTGGTGAAAATGTCCACAGCAGACAAAACACAGATGGCTGCTGCTTTTGGTTTTAACTGAAAGGTGCTGCTTGGGCATGGCAAATTGACCAGCTCTGTCTCAAAACAGTCTTTTTCAATTTTGAATAAATGTTAAAGGAGGAACACTATAAAGGAAACAAAGATAAAACACATTAAAGTAATTCTACCGAGAGAGGAAAAACAACTGCTCATTCCAGATGCCTCCAAATCTGGTTCTTGCCAATCCTCCTTGGTACTTGGCAGTTTTAGGGGGTTGCATTTTCACATGGTGTAATTCAATTCCAAAAAAGATATAAAGAATTGGTGTCTTTCCTAGAGTTGCTTCCTGTTGAATCACCTTATCAGTCTGGTCTGGTTTGTCCAGTCTTAACTATTTCTGTCAATGTGGCAAAACCAGCACTGGGAATACTTTCATAAAAGCAGACTACAGCAGATGGTAGTGTGATGAGTTTGGTCATCCCCTCTGGATTTGGCTTTATGTGTTCCTAAGAACCAGTCTGAGAAACCAAGGCAGATCCTGGTAAATTCCTCATGCCTTCAACAAAACTCTCCAGCCCTTTCCCACTGCAGATTCAAGCTGTGCCCCAGCTCCCCTGATGCAGAAGGGTTTAAAAAGCTGTAATTGAGCTGTCAGTTTGAAGAATAAACAGGGGAAATGTACTTTAGGTCTCTGTTTGGGGCTGTTTGCAGAACTGTCTGTATGTGCATGCGTGGGGGTCTGTGTGAACAGGAGGGGAGCTCCTTTGAGCCTCTGTGAACTCAGCAAACCTCACATGGGACCTGCTGATGCCTTTTGTGGGTTTGTTTTACAACCTTCTCAGGTAGAGTCTGTGGAGACTGTAAAATTAGAAAGCTGGAGATGTGCTTGAAGGATATTGATTGCACTTCTGGTTTGTGTTAGTCAACTCCAGCTCATGCAGAATTAGTTCTTAGCTCCTGGTAGCTGCTCCTGACACACTTGAGTCAAGGCACAACACCCTTATAAATGGTGTGGAGTTCTGGGGTCAGCACAGAGCACAGCTCAGGAAACACCTTCCTTCACACAGCCTGCTGCAGGGTAGCAGGAAAGTGATTAAATCTTCCCTGAGATAACGTGTCCCTGACCCTACACCATACAAAAACCATATGCTCACTCATTTCTCTTGGCTCAGGCCCTGCTCTCAGTGATGGCTCTGGCTGTGGTGCTGCCTTGGTAGGAAATACTGCAAGGAAATGGGTCTTTCTCCATTGGCCATATGTTGCTTTTCCTGGAGTGAAAAAACTCCTTACATTTCTCTGTGTAATAGACAAGATAAAACCAGAGAATTTATTCACAGGAAGCAGAATGTGTCTGTGTCACTGCTGAATTACTCACTTCTGGCTGTGGGATGCTTCCCTGCGCTCCTGCTGTAGGGTAAAAGGCTCTGCATAGACAGGAAAACTCTCACTTGTAACTTGCAGAATCTTTGTTCAGATTTAGGAACTGGGTTCCCTCATAGAGGTAAGCTCTACAGCTTGCTTGAAGAAGGAGCTTGTGGTTTCTGGTGGCAGCTTTTGGCAAGCTCCTCATGGTCCTGCAGTTTTTAGGGAGGCAAAAGTAAAACCCTCAGTGGAACTGGGATGCCTTTAGCGGGTGCAGATGGATAACAGCATGGCTGAGGTCGTGTTACTACATGCAGGCTCACAGAAGATTGGAGCAGGAATGCTACAGGCTGGATTCTTTTTTTTTTTTTTTCCAGTTCTCTCTGCATTCACTGGTCGTGGTTTGGGTTTAAAATGAAAAGTCTCTTCTGCTTCAACACCTCTTATTTGAGAGCATGTCGCTGTGACCAGCTTTGTGAGGCCGAGCCAAGAAGCACCAGTGCGAGGCTCAAGAAACCAGTAAAATTCAAAGAGGGATCAGAGCAGTAAAGGAATGGCAAATGTCCAGGGATGTTGAAATTTATGCTTAGAAAAAGCTCTTAAGTGGAAGAAAGGCTTCACTACTCAAGCTCAGTTCTAGCTGTTATAAATCTTTTCTGGGAGCAGAGTATTCCTCAGCCACCCATGGGGGTTTTCACAGGAAATTTTTGCTGCTGGTGACTCTCAGGTGAGGTGTTAGGCCAGATGGGACTCACGTCCAAATTTGTAAATATGACTTTTTTTCTTGAGTGTGGCTAAAAAGAGATGGCATCAGGGAAGGAGTTTAAGTTGTTAACCTCAACTTTTTGGTTAACCTCTAAATTGAACGTTTAGCAATGTTAGAAACTCTCTTTCTTCCTGTGCTGGATAAAGACCTTCAGAATGCCCTGTCTTTAAAGTATTTCAATTGCTTCTTGGAAAACTTCAGATCCCCTCAGTTACAGGTAGCCTAAGTATGATTTCAGTCTTCAAACTGTCTTTGGCTGTGCAGTCAACTGGAGGCCAGTTCAGACTGCAGAAGGGTCATTTTTTCTGCGTGGTGCTCTTGAGTCTGTGCCACAAAACCCACGTGCTAACTGGGATTTCACTTTCCTTAATTGCATTTTGGAAGGGAGATTAATTATATTACCACTAGAGGGATTACAGATATTAGACTGGCCCAAGTGTTTTGCCCTGAAACTCTTGTGGGGGTGGGAGAAAGTTATTTTCCTAATCTGTGCCCTGCTTTCCTTGTTAACTCTTTTTGCGTATTTACAGGTGCCATGGGGTGTAAGTAGCTAATTAAATATGGCATTTGATAAAGTTGAAGGAAGTTTTAATTCCTGTCCTGTGGAGTATTGGTCTCCCCCACATAAACACGTTAGTTAACGATTACTGCAGAGCAGAAGTATTTTCAAAGGTGGCTGTTCCCAGCAGAACCTACTCATTTTCAAGCACGGTTTAAAGGGCAAAGACTGTCTGTTCTCTTGATAAGAATTTGTTTTTTAAAGGTTCTATTTAGCTTTTAAAGGATACATTCATCCGCTTGGAGATAAGATCTTCCATTAAGTGCGGAAACCGGGGGAAAGGTCTCCAAAGAGACGGGCGAGCAGGAAGGGGTTAAAAGATGTCTGAAAGCGCTTTAGGAAATCTTTCTGACTGAATGGGTTTGGCGGCCTGTGCTTCAGTGCTTCCTCACCATGTGGAACCGGGCACCTCTCCCCGCCCTGGCTCTCAAATCCTGATGTCATGACAATGTGATCCCCGGGAAACAGCTGGCACTGGATGCTCCCCATGGCGCGGGGCAGGAAAGGAATGGGAGAAATGGCAAATCCTCCCCCTCCCGATGCTCGGAGCCACCAGCATTCCCGAGCAGCACCTGGCTGGAGGGCTGCCAGTGCCCCCATGCCTGCAGAACCCTGAGGAAACCTGACAATAAATCCATATATACACTTATATTCGTTTATACACTTAAATCCATATATATCCACTTCTATCCATGGTGGATATAAGTGGATATATAAAAATATATATAAAACATATATAAATCTATTAAATATATATATATGAATATATATATATATATAAAAATATATATATATATTTTTATATATATATATTTTTATATATATATATATATATATATATATATAAATCCATATATACATTTGTATCCATGGTGCTCCACATACAGCAAGAGGGATCTTTCAAAAGTCCCTAGAAGTGCTGAAATCAGTGTAATTGCAGAGCCTGGCTGGTACATACCATGTGGAAATTCAGTTTATGGAGCTATATATTTGAGCTGCACACATCACAATGGGTTTTTTGGGGTTTTTTTGGGGTTTTTTTTTGTGGGTTTTTTTTTTTTTTTTTGATTGTTTGTTTTCTTTTTAAAGCTTTTCATACTTAAGACAGTAGCTTTTCCAAGAGGACTGGTACCTCCTGTCCATACAGAATAAGAGACAAAGAGGATGATGTGATGCAAAGACCAAATGCCCAGCAGCAGCCTGTGAAGATCTGGACATGCTTTAGAGCTGGTTTTGCTTCCTGTGGGGCTCAAATACCGCAACAATCCAACTGTTTGGAGTCCAGACCTGGTCTCTTGGTATGTCCTACTTTAAAGATGCAGTCTTGTCCAGTTCAGGCACAACATTTCGTGTGTATTATTGAATTCTTGGATTTTAAAACAGCCTGTGTTTGCCAGAAAATCAAAGCAGTGGTTTGATGAGTTAATTTATGCGTTGCTCTGTATTTATGTTCAGGTTTTTATCTGTTAAATGTCTTCCCCCCCCCCAGCAGCATATAAAGAGCTGACGGTGCATGTGTCACAGCACGGAGGGGATTGTCCATGGGCAGCCAGGGGATGGGAGAAAGTTGGGTTATCTCTGAGCTGCTTCCTTCCCCCTTAGGTGAGAAGCTAAAGCCATTTCCCCAAAGCCATCCTTTCCGGGGAAAGTGGAAGTAAAATTTTCACTGCCCAAATTAAATGAGAACCCACAGCGTACCTCGAGGAGCGCGAATTGGTCTTGGTCAAGCCCAGTTCCTCTGTTTTGTTAATTAGTAATCGAGTTTTTCCTGCAGATAACCCGATCTATCGGTTAATGGAGTTTACCGTACTAAAACCCCAGCGAGCCGCCGCGGGCAGCGCAGCCCCGCAGACACAATGGGCACATTGTTCCCTGGGGAGGGGGCGGCATCCTTCACCCCATTCCTCCTTTGCCGGGGGTTTGCAAAGGGTTAACCGGGGCGGCGGGGCCGGGGGTTCCCGGGGCGGTGAAGGGTTAACCGGGGCGGAGAGACCGGGGGTTCCCGGGGCGGTGAAGGGTTAACCGGGGCGGAGAGACCGGGGGTTCCCGGGGCGGTGAAGGGTTAACCGGGGCGCAGAGACCGGGGGTTCCCGGGGCGGTGAAGGGTTAACCGGGGCGGAGAGACCGGGGGTTCCCGGGGCGGTGAAGGGTTAACCGGGACGGCGGGGTTGGGGGGTTCCCGGGGCGGTGAAGGGTTAACCGGGACGGCGGGGCTGCCCGGCCCCTCCCCGCAGCCGGGGCTGAAGTAGCGCGGCGGCGGCGGAGAGGGGCAGAGCCGAGCGGAGCCGGGCCAGCGGAGCCGGTGCCGCAGCGCTGCCCGGCCCCGCCGAGCGAAGATGGCGAAGGCGGCGGAGCGGGGCGGTGCGCGGCTCCTGCTCCTGCTGTCCTTGCTGTCCCCGCTGTCCCGCTGCCCGCCGCCGCTGCCCAGCCGCCCGCCTCCTTCCCTAGCGATGTGAACGGGCACAGCCTCCACCCGCCCTACTTCAACCTGGCCGAGGGCACCCGCATCTCCGCCACCGCCACCTGCGGCGAGGAGCCGGCGGGCGCCGGGAGCCGGCGCGCCGTGGAGGATCTGTACTGCAAGCTGGTGGGGGGCCCGGTGGCCGGGGGGGACCCCAACCAGACCATCCAGGTACGGCCGGGCCGGGGGACGAGCGCACGGAGCCCCGCTTTGTGCGCGCCGGTGCCGCCGCCGACGGGCAGCGGGGCTGGGCGGGCACGGCCCCGCTCCCCCCGGGGTTCGCACGCAGCCCCCGGGCGGAGCGGCCGCGGGTGGGTCCGTGCCTGGGGGCGCAGGGAGCGCTGGTCCTGGGGCATCCATCCCCCGGAGCAGCGGGGCTGGGGGCACGCACGTGTTCGGAGTTGCTCACATGGAACGCGGCTCGCTGGGCTCTCGGGGCGTTCTTTTTAAAGTTGTGGGTTCTTTGTGTTTATAAAATCCCGGGCAAACCAGCACCTAAATCCCCACCTAAATCCCCTTTGGTAGTCAGGGAATCGTTACGGTGAATGTGATGATGATTGCTTTGGTGCGTCCCGAACTGATAATATTTACACTGATGTGTTTTAACTCGGTGTGTTCGGTGGGGCATTGGGATGAGCAGAGGGGAAAGTTACAAGAGTGGATTTTACAAGCCAGCGTCAGGTGATTTATCTCAGGGGTCCCATTTTAAGCTGCCCAGAGGGAGCTTGCAGCCAGGAATGCGGACGGTAAAAGCCGCAGTGCACTGAAACAGCCATGACTCCCTTGAAGGGAGGAAAGAACAGTTGTAAAGGGGCTTGTAAAACACCGGGGCTTAGTTGCAGGAACTCCAGACCCAGTGTCCCCCCGAGGGCAGCCCAAGCCGGGAAGAGCAGCTCTGATTTGAAATGCTCCTGCAGCCTGAAGCCAGCCATGGAGCCACCAGCTGCTGCTCGGTGTTTTCTGCTTGAGAGAGTTGTGAGAGCCGTGGTGCCACTCACCTGTTGCAGTGGAGCAGCGTTAATCCCTGTTGTACATAACAAGGACGAGCAAAGGAAAACTGTCAGTTTCTCGGACCGAGCCTTTCTCAGCCTTTCGGTGGGGGTGGCTTTGTTACAAGATCATCTCTGAAGCATTTTTCTCATTCTGGCCCACATTCTCCTGAGTTAGTGCTGCACTAGGAATTTTCCAGCCATTGTGTGGTTGTGACACGGAATTTTGCTGTCTGTGTGGTATAAATGGTTGAAGATGTCACTGGATGGCAAAAACCTGACGTATCCTCCTGCAAGCTTTGCCACCTTTTAAAGCCATGTCTCACTTCACTGCATTGTAAAACAGAAGAAGTTTTGCCTGAAGTCTCAGTAGCAGGAGGCTTACAGGGACCTCTGTGTAGTAATTCTGCCTCCAGTGAGGCAGAGGAGTAAGGAAAGGTGAGGAAGTAACTGCTGTTCCGTGCACTTGCAAACAAATATGTGAACAATGTGCCAAGCAAAACGGGGAGGATAATGCTGCTTGGAAAAGCTGGCAAATGTGGGTGTGCATTTATCACTCCACGTGTGTCCATCTGTGCTCTGGCCACCCTGCTAGCTCAGCATGACACACAGCACTAAGGATGCTGACTGAAATAACCCCTTCAGGCTGTCCCAGCTCTGGGGGCAGCCCCAGCATCCTCCCAGTGCCAAACACAGCTCCTGAGCTCTGGAATTCTGCAGCGACCCCCTCCTGTCCCCTGTGCAGCTCTGGCACAGGGGGGCTTTGATCTGAGCACCACTTCCCAGGCCAGCGGGCTTCACTCAGTCTGAAAGCTTTAGAAAATTCCTTTTGTAGTGGCTCCTTTCCATGACCACAGGCAGCACCTAAAAGGGAGGGGAGGAAACAGGAGGCATCAGAGCAGAGGTCAGAGTTCCCAATTCATCCCCTTCAGGGGTCTTGGCACCACCCGGTGACTGAAGCAAGGAGGGAGGTGGGAGGGAAGTGTTCAATTTGAGCAGGCTGAAACAACAATAATGAACTCCACATGCATGTCCTCACTGCCTGCGTGTCCCACCAGCCCAGGCCCCCTGCCCCCCTCCATTCACCTGCTCAATGCTGTGTGATGTGCTGTGGCATAAGGAGTTGTCATCAGGAATACTGGAAAAATGCCACTTGGGACCTTCCAAGAGCCATCCACGTGCTGTGGTGGTGAAGGGATGTTTGCTTGGTTAAAGACCTGGGATAAACATTAATTTAGTTGTCTAATGAATCAGTTGAGTCAGTTCTCTATTTTCTGCTGGTTTAATTTGACATTATAGAAGGCTTCAGAAAAGGGAGTTCAGTGACTTTTAAACATGATGGTCTTAAAATGTCAATAATCATTAAGTTTTCTGAAGTAAACTGCCCTAAAGACACTTGCAGTAGTTTTGGCACAGCTTGTGGGAAGGCTGTAAACCTTTTCAAGGAGTTTCCTTTGCTTTATTCGGGGCTTTTTGGCAGAAGGCTGCATTTCCAACTGCGGGGGGCTTTTCAGTCTGGAAGGATGTGAGGCACAGCAAGGCTGAGGTGTGCTGAAAGGGACTTGCCCTGGAGGTTTGCTTCCCTTGTCACATTCACTCCTCGGTGAGGGTCAGCCCTGCCTCAATGATAATGTCTCGAGGATAAGGCAGAAGAGGGATCCTAGGTTTCTTTTTTTGTTTAAGCTTTACTGGAGGTGCTGTCTTCCGAGACAGACAAGTCTGCAAAGGCAGAGCTGTGTGCTCATATTCCCCATCCCACCCTGTGCCTGGGGGCTGTTCCAGAGCCAGCAGGGATGGTGCACTGCTCCTCAGGGTGGGGCAGGGCTGTAGATTATTGTTTCAGATTAGGATTGTAGCAGTGAGGCTGGTTACTGGCATTAACTAAAGCAATTATAGACCTCAGAATTTAAGAATGTACAGTAAAGTTGGCTGATTTCAAGGCAGTGCTGCTTGTGCCTTCCTCAGAAGCCTGTCCACAGCACTGAGCTGCAGCCCTGAGCTGTCCTTGCCAGTGTGGGCACTGACCAGAGCTCTGGCCCTCTCACTCTTCCAGGTGTTGATAACAGCTGGAATCTGAAGCTGTTTCATCCCTGAGAGTCTCAGAATTAAGTGTCACTCTTTTGATGCACCATGGTGTTGGTGACCATTTGTGCTGGTCTTTATCCCATGTTCTGTCTCTGGTGTTGACAGAAGGAATCTGGCTCAGCCCAGGGCTCTCAGTGCTCCAGGTGACCATTGGTGCTGTACCTCTCTGTAGGTGTCTCTTCTGTGTTTGCTCCTATGATAGTGTTGGATTTCAGTGGTTTAACTGGCTGAAAACACAGGTTTGGAACAAGTTGTTTCCTCCAGGAAAGACACATGGTGAGCCAGCCCCTGCCTAACTCTGTGTGAACAGCTGATCTGCAGGGACAGCCCTGGGAGCAGCTTGCAACAGGCACTTTGTCTCAAACAGAACTTTTTACACTCCATTTCCTGACCTTTTTACCTCATCCCCAGCAGCCCCGTGCTCCCTGTGGCTTTCTGATAAATCAGGTGAGGGGAGCTGGAGTTGGGTCACGGCAGGGCCACATAAACTGGGACAAAGCCACCTGTGTCCCCTGAGAGAGGTGCCAGCAGGGCGCCCAGTTGGTCTTTATGCTCAGGGGAAACTTCAAAGTTCCCAGTGCCCTGAGCAGGATCAGCCCTTGCAGGTCCCTGGAAGCTGCCCCTCATTCAAACCTCATCCTTATCTCTGCAGTTTGCTCTGATAGTGGCAGTTTGGTGCTCCCTGAGTTGCTCTGCAGCTCCTTGCATTGCTCAAGTTCTTCCTTTGACCATTCCTCTGTAGTGTCCACACCTGTACTGCTCTGGCAGCCTGCAGTCTCTGCTAAGCCTGCTGCTCACAATTGCTTTTTAATTAAAATCCTCTTGCTGATGTCAGAACTTCCCTGTAGAGAACCTGACACAATGTGCAGGAGCCTGAGCTGCTCTAGAATACAAATAGCTGGAAATGATTCTGGTCAGGTTTAGCTTTGGCTCTAATGAAACAACTAATGAGCACCTGGTGCATCAGAGAGGCTAATCACACTTGGAACAGCAAACCTGCTTCAGCTGTGGATGTGTTCCCAGCCCAGCAGGCTGCCCAGGGAGGGACAACAGCAGCATTATGAATGTGGAGCAGCTGATCCTAATTTTTACTCCCCTCTTAGTCAGCTTGAGTTGACTGTCTCCCATCAATGTGAAGTCTGGGTTCAAAATGGTTTTTACATCTGTGGCAAGAATTTAAAGTATGAAAGTACTTTATTTTTTTTTCTTATTTATCCCTGTTTTGTAAGCTTGCCTCACTTCCCCCCCCACCTCAGTGCTGTGGTGAAATTTCCACACAACCTGTTGCACCGGTTCTCATTAAAGGTTTGAGCTTGAAGAGTTGGGTCAGTTTTATCTGGTCTGCTCTCCCTCCTGGCTCAAAGCATGTCCAAACCAGCCTTGTGACCTCTCTGTACACTGAGTGCTTCTTGCATATATGTCAGGCTTACCTGGATGGTTTCAGCTCCCCTTTTCTTTGGCCTTGTGCTTGCCACATCTCTATTTTCACATCTCTGGAGGAATTAATTTAAAAGTGGTTTTGTTCAGGATAACTTGTATTGCATAATTGTCTGTAAGTAACAAAGCACGTGGTAGTGGGGAATAATGCTGTGAAATCTGTTTCATTTGCACTGAGATTGCTCCACAGTTTGGAGCATCTGGAAAATCAGATGTTCTGCAGTGGCCCTGCCTTGCCTCAGCCCGGGTAGGAAGGGGATTGCCTGTCTTGAGATCTTGTACCTGGTGCAATATTAACACTGGCTGCAGCTGGGGCAGGCAAGGGCAGCATTCCTGCCTGGGGATAACTGTGCCTTTAAAAGGAAAACTGCCTCTAACACAGCTCCCTTCCAGGCTGTTTGTAGCAGCAATTCAGGCGACACAACAGTGGCTCCACATAACAATTTGCCAGTTTTCAGGGGGCTTTGCAGGTGTCTTTGAGCGTGGGTCAGATTCATTTGTCCATTAATGAGAGAGAAAGAATTGCCCCTAACAGCTCAGGGCTTTGTCCGATCCTGCTCAGGAGGTGCTGTTGAAGTTGTGGGGTTGTTTTCTCTGGCAGCGTGTCCATGGAGCTGACAAAGCCACCCCAGGCCACAAAAGCAAGGCAGAGAAGTGGTGGCAGTGCCTGGCCAGCTGACAGCTGGGGCTGTCCCTTTCTGGCCTTGCACTGCAGCATCAGCAGCAAAAGGAACTTGGCTGCGAGACGAAGCCTGAAAATGCAGCTGAAAGAGCGACATTGTGAGCTGAATAGGTGGGCAAGAAACAGACTGCAGGGAGCTGGGCAGAGGAGCTGCCAGTCTGAGACCACAGAACTGCCTGAATGGTTCTGGGCTGGGAAGGGCTGGGTGTGAGTGGCAGCCCCAGCACAGGAGCTGCTGACCATGGAGTTTGAGGCTCTGCTTTCCATTGCAGTGCAGCTTCTCCCTCAGCCACTCCTGCTTCTGGTGACCAGTCCCTTGAGCCTGGGATCCTTTGTCAATGTTCTGCATATCTGAAATTCAGGAGGGATGCTGCTCTGAGCAGCCCAGATTCTACACTGGGTGGTTGTGGTGGTTTTGAGCCTTTTCATGTACATTTTGCACCCACACTTTAAATTGGTACAAACAAACCTTCTGTATCTTGATTTGCATGATCAGGCTGTATTTTCTGAATTGAATGAAACCCTCTGTTTTCTGAATTGCTTGATCCTTGACTGCTCTGTACCACGTTTTTCTGGCCAGAATTAAATGTTGTTTTTTGTACTTTCTGCCAGGGCCAGTACTGTGACATCTGCTCCTCTGCAAACAGCAACAAGGCCCACCCCATCACAAATGCCATCGATGGCACAGAGCGCTGGTGGCAGAGCCCCCCTCTGTCCCGAGGGCTGGAGTTCAACCAGGTCAATGTCACCCTGGACCTTGGACAGGTAACACAAATCCTTTCTTCTTTATGTTGTAGACTGTGCTGGTGAGGAACTGCTTTTCTGCTTCTGAAATCCTTTAGTGGACCTTGCTGGAAGTGTGGAACAAAATCCACTTGCTTAATGACAGGGTTAAATTTGGTTAAAATAGGGAAGGGAAAACTTCTTGTCTGCTTGTTATATTAACTACATTGTGCTCTTTGTTACTATTTAGATCTTCCCTGAAAGTTGAGTCACTTGTGGAAACTCGTCACCTTTTGTAGGTGCCATTCCCCTTAGAGGGTACCTGCCTCTCAAAGGGGGACACTTTGCAAGGCCTCACCCCAAAATGGGAAAATACAGCCCTGAGAAATTCAAGGCTCTAAAACTTTTAACTGGTGCATTTAAAACTCTTTAAAAAGAGCAAGTCTTCAGCAAGTCCCCGCTGAAGGCCTTCCTATAAAAGACAAAGGGTGACAATGATGTTTGCTCTCTAATGGTGGCAAGTCAGAGAAGTCTGTGGGATGGGGCAGTTTTGGAGCTCACCTCTCCCCCAGCAGACCTGTTTGTTGTGATTGCTCAGCAGCCTTTTGGGGGCTGAGTCACGGCCCCTTTGGGAGTTTGCTTTGTTTTGCATGGATTTCAAGATTTTTCAGATACCAAAAGTTTACAGTGACTTCTCAGGTGGATCTTTCTGCTAAAGGCTCATTTGTCAGTGCAGTTTGCAAGGTGCCTGACTCCAAATTTCCATCCAGAGATGGCCAGTCGGTATTGATGATGTACCCTTCAGTTGGATGCCTCAAACACACACTTCAGTCCCCAGCACTGGCTCTGCTCTGCTCCCTGCCTTGCTGTAGCACTCGTTTGGAGTCTGCCAAACACCCTTCATAAATGTGTTCTCTCCATGAGTGCCAGCTGTCTCAAGCTGTGCTGTACCAGCAGCAGTGAAATATCTGCTGCTGCCCAGGCACAGGGAGCTGCTGACCATGGAGTTTGAGCCTCTGCTCTCCATTGCAGTGCAGCTTCTCCCTCAGCCACTCCTGCTTCTGGTGACCAGTCCCTTGAGCCTGGGATCCTTTGTCAATGTTCTGCATATCTGAAATTCAGGAGGGATGCTGCTCTGAGCAGCCCAGATTCTACACTGGGTGGTTGTGGTGGTTTTGAGCCTTTTCATGTACCTTTTTGCACCCACACTTTAAATTGGTGCAAACAAACCTTCTGTATCTTGATTTGCATTGTCAGGCTGTATTTTCTGAATTGAATGAAACCCTCTATTTTCTGAATTGCTTGATCCTTGACTGCTCTATACCACGTTTTTCTGGCCAGAGTTAAATGTTTTTTGTACTCTCCATTGCAGTGCAGCTTTGTGTGGGCCAAGCCTGCTGGGGCTCAGCCCTCCCCATCTGCTCTGTCTGTCTCTTAGAAACATCCCAGCTGGCAGGGATGTGCTGCTGGGTGCATGGCTTTGCACTCACTCCCCTGTGACCAAGGGCCAGCCTGCAATGGAGCTTCTCCTCCTCTTGTCCCACTCCCTGGCAGCTCTCTGGCTTTGGGCCAGAGCTAACCCAGCTGTACCCTGGGCCTGGCTTACCTGGGGAATTGCAGCCTTCAGAGCTGCTGTGCTGGGAGCCAGAGCCTGGAATAATTTGGGAGGACTTCAGTGCTGTTAAAACTGAGCTGGTCTACACTGACATTCTCTTTCCTGAGTCTGTTTGCAGCGTCATTTCTGCAGGACTGATATCAGAATTTGCATGTGGTGTGCTGGTGGCAGATGCTTCACCTGGTGTGGGTTTTCTCTGGGCTCACAGACCCTCTGCTTCCCTGTCACCTTTGCAGTACATGAGGATAAACCCAGCTGGTGCCAAGAGCAGCACAAGCCTAAATAAATCTTCAGCTGGTTTTAGTGGCTTCCCCTTCATACATGGCCTCATTGCATGTAATTGCTATAATCACCTGTTTGTGCTCCTGCTGAGAGTCAGTTATTTGCTTTTAACTCCTTTGTTTTGGTAGGTCGGGCAATAGAAACAGATTAAATGTTAGAGAATCGCCAGTTTCCTCCTTTTGAAGTTGACTCTGGTTGAAAGGATAGGAGAGAGAAGTTCTTGGGCCCCAGTGTGGTCAGCAGGGCAGGTGCAGGATCAGGCCAGTGTACCTGGCAGCCAGGCTTCCCAAATTCCTTGGATTCCAGTGAGAACTGCACAGGTAGGAACGCCCTCCTGGGCATGTCTGACAGCAGGGCTTTTCTTTGGCTGGCAAACAAAGCCTCTCCTTGCTCTGTGTATCAATCTAGAGAGCTCTTGGACCAATTAATGTTTAATTTAAGGGACTCACAGCCACTAAAAGCTGTTGTCCCTCTGGGGGCTCACGAGTGCTTGGAGTGCTGATGGCACAGGGGGTTGTGGTGTCAGCCCCTTCCTTTGCTGCTGTGCTTCCCTGCTGGCTCCATCCCTCTCCAGCCCTAAGTGCTTCATTACCAGCTGGAATTGGGTTTCTCCAGCCTTTGGCAAGGCTGTGGCAATTGGGAGAGGGGCAGCTCATTCAGCAGCCTGTTGCTCTTTGCTTTTTGCTGGCTGAGAGCTTGCTCTCCTCACCAGGGGTGTTGAAATCCTGTGGGAAGGAGAGAAGGAGGAATATTCACAGCCAGAAAATAAGCTCCAGGATGGCTTGGGCTGGCCACCCAGCTGGTGTGAGGATATTAAACACTCTCCTCACAGCCTAATCTTAATGGCTTCATCAGCAAGGTGGATCAGGGCTCCCTCCATGGCTTGGGAAGGGGCTGTGTCCAGGTATCTGCTGGGGGTTGGATGGGAATTGCTCCTGCTGGTACCTTGTCTGTTCCTGCCTCCTTGGGGAGGAGTGATTTTACTGGTCAGAATTGGTGGGGGAGAAAGGCTGCAAGAGGAGGAGAAGCCACTTGAAGGTTTCCATGTCAGACCCAGGTCTGAGTGCCAGAAAGATGACAAACAGCTCCAGGGAGGAAAGCTAAATGGATCTTAGGAGATGCTGAGGAGTGTGGAGAGGGAATTTTTTTTTTCTTGCTTTTAATCATGGCCTTGTGCTTAGTATATTGAGGATAAAAGGCTGGGCCATTGCATGAATTTGGTGTAAAATACATCATGGCACCATGTGAAGCACAGCTCAGGTTTTGGAGTAGAACTGAGAGGACGCTGCTGTCACTGGACAATCTGGATTTGTCAAAATCCCAAAAAGTGTCTGTCCTACCTGGCTTGGAGGGCAAAGGTCCATGTTGTGGTGGAGGCTCCTAAACCTGCTGTGCTGCTGCTGCTCAGCTCCAGGCTCTTTCCTGTCCTGCCTGGAGCCTCCAGGCCAGCTGAAATGGGAACGTGCCTCTGCTGCAGAGGGACAGGACACCATGACTCACAGCCACCATGGGAACTGTCCCCTGTGATCCTGCTGTGATTAAATGCCACAGTGGGTGGAGGGGGAGGAAGGGCTGTGATGGAAGATTCTTTTTTTCTTCTCCCCCCCAAAAAAAGGTCGTTTGAGTCAGAGCTGAGAAGGTTTAGGGAAACATGAATGGCTGGCTCCCTGCCAGAGCCTGACATCTTCCTTGCATGAAGGTGAAGCCAGGCCAGCCCTTCCTTGAGATGTTTATGGATGGTTGGTGCTTTATGATAAACTCTGGGGGAGGAATGCTTGCAGTCGTGCAGGAGCAGGAGCCTGGTGCCAGCGCTTGCTGGAGGTTGGTTCCTGCGGTGGGAGGGTGGCTGGGCAGCAGCCCCCATCTCCCCTGCCTCCTCTGCTGGCCCTGCTGACACCAGAGAGCAGCAGGATTCCAGACTGAGGCTGTGCAGAGAGTTTTGGGTGATACCCAGAGGTATTTAGATGGGCAGTGCCTGACAGAAACACTGACTGGCATCCATTGACTTCTGCTGAGGAGAGGGGAGAAGCCTCCTCCTCTGGAGGCCTCCAGAATTCCTTGAAATGCAGCTCCCTTTGGGCTTAGAAGGAGGAAAAGAAGTTGCATCCATTGGTAATTCACAGAGATGGAAAGGAAATGAAAGGAATTGTGAGCCATGCTCCAGGGCAGTGCCAAGGTGGGGTTTGTACTCACTGGGATGTGTCTCAGCAAGGGAGTCATTGATAACTTTTGAGGTGCTTTGAGAAGCACCTCTTGAGTGTTCTAGCGATTGCAATGGGATCTGCCAAAGCTGCTGCATTCTCTGGCCTCTGAACTGATTAACCTGTGCTTGCCAGGCTCTCCCAGCTCCAGAGTAAAGGTGTTGATACACAAAACACAGGAGGTGCCCTTGGCAGCAGGCTGCTGTCTTCCAGTGTGAGACCTGGCTCTAAAGGAACTGGGTGTTTTTCCTGTGGTGGATTTTCAGGACAAAATCCTTCTTCCTTTCCCTTTGGCACTGCAAACGTGGCCCCTCAGGACCAGTGGTTTGCACAATGGTTTGATGTGCAGGATGCCTGCAGATGTGCAGGTGTAGCTGAATGCCTGACTTGCAGGAGCAGCTCAATCCTTGCTGTGTGAGCTGTGTTCTTGTTAATGAGTATTAAATTCTTATCTTTAGCAGATCTGGACTGGGTTAGATGTGGCCTAATGCTAAAGCAGCACCACTGATGCAGAGTATAGTGCCTTGTGTGTAAAAACACTGAAATTTTCTTTCACCTCAGTTTCTCACCTTCCCTTTATTTTCAGTTAGTTGCAATAGTGGTGGGAGCTGCTGGTGGAGGTATCCAGGAGCCCTCTGTGAAAGGCAGCTGGAAGGAAATCCCTGCAAACTGATGGGCTTGAGGCTCACCTCCCTGTTCCCAGCAAAAGCTTTCAACGTGGAGATGAATCTGATGTTCATTCTCTGGCTTAATTAATTGAAAAATCCCTCTTGAGGGAGTTAACTCCTGAAATCCCAAGAGAACCCTCAGGGTTCTTTATGAATAAAGATGATGTCTTAGAGGCTGCTTGGTGTGGGATAGGGGTGATGGTCATCCAAGCATTTCCAGCTGAAAACTGTTGAAATTTCTCCCTTTTTTTCACCTTGTTGCTTTTGCAGCTTCATTTCTTTTGCTTGGGAGCCCTTACAGCCTCTGGGTGATGAAGCTGCTGCTCACATTTCCCTCGAGGGCACTCGTTCATTCTTGCTGTGCACAGGGGGAGAGTTCAAGTCTCTTTTTTTTCCTTCCCCTCACTGGGGATGTCTCCTGCAGCATTTTCCTCAGCACACATCCCTGGAAAATGCACAGTGTCCATTTCTCTCAGGCCTTACCTGCCTGGTGTTTTCCATGGAGCATTGCAAGAACGGGTCAGGATTTCAGATTTAATTTTTTTGTACGTGGTTTTTACTTTTCTTAACTTCTCTTACTGCTGAGGAGTAACTATTTGGTATTTACTCCTCCTTGGTCCTCACTGTGCTGGGGCACCGCTGTGGGAAAGGGGTAGGAGAGCTTAGTGACATTTATTGTGAGCTTTTGCACCTTAAATAAAGGGCTGGGGCGTAAAATCTCTAACAAAGACATTCTTTCTCCAAATTGTTCTCTGGCTGTTGCAGCAAAAGCAGCATTAAAAATAAAGCACATTAAGTAGGCTGAGCAGAAGTCTTTTTTACTTTCAACAGCTGAGCCTGTGGTCTCTTTTCCTGTGTAGAGTCCTCTCCAACTGCCATAAAACCCTTCAAAAGCAGATCAGGATCTTTGTTTATAGGTTTCAGAACTGTGGCTCACATTTAACTGCAGAGAGAGTTCAGTGCTGCTGTCCTGGGCCATGGATATGGATGGAAGGCAGGCTGTACATTTGTAATTCTTCTGGGCAAGAAAAGGTGTGGCTGGGAGAGCGTGCAGCACTGGGAGCTGGCACCCAGCCCAAGTGGATGGGTCTTCTCTCCCAATTTATTTCACACTTTATTGTTTAAATTAACTAAGCTGTGAAGTCTCTCCTGTTTCTTCAAAGCTGAGGTTCCCCTGACCTGGAACAGCAGCTATTGGATTTTTTTTTTCCCTTTTTTGGTGCTGATAAAGTGTGATTTTTGCTTTCACTTAGCACAGAAAGGTCGAGAAGGGCCATCTGCCAGCTCCCACCGGATTCCTGGCTCCAAGGGCTGTGTGGGAGCTGCTCAGGTGAGCAGGAAGGGAGTGTCTGGTTGTTAATCAAGTGGGGATCTGTCTCCTCTGGCAGCGAGAGCAGAGCCATCCTCTCCTTTTCAAGCAGCCTTGCCAAACTGGATGCCAAGCTCCAGAGCAGCCAGCGCTGGAACTTTTTTCCTCTTTTGTTGGTTGCTGTTAAAGGAAAAGATGTGCAGAATACTGGTGTGGGTAAATCACTGGTGACACGTGAATTTTAATTGTATGTTATGTTTATGCAAGTCATGAACCAAACCAGTGCTGCTTAAAATCAGTCTTCCAGGGCTGCAGTGAGTAGGATTTCACTTGTAACATGTGAATCCCAAAAGACCTGCCTTGGCTCACGTCTGCCAGGCTGTGAGCACAGGGAGGCTCTGGGCAGGTCACTCAGTGTTCTGGCACCTTCTGTGGCCTCAGGAGGTTGTTTCTGCCTGGTCTTTGCATCTCATACAAATGACCCTTGTGCTTCAACAGCTTAATCTTCCCAGAGGCTGTGCTTGCTCTGCCTAGACCTGAACCAGGTGTTAAAATAAGCCTCAGCCTCTCCCCCCCACCCCCAGAACAGCTCCAGGTAATGACTGATGAAAGGATAATTGCTGGTTCTGAGCAATGCATGCAAGATTTCCATTCTAGTTTCTCCCTAGGTGTTGTTGCCTGTTTATAACGTTGGTGCAATGAGAAGCAAAGAGGCTGACAGTGAGGTCTCCTGCCGTGGAGCTTTTTATTTCCTCCAGCCTGTCCCCTCTTCTCAACTCCCTGGGATTCTTCAAAGATGAGCAGAGAGCCCCGGGGTGAGCGTGGGCTGGGGAGAGGTCAGGCTGGAGCAGGAGAGGCTTTAGTTTGTAATGAATAGCTGGAAGGCAAGCCTGGTAATTTCTTGCTGTTCTCCTGGAAAGTGTCTGCTTGGCTGGGCTGGAAAACAAGAGTGTGCCTTGACTGGGGTGTGTGTGTGGCTCCACGTGCTCGGGGTCAGCCCTGCCTGGCTGTGCCAGGGGGGTTCAATCAGAGCAGGACTGCCTGGGTCAGGCCCCTCTTGGTGCTGTTCTCCTGCCTCAGGGAGATGGTACAGGGGGCTTCTTGGGAAGGTCTCTATAGCCAGAGAGGTTCACAGCTCTGACACAGAGCATGCTGGCATCCCAGCAAGTGGTTTAGCATTTTCTGTGCTTTGCTTTGTCCCACCTGCAGAATGGGAATACTGTGTTTTATCGCCATCATTTTCTGTGCAGGAGCCTGTGTAGCACCAGACCAATCAATGATTCCTTGAGCCAAGCTCTTGGCTTGGCTCTGAGCAGCCCTTTTCCTGTCTGTCACTTTTTGAGCAAGTGAGAGCATCCCTCAGCCCTGTGAGTGCTGTCTGTCCATAAACTCGTGTCCTGCACACACCCCTGAGGGCTGTGAGCCTGCAGGCGCTGCCAGCCCTGCTCTTTGTGACAGCCAGGCTCATCCTGTGGCATTGCTCAGCCAGCTCAGTTCTTGATACCTGTCCTGGTTGGGATGAGCAGCCCCTCAAGTGAGCTTTTCCTCCTTCCTGGGGCTCAGTTCCAGGAGCTGTCCTTGCCCTCCACAGCTCCAGCACTGCTATGTCCTGGCTCAGAGCCACAGGGCTGGCAGGGAGGATGCTAAATACACTCTTGATCATCTGCCTAGTCAGCTTCTCTGCTCTTTCAAGCCTGTTCTAGCCCCCTGCACCTTTCTTTTGATGCTTTACCAAGCCTGGCTCAGCCCTGCATTCATCTCTGCCTTATCCTTTTATTACAGTCATAAACGTGGGCCTTCAGGCTGTGCCCAGCCTTGATCCTCAGTTGTTTCCTGTTTTCTGGAATCAGTGCTCTTCAAATTCCAGACTTCCCCTCCCATGTGTAATGCCAAGCAGTGCAATAAATAGTTCACTGCTTCCCGTTTGATAGAAGTGAAAATGGAGATCAGCAGGAAGGCACAAGGGGAAGGCACATGCCTGGTGTGCTGGAGAAGAGTCTTCCTAAATGGTTTAAGGGCAGACTCCAGATCAGTGGCAGTTGGTGGGGGCAATGTGGCCTATTCCCACAGACCTGGAAACTGAGGTTGTGCTTCTGGAGGTGAGAGAGGAGAGATGGGAACTGGGTGAGTCATACTGGGACACCCAGGGAGGAACAGGACAGAGCCTTGGGAGTGACACATGGATGACTCTGCACAAGGCAAGGGCTGAGCTGTGGTTTGGGGCTTCTTTGGTCACCAGAGGCTCTGACAAGAACGAGAGGAATGACGTTTTGTTCCCCACAGAAGGACTTGCCAAGCATAACTATAAAACCGCCTTTGTTAACATGAGGTCAGTGCTAATGGAAGGTGGGTCTGGAGGGTGCCAGCTCCTGTTTGTGCAGTGCAGGAAGCCACGTTGCCTGTTTCCTCCAGGCACCCCAACCTGGCCCCAGGGCTTTGGCAAGGCAGGCAGACAGGGGCAGGGAGAGGATGAGCAGGCACTGGGGCAGCGATTGCTGCTGCACCAAGTCCTGCCAGGACTCGTCAGTCAGAGCTCCTGGAGAGCAGGGTTAGGATGGTAGTTTGACATTCTTGTCCTTCCCTCTGTCAAACAACAAAACGTTCATGGGAGATGATGTGGCAGAAAGCACCATGCCTCTTGTTCCCAGCCATGTGCATCTACCTGGGGTTCAGCAGCAGGGTTAAACCAGCTGGGCTCCTGTTTCGTGGTTATCTGGAAGTTACAACAGTTTCCCTTAGAAGAAGTTGCCTTTATGCTGGAAGATTTGCATATCACTGATGGCTTTTTCCATGAAGCTGTGTGCTGTAAACTGTGTCTTTGATGGAGCAGATTTCCTGGCAAAGCTTGTATTTATATCTTGCTCTAGTTGTTGTGCCCTGCCTGAGAATCACTTTGCATCTTCTGCTTGGCATCCTGAGTGTTGCCAGTGGTTGTTTGTGTAACCCATGCGGGGACAAGCAAACAGCCAAACTGAAAATGCCACAATTTATTTTTTTAGTTTCTCTTTCCCATTTCTCTCTCTGCCTGCTTTGATGCAGAGCTCCCCTTCACACACACACTCAGCTGAGCTCTATTTATGGGTTCCTGCAAGTTCCCGTCACTGTGGGTTGGAGCATGCCCTGTGCCCAAAATCCAGCTGGCATGCTGCTGTAGGCATCTCTTGGATCTGGTTAAATGTGCCTAATGCCAAGCCCCAATGGGAAGAGGAAAAGAATGGCTTTCTGGTATTTGCACATAGTTGCAAACTGTAAACACAGGCTCATGACTGCAAACAGAAATCTGTAATGCTGGTTTCATCGTGACTTCACTGTTGTTGTCCTGGCTGTTTGCTAAAGCTGTTCCTTAATCCTATTCCAGGCTTTGGCAAAGTCTGCATCCACCCAAACTTAGTGGGCACAAAGATTTTGGCTGGACTCCAGGAAGGGGTTTGATGATTTCTTTTTTTACCATTTGTCATTTTCTGCCTTGGAGCCGTCTTGCTTCAAGTTTCTGCAGGTGGGGCTGGAAATACAAGGGGGTCTGGGGGGGATTGTGAGGACAAACCCTGCGTTCTTGTGAGCCCTGTAGGTCTGGCCAGCAGCAAGAGCTCCACAGAAGCACTGTGGCTGCAGATCTGTGCTGGTGTTAGCAGTGCTGTAGGGAATGTTAATCCTGCTGTGACCCTGCTGTGTGCTGCTGTTGGGTCAGCTGTGTCACAGTGGGGAAACCTGCTGACAAATGCCAACATGCTGCATGGCTGGGATGCAGATTTCTAGAAGAATAAACCTGCTTGCATGTGTCGAGTTTGGCTTTGTTGAAATCTGCTAACGACCAGGCTTTAAAGCCAGCGCTGTCAAGGCTTGCAGGAATTCCAGGAAGGCAGAGGAATTCCAGAAAAGCAGAAAGGGCTGCCTGGAGGCTGAGGGCACTGGGGTTTGGTGCAGGGACCTCATACAAGGTGCAGGGGAGACTTTTCCTGTTGGAAATGAGTCACCTTGGTACACGTGGGATCTGAAGCCTGACAGTGATCCAGAAGAGGGGCTTTCCAAACCCACTGGGCCCTGGAAATGGTGATGTGAGAAATACAAGGAAAGACAGGCATTTGTCAACTCCAAGAGCTGGGTTCAGAACCAGACACAAATCAGGTGTCAGAGCTCCAGCATCCATGTGCCCTCCCAAATCCAGCAGAGGGAGGATTTAAATACACTCCTTTTGGGTGCTGGAGAGCTTGGGCTTCCTGAGGCTCATGTGAGTCATTCATCACTGGCACTTGGCCATTTAAAATGAGAAGCCTTTCAGGGGCTTTGGTGGCAAGCAGAGACCTCTCAGGTTGTGCCAATTTTTAGCTAATTCATCCTCTTGTTTCCTTCCTCTCCTCACCCTTCCTATGCACACAGGTTTGTGACAGGATATCCACTCCATCCCAGGGAACTGGGGGAAATACTTGTAGCATGGCCTGCTGCCAAGATTGTTTTGTTCTTCTTGTTGCTGAGAGAACAGCCCAAGGAAACCCTTGGAGCTGAAGCTGGCATGCAACTTCGTGTGGATTTCCTGCAGCTCTGGAAGTGAAATGTATGATGTGTGTTTTTTGTTGGTTTTTTTTTAATCCCATAAATGCAAGGAAAAAGAGGACTTGGGTAGGTTACAGACAGGCTGGGTCTGAAATCCTCTCTTTGATGGGAAATTGCTGTGTCAGACGTACAGCTTGTGCTTTGTCAAGGTTGAAATCGATCTTGGGGTTTTTTTAGTTGAATTAAGAGCTGAGATGCAACAGGCCTGGGGTTTTTAGTATAATTTGGTGGTGAAGATGCTGGTTGACCATGCACCATTCAGTGTGTTGTAGCTGGAGGCTCTGCTTAGTGATTCCTGAGTGCTCCATGAAGGCATAAGTCACTTTTGTCACAAATTCAGAGCTGTATTGATAATGGCAAGTAGTGAATTGAAGTGTCTGGGACTCTACTCCTTGCTGTGGCCAAAGCAATGATGTCCAGGGCCCTGGGGTGTTGAATAGAGGGGGTGAGACAGCTCTTCCTTGCTCTGCCCACTGTGGGACACAAGATTTGGCTCCTGTTTGTCATAGCAGATCAGGTGACATTTATCTGTGCACGTGCTGTGTTTTAGTGAGATCCTGATGTCCCTGCCCAGGACCTCCAGAAAACTGGGAATGTCACAGAGATGTTATTCACTGCTGGCCACAGAAGCAGCAGATGCTGTTTCAAGTCTCATCCAAAGCACAAAATCCTGTTTGTATCCTATGGAAGGGTATTGAGTGTTTCTTTTTTCAGCCTGTGATTTAGCCAAGGGCTTCCTTAGCAAACTTAGCAAATCAGCAAGGCTTTGGCAGTACTGAAAAGGGTCTTACTATAGCTCTTTTATAGTATTTTTTAAATTTTATTTTTAGTACTGCAGAGCCTGGGATGTCTGGATGGAGCAGGTCCCAGATCTGTACAGCTCCTAGCATGCTCTGGAGAGCATGTCCTGACTGATGGAGCTGTGCTTGTAAAGCTCTGGGGTGTAAAAACCAGCCTGCAAACTGTCTAAAGCACAGACAAGTATTCTTTTGTCTGGCTTCTCCCTTTTAATTCTCAACTGGCCCAGGAACTCCTCTAAGAATATTTAAATACCTTGTGCATTGAACCTGTATTGATCTTACTTGCTGCAACTCAAACAACGCCACAGAACATGCAGTTGGGAACATTTGTTTGCTCTGGATGGTAGGAATGTCCTCTTGAAAATGTGCTGTGCTTTGGTAAGAATGAACAGAGGGTTTTTCCACCCCCTCTGCAGGTTTCTGAAGGCCAAAGTCTGGAAACGGCTTCGAGAGGCTGCTGATAAGATACGAAGCAAAAGTGCTCGAGAGCCTGGTGTAGGAGCAGAAATGTCTGAGCTGTTTGCTTTGCCCTTAACAGTGTGAAAAATTAGTGTGTCTCATTAAGGGGCTCAGAGTAAGGGCTGTGCTGAGCTGGCTTGTGTTGTCCCTGGGGCTGGCAGCTTGGTTTGGAGTCCCTGGGTAGGAGAGTGGAGCTCCCTTGGACCCTGCAGAGCCCCAGTTGTTGCAGTTTGTTTTTAGTAGGCTCCCTTTGCCTCTCTGAGCTTGCTGCAGACGTGGGATTGCCTCTTGATAGAGCAGGCCCTCTGTTTGGAGATGTGATTCTTCTATCCAGTTTATCCTTTATTTTCTTCTGGATTCTTCTATCCAGTTTATCCTTTATTTTCTTCTCCCACCACCCTGTGTGTCTCATTGCTGGAGCTCCCCAGCACTTTTGGTAGCAGGTCTGTGCACCTGCTAGAAGAGAGTGCTGGGGGCTTTTGGTGAGGCTGTGCTCACACACCATCAGCCAGGTCGGGGGGATGCTGCTCTGCACTGTGTATTTTATACCAGGGCTGCTTTCTGCCTGAGGGGTGTGAGTGCCCACTCTGGGCTGCTCTGGCATCCACAAGGCATCTGCAGAGAGCCCCTTCCACGAAGGCCAGTTGGGCATATTTCATCAGGGTGTGGTGCCATGAGAATGACAGCATAGATACTGCTTAAAAACTTGGTTTTTAACCTCTGAAGTCAGACACACCTATGCTGTGCCCCCACCCTGGACATGTGCCATCCCATATGCCTGCCCTTCTTTCAGCAGTGGGCTTTATTTCAGTGGTGTGTGCTTACTCACCCAGACCTCTTATCTGCACTAAATCAGAGCTTTCTTAAGCCCTTGTGTTTTCTGTAGCACTCCCCTTATCTCTGTTCCTTCCCAGGGCTGGGCAGTGGGAGCAGGGAACCTGGAGGGGCTGTAAATGCCTGTTTGCCATGTAGTGATGCTGTGGGGATTAACAGCAACAGGCAAGGCTGAGAGCACCTGTAGGACAGTTGGGTTTTCTCAAATTGCTGGGCAGCTGGGGGTTCTGCAAGGTGATTTTGTGTTTTAGGGTTGGAGGCAGTGGGATTTGTAGTGCGTTGATGCAGTCCAGAATTGCAGTTTCTTGTGTGGTTTGCAGGTAACAGGAAAAGACTGAAAACTGTCTTGCAGCTTGCTGTCAGGTGTAGCTATGGTCATGTCACTGCTCTCTGTCCCCTTTATTCACAACCAGATTAAGGATATTGTGAAATCCTGTGGAATTTGCCATCCCCAGGGAAGGGCAGCAGCTCCACAGCTCTCCCCACCTTTACCCCAGTCTGTAGGCAGAGGTGGTGCAGAGTTTGGGCCATGGCCAGAGGTGATGCAGCTTTGGGCCATGACAGCAGGTGCTGTATCTGCAGGTGCTGTTTTGGGGGAACCCTGTGCCATGTGGGGACACCTGGATGAGGTATGAGTGCCTGCTGTGGTGCAAGCAGCTGTGGGGATGTGCACATCCTTGGAGTAATGTCTGGACAGTTGTACAGCGCTGTCAGTGCTGTGTTTGTAAGGCATCTGACCTTTCTTTTGCTAAGGCTTTCAACAAGTCAATTTACAGTCTTGGAAGGGATCACCCAGAGCAAGGTTTTGTGGCTGGGGAGAAGGAAGGGAGGGAACTCTTCAAAGAATGGAGGAGACAAAATGACTCCCATGGCCTGTATATTGATTTCCTGAGCCTTGAGGCTCCGAGGCAGATGCCAGTGTGCTTTGCTGTGATCTTGGCACACAGAGTGTGCCCCTGTCCCTCAGCAGCAGGGAATGGAGCTGATCACGTTTCCCCAGGCAGATCGGATTGCTGGGGGCTGTCAGGGTGATGTGCCCTGTGCCTGGGAGCAGGGCTGGGAGCACTGCAGGACAGGCTTTGGCTGTGCCTGGCAGACACACATCTGGTGCCAGCACCCACCTCAGCAGCCCTGGAGACCAGTGCCAAGCTGCAGGGCTTGTAGCTGTGCTGTCTGCATGAATGGCTTCACCTCCCTGCCTTTGAAGATGATGATTCTCTTTTGAAAACAGGACATCAGGAATCTGTTCTCAAGGCGTGTTGAAAGACAGCTATTTACAAATGTTCATCCTGGAAGATATTTATAAATATTTATCTGGCCCCTTGGGAGCAGATGCTTACAGTACAGTGGCCTCCTGTGGACTGAAGTACAGCTGTCTGACTGCTCAGGTTGGTGTCCTGCTGCAATCCCACTTCTTCCCAATAGCCACTTACTGCAGACCCCGTGGTGTTCATGTCACTGTCACACACGGGGCTGTATTCAATGCTAAATTGCACTCAGAGGGCTCTGCCTCCTAAAGAACTGGGAGTGTTTAGCAAAGGGTAGAATTACTTTATTGTAGTTATTATTTGGCTGCTCTAAAGGTATTTTGGGACATTCACATCAGTAAAAGCTTCTTGTTGATCTCCTAGTGGCAGGATGAGCTACAACAACGCTAGTGCCATCTGCAGAGTCCCAGCCTTGTGTCCTTGGTTCTTGCTCCAAGGAGCGGCACAGATCCCAGATTTCAGCAGCACTGGGGGGTGCACGGTCTCTGCCTGAACCAGAGCAGATCCCAGAGCCTGATCAAGATGAGCTCCCTGTGCCTGGGGTGCTGATGGCTGCACACATGTCCAGTGAGGACATGCACTGGGTGTTCCAGGCGTGCTGAGTTTCTAATCCCCTGTTCATGCTGTATCCATGACTGGTATGTGAGTTCCAGTCCTTTTTTTTTGCCTTGTGTTCAGGGATAGTGAGTCGCCCCTGGTGATGCTATTTTCTGGGCAGGGAGTAGGGATAAGGACTTGGATTTCTGCAGTGGGGGGACTGATCAGTTATCATGTCCCTACACTCCCAGGAAGGAGGAAATGTGAGATGATCTTTGGTGCTGGTGTTGGGAAGGCTTTGGGGTTTATTTCCCCCATCCCAGTGTCAGCAGTGAGTCCTGGTGCAGCTCAGCATTCCTGCCCTGCGTGCCTCAGTGTCCCCAGGGCTGGGACAGGATGTGAGCGTGTTCATGGCGTGGTGGCCCTGGCTCAGGTTGCTGAAAGGGAGGGAGGGGGGTGACAGGTGCATGGCTGGTGCTGCAGCTCCCTGTGCTCTGCCAATAAAACCCCCTGGGTTTGGAACTGGGTCAGGAGCCTGACCTGGAACGCACCCATGGATGGGCCCGGGGAGTGCTGGGCTGTGCCACTTCCTCCTGTCCCTGGCTGCTGCCTGAGCCAGAAATTCTGTGAGAAATGTGAGCAGGTGGGTTAGTGCTGCTGGCTGGGGGCTGCCTGAGCAGCAGCACTGCAGTGATGAGCTTTGCAGCCCCTCTGTGTGCCAAACCCTGTGCGAGCAGCGTGGCCGGAGCTGTGCTGAAAGCACCCGTGCTCAGCAGAGTGAACCTGCTGCACCTGGGCTGGGCTTCTCTGTCAGCAGCAAACCCTGCTCTGGGCAGGTCAGAGGAGCGTGGGGCTTTGCAGGGAGCGGAGTGAAGCTGCTGGGGATGTCTGGAGAGCAGAGCGCCCGCACGTGCGCGCAGCGTGCGCTGTGTTAATTGTTGTTTATTTGATGCGCTGTTTGTTCTGGCACAGCCCAGGCCCATGCTGGGGTGGATAATGCTGGGGAACAGCGTGAGCTAACCCTGCTTCTCAAAGAGGACTCTTGAATTTGCCAGCAGCATCTTTTCTCCCAGTGGCTGCTGTGTGCAGGCAGGGATTGAGGAGGGGAGGGGAGTCTCTGTCCCCAAGGCAGGGATGTGGCACCCTTTGTTTTTGGAAGTGCCTTTGGTGTTCAGCAAAGCTGCAGCAAACCTGGACAAAGGCTTCAGGCTTCATTTTCCCCCCAGCTACAGGACACATGGCATGGGGCATCTGGAAAGGCTTTGGCTCTGGATTCTGCCTTCTCTCTGCTGTCCCTTTGAAGGCTCTGCTGGACAGGCAGCAGTGACAGCCAGCCCACAGGATATGGCCATGCTGGGGACAGTCAGCAGCCTGCCTGCCCCAGGGGGACTGCCTTGTGTCCCACCACATTGCAAGCTATCAGTTTCCTGTTATTGGTTACAACAACACAGCCCCTGTTCAAAAACAACCCTCATTAGCCCTGCCTCTGAAAGAATTTGAAACTGTCATGAAGGTTAGAGGAGAAACATTTTCCCAGACATCTCATCCAAGGTTTCTGAGCATTTCTGTTCTCATCAGCTGCTTGTGCTTCTGGGGAGAGCCCTCAGTGTGTGCAAGCAGGGGTGTGCTGGGCTGTGTGGGCATGGAGCACTCACCTGGGGAGTGCCCATCCAGCAGCACCTTCTGTGGCATGGAGCAGAGGCACATTTGGGCAGCCTGGCATTGGCTTTAGGGGGTGAACCAGCCAGGCACAGGGCTACCCTGGCAGATAATATGTAGCCCTGCAATTATCATCAGTGACTGCTTCTGGATCTCAGGATGTGAGGATTAATGGTGTTAACATGCAGGGAGAAGAATAGGGACCCTCTCATCCTTTGGAAGGGTTAGTGTGAGGCTCTGGCCTGGGCAGAGCAGTGTTTTGCTTGCCAGAACATGTGCCTGTTGTTATTCCCTGTGTTCGTGCTGACACAGGCTGGAGGAGCTGGTCCCAGGGACAGTTTGGGGCTGAGGGAGTGGAGGGACCTCTCTTGTCATCCCAAGGGGCTGGGGACACGTCAGCATCACCCAGAGTGTACCAGCTGGGGTGGAGATCTGAAAACTCCCTGATGTTTCAGTGGGTGATCAAAACCATACTGAAAATCTCTGCCACTGTGAGTTGCTGCATTTGATTAAATAAAATCAGCCTTTCCTCGTCCTCTTGGAGTCAATCTGACAGGGGCAGACAAAAACCATGTTGTTGATATCACACTCACCATATGATCTTATCAGCCCCTGCCTGTAAATTGTGACCAAGTTTGACTCTTTCCTTGGATTGATTTAGGAAGGTTCCTCTTCCCCACAAATTAGCTTTCCAGATGCTTACTTTAAAGGGAAAAAAAAATAGGGATTTTCTTTGGCCACCTTTCCAGCTTCCAGCTGTTAAGTGCTGGAAATGTGTTCTTCATTATGTCCAAGAGAGAAATGTTTCTTTCTTCCGATCGGGGAGGCAATAAATACTCCACCAGATAATCTGCTGTGGACAAGTGAGTTAGTGTGGTTTGTTCTCTGGGCAGCAGAGATGGCTGCTGCGGGGAGCCAGCATCAGTGTGATGGACAGGGCAGGGATTCAGCTGTCCCCAGGCTGTGCAGAGTCACTTTATTGGATTATGGTGTCTGGTTCTGCCTTCAGAACCAAGCCCCACAGCAGAAATCAGCAGCAATCCTTAGCAGCCCCTCTGCATTAACTTCCCAGCCCTGCCACTTCAAGCTGCCTCCTACGATTCCTTTCTCCTCATCTGACCCCAAAGCAGTTGAGCTCTGGGCTGAGCCTGATGAGCCAGCAATGGGGCTATTTTGGATTAAGAGGAGGAGGAGGAGGGGTGAATTCCAGCTCTATGGATTACCCTGTCCTTGCCAGCATTGGCTTTGGTCCTAGCAAGGATGCTCCAGCTTGCTTCCAATGGTCCTGGCCAGCATGGCCTGGGCACTTCCACGGATTAGAGAATTGCAGGATATCATCCAGCACTCATCCCAGCTCATGTTAGGTGGCTGAGCTGCCAAAGTTTGGCACTCACTTTCCTCTTTGGTCAAGAAGGTGGGTGGGGTTAGAAGAGATAAATTTGGCATTTGCAAGAGTTTGTCTGTAGTCCCTGCATCCAGCTTTTCAGATCTCCACCCCAGCTGGTACACTCTGGGTGATGCTGATGTGTCCCCAGCCCCTTGGGATGACAAGAGAGGTCCCTCCACTCCCTCAGCCCCCAGCTGTCCCTGGAACCAGCTCCTCCAGCCTGTGTCAGCACGAACACAGGGAATAACAACTGGCACATGTGCTTGCCAGCAAAACTCTGCCCAGCAGAGCCTCACACTAAACCTTCCAAAGGATGAGAGGGTTCCTATTCCTCTCCTTGCATGTTAACACCATTAATCCAGCTTGGAGGTGCCAGGGGATGTGATGCCAGGGACAGTGTCCAGATCTGAGGGGATTTTCTTGGGAAAGATGGAGATGGGAGCTGTCATTGATGCTAACAGCAACCCTGACCTGAATCATGGCAGTGGTGCTGTAACCAGGGAGTATCCATCAAGGACTCCTGGGAGCAGAACAGCAGCAGTTGATGCTGTAGATGATAATTTGTAGTGTGAAAGGAAAAAAAACATCAAAAAATGCTGTGGGCTGATTAAAATTTGAAGGAGTATGAGCCAGCATGAGCCCCAGCAGGGAGATGAGATGACTGGAAGAGCTAAGCTGGACAATGGAGCTGCAGTGTTTCTGACAGGAAATGCAGGAGCAGCCCAGTGGCTGGGGGAAGGTGGTTGGTTCCCAGGGCTGGGAATTCTCCCAGGTATCTGCTGAGATCCCTGCTCTGCCCCTGGGATGGGCAGCTCACATGCAGCCCTTGTGGCCTCTGGGGAGTGTAAGGAGGCACAGGTATCCAAATGGGAATGTTGGGCAAGTTGCCCCTGTAACACAACTGTTGGTGCTGTACTTGCCATCTCTACAAAGCCAACCTGGATTCTAAATCACCTGTTGTGCTCTATCCTGCCCATGTACCTTGAAAAATGATTCCATTAGTTTTGCTTCTCACGTTTTCTGTGGCAACAGCTCAAAAGTAATGGGAAAGGCAAGATGGGACTTTTCAGATGTTCTAGGCTTTTATTCCCAATATGGGAAATGCTTTAAAATATCTTCTTTGACCATAGAAACTGCAGCATATTTTCACTTTAAAATAACGTTTAATAAGTTTTTTTTTTAACTAATTAACATACCAGTAGAAGCACGAGGGTATAAGTCAAGCATTAAGAGAACCCTTGAGGATGAAATGAGTTTGTGAGCAATTTGGTCTTGAACTCTGTGGGACTGGGACTAAATCTGTGAATTCTTCCCGGATATCCCGACAGCATTCGGACCTCTAAAAATAACGCGAAATGTGAATAGCCTGAATGACCTCAGAGCTGCTTTTCAAGAGACTTTTAGTGTAGTCAGAGTAGGTGAACACCCTGCAGCACATGCAGGATGCAGGCGCCCCTGATGAGTCAGCTGGGGGATTGCTAATTGGTGCGTGCTCTTCGTTAGCATCAGCCTTTGATGGATGGGGCTCCTTCAACGAGCAAACAGTGCTGGGGCACAGTGGCCTCTTCGGGAAATGTGAAGTGAGTCTGAAGAGCCCAATTAAGCAGGTCCCAGGGAGAGCTGCTCACAGCAGAGCCCAGCCCAGGATTTATTGCTGGGCTCCAGGGCTGGGAGGAGATGCAGGCTGTGCACAAAGGTGCTCACCAGGGAGCTCTGCTTTGAAACACAGCAGCCAATTTCCTTTCACCACAGCCAAGCCTTATCTTGGAGATTATGCTGGTCTCCAGTCTCCTCTGGTGTCATAACTCTGCTTTTCCTGGGCTGATAGGTTTGTGCAAAACTCCCATAGCAGCAGCCTGGGATCTGATGGGGCTGTGACTCACAAGCCCTGGACTGTGTGGGAGGTGCTGGGACCAGGCAGTTTGGGGCTTTTTGGTTTGTTTTTGTGTTTCATTTTTCGGAATTATTTTTTGTTTAACTGGCAGATGAGAAGAGCTGCAGGACCTGTTGTCCTGGACTCTGTAGAGAGGCTCAGCTCAGGTGTGTTTTGAGGCATCTCCTGGGTGCCTGAGTGCTGTTCTGGGTCTGTGCAGATGTGTGGATCCTGCTGTGCTGTCAGGAGAGGGCTGCCCACCACCTGGGCTGTGTCCTGCTGGTCTGACGTGCGTGGGGATTTCTCCCAGTGGTCATGCATGGATGTTGTCCAAGGAAAAGGTCTCTGGGACACGTTCTCCTCAGCCAGACAGAGGAGGTTGTTTTCTCCAGCTCCTGGGAAACCCTTCTCAGTGCACTCTCACAAACACAACTGCAGGAACCCACTGCTTACAGGGTTGTTGTCCAAAAAGTTTGCCCTGTGAGTTGTAGATAAGCTGCTTAGTCCACCATACCCAGAATGGACCATAGTTTATATTGCTGGCACAAACATAACCGAGGTGTGTTTGCTTTTTTCCCTGCTCCTGTGGTCCCAGTGGATGCTGCCTAGCTTGACATTACTGATGGGCTGCAAATAGGTTGGTCTGGGGGAATTTTGTAGTTACTCTGTCCTCATCAGCCAGGAGAGATTATTTCTCCTCATCTCTTCTTGCAAAACCCTCTCCTGCCTCTCCAAGTGTGCTGGGTAGCCTGGTTGATGAAGATTTGGGGTTGGTGTATATATATATTTATATAATGTTTTTTTTAGCTCATTCATATTGTTCTGTGATGCTCTATGTTCTTTTTGAAGCTGGGGCAGGAAGAGGCTGGAGATAAGACAACAATGAAAGGCTGGAGTAAGCCATGCAAGCGGAGATAATGTACTTCAGAGAATATGAGAGCTGGCTGAGTGGAAAGTTCAAGGAAATTTGAACTTTTGGCCACTCAGGATGATTACTTTTCCCACCAGCTGCTCTGCACAGCATTGGCTTGGGAGGTACCTGAGACAGCTTTTAGTTTTAGTTTTTAGTTTTAGTTTAACTGGGACCACCTGTTAGATACAAGTTCATTATGTTCAGTGTTGTTTGACGTCATATCTGTTAATTCACTAATTTTCATTTTAATATTTAAAGGATTTAAAGGTCCATTTAATGGATTTTGCTCTTAATGCCTGGCCTCAATCAAAAGATTTCTCATGTACCCTCCTCAGCTTTTCCTCCCCTGCATTCTTGTTCCACAAATCCATCTTGTGATATCTGACATCTCTACAACGAGGAGAAATTAATCACTGTGCATTTTGTCTTGATTTTGCATCCTCCCACCCCAGCTTGTTGGGAAGCTGGTGTTAGATCATTAGGGTTCTGCTAACCCTGTGGAGAGAGGTCTCCTTCCTGTCTGCATTGCATTTCTCTCTCTAAGTGCCTGGGTTTGGGAGGTGTTGAAGGCAGAGTGGTGATGGGGAGATAGTGAGCTGCAGGAACTGGTTGCAGGGTTACACTGGCTCCAGGGGGTTTCAGGCATGTTCAAACAAAAATCCTTTCTTGAAAGATGGTTTTGAAAATTGCTGAGTATTACATCTCTCAGGAACTGAGTTCTCAGGTTGAACCCAAACGGAGAACCAGGCAGACTCCTTTCTGACTGCCAATTTCTTTGCTTGGCTTGAAATGCCTGCAGGGGTTCCATATTTGTAGGCTCCCCATCTTTATTGGGGTGCAGTTTACACACAGACAGGGTTTGATAAGTTCAGATATCAGCTGTACAGTGTAGGTACCACATAATCTGCCACACAAATCTGCCTCAGTACTCCCAAATCCTCAGCAGCCCACGCTGCTTCCATACAGAAACGGTGCAAAAATCGATGTCCTGGCTGTGCCACTTTTTAATTGCAGAAGTGAAGTGGTACAAAAGGTCAGAGCAGGTTTTTTAGTGAGTGGCTGTTTGGCGGAAATTGAGGAATTTTGGCCCTCGCAGGCTGAAATTCCTGCTTGGTTGTATGGGAGCTTCGGCTCGGAGGAGGCAAATCCATGGAGGCTTCACCCAGGCTTTTATTTATAAGGGCATGAGCGGCTTGCACCTTGCAGGCTGTGCTGTGGTGAGAATGGGAGCTGTGAGAAGAGCCCTGTGCCTCCTTTCAGACCTGAGCACAGCAGAAGGCTCTGAGCTGTGTCTGTCACAGCTGTGCCCATACATCTGGCTCTGGAATGTGCCCTGGTTTCATGGCTTGGTTCCATCACACTCGCTGCCAGAGCCGTGGATTCCTCCTATATGTTTTAAAAGCAAACAATCCGTGGCTGTGGGCACTGCTCCCTGTGTGTCAGCACGCAAGCAGCTGGGGGAACACTGCAACCAAATTAACCCAGAGCTGTTCAGTCCTTCTCTGAGGAAATGAGGAAGATGAACAGCAGTGACTGATGAACTCTGGGTGAAATCCTCTGACGGTGGTGATGTCATTGGCAGGTAGAGGAATGAACGTGGGTTTTTAATGGAATTCTCTTCCTTGTGCTCAAGGTCATCGTTTCTGCCCTGTCAGACATTGGTAACAGGAGGTACCAGGCAGGGCTGTGGTTGCTAAAAGTATTACAGCTCTTGACTTGGAGCCCATTGCTGTCTGTCCCAGCAGCAGGTGCCCAGGGAGGCCTCACAGACAGTACCCACAGCTGCTGGCACAGTTTGGCAGTGAGGAAGGGGCTGGGCTGGGCTCTACTCCCAGCTGTGCCTGCTGTGCAGACATGGCCAGGCACTGTGGAAGAGAAGAGGGACAGGTTTGTCTCTAAATCTGCACTTTCTCCCCAAGAGCTAATGGACAGGTCAGGTTTTTTTAGCCACGTTGTGAGAGGTTGTGGCAGTGCCATCCTCTCCTTCACGTCTCCTGTCTGTTGTTTGAGTCACAAATCTCACAGGTGTGAGATTGTTCCCTGAGCAAGGGCAGCACTGGGATCAGCTGCTCTTGAGGGGTGTTGTCCATGTGAGCACTGGAGGATGACCCAGATGGAATTAAAAGGTTCATTTCCAGTTCAGTGCCATGCTGGAGCTCAGTGTGAGGTACTGAGCCCCTCATCCTGGGCACAGGGATTGCTCATCTCCTTCCAGGGCAGAGATGTGCTCCTTGTGTAGAATTTACCATGGCAGAATGGGGCACTCCAAGGAGATTTGTTTATTTCCTTTCAAAGCCTGCCTGGCATTAAAAGCTGAGTCAGTTCTTTCCCATTAGTCACAAAAACCCCACTCTCCTGGTGTGTGGAGTGACAGCTCCCTGAAGAGACTCTGCTTCTCACAGTCTCAAATAACTGCAGGCAGATGACATCCCTCAAGTCAGCCTTTTCCTTAGCAATTTCAGGCTCAGGCTGCAAGCACACCAGTTAGTATTAGCAAGCTGGAATTCCCCACTTTTTCTATTTATAGGAAGGCACTTTTTTTCCTGTATGTTCTGGGATTACGAGAGTTTCTGCTATGGTGTAGTTTTCATTTTGCTAAAATTAGTCTCAAACTCCTGTTGGTTTAAGAGAGGAAAATTAAGGCAGTGGACCCAAGGCCCCTCAAAAATCAGCCTGGAGAACCCTGTGGGGTTTTTTCCTCTCTCATGAAGTTAGGTGGCTGGATTTATTTAGCTGTCTGGTTTTGAGTGGCTCCCAGTTAAATTCCTCTACAATACCAAGTCTTCTGGGACACCTGCTTATTGCTCACCTGTCTGCATTTTTGCAGGAGCTTTGGCTTTTTCACTTCTGCACATTGGACAGCACAGCACAAGCACATGGCTGTTCACAGTGAGGGCCATCAGGGCACTTTGTGTCTCTGTAAAAGAGGATTTTTTTTTTTCCTTTGAGTCACTTTTTTCCTTATCCCCCTTCTCATGTAATACTATACTTTACTGGGAGGAAGACCCTGGTATGAACTGCCACTAATCCTGCCAGCTAATTATTAATTCACATATTTTCCCAGAGCACACCACTCCTAAAAAAAACCCAACCAAACATTCCCAGAAACTTCCTAGAAGCATTTAACCATCAAGGACAATTGACACCTCAAGGTAAATAGTCTGAAATCCTGAATGCAGTTACAGTGTCTTATCTCTGCAGCACCAGGAAGTTTTAAGGGCCTCTTTACAGCCACCTCTGTGCCGGGTTTCTGATGGTGTTTGCAGGAGGATTAAAGCAGCTGGAGAGGCTGGGAGTCCTGGTGGAGACACCTGCCCCTCTCCACATTGTCTGGGCTCAGTCAGCTCCTGGGCTGAGCTGGCCTTGCAGACCAGGTGGCCTTGTGCCTTACGAGGTGCCCAAGGACAGGGGAGTCCATGTAGCCGTTCCCTGAGGGTATTGTAGCTCAGGTTTGGGCTAAAAGACAAATATTTAAGTCTTGTCTTTAATGGGTTACTTAACACTTTGCCCAGCAACCGAGAAAGTTGCAAAGTTCCATGTCAGTCAAGTGCAGGAGTCTCCTACTGGGCAGTGAGAGCTGCTGTGGGCAAAGTCCTTCTCTGTAGTGACTGAAGCCTCATCCCAAGGAATTCCAGCAATCCCCACTCTGGCATGACCAGTTTTGCTCTTCTGATGCCTCTGGTTGCTGGGGTGACCCTTTGGGGGCTGTTGGGCACACACAAAGGGCTGACCCCACCTGCTGGGGTTTGAGCACAGCCTTGTGTTTGACCACATCCAGGCTGGTGTGTCAGCATCCCTGGTGCTGCACCTGTAGCTGTGTGGCATTTGCTGTTTGCAGCTCCAGCTGGGCAGGGATTTAACAGGATGTTCCTTAGTGCCAGCTGGCTGAACCTGCTGCCAGTCAGGCTCTTGCTGCTGCCCTGTTGCAGGTCATTTCTTCTAATACTTGGCTGTCCAGATCTTCAGCACTGTGCAGGCCACAAGGGATGGCACTGCTCTGCCCTGCCATGTGCCAAGTGCTGCAGATTTAGTGCCCCAAGGATCTTTGGCAGGAGGTGTGTGTGGCACTGGCAGGGGAAGGACAACTTGCACAGGAGGATGCTGTGAAGATAAAGCAGTGCTGTGTGTGAAATCAGTGGGCGAGCCAAATCCTTCTCAGAAGTGGTGTTTAAAGAAAAAAATCCTTTGTGGAAAATGCTCCATCAGCTGTTCATCTAAGCCAAGCTGCTTAGGAAGGGAACAGGCACTGTTTAGAAAATAACAGCATAAAGTATTGGGTTGCTGCTGCTGCTTGTTGTGGCACGGAGCAGGTTTCATGCTGGCTGGTAGCTCTGAATCTGCGGCTTCTTGGAGAGTGTTTTCTTTGATCTCTCTCAATAAAACCCCGGAGTTTTGAGAGGAAAACTTGAAAACAGGTTGGTGCAAAATGGATTCTCAGTGCTCGCCTCTCTCCCCTGCCCTGCTGAGGTGTTTAATAGCTGCCACTTTGCGCCTCTGTCCTTCCCCCGTGGTGAAAGGGATGGCTGGTTGTTTCTAAAGCCTGGCTGTCAAAATATTGAGATACAAGCATAGGGAACCTTCTCATTCAGAACCTTGTAATCCTCCATGAATAACTTGGAAAAACATAATTTTTAGGAGTGAGGATGTGAGACACAGACATAACAAGAACAAGCCAGGAGTTGCTGTGAGGAAAAAAGCAAAATGGGGGCAAAGCATATTTCAGTGCACACCCCTCTTTCAAACACAGACTTTTGTGCTTTTATGTGTGGGGTTTGTTTGCTCTCAGGCACTTGAGTATTTTATAGAAAAATGACTGGATAAAGAGCCGTGCCCACTTGGAGGGGAAGCACCTTTGTTTGCTGCCTGGGAGGGTTGAAGCAGTTCTTGTGTGATTGAAAATAAAAAGTAGGCACACACTAAATGTGAGAGATTTTATTAAAGGATTTTGATGGATGGGCTGGGGAGAAATAAATCTGCTGTAAGACTGCAGAAGCTCAGCAGGGGGACAGTCAAGTTGTTAATGAGTAAATTCACTGCTTCCATGAGAATAAATGATTACAGGCAAAGGATGCAAAAGGGGCAGGTCACTGACCTAGAGAAATTCAAAGTGAGACAGAAGCTCTCTGCCTTTCCAGGGCTTTTCCACCTCCTGCATATTTGTTTGTGGGGATAAAAGGTGCACAGAAAGGCACTTTATTAGCTGTAGCTGCTGCCAGTGGTGTGGAGCCAGCGCTGACCCATGGCAGCAGAGCAGCCACTTGTCCAGGCTGTGGACAGAGGTGACCTGTGCTCCCTGAGAGCTGCTTTTCCTGGCACTGTGGATTGATAACCCCATCCAGGCTCTGACATCTCCACGTTTTCCAGGTGGGCTGGTGGCTGCAGTGATGGACCAGGCAGTGCCTGGGGGGAAGGATGGGCTTGGGAGAGAGCAAAATAATTTGATTTTTGAAAGTGGGGAAAATTAAATTAACGCTTCCCCACACTTTCCATAGCAGTTCTTTTTCTGCTTTCCCTGCTACTAGGATTTGCATGTGCCCCTAAACAGTGGGAGTTATTGCCCATACCCTAGCATGGCTCAGCAGGTCCTTCCCTGGAGGGAAATGCCCAGCAGGGATGAGCAGTGCTGGTAATGCTCTGCACACACACACTCACCCCACAGGGGTCTGGAGCAGTGGTCAGGAGAGATGAACTGCTTTGTTTTTACATGGTGCTATTTTAATAAGTCAATGCCAAAGGTAATAAATCTGTCCTGTGGAAATTAGTGAGTGGTTTGCTGTGTAAACTCCCTGCAGGGGCTGGGAGCAGAGCTGGGTCTGCCTCCCAGCCAGCACAGCCTCAGACCTTCTAATCCCACAGCCAAAAAGAGCCCCTCTTGCTGCTGGTGGAAATGTAGTTGTCAATGTTTGAACGATGTGAAGGTTTATTTTGGTTATTGAATGTTCCTGTGTGGCTTTGAGGTGCCCTGGACTATCAGTGAGATTTCCCCAGAACTCCCTCACCAAAGCAACACAGGATGCAAACCTGGTCCAGCCAGTTTTCTTCTTCCCACATGTACCTCCCAGAGCTGGAAAAGTGAAATCAGTGTCTTGAGGGAAGGAGTAGAGAAGAAATTGTGAGAGTTTTCCATCATGTGCTGCTTACACAGAAGGATGGATGAGCAAATGGGCAGAGAAGGTGCTGCTCCAAAAGCAGCTGAGCTTCTCCTGACTCTCTGGAATCTGTTTTTACTCCTTAAGTCTTTGCACTGTCACACTGGGCAGTAATCAGGATTATATTTTAATGGTATTTATTATATTTTAATGGTATTTAGGTGCTGGATAAAGCTGCCCACGATCTAAAGGTACAAATGGATGGAGTGTGGGACACAGAGGAAATGCCCTCATCTCCATCCTTCCAGGCACTGGGGCAGCTGCAAGTGATTGTAACTAAGGAAACTTGCTCCAAAACCACTAACAGCAACATCAACTCCATGTAGAGATGTTACTATTTTCAAAGAAATATGGTTGCTAATTAAAGCAGTGTCAGAATTTCCTGGCTGGAAGGTCATTTTATGGAATTCCACAGCCTGGTCAAAGGTTGAGCTGTACCTGGCATGTTTTCAGAGGTAGGGAAAATAAGGGATCTGTGTGCCTGGAGACAAGTGTGAGCCTCAAGGCTGGTGTTTCACCTCTTTTCTCCATGAAGAAGGGAAGAAAATGTCTGAAGTGGCTGAGATCATAGAGGTTTTTATTCATCTGACTGATAATAGGAGCTAAATAAAGGCTTTGGAAAAAAAACCCCAACCATTTCTCTTGCAATATTGGTTGGGCAGAACTGTACTGGAACTAAACATGGAATGAAAAGTCTGGTTTTTCTGCCAGCTCTATTTTTAGAGCCACTGCTCCATCTTTGCATCTGAGTTTTCTCAGCAGATGCACTGGAAACAGGCAATTTGCTGTTATTTTTTTCTGGCCAGGCTGTGATCATCTGCAAGATAAGGATGTTGGATGGAGGGGCAGGGGACTCACCAGACTGGACAAAAATCCCCCAGAATACCAGGACATGGGTCTTGTTCCAGGTCATTGTGGGTCACAGACTCCTGAATATTTTCTGTGCTCCATTAGGAATGACCCTTCCATGCTGGAAGGGGAGTGGTTCTGCAGTGCTGGGTGGTTTATTTGTGTCCCAAGACTGTGGTCACAACTGGAATAAAATTCAGCAGCAGTAACAGCAGTGCTGGAGATTGATTTGGGTATGGAGGGAGGAATTGTGTTTGGCTTTGAGAGCAGATATCTGCCCTGTCTTTTAGCTGAGGTATTGCAGATGTATCCAGCAAGAACCCAGAGGTTCTTGTGCTTTGCTACGAAAAGCAGGAATGGGAGATAAAATCTGTGCTAGCCCTGGTCTTGGATATCTGACCCTGCCAGTGGGGCTGGGACTGCCTTTCAGAGAGCTCCCAGCAAGCAGGGACGCTGTTTTATCAGCAGTGTGTGTGTCCCATGACCCAGAATGCTCTGAAACCATCTCTACCTCCTTCTTTCAGCAGGAGAGGGCTCAGAGGGGTCCCGAGCCTGCCCAACCCTGCCCTGTCCTGTTTACACCTGAGCTTGCAGCCAGCAGCAGCACTGGGTTTTGTTCTGGCTGTTGTTTTCACTTGGTGAATCACTGAGCCCCAGGCTTGGTTTTGTGTCAGATTTCGGTGTTTGGGCAAAGGCTGCCCCAATTTGCCTGCCTGGTAATCCATGCTCTCCAGAGGGAGGGGACTTCTGAGAACCAGGGGCTGTGAGGAGTTGGACTCCAGCACATTTAATTAGGAACACTCTGTTCCAGCATAGAGCTGATGAACAAAGAGCAGGACCCCCTAGAAATTCCCTGGCATTTACTGGCAGTGAATTCATTATTGCCTTTGCAAAAAGAAAGGCAGAAGAGAGGGATGCACCTCACATTTCTGAATTTGTGTTTGTGGTCGCTGTTCATTCAGAGCAGAGAACCCCCTGTGCCTGAGGCCAGAACACGTACAGGTATTTCTGAGCCACAGGGAATTTTGTGCAGCTACAGGCAGTGCTAGATTCCAGCAGGAGCATTCATTTATTCCCTGTGGGATAAAGCTGGAGGAGGGTTTAGAGCAGAGGGAAGGTGTCACTTCACAGGCTGGTTGGTGTTCAGCCCTGTTCCCATGCCAAGAGGCAGATGTTGGGCTGTGAGAATGGTCCTGCAGAGAAAGCAGCTGCCTGAGCTGAAGCCTCTTGGGCTCCCCTATCAAATACCAGCTCTGCTGAGAGGGTAAGCAGGCAGAAAAAGCTGCTCCTCAAAAAAAAGCCTGGCCTTGTATGCCTTGACAGCACGGATGTTGCAGAGGGGAACTAGGGCAGCCCTGAGGTCTGTTTTCCTTCAGTTTTTGAAAAGGATGCCTGTTTCCTCCTTGGCTGGGCTTGAAAGTCTTTTGACAGCAGAGAACCAAGTTGGGTGACTGCTTTGGTTCCTTTATTCTGGATGGCACCAGTCCTTAGCAGTGCAAACCCTGAGAGGGGTGACAAATCCCACCCTCCTGCCCATTCCCAGCTGGAGAGCAGCCTCTGACCCCCTGTGCTTTATCCTCCTGTGGATTTCCCAGCTGGATTTGGCTCACTCCTCCCTGAGCATCTCTCTCAAGCCCCCTTAGCCTACACCCAGCTGTGTTTCCAGGTGTCACCAGCCTGCTAAGTGGGGGAGAGGCTGCCCCAGAGCCAGAGGAGCATTTGGGAGTCTCCTGAGGAGGTTTTTGCCTGAATGTCCTGCCGAGGGGGGGACTGAGCTGGTGCCAGTCCTCAGGGCTGCCCACATCCCCTTGCTCCATATCTGCACACCAGCACTCAGACCCCAGCAAGGTCTGTGCTTTATAGTTGGCTTGGTAGATTTTAAATACTTCTTTCTTGTTTTTTTTTTTTCTGCCCTTTGCTTGCCCAATCTGTGGATTGTCAGGGCTGTTTTGGAGGCATGTTATTATTAATGAGTGTCCTCTGGCTTGGTGATGTGTGTGGCCAGGGCAGGGCTGGGGTGCTGGCTGCTGTTCTGGCTCCTGCATGGCTGAGATGGGCACGGAGCCCTCCTCCTCCCCTTGCAGAAATGTCCCTCTGGATACCTGTCACTCTTCAGGGGGGTGTATGCTCATACAGCCCCAGCTCTGCATGAGGAGGGACTCTTGGGCTATAAATCTCTGCCTTTCAAGCACTAAACTCCCTTTTGGGTTGTTTTTGACATTAGGAATTTCCTCTGATAAGAGAGCTTTATTTGCCTTTAAATATCACTTTGTGACAGGATGATGGAGTGGGGATTCTTGGAGTGAGCCTGTGCCAGCCGGGGAAGGGAAATTCTGCTGGGGCTTTTCTTTCTCTCTAGCACTGACATTGGAGCCCTTTAAAGACTAGGTTTATTTTATCCTTGGCAGGAGTGTGTGTGCACATGTCAGTGTCCAGACAAATGGGAGCAGCCCCGTGTTGGAGCTGTGCTGGAGCCAAGTGGGTCCTCCTGCTCTCCCCTCCCTGTGGCACCTGGGGGAGCGGGGCTGTGCTGGGGTTTTTCTGGAATAGGCTTCCAAAAAAAGGTTATGTTGGTGAAGCAGGGCTGGTATGTGGAATGCCTTAAAAAAAAAAAAAAAAAAAAAAAACAAAAACAAAAAAAAAACCAAACCAACCAAAAACCAGAAGGAAGGATTCTGTGGTAGTGTCTGCAAGGTACAGTTGGGTGTTCCCTGGCTGGCAGGGCAGTGTGTCACCTGTTACCCCACAGAGATCCCAAAAGCCAGGTCCACAGGGCTGCATTGTAGCTGGCTTGTAATGCAGCCTGCTCAGGCTAAGCCTGAGGTGTCTCCCAGCGCAGGCTGCAGCCACAAAGTCTGAGCTGTGTTTGCATTCAGGGGGAGCTGAGCTCCCTAATCTGGCTCTCTGCAGCAGCCCTGTTGTATCACCATCCCTTTAGATACGGAGGATTTCGCTCCACAGGCTGCCTGTGAGCAGCAGGAGCTGCAAAGTGCCAGCTCATTTATTCCATTTGGATCCCAAGGAGTTCTCTCTGCTTTTCAGGATGCCTCAAGCAGCCAGCTAACCCTGTGTTCTTTCTTTCAGCTCTTCCATGTAGCATATGTCCTGATCAAGTTTGCCAATTCCCCTCGTCCTGACCTCTGGGTGCTGGAGCGATCGACTGATTTTGGCCTCACCTATGAGCCCTGGCAGTATTTTGCCTGTGAGTATGACAGGGGCCTGCAGCTCAGTGCCAGGGAGTGGGGCTGTGCTGAAGATAACTCTGTGCAAATACAGGGTTGGGTTTGGAGCTGTGTCATTGCTGTGATGCAGCACATGTCTTCTGTTTCATCTGCTCAGTAAGGCTGCAAGAGTTGAAGATTGAATGCTCCTCAGGAAAAGAGAGCTATTTTACTCTCTGGTATTTTTAATAAGTGTATTTAAAAATAAATGTATTTTTTAAAATACTGTCATGACATGTCGGGAGTGCCAAAGTTGGCACCAGTGTCTGCAGCTGGGTGTTGTTGCTCTAGGCCTGAAGGTGAGATTTCTTATCTCCTCCCTGCCCTCCTCTTTCAGTCTCTTCCCTGTACCATCCAGGCTGTATTTCAGCTCCTCCAGAAGCCAAGCAGCAGCTCACTTCCAAGTGGCTGCTGTCACAGAAAAGTCTGGATGCAGCAAATATTCCCTCGTGCTTATCAGTACCGGAGATTGGATCCAGCCTGTGCAGGGCAGGGACTGCTGTCCTGCTGCTGTGCAAGGTGGGATCAGAGACAGCTGGCTGGAAGGGAGATCCAGCCTGTGCATTTGGCTTCCCAATCCTCTGATTAAAACCTTAAGAAACAGCTGGTTCTACAAAACTCTTCTCCCAGAGGGTCTGTGGGGTAGCCGGATACGAGGAACTTGTTAACCACCAGCTCCTCCCAGGAGCAGCAGCAGTAATTGGGAGAAGATGTGAGTTAAGATCTACAGCCAGAGCTTAAAACCTGGCAAGAAAGGACTTGGGAGCACTCAGAGGCCTTGCCCTGGGCTGTCCCTAAAGGCTCATATTTCTGGCTTACCTGTGAGGCTGTGCTTTGGATTTCTGGCCTCTCCTTGTGCAAAAAGGAGCTGCAGATGTGTTACCCTGCGTTGCCTTGGTGTGGTAGCTGCTCTCTGGGGTGGATGTTTTTCTCTCTGCTGTGTGCTAGTGGGGAATTACCACTGTCAAATTCCTGCTTTGCTTTTTTCTGTCATCTCTGAGAATTTCTCTGCCAGCTCTGAAGCCTCTCTTGGGGCCCATTACAGTCGTGTTCCTGCATGGTCTGGAGCTGCACAGGGAGCTCTTGCCCCCACTGGCGTGTTCCTGTGTGTAGTGGCAGTGCTGCAACATCTGGAGTCCCCTTCCCTCCCAAAACACCAGGCCCTGTCACCCCTCCCCTGGAGAAGGGAGATGCAGTGACACAGCCCAGTGGAAAATTCCCATGGAAATAAAGAGGTGGCTGCTCCAAAACCTGCCAGATTTGCAAGCACAAGAAGTCCTCTGCAGAGGTTTATTTTTTTATCATAGGGAGTTCTGTAGGTGGTCTAATAAAAGCACTGCCAGGTCAGTACCAGGGTTAAAAGCAGCTGGCAGAAATGCAGGGTTTGTTCAGAGCAGCCAGTGAGCCTTGCCAGGGGTGGCACTGGCACTGCCCACCCACTGTGCCTCCAGCTGCCCATCACAGGAGGTGCCAGGCTGCTTTTGGGCTTAGCTCTATGGGAGGAGAGAGGAGTGACTGCTGGGTGAGGCTCTGTCCTTGTCTGTTTCCTTAAAGCACTGCTAGGGTTTGAGGCCAATGGGTTGCTCTGTTTTAGCTCAGAATGCCCAGATTCTGGCTCACGTGGTTGTGCAGATTTTGCAATAACTGGAGGAGTTCTTTGGTTTTCCTGAGTAGCTGCTTGGACTGAGCATCCTGTCTGCATGCAGCCGTGGCAGAGCTCTGGAAATCCATCATCTCGAGCCACTGGTGACAGGTTCCTTGCCTGGGGCTTTAAAAATAAATTGCCTTTAAAAAAGCACCTGGTGAAGCAAACCTCAGCCAGAGACCTGATGTTAAATATTTCCACATCTTCCTGTGGGTGCAACTGAGCTCTTGCTGTTGCCAAAACAGTGTTTCCCAGAGCAAGGCCACTTTCTGAAGACAAGGTGTGGATGGGTGCAAGCCAGAGGTGAAGGCAGGGAGGCAGAAATTCTCTGTTCCACCTCTGCTGTTCCTTCTGCCTGGCTCAGCCTACCCATGCAGCACATGGAGCGGGGCACTTGCCTTCTGAGGCACATTGAGACAGATTTTGGAGGATTATTCCCATGGATTGTGTTAACATTTCCCCTTCAGTTTCCTGGGTGAGCTGAGCAGCTCTGGCAGGAACAGGAGATTGTGTTTGCTGCCTTTTCTTCCTTTTTCTCCCCATGGAAGCACTCTCAGGGGGCACTGCAGTGCCATTCACTTCAGCACTCTGCTGTGAGCTCCTGGCACAGGTGAAAAGGGAGTGGGAAGGAGCAGCAGCCTCTGTCCAGGCTCTTCCTGAGGGAACAGTCCCTGAAAGTAGCAGGTTTCTGCATGGGTGGATGCAGGTGCTCACCACCCTGCACAGTCAGGCCCTGAGCTGCCCCAGCAGTGCTTTGGCTGGCTCTGCCAGCACAGGGATGCCACACATCTGGGGACAGGAGTGCTGGACTTGCAGGAGCAGTCATACTGGGAAGCCAGGCCGTTCCTGTAGCTGCAAGGACAATGTTGGCATTCAGTGTCCCCAGAGCAGGTCACCAAGCCAGCAGAGTGGCTGCCTGGTGGTGCCTGCTCCCTGGCTTTATCTAGCCTTGCATTGCCACTCAGTGGCAGCAGCCCTGGTTTGCTGTCCCCAAGGAGTGCTTCTGGGTGGCCTTGGCATTTCTGCTTTGTGGCACTGCTTGAGAGCAGAGTTCAGAGTGAGGTGTGAGGAGGGGACCTGCAGTGTTTGGGAGAGGCAGCGCAATGGCTTGCAGGATCTCTGCTTGTCCACCCTGCCGGGGGGAGATGTCCCAGCAGTGACTGTAGCTTGTGCTTCCTCTTATTGTTGGTTCTGTGCTGCCTTCAGGACTGACCCAGGAGGTTTAGGATCCACATGAAATGATGGTGCAGCTCCTACACCAGGAGCAGAGCCCTGGCAGCAAAGAGCCTTTCTGCAGTTCAGTGGAAGCAGTGTAGCAAATCCACTGCCAGCAAGGCAGCAGATTGAGACCAGAGTAAGATCTCAGGCTGGTTAAACCGTGAGCTTAGTGCCAGAATTGAGGGGTGGGTTTCTCTGCAGGTGGTGGCAGTAGGTGCAGTGGCTATTCTGACCTTCCTCATTTACTGCAGGGAGGTGATGTGGGGAGTTTCCTGCCTGTTACTGTCAGAGTGACACCCTCCCTAAGTGGAGGACATGGAGCCATGACAAAGTTAATGACACAAGGCAATCTCTGTTGGTAAATGCTTAACAGAGATTGTACACCCATCTCTCCTGTGCTCAGCGTGGGAAAATCCATAGAGGGCTGGGAATTGTCCCTTTTCTCTTACTGCTCTTGCCTCTGGTTGATGAACAGCTTCCAAGAGGGACTGCATTGAGAAGTTTGGCCAGCACACTGTGGACCGCATCACCAGGGATGACCACGCCATCTGCACCACGGAGTACTCCAGGATTGTGCCTTTGGAGAATGGGGAGGTGAGCCTGGAAATGAGCCTGTTTCCATCCCTGGAGTGTCCAGGGTCACTCAGGGGCTGTTGGTGCTCCTGTTAATGGGCTCCCTCTCCATTTTTGGATACCACTTGTAAGTATTCAGTTCAACCAAATGAGATTGACAGAGAGCTGATCCAGTCATCTGGGGAGAGATTGGTTGTAGGGATGTGCTCCTTGTTGATGGAGTGACAAAACTATCTTGTGACAGAACTGTCTAAGCCCAGAAGTTTCTTTTCTCAATTAGCAAAAAAGACACCTTATAGGACTTGGGGGACTTCACCTCAAACTTAAGGGTAGCTAATGGGACAGAAGCCAAAAAGTCTCACCTGAGCAATTGACTAGAAAAAGAAAAGAACAAAGAAACTAATGGCTTTTGTGAGGTGTTTTACTAGGAGCAAGAACCTCTTGCACCTGGTTCGGCTTTTCTCTGTAAAGAGTTTTGTTATTTTGCATTTTATTAAAACTTTTTTGTTTCCAACACTACCACAAAAGCCATCCTGCTGATTTCATGCTTTCTAAGGTAGCTAAGCTGTCTTGGGTGTGAAATAGATCTCCAAGAGCTTATGAGACCTGGCTCGAGGAGACCCCTATTGCAATTGATTTCCTCCCGCCCCACAGGGTTACACAGATTTGTTCTCACACGTTCACAGAATGGTGTGGGGTGGAACCACACAGTTCCAACTCGCTGCCACGGGCAGATACAGCTTCCTCTAGAGCAGTGGAAGTCGAACCTGGCCTTTTCCCTCCTCCATGCACAGATTGTTGTCTCTCTGGTGAACGGGCGCCCAGGAGCCATGAACTTCTCCTACTCCCCTCTGCTGCGGAACTTCACCAAAGCCACCAACATCCGCCTGCGCTTCCTGCAGACCAACACTCTGCTGGGCCACCTGATGGGCAAAGCTCTGAGGGACCCCACGGTCACCAGGAGGGTAAGGCAGGCCTTGGCACCTCGTGCTGCTGAGGTGGAGCTGTTGGAGGGCCGTGCAAGCCGCCTCTGGGAGGGGTCACCCTGTGGGGATTTTCTCTCGCTCTTGCACCCCCTAAAGCTGAAGGCATCTGCAGCAGATGCTGCTGTGGCTGGAGCTGGAGAAGACACCAACAATGTGGAACTGGGAAACATCTCTTGGTGTCACATGTGGCTTTCTGACTGTACTGGAAGCCCCCAGTCATAGCTGGTGGGCTCTGTTGGAGGTGGTGGATCTTACCACAGGCAGATACTGCAGCCTGCAATGTCACTGTAAGGGAAATATCCCAGCACATCATTTTACTGGGCAAAGTCCTGCTGAATCTCGAGTAGAATGGTTATGAATCTGGTTTGTAAAAATAGTAATGGCCAACTTTTCTTGTGCTTTGCAGTACTACTACAGCATCAAGGATATCAGCATTGGAGGGCGCTGCGTGTGCCACGGCCACGCCGACGTCTGCGATGCCAAAGACCCCAACGACCCCTACAGGTACAAATCCCAGAAGCATTTGAAAAGGAAAGCATTTGAACTGCTATTCCAAGAATGAAAGATGATACCAGTGTTAGTTGTGTCCTGTTCTGAGCTTGTAATGGTGCCATCACTGCTGCTCGTGGCTCTGCCTCAAAAAAGAAGCAGAAACTGCTCCAGACAAAGTAGCAAAAATCACACTTTTTGTCAGACTATTTTTCAGTCAGATCAGCTCCCTGGTTGAGTTTCCTTGTGCACAGCTTTGCCATCCCACTGGAGCAGAGTGTGAGGATACTGAAGGAGGGATACTGATGTAGAACAGGGAGGTTTCCCATCAAAGTCTGGGATCATTTCTGAACTTGTGCAGAGGAGTCTCCTGCTTCCCATGTGGCTTCTTAAGCACTGGGGCAGTGCTCTCATAAATAGATGGTTTTCCATGAAACCAGAGACTGCTTCCCATTTCTGCTTATAAGAACTATAGATTGGTTATGTACATATCTGAACAACTCTTGCAAAAGAACAAGAATGTGTAAAGAAGTTTCATTTTGGCTAATGGAACTTCCCATCTGCCTTGGCAACTTGGAATGCCAAAGAGCTCCTTCAGACCATGGAAGTGTTGTTTTTAGCCATCTGTTTGCAGCTTGAATGTTGCCTTTATGAAAGGGGTGGGTAGATTCAGCTGGATGAGGGGAGCTTGTATTTCTTTCTCATCAGGATCATGTAGAACTTTTGGATCATCTAAAATAAAATTCCAGTGAGTCCCAGCCAAGGTTAAAGCTGTTAAGTATTAAAACAAAGATGTATTGGTAAGCAAGCCTGCCTGAGTGTGCCAAACTCTCTGACAAAAGGAAGTTCATAAATATTTGAATGTACAGTTCTTGTTTTTTAGACATTGGTGTTGCTGGATGCAAAGTGCACCTGTGTGCTGAGGCAAAAGGTTTCATGGGGACAATGATTCTTTAACATGGGAATGCCAGGACCTTTCTTGGGTGTATCAGTGGCTTGGGGCTCTCCAAGAAGAGAAGGAAGGTTGAACAAGGAGGGCTATGTTGGATATCCTTGTTGTGCCACTTCTGCTTGCAACCTTCTCTGTCTCCCAAAATTCCTCTCCTCCCCTCTCATTTGGATGCATTTGGCATCTTCACTCTTGGCCCCAGCCTGCTGTCTGATGTTGCAGCACATGTTGGTAAGCAGCTGTTGCATTTCACCCAGAGCAGATCACGCTGGCCTGAGGGAGGAAACATTTCCTACTTGTGTGCTTTGTACAGTCAGAACACAACAGCTGTAAGTCCTTTGGGATACAGCAGGAAAAAGTGCTGGATAAATAGATCTTCTCATGGCATTGCTGTACCCTTTAGCAAGCCCAGGAGCACAGGCAAGTCAGCAGAAATGTGATACTTTCAGTTGGGAAAATGAGTAATTGATGAAATGCTGCCGTTTCCAGGCTGTGGGAGCAGCTGTGTCCAGCCCTCCCATTGGAGTGGGCACTGCTGGTTGGGATCCCAGCCCTCCTGCCCTGACACAGCACAGAGCCAGCTTGGGGATGCCTGTAATGCCACATCAGCTGGGGCTCAGACACACTGACCCCTTGAGACACAGGCCCAGCTACCAGGAACTCATCCTGTCTTCAGCAATCTGTGGTGTGCCCTCTGCACATGTCCTGCCTCTGCAGAGTCTGATGTGTGACAGCAGCTGGACAAGGAAATGCAGATAAAGGGATGTGGATTGGCCTGGCCCTATTAAAAATCCCACAGTCTCAGCCTGGGGGAGGTCTCTGCTGTTCATTTTAACTTTTCTCTCTTCTGCACATCCTCACGTTTCACATCCCTGCTCAGAAAGGCAGGATGAGCACTTTGATGGAGGTGAGGTGAGCTAGAAATCTTGGCAAAGACTTCAGGACCTGATGAAGCCTGTCCATGAGCTGACTTCCTGGCCATCAGTGATAACATTCGTGCAACTTTGGAAAGTTTGTGTGAAGTGCCAAGCCACAGAGGCTGCACATCCAGCTGTGTTGAGCTGGTAGCACACGTGAGCCCTGTTTGCAGGGGTCTGTGGACAGGTACAGCCTCCTCAAGGCTCCTCTGCACTTCTCACAGCTTTCTCTCTTTGCCCTGTGCTGGAATGGGCTGAGTGAAGCAGAGGGAAGGAATTGTTCTCCTGCTTAAAGGTGAACACCAGCAGGATGAGGCACAACCCTCTCTCCTGGCAAACCCTTGGAGCAGTGAGATCAGAATCATCAGGAACCTGCCTTGGAGACCCAGACAGGAGTTGTGTGCTAGCAGAATGAGTGAGCTCAGGAGAACTCTACGAGGGTTCTGCGTCTGCCTGGTAAGAGCAGCTGTTCTGTGGCTTCACTGCCCTGTCACAGATGCCACAAGCAGGAGAGGAGACAGCCAGGCTCCTTCTGTGCCTGGTGCTGAAGGTAACCACCGAGGCAGCAGCAGCCTGGCTGGTCAGAAGCACATCCACAGATGAAAGATGCTTTCCCACTGCTGCATCCTGAACTCCAGCTTCCCCTTCCCCATTTGGAAGGCAAAGCACCGTGTGTGCCAGCAGATTTGTGCCATCCATCAGTCTCTCTTTGCAGATGTTTTTTTCTCAGTACAGTCAGAAACAGAGGAAGGGGCTTTTTTTTTCATTGATTGTGCTCCTCAGATGTCCCAGCCAAATCCTGATGCTGTGGTGTTTGTGTGCTACTCTCAGTTCTGCCACATCTGCTCACTGGAAACTGTTTAGTCTCTGCTGTTGAGCATCAATTCCAGCGGGAGGACTGCGGTTTCATTTCTTACAGAGGATGACCAGGAAATATGTGCTGTGTGGACACAGCCTCTCCCTCTTCTCCCTTGTATATACTCAGTCAATGAAACATGTAAATATTGTGGTTTATGCACATTTGTCTGTAATTCATTAGCAGCACACACTCAGCACAAGGTGCAGTGAAGCTGTAATAGCTGAGCTGAGAGGTCATTGCTAACTCTGGACAGCAGAGACTAAATAAATACCTCCTTCTCCCTCGGAAATGATCAACTTTACTCATGCAGTGCCATCTTCTTGCATTCTGGGAACTGAACCAGTTCTTTTCAAACATCTTGAGCCTTAAGGAGCCCGGGGTGTGTGGCTGGAGCCACGTCCTCCAGTCAGGGAGATTAACACTGCTCAGCAGGTTTAGAAGTTCCCTGACTCAGTGACCATCTTTCTCCACACGCATGTCTATGGATCTTAATCTTGCTCTCCAGCTGCTGCTGTGGAAAAAACAATAAAATTTTGTTTCCTTGAAAGTGCTGAGTGGTGGTCAGCCAGGTGAGAGGTCTGTGGGTGGTTGCATTCCAGGGACACGGCCAAGTTTTGCCTCTCACTGAGACTCCCCCTTGGGTCTGCAAAACACTTGAAGAGCAAAGTTCCTAGTGGGTGTTTCAGGGCTGTTTTCTGCCACTTAAGCTCCAGCCAGGGATTCAGTTTCATGCCTGGACTCTGCCAGCTACAGCCCAGCCTGTGAATGTGGGCAGAGACAGGGCATGGTGAGTGCTGGAGAACTGACTGCAGCCAAGTGTCCCATGGCATCTGCAAGGGAAGGGCTGGGAGCAGCACTGGCACCTTCTGCCTCTCAACCCCTCTGCCTGAAGGAAATATGTGAGTTCCCCCAAACTTTCAGATCATCCCATTATTTTCATTAACACGAGGTCACTTGTGCTGCTGCCTCTATCTGGCAATTCACTATACATAGACTTGCATGTCCCACGTCTTAAAATTACATGTAGGTGGAAGCTGTGGCACTCAGCTCGCTGCAGAGTGTCTGCACTCCTACATTTCACCCTGAATGACTGCTCCTTTTGTTTCTAACGTTTTAGAAGAATTACATTTATTTTTAAACACATTGCTTTTGAATGGAAAAGCATTGGAGGAGGGACAGATGGGAGTGGCAGACTGGCCCTGAGGGGAAATGAGTAATTGCACAGATAAAAGCTGGAACATGCTGTATTAACCATAAGTCTAACACAACAGAAAGCATTTGTGTTGGATGGGAATGGCCCTGTGCTAAGTGGAGGCTTTGGGGCTGATGTCACTGACGTTAATGAATCACCCTGGTGGTGGGGCAGGAACGAGATCCATCGGGTGCCTGTCGAGATTCCTTTACCCAGCATAGAAAGCAGGAATGCAGTGCACGGGGAGCGTGGGGCCAGCATCTAGTGAAATTCTTAATTCAAACTTCATGCCCTTCTCCCTGCAGCACAGGTGTGCCTGGAGGAGCAGACAGCACCTGTGTGGCCCCATCCCTCTCCAAGCTCTGGGCTATCATTTTTTCCTTTCGTGCTGCCCCTGCACAGTGGTGGGGACATCTTTGTGTCCCTGCACCATGCTGCACTCCCTCAAATAATCAGCTTCAGCTCGGTTTCTACCACTGCCACCTCCAACCATTTCACATTTTATTCTCTGCAGAGCTGGCTAGGCAGCAGCAGATTTTTCTCTTATCCTTGTCTCCCTGTGAAGAAAAAGAATGATGGTGGAGGAGAAGAAAAGGAGAGAATGCAGCTGGAATAGCAAAGTTTGGCTCAGAAAAAACAAATCAATTAAAAAGTTGGGGGAAAAAGCCTTAGAAGCCCCTTTTCCAGAATATTGGGATTAGCAAATACCACTTGTTCGTGTTCCAGATCAGCGACAGCGATACACAGCAGGGTCACACAGCAGGGTGACACAGCAGCTCCACATCCCTGTCATCATCCCAACCTTGTCTGTGCCCTGTTCCTGTCCCTGCAGGCTGCAGTGTGACTGCCAGCACAACACCTGTGGTGGCTCCTGTGACCGCTGCTGCCCTGGCTACAACCAGTTCCCCTGGAAGCCTGCCACCGCCGACAGCGCCAACGAGTGCCAGCGTGAGTGGGGCTGGGGTCAGCCTGAGGCACCCCTGACGAGGGCAGAGATGAGGGAATCTGACTCTGTGTTCTTAGAAGGCTAATTTATTATTTTATGATATTATATTGCGTTAAAGAATGCTATACTAAAACCATACTAAAGAATAGAGAAAGGATGCGGACAGAAGGTTAACAAGAATGATCATGGAAACTCGTGACTCTCCCTTCCAGAGTCCCAACACAGCTGGCTGTGATTGGTCATTAAGTAAAAACAATTCACATGAAACCAATCAAACAACCACCTGTTGGATAAACAATCCCCAGACCACATGCCAAAGCAGCAAAACGCAGGAGAAGCAAGCAGATAATTATTGTTTCCATTTTTCTCTGAGGCTTCTCAGCTTCCCAGGAGAAGAAATCCTGGCAAAGGGATTTTTAAGAACACATGATGGTGACAGGGCTGGGCTCTCCCTTCCTGCCAGGCCCTGCCCCGTGCCCTGCTGCAGAGCAGCTGCTCTCTGCACTGCTGGGGCGGTGCTGAGTGGGACTGGGTGAGCTGGGGGCAGTGACACAGCAGGGAGGACCCTGCACAGCAGGTGTTGGTGCTCAGGTGAGGCTCACGCAGGGAGATCTCCAGGGTCCGTGTGGGAATTTGGCTCTGCTTGCCTTCCAGTTCCTCCAGTGTGTCCAAGGTTTGTGCAGGCGAGTCTCATTGCTCAATTCTGTCTGCAAGATGAATTAGGTTTGGGTGTGTTTACATACAGAACATCTTTATTTGTTCAGAAAAACCTTTGGTCAGTGCCGACTGGAATTTCTGCAGCACTGGGAGCACAGAGCTGCACCGCACAGTGTCTTAGAAACACAGGGTGGCAAAGGATCTTAAATCCTGGGAGTTTCTAAAGCCCCCTCAGCTGGTGCTGGGTTTTACAGCTCACCTCTATCCAGGGTGGGATAAAAGAGGCAAGAATGTTGCTCTATAAACCAGGCTAGTCAAGGCCCCGCAGTGTGGTGATTTTTCTTTCTCGTCCATACATGCCTGCACATACTTTACTTGTGATTTTGTGCCCGCTGCACTCTCCTGGTTGCAGACCAGACTTTGTGAAAGAGTTGCTGCTTCTGTGCTTTTGAACTGAAAGAGTTCAGAGAGCTTGGGAGATCCTGTAATCCCCCAGATGCATTCAGGCATCTTTCCTCACGGAAAACCAACCCATCAAACCCAGGAGGGACAGGTGACACCTTGAGATGCAGCTGCTGACCTGAAGGAAGGACCTCTGAGGTGCTTTAGCTCCCTTCTCTTTGTGTTCCAGCCTGCAATTGCAATGGCCATGCCTATGACTGCTACTACGACCCGGAGGTGGAGCGCCACAAAGCCAGCAGGAGCCGTGAGGACAAGTTTGAAGGGGGAGGTGTTTGTATTGACTGCCAGGTAGGCCTGAAGAGCTTCCCTTCTCTGGAAAAGGCTTTTGCAAATGTTTGTGTTTGTTTCTGCTGTCAGCCTGGAGTTCAGCCTCCTGGGACCTCTCCACCAAGCCCCTCTGTTATCTAAATTAGGTCTCTGCCTGGAAATTTAGTCTCTTTGCCATGGATTAAAGGAGTGTGCACCAGTAATGAGAACAGCATTTGGGTTTCTAGGTGTTCTCTGGTAGTACCACTACCTCCTAAAGCTTTAGTTTGCTGAGACACCAGAATTGGGAGGCACAGGTTGCTACCCAGCACATTGTGTAATCCCTACCTAGTTCACAATGCTCTGGCATCTCCCTGGATGTCTCTCTGCTCACCAAAATGCCAGTCTTCAGTCTCTGTGAAAGTGGGAAAGTAGCTCTTCCCTTCCCAAGGTGACGGTGACAGTGATATGGTTAATTCATGCACTGGCATGAAACTTCTGGCTGTGCTTCCTTGCTGGAAGGAAACAGGTTGCTCCCATCCTTTGAGCACAAAATGGTCAGGACATTTTACCATCTGAAAGAAGTGAAGTGGGCTCAAGGTCAGGAATGAACCTGAAACTCACCCTGTGTTTATGGGAGGATGCAGTTGGCAAGAAGTGCTTTGTTCCCAAGTCGGTGTATGTGGAATTTTGAGCAGATTTAGGTCTTTGGTGTGCTGCTGCTCCTGACCTGCTTCCTCTGTAACCTGGAGCTGTTAGTTCTTCTGGCAGATGAGTGTGAATCCTGCAGGCAGAGGAACTGATGCCTCTCTAACCCACTGTCTTTCAGCACCACACCACTGGCATTAATTGTGAGAGGTGCATCCCTGGCTACTATCGATCCCCCGACCACCCCATCGACTCTCCTTACGTTTGCTACCGTGAGTGCCACCTGCTCTGCAGCCACCTCCTGCTGGCTTGGGTGACACTGGGCAGGGCGCTCTGGAGGGTTGGGCTGGGAGGTTTTCCTGCTGGAGGCGGTGTGAGGCCTCGCTCAGTGACTCTTGTCCCTCTCTGCAGGCTGTGACTGTGAGTCTGACTTCACCGACGGCACCTGCGAGGACCTGACCGGGCGCTGCTACTGCAAACCCAACTACACCGGGGAGCACTGCCACGCCTGTGCCGAGGGCTACCTCAACTTCCCCCACTGCTACCGTGAGTGCGGGGCACAGCTGGGAGCACACACACCCAGCAGCTCTGGGAAGGGCCAGCAGCTCCAGTTCTGGCTCTTGGGATGTGCTTTCCCCGTGCCACGTGGCACTCCTGTCCCACGAGGAGTTATTTCAGGTCCACATTTGGCTTGGGTGGGAGCAGCACCAGAGCTGAGTTGCTCTGAACTGAGTCAACAGCAGCTTCACATTTGGCTGGAGTTTCAGCTCCCACTTTCTTACGAAAGACAGGCTAAAGAGGGCTGTAATGGTTTGTTGTTTAGTGGGACATCTGTGCTTTGTTCCATGTTCCACATTTTTATTCAGCCTGTTCAGCTTTGGGACTGTCAAGTCCCTGATATTCCATCAGGATTTCTCTGAGTGTGTGTGCTGACCTGTGTAATGTGTCTTTTTCTGCACAGCCATTCCAGCTTTCTCTCACAACAGTACTGGAGAACAAGTGCTTCCTGCAGGACAGATAATAAGTAAGCAGTGCAATTTTCCTTGATGCTTTGGCAATGCTGTCATTTCTGTTATACCTCCCATCCAATTCAAGATCGGGTCTTCAGCTTACTGGACATGTACATTGTATGGGACAGCCCTGAGTGGTTTTAAGAGAGTACAACCAGCAGCTGAGCTGGGGGGAAAGGAGGTTTTATGATTCCCTTTTTACAGATGTGGAAGCTCTAGGCTAGAGTGACAGTGGGATTTTTTCTGGGGTCCAGGCCATGTGGGGATGTCCCTTCTGCCCTCCCTGTGAGGAACCTCTCCTAAAGGTTGTGGAGGGGCTGTGGCTGAGCTGGGAGCTCTGCTGTGGGCACCTCTGAAGGGCTGTGCACAGGCAGCCACTCGCTCTGTTTCGCTTTCTCTGTTGTTTAGAAAGCTCATCCATGCTCTGATCCCAACTCCCCACACCTCCCTCCTCTCTCATGCTCACTCCTCTCAGTTCATCTACTCCCTTGTGCTTTATTCTGCCTCTTTTCCCACCGAATCCTCCCCTGTCTCATGCTCCCCAGCACACTCCAGATAACCTTTTCCTTCCTTCTGATATTTTGAAGTCTGTATCTTCCAGACAGGTTTTTTCTTTCCTGAGCTGGAATTTCTCACTTCCCTTCTCATTTCCTCACCTCCCCCTCCCTCTGGTTTTTGGATGATGTTTGTCCTTGCCTCTCCCAGCCCAGCACCCCACACCACTGCTGCTGGTGACAGCAGGGCTGGCTCAGAGCCTTGGCACTGCCTGCCTGGCACACCCTGCCCTGGAAGTGGGAAGGTCTCGGGTGCAGCTGGGCATGGAGTGACCAGAGAGAAAGCCTGATTAGCCCAAGGCTGTGGTTATTCCCACACAGCACTGACTCAGCTCTGCCTGGGCTTGTGGAAGCAGCATTTGCCTGCCCTGTGTGCTGCCCACCCTGCACTCCACAGCAGTGTGGTGCTGAGCCCTCCCAGCCACCCCGGGAGCCAGGCGTGGGTGGTTAAAACATTCTTATCTGATAGGAAGGGTATGGGGGCAAATAGCTGAGCATTTGAGCTGCCTCAGGGCAGCTCCTGCCGTGTCCTTGTGGGACCCCAGAGCTGGGCTGACAGCAGCGTGTGGTGTCTGTCGTGTGTCCCCATGCAGACTGCGACTGCTACGCGGGAGGGACAGAAGGCAACGCCTGTCGGAAGGACCCCCGGGTGGGGCTGTGTGTGTGCAAACCCAACTTCCAGGGCACACACTGTGACCAGTGTGCCCCAGGCCACTACGGGCCCGGCTGCCAGCGTGAGTACCCGGCCAGCAGCGTCCCCAGGCTCGCCCTGCTGGGCTTCTCCTTGTTCTCCACCCGTGCTGGGGAGGAGGAATTCCACAGCTCTACTTCCAAGTGATAAATTCCCATGACTTCTGCACTTTTGCTGTTGTTTTCCACCCAGCCCTGACCCTCCAGCATCCTCCCGGGCTGTGGGGGACTCTGGAGGAATTCGCTATGGGCCAGGCATGCTCGCTATCAGCTCTGTTCGCCATGCTTTCTCCAGCAACTGCTCTTCTACCCCCGATGCTCTGCTTCCTTTCCTGGGAAGGCTAAAGACAAAAAAACCTGCTGATTTACTGATGGCCTCGTTGCTTTGCAGCCTGCCAGTGCTCTGGCCCTGGTCAGTACGATGGCACCTGTGACAGTGACACAGGGCAGTGTCTATGCCGGACAGGCTTTGAAGGGCACTCGTGTGACCAGTGTGCTCCAGGCTACTTCAACTACCCTCTGTGCCAGTGTGAGTACCTGTCCTGCATGGGCCTGGGTGGGGACACAGCCAGAATCCTCTGGCCGGGGACTGAAGGGCTGGAAAGTGGTTTTGGAAATTATGTGCCATGGGCAGAGACTGATGGTGTGAACGCTTAGAGCAGCACCTGATGCCTCTCTGAGAACCCCAGGAAAAAGGCATCTTGCCATGAGCTCTGCCCTGTGCTCCCAGCTCAGGGGGTGTTCTGTGTGTTGCAGTGTGTGGCTGCAGTGCTGTGGGGACGCTGCCAGGAGGCTGTGACTCTGCTGGGAATTGTTTCTGCAGAGCTGAGTTTGCAGGGCCACGCTGTGAGCAGTGCAGCCCTGGGTACCACTCCTACCCCCACTGCTATGGTAAGCACCTGAACCTTCAGCTCCTGCTGCTCTAAAGAGCATAGCTGTTCTTGAAAGACTTTGGTGTTTCTCAGTATCAAATCCATGTGGTTTGCACTGTGAATTTGGCAGGCTTGTTTTGGGAGTCATGGATCATAGCGAAGCCTGGAAGACAAAGCAGTTTTTATCAGTCATATTTCCTCATCACAACCCTGCTGTGACCTGTTGTCTCAGTTTATGCCCTTTTTGTGTGTGTCATTTTAGTGTATTAACCTACTAAACTGCTGGGGAACACTGAATGGGCTGTAAAGACCCCTCAGTGCATTTTCCTGCCATGGCTATGAAAACACTGCACCATTTGCCAAGGGATTAAGAAATTAATATTTTCTGATGGAAGTGGCTGATTCCTGGGGGTGCTGAATGATGGTTCAGACCAGCAGTGCTTGGCCACAGATCACAGGCATGATCAGAGTCCTGCTCTTACAGCTTGCTCCTGCGATCCCCGGGGTGCAGTGGACAACAACTGCAGCCCAGCGGGGCAGTGCCGATGCCACGGGAACTTTGCAGGACACACCTGCAACCAGTGTGCCCTGGGCTTCTATGGATTCCCCAGCTGCACACGTGAGTAACTCCTTACTGCTCTCTGCAGCCACGGGGAGGAGGGAGTAGCCAGAGCGAGGTCAGTCTCTTCTGCCAACTAACCAGACAAGAGGAGATGGCCCCACGTTGCACCCTTGGAGGTTTAGGTTGGGTATTGAGAAAAGAAAAATTTCTTGACCAAAACAGTTGTCAAGTATTGGCACAGGCTGCCCAGGGCAATGGCAGAGTTGCCATCATTGGAGGATTTAAGAATCATGTAGATGTGGCACTTGGGGACATGGTTTGATGGTGGGTTTGGAACTGCTGGGGGAACAGTTGGGTGATGATCTTAGAGGTGTTTTCCAACCTTAATGATTCTGTGCTCCCATCCATTTCCCTGGGCACTGCATCACTCCTGGATTATTGCTGCTGGTGCCTGTGTCAGGTGCCTGCAGCCCCAAATCCTCTGAGCAGAGTGTCCCCACCTCCCTCCCTGTCAGCAGTCCTGACTAGAAGCCAGATGTACTCTCATGTCTCCCAGCAAGAATTTACTGCTCATTAAAAAGTAATCTGTGATACAATTTCCCTGAAGCAACAAAAGAGCATCATCACCCTCTTGCACAGTCCTAAATGTGGACTCCTGAGCCTTGCCAGCTGGCAGAACTCTGCTCCCAAATGCTGATGCCGGCAGTATGCCTTTGAAGAGGCTGGAGGCAGAGATGAAATGGTCTCACAGGAGTTCAGTAGTCACTTTTTTTTTGGTCTCATAAAGCCATAGTCAGATTGCAGAGCTGTAGAAGACCCACAGCAAGGAAAGAAGAGAACCACCTGATTTTTATATTTTTTTCAAATCTGTTGTTTCCTGAGCAGTCTTTAGCCAGTGTGGGGGTGTCAGCCTAGAATGTCTCCCTTGGCAGGGGTTTGAGGTGTGCTGGCTGGGCAAGGAAGGCATGGGCAGCTCCTGGCAGCTTGCTGACCTTTCCTGTGAGAGGGCAGTGGGATCTCTGTGCATTCATGGGCAGCAGGTCCTGCAGAAGCTGTGGAACCATTGCCCTGCCTTCACCCTGCTGCCCACACCCAACATCCACAGGACAGACCCTGATGGCCAAATGCTGCTCTGGGGTGTTTGGGACTTTGTAGGGTCTGACATGTCACTGGCAACTGACTTTTGGGGGATGAGATCACACCCCTTCTCCTCAACCAAAACTCTTTCCTGCCTCTGAAATACACATAAAGCTTCTGAAATACACATAAATGTATTTGAATGGCTGTGATAAACATTGAGACTTCTATTGTTTTTCTTAAAACATAGGACGGTTTTTACCAAAAGCAAAGAATGAGAATTTTATTTATAATCCACGTCGGGCCGATTTCGGTGAAGGTCAGGCAGACAAAGGAGGCAGTTGCTGGGAAGCCCTGAATGGCCCTCCAGCAGCTCTCTCCCCTATCTTGCAGCCTGCCAGTGCTCCCGGGAGGGGTCCCTGCACGGCTCCTGTGAGCAGGACACGGGGCAGTGCAGCTGCCGGCCCGGGGTGACGGGGCTGCGCTGTGACAGCTGCCAGCCCGGCGCCTACGGCTTCCCCCACTGCCAAGGTACCCCCTTTCCCTCGTCTCTGCCACACTCCAGCCTCTTGGGTGCTGGTAAATATGTTTAGCATCCACCAAAAGCTTTGCAAGGGGAGAAATAACCCCAGTTAGGGGCAGCTAAAGGGTGGGCTAGTGCTGTAAATCTGTTCTTCTACCCCTCTTTTCTAGTGGGCTCCTGTAACCCAGCAGGGTTGGAGACTGCAGATCCCTCGCTGGCCCCGGTGAGTATGAAATGAACCTACCACAACCCCTGCAGGTCATTCTGTATGATCTACTTTATCTCTTTTTGGACCAAGTCCTTCCTTAAGCTCAGCCAGAGCAGCAGACCCCGTGTTCAACCACTGTGCTGCAAATTCTCACCTGCTCTTTTCTCCCCCTGCCTTTCCCCAGGGCTCCTGTGCATGTCGGGCATATGTGGAAGGCCCAGCTTGTGACAGATGCAAGCCTGGATACTGGAACCTGACTCCAGAGAACCCCTATGGCTGCCTGAGTAAGGAAATGGCATTTTCACAGCCCACAAAAGTCCCCTCCATGGTGCAGGAGCCAAACCCAAGCCAGTGAGCACCATCACTGGAGGATTGGAAGTGATGGCCTTCCTTCCATCTTCACCCAGAAGTGATGTGTCTAAGCTGGAATCTTCTGGGTAACACTCATGTGGAAAGGGGAAAGGCTGGAGCCTGGAGCTTTTTACTTGGGGTGAAACAAAGGGCTCATGCAATGAGTTATGCCATTCTCAGCCCAAACATCTTTGGCAGCTGTGTCCTTAACAGGAGCTGTACAAAATGAAATCTGAGCCCTTGTGCAGGGCTACCTTCTACTAAACCAGTTCCTGGCTCCTCTTACCCCAGCCAGTGTCCTCTGGCGTGGTGGGTGCTGACCCCATCAGGTTTCTTCTCAGGGGCTGATTGACCTTCTGGCTTTCTTGTTCATCTCCTTCTCCTCAGGCTGCAAGTGTGACACCAAGGGCACCATCAGTGGAATCATAGAGTGCCGGCAGGTGGGTTTGTTCTCTGCTTCCAGGCTCCTCTGAGTGTGCTGTGCTGGGAGTGTTCAGCTCTGTCTGTCCCAGCAGCTGCTGGAGAGGCCCCAGCACTGAGCTCTCAGCTCTTGCACCACAATCTGGGCTTGCATGAGAATGTGGGATTAAGACCTGTCATAAATTAGGCACCTAAATATTTCTGTGTCTGTCCCAGGATGCCTGGATTTTTGTTTGCCTGCATTGTTGGGTAATTTAAGTTATCTGGCCCTTATCTGGCCCACCCACGCGCAGGAAGCACTGTGAAGCATGAATCTCAGTCTGCTGCTTCTGCAGTGTCTCAGATCAGAACCCAAATAACTGAGGAACAGCTTAGCCATGACAAGCAACAGCAGGGAATGAGTTTCCATGCCTGCTTCTCTCCCAGGGCGATGGGCAGTGTTTCTGCAAAGGCAACGTGTGTGGGAAGCTCTGCTCGGCCTGCAAGGATGGCTACTTCAACATGGAGAATGCTAATTACTTTGGCTGCCAAGGTGAGCCCCTTCTGTGAGGTGTTTGGTGAGTGAGGGGGCCACAAGAACTGACCCCACTGCACAACCTGACTGGTTGGTGACCTTGGAGAAAAGGGGCAAGAGATGTCCTACGTTCTGGGTCATCATTTTTGGGGTGATGCAGTTAAGTGCTTTAAGGGTACAGTGGTGGTGCTGGGTTGATGGTTGGAATTCGATGATCTTAAAAGTCTCTTCCAGCCTTGGTTCTGTGATTCTGTACCACAGCCCAGAACATGGACTGTGGCTCTGGAGACCTGAGGTCGTGCTTTTCCACTATTGGACACAGGTCTGTCAGGCTGGGGAGCAAACAGCCAGGTGAGGTACCCCTTTGGGTACCAGAAACTGATGTGTTTGAGCCACTGGTCACATCCTTGCTGCAATGCCCCTTCCTCCTGCTGGGAGAGGGTGGGCACAGGTACGTGGGGTTGGCCACTGTACCTTGTGTCCATGGGAAGAGGTAAAGGAGGAGATCCCACTCTCCCCCATGTCCATGAGAAGAGGTAGAGGAGATCCCACTCTCCCCCATGTCCATGAGAGGAGGTAGAGGAGATCCCACTCTCCCCCATGTCCATGGGAAGAGTAAAGGAGGAGATCCCACTCTCCCCCATGTCCATGGGAAGAGTAAAGGAGGAGATGGGCTGCTCTGAGCCATCCCACGCAGCACTGGCAGGGCTGGTGGCAGGGCTGCAGCTCCTGGCCGTGAGGGTTTGCAGACCTTGTTCCATCAGCCGCCTGGAAATAGCTCCGCGCTGAGGTGGAAGAAGAGTGTCCATCCAAGTGGGGCCGGGGCCAGATATGAAAACGGATACAACGGAATAAAAATAGTGGCCGCAGGCTCTGGGCCCGCTGGGGATGTGCCTTTGATTAGCGAGCAGGAGCTCGTTAGCACGGCGGGAATGTAAACAGGCGCTTCCTCCCGCAGGCTGCCGGTGCGACGTCGGCGGGGCGCTGGGGCCGTCCTGCGAGGCGCGGAGCGGAGCCTGTCGCTGCCGGCACAGCACCCGGGGGCCCACCTGCACACAGTAAGCTGCACCTTGGCATGCTCTGCCTCCCACCCTGCCCTCTGCCACCACGGGGATGGGGACCTCATCGCCCAGGCCGCTGTCACATCAGCCTGGCGCAGGTGTCCTCTGCCGCCGCCTCCGATAGCCCGCAGGTGATGGTGCTCTCTCTGTTCCCCAGACCAGCACGGGATCATTATTTCCCTGACCTTCACCACTTGAAATTCGAGCTGGAGGAAGGCACCACGCCATCGGGCCGGGCTGTGCGCTTTGGCTACAACCCCTTGGAGTTTGAGGGCTTCAGCTGGCGAGGCTATGCACAGATGTCCTCCATCCAGGTATGCTGCTGGCTGCAGCCCAGCCCGGCTCCCCAAGGGGAGGATGTGGCCAGTGGAGCACTGATGTGCTTTTGGCACACATCTTTGACCCCAAGTGCTCCTGAACCCCCCCAAGTCACAGGATGACCAACATAAACAGCACAGTGTATATATAGCCTGTTTGTGCAGATACTTCCTGTAGTGCTGGGGGTGGCATAGACTGATGAGGGGAAAGATCCTAAACTGGGAATCCCGTGACATCCTAATCTATTTAGACAAAGGTGGCAGCATGGTGATTACTTACAGGGATGTCTATAAACACTGTCTCTCTGTTTCCTTGTTCCTCTTTCAACTGACTCTGCTCTTTCCTATAATTCTGCATAACCTTTCCTCCCCTTTCCAAAAATAAGTATCTCCTCCTCAGCTGCCATGTTCAGCTTGGACCTCTTGTTACCTTTCAGCCTTTGCCCTTGCTGTTAGCTGGTTTGCTGTAACAATGGTTTATGCTAACCTGGAGTTGTGTAAGCCCTAGAAGTGAAGCTGTTTCTTCTGTTGACTCTTTTTCTCTCTCCTTGGTGGTTTCTTCTGCATGGCCTCTGCGAAGTGTGTGCACGTTTGGGGATGGAGTACAGGGCAGTGATTCTCTCTGACAGTCTTGTTCCATGTAAGATGCTCCTTACTCTGGTGCATGTACTTTCAGTTTTCTTCACATTTTTGTGCTTAGGTGAAATGACAGAAGGGCTGTTTCCCACTGAATTTTAGGTAGGAACTAAGCAGTGAACTCCTGTGGGGCTCCCTTGAGAAAATCCCAGCCTTAAAGCTTAAGGATGGACTCATGCTCAGGCTCATAGCTGTAGTGTTGCATTGGTATTTGAGCTAGAAATGGACCTTGATAGAAGTGCTGACATGTGGCTTTTGGCTGGCAGGTTTCACCTGTAATTTGTTACCATCAAAACCCTCCTGGTTTGCTCTCCATGGGAAGATGGTGTGTAACTGGAGCTTTGGAGATCACAGCCCTCAATAGAAGTCTCTGTGGGCAGGAGGTTATTTAAGCCTAGGATCTCTCTGAAATGGGTCAAACTGGAGCATCTCCTTAGCCAGGGTCTTGTCCAGGCAGGGGGAGAGCAGATGTGCCATCAGTTGTATGGTCCATTGGCCCTGCTGGTCCTTAGCACTGCACATTGCTGAGGATGAGGCACCAGCTCAATTCCCAGCCTGTTCTGTAGGCAGCTGGGCAGAGCCCCATAAATACAAGGGCAGAGTTTGGTACCTGGTGGCTGGTTGCAGCACACTAAACCCAAAAGCAACAACTCCCCATAACCTTTCTTGTGTAATTGTGTGTGCCCCAGCACAGATAAGCCACCCTGCTGTGCCACAGCGTCCTCCAGGTGTGATCACAGCCTTCCCACCCCCTTCCACAGTCAGGCTGCTCCCTGGGTGGCCGGCCCCAAGTGTCCCCAGAGCGAGGGACAGTGTCAGAAGGTACCGTGAGCAGCAGGGTGCCTGTGCTTGTCTCCTCCTCGCGCTGTGGCATGTCGCTTTGGGAGCAGTGAGGGCTGTGCTTGGGCTGGCAGTGAGGGTGGTGGAGGTAACTGAAGGTGTGCTCTGCTTCTCTCCCCTTTCTCTCTCCCACCAGCCCAAGGTAGTGGTGACTGTCAATGTGACCTCCCCCGACCTCTTCCGCCTCGTCTTCCGCTACGTCAGCCGGGGGCCCGCCAGTGTGCAAGGGAGGGTCTCGGTCCTTGAGGAAGGAAAGTTTAATGTTTGTGCCAACTGTAAGTGCATTTTTCACTTCTAGACTAACTCAGAGCATCCCACGCTGCGACACTGCTCCTGTGCCCCTTCTCCTGCCCCCAGGTGTGTCCGTCCCCAGTGTGCCCCTGTCAGGCGTCCGGCCAGAGCCGCGCCTGGGCTGGAAGGGAGGGGGAAGAGAGGCAGGCAGGCAGGCAGGTAGGGCAGGCGGGTCAGGCCCTCCCCAGAGTGGGTGGGCGCTCAGGAGCTGCCCCCCCAGTGATGTGTGCCCCGTGTGCTCTTTTGCTTTTTGCAGAATAAGATCAGAGTCACTGTAGACGTGAAGGAGGCAGAGCTCTATCTGTTCCATGTCATCCTGAGGTATATTAATTCAGGAGGGGCCACTGTGTATGGCACAATTACAGCTTATCAGCCACGAAGGAGAGGTAAGGATCCCAGACTGCTCTGCTTCCCTGTGCCATCGCCACCTCCTCCCCATCCCAGGCAGCCTTCTGCATCATCCTTTCCAGAAGACGCTTCCATGTGGCTTTACCCATTAGTCCTGCTCTCCCAGCTGAAAGGCTGATTTGAGTTTGCAGCCCCCTTTATTTACCAAAGCAGCAGCAAGGTGGGCCCAGCCCTGGGGCTGCACACTGAGGACTGACACCAGCCAGGCTGGTGGGAGATAAAGCTGTTGTACAATTCCATACAACCTTTCCAGCACAGGACGAGATCACCCCAGTGCTCCAGGCAAAACTGAGCTGACTTTCCACAAAAGCAGAAAGAATGGTTCCAGTCTTTGGCAGCTGGCTGGGGTTTTATTTACCAGATGCCCTGATGTGGCAGTCCTGCCTTTCCCATGTGCTTCTCCCACACCAGGCTGCTGGCTTCACATGTGGTGTGGGGCTTGGAAGTGCCATGGAATTACACATGTTACACACAGGCATTGCACTCTGGTGCAGTGTCCTCTCATCAAAGCGTGAGCTGCTGGAGAAGAGCCCCCAAAAGATGTCTGAACAAGCCTAGAAATCTGGACAGCAATTTTTCTGGGAAACCATCTGAGCAAGACAACATGAGAACACACCTGAGCCCATGGTGGGTGGTTGGCTGGCTGATTTTACCTCTTTGGATGCCACAGCCACACTGTCCTGCTGAAACTCTTCCTACAGACCACACATCCACTGCACAAGGCTGTCAGCACTCACTACCTAATTTATCAGCGTGTGAAGTTCTCTCCTCTGTTTTGAGCTGACATAGGTTCTGCCTTTGATGTGATATGCAAGGTTTGAAATGCCAAAATATTATTTTTCTGCCTTTTTTTTTCTTTTTGAGAAGAAAAATGGCGTATTTTTTATGTCCAGTCATATTACACAGCAGAAGAACAAGAAGAGCCGGAGCCATGGTGATGTTTTGGGATCTCACCAAAAGTCAGGAAATATTTAACCTGTCCTATCCAAGCAGCAAAGCTCATTTGCCTTAAAAAGTGCTTCACTTCTTGTGCAGAAGCAACGTGATTTTTTTAGTGCTGAAGGCAAGCAGCCAAACTGGTGCCCCAACAGCAGGACAGCAGCATCCTTGGGAGGCTTCAGGGGTGCTGAGCTACCTCATGTCTGGATGGAAAGGGCTTTATGTGGCAAAGAGCAAGCAGCCTGGAAAGAAGTTGGAAGACGTGACTTGCAAAAGGGAAAGCCTTTTCCAAGTATGGGATTTTCAGCCTGGTTTCTTCCACTCTGCCTCCAGAAGCCATCTCAGTTGGAGCTGTGTGTTGCCTCAAAGGGATCTGAAACTTCAACCTGTCAGTAAATCTAGCCCAGTGCCAGTTCAGGGGAATCTCTTCACTCCTTGAATCCTCACCTCTGCTTCCCATCTGGAAAAGTGAGGTCCCAGCCTCAGCTGATGCCAGGCATGTCACAGAGCTGCCACACATGGGAAGGGGTTTTTAACCATCCCAGCAGCAGCACAAGCCCTTGCTTTAGCTTCTGGCCCTGTGTGTTGTGCCTCGATGTCCATGTAGCACACCAGGACAGTCAGTGTGCCACATTCTCCACTTCCTTCATCTCACCTGCTCACCATGCGGCCATTCCTGGTGAATCCCTCTCACCTGTGCCCTTCAAAACCTGCTGGGCAGGCACACAGTCTGCTTCTAGGGGCTGTATTGTGATTGCATCCATTATTGAAGAGGTTGTGGGACTGTCAGATGAGCCAAGGAGCTGCTCAGCAGCAGCAGGATCAGCCTTACACCCATTCTGTTCTGTCAGTTTAAAATAATGTCTGAATCTCGAGTGCAGAGTGTGTGGTTGGCAGGAAGAAAGGCAGGAGCACACCTTGGGGGCCTGAAAGTTTGCCAGAAGACAGGCATCTTGCCTGTGGAGCTGGGGTCAGAATTTCCCTGAGGAAAAAATGTATCTGGGCAATTCTTTTTGTCTGTCTCATGATTAACTCTTCACAGATGAGTTCTTTTCTAGCTGGCAAAACGCTCCTTGGCTTGCAACAATCTGTGCTTTGCAGTCTGGGGATGCAGAGCACACTGAGAGCTCTGGATTTGCATTGAGGATTGCAGTGATTTATATTTATTTCTCCCATTAGGCTGTTGAGCAGATTGAGAGTGGATGTCTCTGTTCCAGGACAGTGTGGGATTATTGTGGTGCACCGACAGAGTGGGAGCCTGTCACTGCCTTCTGCACCACAGAGCTGCTTCCCTGAGCATTCCCTCCCATGTCCAGCCCCAGTTTTCCACTCCAGTCCCTTCACAGCCTCTCATGCCTCCCATTCCAGGTACAGAGCAGACCAAGCAGATTGTCTTTGCTCCCAGCACGGAGCCAGCCTTTGTCACTGTGCCCCAGAACAGCTTCGGGGAGCCCTTCGTGCTCAACCCCAGCACCTGGTCCCTGGTTATTGAAGCACAGGGGGTGCTGCTGGTAAGGCCCTGTGCTCCACCCGCCGTGGGGGCTTCAGCAGCTCCCTGGGGACAAGTGTGCCAAGCATAACACCTCTCCCATCTCTCCTCCCAGGACTACCTGGTTTTGCTGCCCAGCTCATACTACGAAGCACCAATCCTGCAGCTGAAGGTCACAGAGCCTTGTGTCTACCAGCCAGCCCCTGAACAAGCCACCCAGAAGTAAGGATCTGCACATCTCTGTGCTGTGTGGGGCTTGCTCAGCTCCTCTTGGCCTGAGGTTAAGGAATATACACAGTGCATGCTCAGTGATGCAGTAAAATTGCTCGTGGAGCACTTGGCTGTGGCAAATAAAGCTTGTGGAACCTGCAGCAGCCCAGAAAGCCAGCCCATAGATCTCCTCATCCAGGACACAGCCAGTCTGTGTTTTCTCATGGGCCCTGGAGGGCCAGCTCACCCAGTGACACCACAGCCCACCTGGGCTGGGCTCCCAGTGCCAGGTTGTGTGTGTCCTTGAAAATGGCTGCCCTGAGTGGGTTTTGCTGGACTATTCAGAATGAGCAGTCTGGTAGTGTTTGGATGATCTCAGTGTATCTGCTTGCTCAGAACCTCTCTGTCCATGTTGTAAGAGGGCTGGCTGGGCTCTGGACACTGGTTGTCCCATCCACCATAGTAGTGGTCCCCAGGACAAAGCCCACTGCAAGGGGAGAAGTTTTTTGTTGTTTCTGCTCTCCCTGGTCCTGTAATGCCCACACCCTTGCTTCCCACTGCCCAGAGCTGCTCCTTGGCTCTCCTGATAGACCAGAGCCTTTTGCAAACTTGGCTGGGCCCAGGCTGGCTGTTTGGATGTTCTCAACTTTCATAACTGCTGTAACTTTTGTACTTCACCATTTATTTCTGTGTGTTTCCAGCTGCCTCCTGTACAAGTACCTGTCTGTGGAGGGCTTCCCTGCCGTGCCAGGGGTGGATGCAGTGTGCAGGCTGGACAACAGGCTCCCCAGGCTGTGTCCCACAGAGCAGCTGACCCCCTCCCACCCCCCCATGGCCACCTGCAGTGGCACTGATGTGAGTGCCACTTCTGTTTTGTCCCCTCCTGGCCCTGTCCCCCCTGTCTGGGGCTTTACTTTTTTAAGTATCCATGCCATGTCCCTCATATCTTCCCCTCAAAGTTGTGTCTTCCTCCTTGATTTTTCCCCCTGCTTTTGCAGCATCTGTCAGGTTAGTTTTGGCATGTTTTGGTCCTTTGCACTGCACCTCATTTCCTCCCAGACCATTTTCTCATAGTCACTAAATCTCCCAATTTTCTGATTTTTTCGGTTTTTTTTTTTTTCAATTGCATTTCATTTGATCATATCTTTACCTAAACCAGAAAGGCTTTGCACCCATCACCCCTGCAGCTGTGTGCTTGTGTGCTTGTTCAGGGCCCCCCAAACCCAGCGTCTCACCTGTAAAGGTTTGTGAGGATCGGATGAGATTTGCTGCGTCGTCCCCTGAGCTGCAGAGGAGGCTGCCTTGTAGCACCCTGCACACGCTCCCTCAGTCCTCCCTCTGTGCTGCAGGTGGAAGTGCAGCTGTCCCTGCCCGTGGCCCAGCCTGGGAAGCACGTGCTGCTGGTGGAATACGCCAACACCAACGCCCTGCAGAGCGTGGCCATCGCCGTCAGCTCGCCGCGCTCGGCCACGCAGCAGGGCACCTTCACCTTCTACCCCTGTGCCTACAGGTAAGGGCAACTCGGGGCACGAGGGCTCCAGTTCTCTGCCTTGGCAAGGGCAGCCTCCCCTCCACTTGAAGTTTTTTGGGTTTACAAACAAAGCAAGCTCCATTGTTGTCCGCCTAAGCTCTGCGTGTCCAGACTCGTTCTAGCTGGACACAGATTTTAGTCCCCTATCTCAGGGAATTATGTACCTCCCTCTGCCAGGAGATAATCTTGGGCATCTGTTTACAGCTGAATTGTTGGTAGGGACCTTGACTTAGGGAATGGCCTCCAGGCAGGTTTATTGGAGACAGGTCAAACCCTGTCTGGCTTCAGATTGCGACCTTTGCAGTAGGAAACAAATGTTTGGGGTGTCCTTGGAAAACTTTGCTCTTGTGAGCAGCCAGAAAAAACATCAAAAGATTTCCAGGGACTTTGTGTAAATCCCCTCAGGACACAGAGCTGGCAGGACAAGAAATGGGTCATGACCCTGTGCAAGGCTGATTTCAAAATGTGTGTTTCTCTTGCAGTTTCCTTTGTCGAGGGATTGCTGTGGATTCCCAGAGTCGAATGGCAACTTTTGAACTCACCTCAGAGGCCACTGTTCGTTTCACCTCTGATCTGGCTGATTTCTTCCTGGTGAGGCTCCCTCTGAGGGCAGCTCTGTCAGCAGGTCACAGGGGGGAAAGGCTGGACTGGGAGCAGCCTGCAGGAGGGTTTTCTAGTGCTGTTGGGACTGGATACTGGATCTTAGTCTGGCTTTTCTAGTCCTGTTTGGATTGGATACTGGATCTTAGTCTGGGTTTTCTAGTCCTGTTGGGATTGGATACTGGATCTTAGTCTGGGTTTTCTAGTCCTGTTGGGATTGGATACTGGATTTTAGTCTGGGTTTTCTAGTCCTGTTTGGACTGGATACTGGGTGTTAGTCTGTGTCACAACCAGTCCAAGTGGAGAGTGTGGTCAGTGGGGTGTTTTGAAGTAAATCATGGGGCTGGGAGTGGGGAGGAGATAGGGAGAAGCAGCTGCTCGTGCAGAGGGAACTCTGTAGCAATGGGGCAGTCCTTTTATCTTGAAGATATTCCTTGTTTAGCCAAGGATAGAAGAATCCCATCCATATGTGGAGCTTCTAAATGCCATAATGTTTGTGCCAAGGGCTAAGGGGCAGTAAGCAGAGGTGTGACTGCCATGCACTGGCTGGAGTGCCTGCTGGCTGGTGGGCACAGGGCCAGCTGTGGCTGCAGGGGCACAGGCTGTCACATAACCAGGTGTCTCTCTCCCTTGTGCAGCACAAAGTGTACCTGATCCCTGCTGCACAGTTCACCATGGAGCTCATCGAGCCCAAGGTGCACTGCATCAGTGTCCATGGCACCTTCTCATCCAACAGGTGAGAGTCTCAGGTCCCCCTTGGCTTTAGCATCAATGGGACTTCTTCCAAAAACATTTGCTTGTCCTGGTTCCCTCAGGCTCAGAGACTTTTTTAAGTCCTTGGTGAAGAAATCTCCAGCTGAGGTGAAGCTCCTTGCTTGTGTCCTGTGAGCACAGAGTAGGATCAGACTGATGGTGCTGTGCCTGAGCCCCACTCTGCCTCCTGGGGCAGACACTCAAGTGTCCCAAACAGGCATTCCTGTGCTTGCTCACATACAGCAACACCCTTGCTGTATCCAGATTTTCGACAGTGTTTCAGATAAATATTTGCAGAGGAATTGGCCTGTGCCAGGCTGCTGTTCTTCCTGCAGAGCCCCTGTCCCAGAGCCCCAGGGGTGCTGGCAGTGAGCTCTCCTCAGCAGGCACACCTTGTAACCCACCAGCAGTCACAGGCACGCTTCCCTCCTCTCTTTCTCTCTGGACATACTCACATCCTGCTTACTCCTTGTTTTCCAGCAGCTCCTGTGTCCCCTCAAGGTTCCTGAAGCTTTCTCAGTCAATCATTTTGGAGGGCGCCCAGGCTCTGCCCATTCCCCCAGAGGTGCCCCTGGCCCAGGCTGTCCATGTGGCTCCATCTGGGGTGCCAGTGGAGCCTGCTCCTCGTCCTCCCACAGCCATGGACCCCACTGCAGAGCTCATCCTCCTGCAGTCCCCACAGGTAGGAGCACAGTCAAGGGTTGGGCTGGTTTGCTGGTGCTGTGACACTGCACCACTCGGGCAGGGAGAAATTTTCCTTACCTGTTGATTAATGCTTTATCAATTAGCATTTTCAGAATTTAATCTGAGCTTTAAACTTCTCCCTGAACCTGTAATTCCTGTGGACTCACCTGTCTTGACTTTATCCAACTTTGTTTGGTTCCTGGGATCCCAGGAAAAGCTTTTCAGGTGGCAGCATTAGAGGGGAGAGCGTGTGGAGGCACGGGGGGCTGGATTCACTGAATTCCCAACACCTGGCAGCTGTGCAGTAATTCAGGGACATGCCAGCTGTGGGTGCAGGTGTCAGGTGTGGGTTTTTGTCTGTGTTCTCCCGTGCTGGGGCAGGCTGCAGTGGTGTTCACCAGCAGGATCCAGAGCCTGGGACGCTACGCCTTCATCCTGCACCTGTACCAGCCCAGCCACCCCAGCTTCCCCGTGGAGGTGCTCATCAATGGAGGGCGCATCTGGCAAGGTGAGAGCAGCAGGGACCTGGGCAACTGCTGGCTGGCAGGAGCCCTGGGAGCTTTCCATGCCAGGGGATGACTGTGGTCTCTTTAGGGATTGCAAAAATGAAGGAAGGCTGACTTACCCCTTCCAAACTGGGAGGATGGGATGGGTGTCACAGACCATCTTTTATGAAAAATCCTTTCTTTAGGATTTTTTCTCCTGAGAAGCTGAGAGGCCTCAGGAACAAAATGGAAACAATGGTTATCTGCTGCTGTGGAATGCAACAGGTGCATCTGTGATTGGCCCATGTGGTTGTTTCTAATTAATGGCCAATCACAGTCCAGCTGGCTCGGACTCTCTGTCCAAGACAGAAGCTTTTGTTATTCATTCTTTCTTTTCTATTCTTAGCTAGCCTTCTGATGAAATCCTTTCTTCTATTCCTTTAGTATAGTTTTAATGTAATATAAATCATAAAATAATGAATCAAGCCTTCTGAAACATGGAGTCAGATCCTCGTCTCTTCCCTCATCCTAAGGCCCCTGTGAACACGGTCACAGGATGGGGACTCAAGGGACAGGTGGGACAAACACATTTGTTGTCTTTTCAGGTCAGACCAATGCAAGTTTCTGCCCCCATGGCTACGGGTGTCGGAGCCTGGTGGTTTCTGAGGACCAAACCATCCTGGATGTCACTGACAATGATCTGACGGTGGTGGTTCGAGTGCCAGAGGGCAAGCAGCTGTGGCTGGTGAGCCTCTCTCCAGGAAGCTCCCACAGCATGCTGGACAGAGGGCTTTTCACTGGATTTTTGTCACTGTGTGAGCTCAGGAATGTTCCCCACCATCACTCATCTCTGAGCTACCCGAGAACTTGCCAAGTCTCCAACCTTAGTGGAGGAGATTCTGCCCTTGGGGGCAGAATTTACCAGGGGCAACTTCTGTATATGACATTGTCCTTCCTTGTCTGGTTTTGATATCAAAACCAGGCAGAAATTGAAGCTGTTATTTTGCATACATAGTTTGTGATAATCCAGAATAAGCCTTATTCCTGCTCTAGCAATATTTTAAACCTGTGTAATACTGTTTGTTCAGGCAGGCCTCATCATGAGAGGAGGTAGCCCTTGTTATTCTCAGGCAGCAGGACTAGAAGGTTGACCAAAATGGGGATAAAATGGCTGAAAGACAATTGGAGCCCAGGTGCCTTCATGTGTAGAAATTTCAGATGATAAAGACTGCCTCCCTGCTGTGCTCTGGGGATATTCTGCCTGGTTTTAGTCCAGTGGATTTGTGCTGTTCCTCGTGTGGAGCTTTAGGTTAAATGTACCCTGAGGGACAGACCCCAGTGGAGAGGTGGCTCCTGGTCTGTGCAGTACTTGGTGTGTTGTGTTCTGTCCCAGCAAGGCACGGAAGCCTAAAGGTGCATTTGCACTTTGGAGTCATTTTAGATGGTGCTTGTCTGTCTGAGCTGGCTCACCCAGCTCACCCTTGCTTTGCAGGATTACATCCTTGTGGTGCCTGAGGACAGCTACACCCCCCAGTACCTGCAGGAGGAACCCCTGGACAAGTCCTATGATTTCATCAGCAGCTGTGGCATCAACAGCTTCTACATCAAGTGAGATGCTTGGCATTGGGTGCCCACAAGCTGCACACTCCTCAGGGAGCAGCAGCCCTTCCCTTCTGTATGGCAGGCCAGGGGCGGGTTGAGATTTTCCTTCTGCTGCCCAGACATGGATATTCAGGAGCTCTCAGTGTCACAGGACTCTCCCTCCCACTAAGCCCCCATGGCTGCAGGAGATGCTGGATTTGGGGTGGTGTGGAGGCTGTGGGTCCCACTAAGCCCCCGTGGCTGCAGGAGATGCTGGATTTGGGGTGATGTGGAGGCTGTGGGTCCCACTAAGCCCCCGTGGCTGCAGGAGATGCTGGATTTGGGGTGGTGGGGAGGCTGTGGGGACGTGCAGCACTGACCCCTCCTGCCTCCCCCTGCAGCCCCAGCACGTCCTCGAGGTTCTGCCGTGACTCTGCCATCTCCCTGTCCCTCTTCTACAACGACGGGGCGCAGCCGTGCGGCTGCCACGAGGCGGGGGCACGGGGCAGCCAGTGCCAGCCCCTCGGGGGACAGTGTCCCTGCAGGCCCAACGTCATCGGCCGCCAGTGCTCCCGCTGTGCCACCGGCTACTGGGGCTTCCCCAACTGCAGGCGTGAGTTCCCCCCTCTGCCTCCCCTGCTCTGTGTCCATTCCTCACACTGGCCTTGGCTCCTGGGTCTGGCTCACCCAAACCCAGCCTTTTTCTGCCCCTCGCAGCCTGCGACTGTGGGACGCGTCTGTGTGATGAGGTGACAGGGCAGTGCATCTGCCCTCCCCACACCCTGAAGCCTGAGTGTGTTGTCTGTGAGCCCCAGACCTTCGGCTGCCACCCCCTGATCGGCTGTGAGGACTGCAACTGCTCCCGGCCCGGCGTGCAGGAGCTGACAGAGCCGGGCTGCGACGTGCACAGTGGGCAGTGCAGGTGGGGCAGCCTTGTTCTGGCACTGGGGACATCTGGGCTCCCTGCTAGAGTCCCCTGCTGGGACACCTTGTGCAGAAATGTGCAGAAAGGAGGTGGGGAAAGCTCTGAAAGCTCTTGTGTCCCCCCAGGTGCAAGCCCAACATCATCGGGCGGCAGTGTGACCTCTGTGCCCCTGGCTACTACCACTACCCTGAGTGCAGGCGCTGTGACTGCCACCAGGCTGGCACCCAGGCCAGCGTGTGTGACCCCGTCACGGGGCAGTGTCACTGCAAGGTCAGTCCCCAGTGCCTCCATGTGGTGCTTTTCTCCTTGGCTTGACTCCAGCTCTGGCAGGGGGTGGCAGAGGCTGTGCATGCCCAGCCTGCCCCGTGGGGTGGTGGGTTCAGAGCACCCTGAGAAGCTCTTCTCTCCTCATCCTTCCTGGCCATGAAGTTTCACTCCTTGGGCTGTCTCTGGAGGAGATGGCCAGTCTGAGTCCAGCCCTGTGTCAGAGCTGGTTGCAGTGGGAGCTGTCAGCCCTATTGGCTCCTGGCTCCATGGCAGCAGAGTAACTCAAACAGCTTCTGAGCTGCCCTGCTCCAGCCTCTTTGTAGGGCTTACAAGTGCTTTCTCTAGGTGAATTTAATGTTTGGTGGGTGCTGCTAAAGCAGACCTGTTTGGGGGACTGCTTTAACATCTTCCAGCACCACAGCACTTTGCTTTGATCACTCAGCCAGCCATCCCTGTCCTCCACTGAGGCCTTGAGAGAAACCGCTGACACTTGAGCTTTGCTTATCTTTCAGGAAAATGTGGAGGGCCCAAGGTGTGACCAGTGCCGCCTGGGGACATTTTCTTTGGATGCCACCAACCCCAAGGGCTGCACCAAGTGTTTCTGCTTCGGTGCCACCGACCGCTGCCGCAGCGCCGAGAAGCACCGAGCTGAGGTGAGAGGGGCTGGGGCCACCAGAGCCTGCAGGTCAGGTGTGTCCCATCCACCTGGCTCCCTGCTGCCCTCGGGTCTCTGTGCTGCATTAATCCTACTGAGGATACACCATGAGGAGGGTTATCTTTGACTCCCTGTGCCCATCTCCTGCTTTCAGCCCCTTTTCCTGGTCTCTGGGGTCTCATGTGCTGGGCGGGGGTGATGATCAGCTTTCCTGTGGCTTCATCGGGATGCATGTGAGGTGTGAGCCTGTTACTCCCCTTTCTGCTGCTCTGGGATCTGTTCTTCTGGAGCATCAACACACAGATACTTTCTGTAACTCCACTAGAAGACCCAGAGTTGCTCTTCCCCTCCAGTTTGTCGACATGAACGGGTGGCTCTTGCTGAGCAATGACCGCCACGAGGTGCCAACAGCTCTGAGCCCACGGGAGCTGCTCGTCACTGCTGACCTCAAAAACCTCCCAGATGCCTACCAGGAGCTCTACTGGCTTGCACCCAGCTCCTACCTTGGGGACCAGGTAAGAGAATGGGGAACCACCCTGATCCCACCTGCAGACACTGCTCACACTGCAGTTGAGCACAGTTGATGGCCACTTGAGCACGGCCATCTCTGAGTTGTCTCAGTGCTGTGGACTTGCAGGAATGTGTGGGATTTGTCTCTCTCCCTCAGGTTTCCTCCTATGGAGGGCACCTTCGCTACGAGCTGCACTCCAACCCTCGCAGGGGTGACGTGTTCATTCCCATGGAGTCCCGGCCAGATGTGATCCTCAAGGTGCAGCCCGAGAAATGCCCTGGTGCCCCCTGCTAATGCAGGAGCAGGGTGAGGTGATGTCTGACACCTTCCTTGCTTTTCCCAGGGAAATCAGATGAGCATCATGTTTCTGGAAGGTGCCTACCCGTCCCCAGGGGAGGCACATCAAGGCCAGCTGCAGCTGGTGGAGGTGAGTTTGCACACACAAGTGAAGTGTTCAGATAACGCAGGAAAGGACAAGACTGTCACAGTCGTATTTTCTGAAAAATTCCTTTGCCCAGATTTTCTCTTGGGAAGCTGAGAAGCCTCAGAGAAAAAGGAAAACAAATTCTTATGTCATTTGCTTCTCCTGTGTTGTGCTCACATGTGGAATGTGTTTGGAGATTGTTTATCCAACAGGTGATTGTTTCATTGGTTTCATGTGAATTGTTTTGACTCATTGGCCAATCAGTGCCAAGCTGTGTTGAGGCTCTGGAAAGAGTCATGAGTTTTCATTATTATCTTTTTAGCCTTCCATAAGTATCCTTTCTGTATTCCTTAGTATAGTTTAGTATAGCATTCTTTTATATAATATAGTATCATAAAATAATAAATTAGCCTTCTAAGAATATGGGGTCAGATTCAGCATTCCTTCCTTCATCTGGGGAACCCAGCAAATAGAATACAAGACCTAATGCAGATGGAGGGAGAGGTGCTTGGAGCTCAGAATTTTAGGTTTTAGGCTCAGAATTTTAGGCTCTTTCACCCATGCAAAGGGGAAAGATTCCAGCAGCAGGGATGTGGAGGCTGGGCTGGATGTTCAGATGTTTGTGCTTCCTGCCAGTAATGCCAGGTTTTCTCCCGCCAGGGGAACTTCAGGCACACAGAGACTCACAACCCTGTGTCCAGAGAGGAGCTGATGATGGTGCTGGCAAACCTGGAGCAGCTGCAGATCCGGGCACTCTTCTCCCAGCTCTCTTCCTCTGTGTCCCTGCGCCGTGTGGTGCTGGAGATGGCCACAGACACAGCCACGGGTGTCCGTGCCAGCAACGTGGAGCTGTGCCTCTGCCCAGCTAACTACCAGGGGGACTCCTGCCAGGTGAGGGGGAGTGGACAGGCTGTTCCAGTCAGAGGGGTCCGATAGTCATGTTTTGGGTGCCAGCTGCCTCCAAGCTGGCTCTTGAGGGCTTCAGTTGTCTTGTTCCAAAGGAAGGAACATTTCCCCATCACAACACTGTTCACTTGTGAGAGGTGCAGATGTTCCATCTGCCTTCTTGGAAGGGACGTGATGGGGAAATCATTCAGGTGTTGCAGTACCTTGGAATGGGTCCTTCTCTCTGGCCAATTCTCTCCTGGTTAAAAGGAGCAAGAAGGAACTGTGCTGAAAAATCTTCATCTTTGCTTATAATCTTTTCTCCATCAGTACAACCCAGTGGAATTCTGTCATGGAAACTCATTTAGTTTCTTTGCTTTTCCCAAAAGTATCAGGCTGTTTTTCAGACCTCTGCCTTTTTCTGTCTCCTCAGGAATGTGCTCCAGGTTACTACAGGGACACCAAAGGGCTCTTCCTGGGAAAATGCATCCCCTGCCATTGCAATGGCCACTCAGATCAGTGCCTGCCAGGCTCTGGGATATGCCTTGTAAGTAAACAGTGGAGCAGTGTGATATTTTGGAGTTAGGAGGTCTGTAGCATGTGATTCAAAAGCTCTTTACAAACTGACTAGGCTGGCAGAACCATGCCTGAGTTGGAGCATGGGCTTCACTGCTTCAGTGGTGACCCTGCTCAGGGTCAGCTTAGGGTGCAGGGCAGCTCTGGGAGAGAGGAAGGACTGAGGCATCCTGATGGGGAGTTTTTAGTGCATCCACCATTCTTGTTGTCAGTGCTGAGCCTAGGATTTGCCTTTTCCTTGCAGAACTGCCAGCACAACACAGAAGGAGACCACTGTGAGCGATGCAAGGACGGCTACATGGGCAGCCCCTCTGCCCAGGAACCCCTGCACTGTGTTGGGTGCCCATGCCCTCTTTCAGTTGCCTCCAACAAGTAAGCACCCCAGGATGGGATTGCCTGTTTGGCCTCACTGTTTAACCACTGGAACCAGGGCAGGTGTCCCAATGCCAGCCTTGTCCTTGTCCCCAAAGGCCTCTTACCTGAGGCCCCAGCAGCCCACAAGGAGTGACCAGCTCCTCTGGCACCACATCAGGAGTAACTGCTCCTCCCTGTGTCCCCATTCTCATTTCAGTTTTGCTGTTGGCTGTGTCCACAAGGGATCCAACATGCAGTGCCTCTGCAAGCCGGGCTATGCTGGACCAAACTGTGAGCGGTAAGGGGGGTGGCACCCGTGTTTGGGGGGCTCACTAACCTGTGCAGACACTGCTGTGGCAGAGCAGTTTTCTCCTTGAAGACTGCAGCAGAAACAGCTGCTTTGTTCTGGCAGCCTTTCCTTCAGTCCTCTTCAGCCTGCAAATGCCCAGCTGCTGAAATTCTGTTACTGTGGGTGTATGACTTAGGTGTGCTTTGCCTTGACTTGCAGCCTGTGATGCAGGCACCTTTCTGAGGTATCCCAAGGCAAAACACAGAGTGCTTTGAGATCCCTGAGGGTTGCAGCAGTTACAAGTGTTGGATGCTCACGCCGTTCCAGTTGTGCAACTCCAGGCTGCAGGATCCTCACTGTGTTGTGACTTGTGTTTCCCCAGGTGTGCCCCGGGATACTTTGGCAACCCGTTGGTGATTGGCAGCTCGTGCCAGCCCTGTGACTGCAGCGGGAACACGGATCCCAACATGCTGTTCAGCAGCTGTGACCCGCTGACGGGCGCCTGCTCGGGCTGCATGCACCACACGGCCGGCGCGCGCTGCGAGCTCTGCGCGCCCGGCTACCACGGGGACGCCGTGCTGGCCAAGAACTGCACCCGTGAGTGGGCAGCCAGCCCAGGGGCAGGGCGAAACGGGAGGGTGCCCATTCCCAGCACTCGTCTCCCTCTGAGGAGCAGCAGCCCAAATGCAGCTTGTAAAAGGGGTCGCGTGTCGCTGACGTATTTTATGAAAATCCTTTCGCTAGGATTTTTCTCCTGAGAAGCCTCAGAAAAGAAATGTAAACAGTAACTATCTGATGGCTGTGGAATGTGGTCTGGAGGTGGTTTACCAGCAGGGGCATCTTTGATTGGTCTCATGGGGATTGTTTTTAATTAATGGCCAATCACAGCCAGCTGTGTCGGACTCACTGAGTCTGTCACAAGATTTTGTTACTCATTCCTTTCTAGCTTTCTGATGCCTCCTTTCTCTTTCTTTAGTATAGTTTTAATATATAATTTTCTTTTAATATAATATATATCATAAAATAATAAATCAGCCTTCGGAAACATGGGGTCAAGATTTTCATCTCTTCCCTTGACCTGGGGACCCTCAAACACTACCAGAGTCATGGGCATAAGTTGTTGTGAGAAGCAGACCCAAGAGGAGAGAGGCTCTGTCTTAACTTTGATAGATAAGGGGGAAAGAGCAGTTTTGCTGTTAGCAGTAAGTGTTGTGAGTGGCTGACAGGCTCTTCAGTTTAATACTGGATGTATTTTTCCCTGGCAGAGTGCAACTGTTCACCTTGTGGGACTGACTCCTGCCATCCACAAACTGGCCAGTGCTTCTGCAAGACTGGAGTGACCGGCCCGCACTGTGACCGCTGCGAGGTGAGGCTCACCTGGGCCCTGGGGTGGTGCCTGTCCTTGCCATGGGGATGGGGGGCAGCCCTGGTGTGTCATCCCCCAGGCCTGTGAGCCTAGCAGGGCTGGCTGCCAGCTGGTGAAGGCTGAACTTGCATGAGTACATGGCAAAAGCTATTAAAGATCTGGCAGCAAGCAGTGCAGGCAGCATTCCAGTAAAGTGGCATCATTTGTGAAGCTGCAGTAAACCCCATTTTGCTGAGTGCATCCATCTTGGGCAAGGACAAGTTCACGGGGCAGTGCTGTGGCACGCCTGTGCTCTCACTGCAGCTCCACATCTTTACCATGCTGCTTTGAATTTTGTGGCGCTCAAAACACACCTGGAAAGGAAAAGGGGATCCCCCATCACTGACCCAGGAGAGAGGCACACTTGCTGACCTGTCAAGTTTAAGTGGTTTATATGACCTGACCTTGTTCATACAAGTCAAGGAGAGAGGAGGAGTTCCCTCTAAATCCCACGGCATCAGTAGTCTTTGTATTCCAATAACAAATCAACTAAGTCTACACCGTGTAAAACTTAACCTTAGTTTTATGTTTATTTCCTGATGTTTTCCTGTAAATCAACCAGAAATTAAGAATGAGCTTGCCTTTAGATTTCTTAAATAAAAACAGAAATAAACTAAACCAAAATAAATTAAAAACAAACAAAAAATTCTCACCCTCCCCTAAATAAGATAATTAAAAACCTATATATATATATCTATATATATATATATATATATCAGACAATTCCTGATGCAACAGTGAGTAAAGCCATTGGCTAGGATATGAGGAGGACTTTTATTTTCTCCCCGTTGTCCTTTAGATGGGAAAAAAAAAAAAAACAACCCAAAACCCAAGGGTATCCATGTCCTGCTTTTCCCTAGGAGGGCTACTACGGCTTTGAGGGCTGCTCGGGCTGCCGGAGGTGTGACTGCGACGTGGGCGCCGTGGGCAGCAGCTGCCACCTGCAGAGCGGCCAGTGCAGCTGCCTGCCCGGGGTCAGCGGCTCCCGCTGCCACCAGTGTGCCCCGGGCTACTGGGGCTTCGGCCAGGGCGGCTGCACAAGTGAGTGAGTGTGGGTAGGAATGCGGGTTTTTGTGAAACGGAGTGAGTGGCACGACTGTCTTTTGTTTCTTCGGAAAGGAAAGAAGCTTAGAAGTTTGTCTTCTTAATTAAGTAAAAAAAGAAAAGGCATCTCACAGGCCTAAAAGACTTCACTTTAAACTTAAGGATGGGTAATTAGACAAAAGCCAAAAAGTTTTGCTTGGGCAATTTGCTAGAAAAAGAAGAGAACAAAGAAACTAATTGCTTTTGTGAGGTGTTTGTTTTACTAGGAGCAAGAACTTCCTGCACCTAAATAGGTTTTTCTCTGTAAGGAATTTGTTATTTTGCCTTTTATTAAACCTTTTTCCTTCCAACACTCCAGCAAAAGCCATTCTGCTAATTTTATGCCTCCAAAGGTAGCTGAGCTATCTTAAGTGAAAAACAGACCTCCAAAAGCTTATAGTACCTAGCTCAAAGAAGCTCCTATTACTAGTGTGGGGTCCCAGCCAGGGGCACTGGGACAGGGCTGTGCTGCTGGTCCAGTTGTTGGAGGGAGAAAACAGCTGGCAGCTGTCTGAGGGACCCTGCTTTGCACAGGGAACCCCCAGCAGCAGCGTGTGGATGGGCACAGCTGGAATAAAACCTCTCCTTCCCCTCTCCCCAGAGTGGTAAAAGCCCAAATGATTCTCTGTTTCTCATTCCTGCAGAGTGTGAGTGCAGAGAGGGCTCCTGTGACCCCCTGCACTGGGGAGTGCAATGCCCCAGCGTGCTCCAGAGTGGTAAAAGCCCCAAATGATTCTCTGTTTCTCGTTCCTGCAGAGTGTGAGTGCAGAGGGGGCTCCTGTGACCCCCGCACCGGGGAGTGCACGTGCCCCAGCGGGCTCACGGGGAAGCAGTGCGACGTCTGCCTGCGCCAGCACGAGGTCCTGGTGGCCAACAGGCCCCGACAGCGTCAAGTGTGAAGGTCTGTGTGCCCCTGTCCTGGGGAAGGAGGGGAGGGGAGCCCGGGAGAGGGCCTGTGCTGACTGCTGTGTCCCTGCAGTGTGTGACAGCTGTGTCCTGCTCCTGCTGGAGGACCTGCAGAGCATCGAGATGTCCTTCCCGGCCATCCGCGGCCAGCTGGTCACCCTCAACGCCAGCTCCATCGCCTGGGCTCGCCTCCACGGCCTCAACGGCACCATTCTGGCCATTGCTGTATGTGGAAGGCTTCACATCACCTTCTGCCCCTGTTTCCTGGCCTACTGGCCTGATTTAGCCTCTTTTTTTAATTTTTTTTTCCCTAGAACCAGCTCCGTGAGTACCACAGAGCCATGAGCAGGGTCAGGCAAAGGGCTGATGAGCTGGAGGATGAGAACATGGATCTCACACAGGACCTGAACGCGCTGCAGCACAAAGTAGGGCATTTCTCCATCTTTCTTTGCCAGAGCACAAGTCCCCCTTTTACCAAAATGAGGGTTTTGAAGCCTGTGAGGAGCCTAGTTCAGGAAGGTTGGGTCTCCTGCTTGACCAGAACTAAGTTGCAGTGTTAAGTGCTCAAACTGGATTACCTGCTTTCCTTCCATGGAGAGCTGTGAAACATTTCATAATACTGATAGTTTTTCTTGATTTACTGCTTGCTTTTGAGGTGGCTCCAACTTTAAGCAGTAAAAATAAATTCAATCAAATATCATCTCTAGAAGGGACATACAAGTAAGGAAACAAAACATCTGGGTCCATCATGGATGCAATCAATATTGTCTAAAACCTAACAGTCGCATCTTCAGAGAATGGATAAACTGAGCAAGATTTAATTTCAATTGATTTGTTTTATAAACTGCCTGCTTCTAATCAGGGAGGGGGAAAAATCTCTACTTGATGACATACCTCCCCAGACAGCTGCAAAGACAAACTGCCCTGTGTGTACCAGACAGCCAGACTGCAGCCCCCTGTCACTTGATCAGGACCCAGGTGTGCCTGGCTCCAGGCTTTGGGGCTTTCCTTCTGTTAAGAGCACAGAACAGTGCTGAACTCTGTGGTGTTGGGATTGTTCCAGCATCCAGAGCCTGTTGCATTGGAGCTGTATTTAATGCTTGTGCTTCTCTGAAGGTGCTAAATAAGATCATCCTTCGGTACATTGTGGGACAGGCTCCTTCAAGGACCTCACAAACAACACATTCCCAGGCCTTGTGTGCCTTTTGGGAACAACAGTCCCACTGACAAATGACATAAAATATCATCTTATACTTGAACTATGCCATTGTTTTTGTGGTAGATGACCATGACTCACAGAGAAGCGGTTCGTGTTGAGCAGCACACGAGGGACATGTACCAGAGGGGGGAACAGCTCCTGCTGCACATCCAGAGCATCCAGAGGGGCATTGCAGGTATGTCAAGAAGGGTCTTCACTTTGAGGTTTTTTCCCCATGTGATATGCCAAGTAATGCAGTGCTCAGAGAATGCCATGGAGAGAACAAAGAAAACAAAAAATCAAAGGAAGAGCCCTGCAAAATCCCAGCTTTTACCCTGACCAGCCTTATTCTGAGTCTCAGCTGCTTGGCTAAACATAAGTCTGGGGAAAAACAAATTAAACTTCCACAAATGTTACTAAAATGCATAAAACACGGGCAGTCTGCACTGCAGCTTCAGGAGAGATTGAGCAAAGCAGAGTGGCTGGATCTTGGACAAGAGGTAAAGCCACAGAAAGATGCTCAGGATGTAACATCTGTTACTGCTAGTGGCCAAGGAGGCTGAAACCTGGGGCAGTGCCTCTGGGTGGTCTCAAGCAGTTTGTTGTCCGAGTGCTGCCTGAAAGCCGTCAGTGCTTTGTGAGGAGAGCCTCAGGGAGCTGTGAAGGCCCTGGTTTGGTCAGTCTGATGGGGTGTGGGTTTCCCTGCAGAGCTGGTGCGGCAGATGGCCAGGTTCGGGGCAGAGAACGCCAGCACCACGTCCGGAGAGGAGTTCCGGCAGAAGCTGGCCGAGGTGGAAAGGATGCTGAGGGAGATGAAGGAGAGGAGCCTGGGAGCCCAGGAGGAGCTGGCAAGGCGTGAGCACGAGGAGGCTAAGAAGTGTGAGTTCAACTTGATGGCTGCCCAGGTCCTGCTGGGTCTGGCTTGGAGCCCACTGCACATCATGGTCGTGTTTAGAGAGTGCTGTTAAGGACCAGGCACCCCCAGCCATTTTTGTAGGAGTTACAAAGTCCCCTGTGACACTCCAACAGGATAATTTGTGGTTCCTTTTCCCTTAAGGCAAATTTCAGAGCAGAACTAAGTGGGTAGTTCTGTTTGATGAACAAAAATGACAACACTTAGAACCAGGAATCACCGTTATTATGTGATGTATTCACATCACACATGGATGGGAATAAGTCACACCATGTTTCTTCCTTTTTGCTGTTCCCATAGAGTAACTACAGCAGCCAGCTCCCACAGTAGCTCTGCTGTCCTGAGGGCATCCTTGCAGGAGTGAGAGCAGTGAGCCCAACCAGGGATGCTCTCACTGCAGGACAAGAACACTTCTGATTAACAAGCCTTGGCAAAGCATAACTCAGTAGCTGAAAGCTGGAATTATAAACTGACTCTTGTGGGAAATAAGTAATTTTTCACAGTGGAAGTAATCAAGGCCTCAGGTCCATCACCTGGATCTTTTCAGGCATGGCTTGGTGTCTTTGAAAGAGATCCCATCTCTCTGAGGGTTTGTAGACAGTCATGGACAAGATCCTGTGCCGTCTAGGCTGAAGAGGAGGGAGGGAGGGATGGGGAAGATGGTCACTTCTGGCCTTGATATGTGCCAAGACCAGAGCCAGGCTTTGAGGCAGCCAGGCACAGAAAGAGTGTTCAACAGAGGAAGAGGAATTAGCGAGAGTTCTCCCCCCTGTGCAGTGCTGCATCGTGTGAAGAGCGAGCTGCACGCCCGCTGGCAGTCCAACCAGGACCTGCTGAGCAGCATCCAGGAGAGGCTGGCCCAGCACAGCTCCCAGCTCATGGATCTGAGAGATGCCCTCAACGAGGCTGTGAACAAAACCAGGCAGACAGAGGAGCTCAACAGCCTGAACCGAAACAACCTGGAGGAGACTCAGGTAGACCTTCTCCAGGGTCCTGGCCATGGGGTGAGGGGGGCTGTCCCAGCCCTGCTGCTCCCTAACCCTGGGTCTTTGTGTCCAGCAAAAGAGCCAGGAGCTCCAGAAGCAGCTTGCACTGGTGCAGGAGACCCTGCAGATGGCCAAGGACGCCCTTGCTCAGGTCTCTGACTTCCTGCAGATGATGGAGCGTGCCAAGGAGGTGAGTGGCAGAGGCACTCTGGCGTGGGCAGAGGGAGAGCTGTGGCAGCCCTCAGCAGTGACACGTGTCCTTGCAGGCGTACGAGAAGCTGGCAGCCCTGCTGGATGGGGCCAAGCTGCCCCTGACCGAGCGGGTGAAGAAGTTCTCCCCGGCCAGCAGCAAGATCCCCATGGTGGAGCAGGCAGAGGAGCACGCCCGGCTCCTGGATGAGCTCGCAAGGAACCTGTCTGGGTGAGGCACTGTCCTGAGCCTCACTGGTCAGGCTGTCTGCTGCCAGAGCTGGGGATGGGAAGCTGCAGCCCCACCGTGTCAGGGAACAGCGGGGTGTCACCTCCAGAGTTACACTGGAGCACACATTGTGCTGAGCAGCACAGAGGGGTTTGTCTGTGAGGGCATGGGCAAGAGCCTGTTTTCCATGGACTTGATGGCTTCATCTTCCAACACAGCATCATCCAGGACACAAACCAGGATGGCTTTATCCAGAGGGCAGTCAATGCCTCCAATGCCTACGCCAGCATCATTGAAGCTGTGAGGAAAGCAGAGCAAGCAGCCCACGATGCTGACAAGGCAGCCAGCGAGGCCCTGATGGTACGTGCTGTGGGGAGCCCTGTGAGATGGGCAAAAAACAAACTCCCTTCCCTCTGACAGGAGGACACTGTGCTCTGTGCCTGAGAGCAGAGTCTGCCACAGCTGGGGCCACACTCAGTGTTTGGGTCTCCCTGTCACACCCCACTGCAGCTGTCTGAACGAGCATTTTTGTGTGCAGCCAGAGCCCTGAATCCTTCCTCAGAGTCTCCCATCCTTGTTTCACAGAATGTCATATCAGAAAACCTTGGGGCCACCTCCAGAACGCTGAAGAGGAACAGCAGCAGCCTGGAGGAGGCTGCAAGGAGACAGCAGAGCAAACTCAATGGGGGTGAGAGAGGCTCCTGGTAGGATCTGCTGTCCTTTGGGCTGGACTGAGCTCCAGCAAACAGCATGTGCCTTTCTTTAATTGCAGCTATTAAAGGCACTCTGCAGACAGCAAAGGACAAGCTGGCTGATCTCCGTGTGAAGAAGGAGCAGCTCCTGACCCAGCTGCAGTCTGTGCAGGACATGCTGGGCAGGGAGCAAGGTTTGTTCTGGGGTGGCTGGACTGATTCTCTGCTCCCTTCTTCGTGCACTGACTGTGATCCAAGGTGCTTCCTCCCTGCTCCTGGACACCTCAGAGATATTTCTTTCTTTGCAGAGGACACAAAGGACACAATCCAGAATGCCAAAGCAGCTGCTACTGAGGCCAACGAAACAGCTGCAAGAGTGGAGGATGCCCTGAGCACCATGAAGAAGAACCTGGATGAGTGGAAAGATCAGTATGGAGGCCTCCGAAATGAAGACCTGAACCAGGCAGTCCAGGATGCCAGGAAATCTGGTGAGTGCTGAGCCTGGCGTGCCACAGGGTGAGTCTGATAGGAGCCACTGCATGCACAGATGTCCCCAGAGTATTTTTGAAAGCTGTGCTTTGCAACTCCAGGTCAACAGCAGAGGGAGGTAGCCAGTCCTGGATGCTTTAAGTCCTGGCCCTTTTTTTTTCCTCTCCTGCAATGTCTGTATCACCTCTAGCTTTACTGCAGGAGGTTGCATGCACTGGAGCATTCTCAGACCCCCTCAAGGATGATGGATTTAGGGGGATCTCTCTCTGACTGTCCCAGCTACCACTGCTTTGACTTGCATTTCTCAACCTGCCTGACCTTTGCATTTCCCTTCCTTGCTAACCTCCAAAACTCTTGGCTCCTCTTCCAACCCCAGTGTCCAGCCTGGAGAGCACCATTCCCCTGCTGCTGGAGAAGCTGAGCAGCCTGGAGAACAGGAGGAACAAAAATGCCACCGTGTCAGAGAACATCGTGAGGATCCGGCAGCTCATCACGCAGGCGAGGAACGCTGCCAGCAAGGTGAGGCTGAGGGTTGGGCTGGGGGCCTGGGCTTGGAGGAGGGCTTACCTGAGGGTGGCATGCAAAGGGGAGAGTGTTTGGGGCCACTAGGCAGGGTCTCTTTCTCATGGGATTTGATAGAACTGGCAGTGACCAGGCAGGTGGCAGTGGGCTCAGTGCCACGGGGTTGGATTTGTCTCCCTACAGGTGAAAGTGCCCATGAAATTCAATGGCAGCTCAGGGGTGCAGGTCCGGATGCCCAGCAATCTGCAGGATTTAGCTGCCTACACATCCCTCAAATTCTACATCCAAAACCCCGAGCCCAGGAGCCAGCAGGACGAGGCAGAGGAGGGGCGGTTCGTGTTGTACCTGGGCAGCCAAGAGGTGAGATGGGGCCAGAGGGTGATGGAGCCCTTTTTGCATCAGTGATGTCCATGCCTGGACATCAGCCTCTCACCTGGTCCCTGAATATCTTTGTGGGGGACACAAAGCCCCTGGATGCAACCATCAGCCTGGGTTGTGGAATAGGGGCTGTTTGTCCAGTGCAGCCCTGGGAGCATCAGGGAGAGCTCCTGCCTGTCCCAAATGCCAACATGTGACCCTGTCTCTCCCTGAGTTCAGGCCACTGGAGACTACCTGGGCATTGTGCTCAAGGACCGCAGAGTGCATTGGATCTACAAACTGGGAGATGAGGAACCAACCTCCCTGAGTGTTGATGAGGATATTGGAGAGCAGTTTGTCACCATCAGCATCAACAGGTGGGGCCTTTCCTCAGGGGAGGGCAGGGTTTGCTCCTTTGGGGTGTCCCTTAATCTTGACCATCCCTCCCTGCTGCAGGATCCTGCAGTACGGGCACATGTCGGTGATCGTGGAGAGGCAGAGGGTGCACGAGATCAAGGGAGACAGCGTGGCCAAGGGAGAGCAGGGGCTGCTCAACCTGGACCCACGCAGCGTGGTCTTCTACGTGGGGGGCTACCCCTCTAGCTTCACGGTGAGGCAGGCAGCAGGGAGGGGGCTTCAGGAGACTCTCACAGGAGGGGAAACACTGTTTAAGTGTTGTGTTTAACCCCCAGCCTCCTCCTGCCTTGCGCTATCCCAACTACCGCGGGTGTCTGGAGCTGGACACGCTGAACGAGGAGGTGGTGAGCCTGTACAACTTCCAGCACACCTTCGAGCTGGACACGGCTGCCGAGAAACCCTGCGCCAGGTGGGCACTGCGGGACCAGCCCTGCCCTGGGGCACTCAGCTCAGCCCTGCTTGCTCCATGCCTTGGGATGATGCCTCTTGCTGTGTGTGTGTCCCAGGTCCAAGTCCACGGGAGACCCCTGGCTCACGGACGGCTCCTACTTCGACGGCAGCGGCTACGCCGAGATCAGGTTTGAGAGCCAGTTCGGCACCACCAAGCGCTTCGAGCAGGAGATCCGCGTGGTCTCCTACAACGGCATCATCTTCTTCCTGGAGAACCAGGCAGGTGCTTGCTGCCCTGGGGAGCCTTCAGCCCTCAGTGGACAGCCCCAGTTCACAGGTGTTCCCAGTTCAGGACACTTGGGAGAGGAGGGCTTTGAGGATCTCAGGGCTGCTTGGAGCAGGATTTCAGCACTGTTGTTAAAAGCCATGAGAGGACTGGACCCAAACCTCACAGCAGTCACTTGGCTGGTGCTGGAGGGGCTCCCCAGAACTTGGGCCAGGGTTCACTGAGGCAGGCAGTGCTGCAAGGAGCATTTCCAGCTGGCAGTGTTATCCCTGTGCCACAGCACAGGGCTGCTGATTGAAAATAAATCCCAAATAACTGTGACCAGGGCACTGGAAGTGGGACCTGCTCCCAGCAGTGCTAAAGGGCAGGTGGGCTCAGTGCCACAGCTGCATCCTGGGCACCTGCTGAGTGTCCATCCTGCCTCCCCCAGGGTCAATTTCTGTGTCTGGCCATCCGGGATGGGAAGCTGGCTCTTTACTATGATTTCAGCTCTGGCCTGGAGATGGCAAAACCGAGCAACTCCTCGTCCCTCACCATCAGCAGCGCCACAAACAAAGCGGTAAGAGGTAACGGGGCTCTCTTGGAGGGAGGGCTCCTCATCCAGGGTGGGGAGGCACATGGACCTTTGTTTTTGAGGGGGGCAGAGCTGCAGGAAGTTTTTTGACTTGAGACATTAACTTGACACTTTGTCTTGCCCTCTGTGATGGACCTAACTGCCCCAGACTGACGGATCATTTCTCTGTTCTCTCTGCAGATCCAAATTTTCCTCCTCAAAATGAATAACAAGAAGCGCATCCTAGTGCGGGTGGAGCGCCTCACCATCTTTGTGGTGGAGCAGGAGAACTCCCTGGAGAATGCTGTCTCCTACTACCTGGGGGGTGTGCCCCCAGCTGTGCTGCCCCCCAGGTGGGTCCAGCCTGCAATGGGGTGGGACAGCATGTTCCCCTTGAGTCCCTGGTGATGGCCCTGGCCCTTTCTCAGCCACATCCAGGGCTGTTGGAACCCTGCTGAAACTGGGGGGGAAGTTTTCTCTCCCTGTCCATCATCCTGAGCTTTTAGGGATGGTAGCTTTTCCATCTCTGGTGAGGGATGAAGTGCTGGTGGGTGTCACCAAGTCCTCCTTTGCCATGCTGTGTGCTTTGGAGCAGCCTTGACACTGGAAATACCCATGACCATCACAGTTCATTCCCAGGCACTTTGCTTGAAAGAGCTGCGGGGCCAGATCCTGCCCAGGGCTGTGTCCTGCCTGGGGCTGTGCTTGTTAACACTGTCTGCTTCTCCGGCAGTTTGAAATCTCTCTTCCCCACGGGTGGGCCCATCCGGGGCTGCATGAAGGGTTTGAAGGCTCTTGGCAAATACGTGGACCTGAAGCGCATGAGCACCGTGGGCGTCAGCTACGGGTGCACCTCGGACCTCCTGGTGAGCACAGAGCCCTGGCAGCCTGGCCAGCCTGCTGGGGAAGGGTCTGCAGGGAAAGGGAGCAGGACAGGCCCCATCTCCCCTCATTCACACAGAAACAAGCATAAACCTCCCACATCCTCAGTGTAAAGGGGTCGTCATGAGGTGCTTGCTCCACATGCTTGGCCATAGCAACAGCCAGAGCCAGCAAGGAAGCAGAGCTCCTCACTCATGTCCCAGTGCCCCAGCCAGGCCAGGCCAGGCTCCCACCTTGCCTCTGTGCTGTCTCTCACAGGTTGCTCGCTCAGTCAGTGTCCATGGCCACGGCTATCTGACCCTGGCTCTGACAGATGTGCCAGGGCTGAGGGACTTCTACAGCGGCTTCAGCTTCCAGACAAGCCAGCCTGAGGGGCTGCTCTACCGCCACTCCACCCAGGTGGGCACCTGCAGGCCCCCAGATATGCCAGCAGTGGGGCTGCTGGGGAGGGTGCTGCTTCCCCTTGGGAAAGAAGGGATTTTGATGGGGCCACGATGTGGATCTGCAGTGAGATCTGCACCCTGAGCTCCTGGAGGGCAGTGGGGTTCAGCTGCTGAGCTGCTGGGTGATGCTTTTTCTGCAGGAGGGGACGTGCCAGGTGTCCCTCCAGAGGGGCCAGCTGGCCTTGAACCTGCTGGGAAGCGAAGTCATCACTGACAGTGCCTATGCAGATGGCAGGGCTCACTACGTGGCCTTCTACAGCGATGCCCGTGGGTACGTGTGCTGCTGTGGGTGCCGTTGGGGGCCGGGCTGCCCACAGCCACGGGGTCCTGCTGAGCCCCTGCTGCCACCCCCAGGGTCAGGCTGTACGTGGATGACGAGCTGCAGGACAGCAGGACGGGCGCCAGGCACAGCCGGCGGCAGCGGCGCCAGGAACAGCGCCGGCTCTTCCAGCTCGGGGGCTCCCCGGAGCCAGGGGCCCTCAGCAACCTCAGCGGCTGCATCGGGAACGTCTTTGTCAAACGGTGAGTGACACCATGCCCCTTCCACACAGCAGGGCCCAGCCCCTTCCCACCTCCCAGATGGTCTGACAGGGACCTTTTCTCCCCGTGTGTAGGATGTCAGAGCCGCAGATGGTGGTGGACCTGCAGCAGAACGTGGAGAGCATCAATGTCACCATGAGCTGTCCCGTGGGCGAGCAGTCGCAGCAGCTCAGAGTCACTCCGAAGAAGGACAGGCGGAAACCCAAGGTACCAGCTGCTGCCAGAACTCCCCACATCCCCCTCCTCATCCTCCTCAGGTGCTCAGCTCTGCTGGCAGGGCAGGGATGCTCCCCTCACTCCATTCCCTGGTGCACACTGTGTAGGTGCCAGGCAAGCCAGCGCCCAAGGGCCGCCGCCACGACCAGGACGGGCTGTGCCAGCTGCACCCCCAGCCCCGCACAGCCAGGGGCTCCTCCCGCTTCGGGGGGACCCCGAGCAGCCGCTGGGAGTTTGATGAGATCCCAGCCTCCTTTGGGTGGAGGTGAGCCTGGCCCTGTGCCCACCCCATGCAATCCTGGCCCTGGGATCATGGCCTGGAAGCACATGTGCCGTGCAGTTGCAGGAGAGCCGGGTGCTCCCATCACTCTCTGTCCCTGCAGGTCCCATTTCTCCCTGGAGGTGAAGCTGAACTCCTCCAGTGGGCTGCTGTTCTACGTGGCAGGCGAGCGGGGCTCCTCCATGGCTCTCTTTGTGTCCAACGGGCGCTTTGTTTTCCTGGTGGAGCTCGGCAGGCGCCGGCTGCGCATCCGCAGCAGGGACAAGTACCGTGACCGCCGGTGGCACACGGTGAGCAGCGGGGCACAGGCTCAGCTGCACCTCCCTGAGCCACATCAATGCCCCTGCAAGGGCTGGCTCCCTGCAGCCCTGCTCTGGGTGCTGCTTCTCGATTGCACATCCCTACTGTTCCCTTGCTGTTCCCTGCAGTTCCAGGGGAGCAAAGGGAACAGCAAAATCACAGCTGGGGCTGGCTGAACCTCTGAGCTGAGGCCTCCCTTTGCTGGGGCTCCTCCCAACCCAGTCTTGGCACTGACCTTTGCTCCTTGCAGGTCTTCTTCAGCAGAGACCAGAGCCGGGCCCAGCTGGTTATTGATGGGCTGCGAGCCCAGGGTGCTGCAGTGGCCACCACAGGGCTCTTCGTGGCCCAGAGCCCCTTGTATGTGGGGGGGCTTCCAGCTGGAAAAGCCAAGGCTCACATACCGGTAAGGGCTTGGCGGCCCCATGGCATCACCCCCTCTCAACCTCTTCCCAGTCCCATGGCAGCACCTGGTGCCTCCCAGCTTTTGCCCCTTCTGTGCTCAGTGGCCTCTCTCCACAGGCTGCATCAGCCTCCAGCTTTGATGGCTGCCTGAGGAACCCCCAGCTGGACGGGAGGCCCCTGGGTCCCCCCTCACGCGCTTTTGGGGTGACGCCGTGCTACGAGGGCGTGCTGGAGAGCGGCGTCTTCTTCACCACGGATGGCGGCTCCATCACCTTAGGTACCTCACTGTGGGCTGGGACTAGGAGGGTCACATTCCATGGGAATGCCCTTGGTCCTGTCCTCACCAATGGCATTTCTGTTCCAGCTGATGCAGTGATGACTGAGCAGGACTTGGAGGTGACACTGGAGGTGCGTCCCCGCAGTGCCTCTGGCCTCATCTTCCACATCGGCACGAGGAGAAGCCACCATCTCCTGCTCTACATGGAGGACACCAAGGTACTGGGAGGGGGGCTTCCCCACAGGTTCCAGAGGGAGTGGGTGTCTGCTGCCTGTCCCTCTCAGCTCTCCAGCTCTGATGGGTTTCTCTCACCCCAGGTCACTGTGACAGCAGGCGTTGGGGCTGATGAGTTCTCGGCGTCGGTGACGAGCCCAGCTCTCTGCGACGGGCAGTGGCACACCATTGCAGGTGAGGTGACAGCTCCCCTGCTTCTGTGGCTCTGTTCCAGCCCTGCTCAGCCCACATCTCCTAGGGGAGCTCAGGACAAACCCAGGCTTGGCAATTTAAACCTTGTCCCCCTGCTGTATGCACTTAATTTGGGAGTTTGTAGCAGCCATGAGGTCAATTTCCTAATTAACAAGAACTCCTGCCTGATCTTAGCGCTGTCAGCTCTGGTAGTCAGGCGAGGCAGGTTGTTTTTCCACTTCATGGAGCTGCTGGCAAGGCCAAGGATGTGCTACAGGACTTGATCCATCCTGGACTGTGTCCAGCTTGAAGTGAAAGCCCAATTTGCTTTGGTGTCGAGTGTGTCCAAAGGTCTCCAAGCCCATAGCTGGGAGCAGGGATTGCAGGATTCATACCTGTACAGGAAACTCAGCCTTTAATGTAGCTGCCATGCAGCAAGTGCTGTTTTGCATCAAGCCCTTTTTGGGGTGGGGGGCACAGCTGCAGCCCCCTCTCAGCACAGCTCTATTTTAAACTTCCATCTTGTTCAGCCAGTGCTGGGTGAAGTTTTGGGGGAGAATGTTCTGGCTCTGGGCATTTCCCAAGAGCTAGGCCAGGCCCTTTAAGTTTTAAGTTTTGCCCTTGCTGCAGCACTGGTCTAGGCTGGAGAGCAGAGGTTTGCTTGCTCCTTGGGTAAGGAAGCAGCACTGACTGTTGTTTTCTTTTGAAGTTACCAAATGGAAAAACGTAATCCAGGTGGATGTGGACACAGAAGGCAACCACACAGTGGGACCCAGCCAGCCTCCTGCACCCAGCACAAGGGCAACCTTCTCCCTGGGAGGGCTGCCAGGTGAGTTGGGAAAGATGTGCTCCAGAATGAAGTACCCCAAGGACAATGGAGATACTATTCCTGGTGTGAGGGAGAGGTTAAGCCTTTGCCAGACTAATGCCTGCTTTTCCTTGTTTCTTCTGCAGAGACAGACAAGGCCAGCACAGGGCTGCTGTTACCTCCCCTCCCTCACCTCGTGGGCTGTGTCAGGAACCTGCAGATTAACCAGAGGCATGTGGACCTGCCTCGAGCTGGGACTGCCTGGGGCTCTGTCAGCCTGAAGGGCTGCCCTGTGCTCTGAGCGCCACATCAGGGACAGCCTGAGGGACAGAACGCTGCTGCAGCCCTGGGGTCACCACTAGAGCACTGCCCGTGCTCGGATACACTTCTCTCCAGTGACTGCAGGAACAGGTCTGGGCCAAACCAGAGGGGCCACAAATCCCAGGGGAAGGAGGGCAGGGGAGGATGGTTGGGGAGAAGGGGGCACTTTGGTGATGTTTCACAAATAGAACCAAAAAGTTGGAGCGGGATGTGGTGACAGGTGAGTCCTTCTGGGTGGTCAGGGATCCACAGCAGGGCTCGTGCTGCCCTGGGGCTCGTGGTGGGAGCGTGGGCTGGAGCTCAGAGCAGCCCTGCAGCTCGTCCTCAGTCCTGTTCCCTTCACCCCACACGTACAAGGCACATAGATTTAGTTCACAGAACACTTGAGGCTGTTAATAAATGTCACAGACTGTCTGCTGATAAAGGCTGCAGGCGGTTTCTGGTTTATAATAAATGCAATTAGGACAAACTGGATTAATTCCGTCGGTTTTGGGGTTTTATAAGCAAGGGCACATTTAACCTCCCCCCAAGGGCAGTCTCAGCTCACCTGCTACTGCTACGCAAAGAGCTCTGCAAGGGGGAACTTGGACAAAATTCTGTTCACAGAATTAGCATCTTCTTATCAGAATAATTTATAAGAATCAGAAAAGAACAGAATAGGGTGGGAGAACTGCTGAGGGAAAGCAGAAAGGCACAACCGCCACTGGCTCTGCACTTGCATTCAGCACTGGTAGTACACTGACAAAAGTCCTGTTGTGTGAAGCAAGAAACCACTGCTTTAAAGGGAAGAAGTAGAAAGGTTACCTCCACACCTGGCCCTCACCCACCCTGGCTCCTGCTCAGCCTCCCTCAGCCCTGGTGTAGTGCAGTCTCCACTTGAAGCAGCTTTTTCCTCCCAAGACACCCAGTTCACTCGTGCACTTACACGTCATATATATATTTGTGTGTGTATATATATCTCTGGCCACTTGGGGACAAAATCTTGCTTCTAAAATGGACTTGTAACTTATATCATTATATTGTGGGGTTTTTTTTATGAGGGGTAAATATTGTAAAATGGGTTTTTAACATGTCCATCTTAAATGTAATTATGACCTGTTTTTAAAGTTGTAGTATTAAAGATGGTCTTTGTAAATCACTGGTACATACTTTGGAGTCAAATAAAGTTTTATGTTACTCTCTTTCACTTTACCTGGGGAAGAGTAAGCATCAGGCTGAAAAAGAAGAGGGATAATCAGCACTGAAGGGATACTGGACAGATTGGAAGGACCGGTATGGCAGATAAAGAAAATTTCTTTATTTGTAGATTTATATAAGCATAATATGAAGTTAGTAATCCTACTGCAGTTGCTTAAGTTAGTATCTAGGAGTATCTGTAAGGAAGAGCAAATAACTTAATCTAAACTCATATCTTCCTCTTCATCTTTCTTGTCCTTAGAGTCTCCTTCCTTTTGGTCTGACTTGACACTGTTCTGCATGGCTTTGGCAAAGGCTTCTACATCTAGAAGTTAAACACACGAGTTATTTCATTTCCTGGGCTGGAGCTCATTATCCACACAAGGTTAAAGCTTCATTACTTAGAAAGCAAACAGTTGCTTCAGTATGAATTAGCAGGGAGGAAAATTTTGAACAATAGTAACACACATCCAGATCTCTCTTACACAGCATTTTATGCACTTCAATTGTGTTGAATTATTGCAGTCATGGGAGAGATGCCAAAAGCTCATTAGGGAAAAGGGATTGCCTCACTGCCAGAGCTGGCCCTGACTGTGATCACTGATTTCATGTGAATCATTAAAGGCTCCCACAAGAAAGGCATTCCTGAACAAGGTGACTGTGACATCTCCAGAGTCTTCTGCATCTCTAGCAAGGAAACAAAGCCAACACATCTCTGCAGAACCCCAACTTCTCTCACTGCACCCAACACCTCACTCTGTCTGCTGGAACACCTGTCCCACCCACCCTTTCCTTGTAAACATCAGTGCAAGAGTCACCTTGCAGACTCACAACTCTCAGAGAGGGAGAGTTAGAGTGAAGCTGATCCTTACATCCCATATTCAGTGGTCATGTGCAGTGCCAACACCCCCAACAACCCCCCTTCCTCCTGCTCCCACCAGCACCAGCACTCACCGCCTTTATTTGCTGCATCTACTGCCTCTGCAGGTAGCCCAAACTGGCTCATGAGTGGGCCCAGCTGTCCTGAAGCTAAGGCAGCACTGAACATGCTCAAAGCCTGTGGGATTGAAGTCAACAGCATCAAAATAAAGTTTTCATCAGATTCCTGCAGCAGTAACCCCAGGAAGAGAGCAGTCCTGTCAGGGCAGGGCTTGGGAACAGATATGCAGTAAAATAATCACCAATTACTTATCCCTCACTTCCTTTTGCATGGAAGTTGCTACAGTTTAATCTAAACCAGTCATTTAAGCTCCAGAAATATTGCAAATGGTCAAATTTCAGTAAATTGCTGTAAATTACTAGTTCAGATTGGTCGGTAAGACACCAACTTTTATCACACATGGTGTCTGTCCTGCAATTAAGGACTGGTGTTTCAAGGGATGTAGTGTAGTAACCATGAGCATCTCCTCCCTTCAGTCTGAAATTAAGGACCCATTTGGTGAAAGAGAATAATGAATTTGCTACTACTCCTGTCATTTGCCAGAGCAAATTTATAGTAAAGAGAAAGGTAAAGCCCAACTCCAAAAGAAAAAGTAAAAACCATTCCCATCTGCCCTTGAGTGACTGCAGGAAGAACTAACGCTCCATTAAACCACGTCCCTCCTCCTTTCCACTTCTACTGAGCAACTTCCCACTCTGAACAGTGCCAGGAACCTGGAAAAGCAGGGCATGGGAAAGGGGGAAGAAGTGCACTTCCCCCCAGAGCCAGCATCTACCTGCTGGAACTGAGGAGATGTCAGGGTGTTCTGGATCTCTTCCGCAGTCTGCGGCAGGGATTCCCCTGAGGGAAGGTAAGGCATCAATCGCTCCTGAACTTCAGCGTTGGCCAGGATGGGAGCCATGATCTCGGGAGTCAGAACAGCTGCCAGGTCCACTAGGAGAAAACAAAGGGTTGGCCATTAGACTACACCCAAAATCCCGTGGTTTTGTCATGTAAATCAAATGATCTAGTCAGGGTCTGAGTATTAAAATTATTGTTACACTACCACCATCTTTTTTCCTCTCAGTTTTGGAGTGAGAATAAGGCTCCTGAAGCAGTCAAAATCAGCATTGAAATAAAAAAAAAAAAACCACCAAAAAACAGAACAAAAAAATTAAGAGACCTTTCAAACCAATGTGGAACAGGACAGGACAGTAAAACAGCTCCAAAGGACTCCTGGATCCAGCAGCTGCTTGGTCAGAGCACTGTTACCTTGCTGTCCTCCTGCTCCAGCTGGCACATTCATAGTAGCTAAAATGTTCTGAAGGTCACTCAATTGAATGGGCTGGGTTGGGCTTGTGGCTGAGCTGGTTCCATTACCCGAGCTGGGAACGGGGCTGGGGCTGGTCACCGAGGCAGCCGCAGGAACGGACGGGGCCGGCGTTACACGGGTGGAAGAAGTCGTGGAAGATGGAGTCACTGCAGCAGACTGGCTGCGAGAGCTGGGCAAGATAATTAGGGTCATTAATTCCCTGCAAAAACCTCTTCTGTTCTGAAAAGCTTCTTTTCAAACCCTTACAGTATGAAAAGCTCCTACCTCATTTTAGAGAGGTAATAAGCAGCCTTGATTCCCACCACATTCCCCATTTAATAAGCCATGATTCCTCCCACAGCAGTGGCAAGTTCCACTGCAACAGCCCAGGGCAGACAAGGCCTCCTACCTTGATGATGAACTGCTGGTTGGAGGTCCCCCACTCCCAAGCAGACTGGCCAACCCAGGTCCTGTCAGTGCACCCAGCCCACCTTCCATGAATATAAAAGAATATCAGGTTTAGACATTTATTTTTTCACGTTTTCTGCACCTCTCTTCTCTGGAGAGGATGCTCTTGTACCTGAAAGGTTTTATTTGCTAAAATAGAGGAGGGGGTGAAAGAGCCCAACCCACCCTCTATCCCCTGCTGCAAATTAAGAGAATCTTCTTTTCTGATCTTGCATCCCCATTAGAGAGCTGAACATGTCAGAAATGACTCAGTTTCTAGGTGTACACAAAGATGAAGTTACTCCAGTTTGTGCCGTACGTACATCATTGTAACACAGCCCTCTCCTCTTATCTGCTACACCAAAAATCCAACTTTTCTATGAACTTTAAAACCAAGGCCCTCAGAGGAAGATCCAGAGGCATCTTTGAGTCACTACCACTCTCTCCTCACAGACCAGGGGTTTGCAGCTTCAAACCTAAAGCGGAGATGCAGCAACAGAATCAGCCAAGCTCTTAAACACATCACAGGCAAAGGAAGGACAGCTCCACACACCAAGCACTCTCAGGGGAGCAGCCAGCAGGAAACCAACACCCTTATACCAAAGAAACCAGAATCAGCCTCCTCCATCACACTTCCCAACTACCAAGGACTTATGGCAGGGTCAAGAACCTCAGCTGGGAAAAGGGCTGGCTGCTGCCCTCCCTGGAGTTGTCAGGGACTTGACCACTCCCCTACAACTCCTTTGAGCCACATCAGCCAAACACTCCATTTCCCATCAGCAGCTCCTTCCCTCACACCTTATTATACACACAAAGCACCTGCACTTCTCACCCACCTTTGGGAGCACCGGGGATCAGAGGACAGAACAGCAGCAGCACTCAGTGAGCAAACCCGTGGCCAACTGCTGCTACTGAGCCTGCAGGTCAGAGTGAGCCCTGCCAGTCCCTCCTTGTACAGAACAATCCCATGGAACCAACACCTCCTGTCACTTATCCCAGAGCTTCCCCAGCAGCAGGCATGGCACGTGGAGCTCACCACACACTGCTCTGCTCCATTTCACAGTAAAAGTGACCCAGGAGCAAGAGAGCTCCTTTGGAGCTCTGCAGAGCCCCAAGAGATGTAAACCAGCTGTGACAGAGACAACACTCCCAGGGGAAACGATCCCCAGGGACTCAGCATAACCACTGTTTGCAGCAGCAAGCAGATGGTTCTCTTTCTGTTACATGTCAATCTGGCTTAGGGCTGGATGTAAAGGCAAGGAAAGAGGAATTGCTGAGGAAAAGTGTGGAAAAAAGGAGGACAGTGTCAGGATTATGTGAAGCTTCAAGAGGAAGATCTTTTCCAAACACACCCTAAAAAGCCAGACTTTTCCAACACTACCATGAGATTTGCATCTGAGCATCCCACCAATACAAGACTTGAATCTGAAGCTAAAAAGACATCAGCCAGATCCACAAAAATGGACTCCTGAGCTTAAGCACAGAACCTTTGTCACTGCTGTGTTCCTTTGCCTATTTACACTTGATGGTCTGACCTGTCAGAAAATGCTCCTGGAGCATGGATGGCATTGAGAACAGACCACAGCCCCTTCAGAACCCAGTGATTCCAGCTCTCCCCAGGGCTGCCCAGGAGAGAGAGCCCTGCCCTGAGCCTTGCCCCCCTGTCTGGGGAGTGCTGTGGGATGGGACCAACCAACCTTCCTCTTGAACTTTTTCTACTTTGTACACAAATATTCACTGAATCAGAGACAACACAAGCAATTCCACAGCTTGGTAACCAGCACATTCACCAGGAGCAAATCACTGGTTTTCAGCCCCTGCTCCAGTGAATATTTGGGAAGAAAAAGTGGGATAGAAAAAAACAAGGGAAAAAATCCAGAAGATTCAGTGCAGCAAGGAGCAGAACCACAGTTCCTTGCAGATCAAGCCCTGAGATGAGTGCTGTGTAGAATCTGGTACCCTTTTTCTGTCCCTGAGCTCATCTCCGAGGCAGGGCCTTGCCTTCTCACATGAAAGAAGCGCTATTGAGATCAATAGCACTGCTTGAGAACATTGTCAGGTAAGATTTAACCTGGCAGGAGAAAATACCATTTTGGCATAAAGATATTAAAGCATTTTACCAAGTCCTCCTAAGCCCGTTGGTCCGATCAGCTGCATGAGCTGGTTATGGCTCATGTTTCCAAGAAGGCTTTGCAAGCCACCCTCACCTAAAAACAAAAACATTCTGAAACACAACATATTCACATGGTTTTTTTCACAGCACTCCGGCTCAAACAGCAGGAGATTAATTGGCATCACATTCTGTATGGAGAAACAGTTTCAAGTGTTTACTGATTCATGATCTTCATAAAAGATAAATGTAACTTGGTTTCATAAAGAGGTAAGACTCCAGAGAATCTACTGGAAACAAAGAGATTTCTCCTGGCAGTCTTAGCTTTCAACCTACACCTATTTAACAGCACAGTTTATTCTGCTAAAAGCACATTTACGCTTCTGGTATTAACATTGTCCCCAGCTCACCCTCCACAGCCATCAGGGATTTCTTCCTAGGGAACTCTAGGGGCTTAGTCTAGACATAAATTTAAAAAGAAAAAAAAACCTCTGACATGAAGGAGCAGAGAATGGACTGTACCTCCCAGTGCTGAGAGCTCATGGCCTCCGCTGGCATTCCCACCCAATGCCCCTGGCATGGGGGGATTGTTGAGATACTCGTTCACCTTACGGCAGTGCTCCTCATCCTTGTCTGTCTTGGGCTCCTGCAAGAGAATTGCTCTTGGTATGAGTCATGCTGGGGGGATTTTGATCCAAGACCTTTGTCTTTGGCTTCCCACAAACCTGCATCCAGAAGAAGAGTCGTTTTGATCCTGCCTTGAACTTCAATACATACACACGGCCTGTGGTGCACTGTGGGACTCTCTTGAACTCACAGTCATCAGGAAAAATAATCAAATCCTGGAAAGTGTGTCAGGAGAAACAAATGTTTGAGAAAATGCATCAATATTCCTTTTCCCCACCCAAATCCCTATGCGCTCCTCCACCAACTTTCTTCCATCTGCTCCTCAGAGCAGAGAGCATGTGGAAGTGCAGGTCTGTCAGTGACATTCTCACCCTACTTTGTCCTGGAGGAGCTCTTCCTGCAGTGCCAGCAGATCAGAACATGACATAACACCTCAGCACTGAAACATCAGCTCATACTCACATCCTCCACATTGCCTGAAGTCCTATCCTTCCAGCAGAAGTGAATGAGGGAATCATCGGTTTGCTGGATGTAAACGAGGCCTTTTCTCTTGTCTGGAGTTACGGTGCTGCCTTTCAGGGACATCTTCCCTGCCCGAAATTCCACCAGGTATTTGCTCGAGGAGCCACGAGAGCCTGGCACCAGGCTTGGAAATAATGCACCTGAAGACATCCTGGAAAGAGAGAGAGCAGCAGGTGTGATGAGAAACCTTCCCACATCCTCTCTTCCCAGTATCAAATTCCAACCTTTACCAGGTGGCTTCACAAAAGCAATCTGTTCTGCTGCCTGCAGAATTCCAGGGTGACTCAACTGAGCTAAAGCAGAACCCTGGATGAAGACAGGAGGCTGTAGAGCCCTCCACTAATAAAGGACAGCCTGTGTGCTGAGGCGCTTGAAATGAAGCCACCGTCCCCCGGCGCTTCCTTCTTCAGTTCGAGCCACGTTTCAAAGCAGGAAGCGCTGCTGTACCTTCAGACTGCGGCTCCAGACCCCGCAGAGCCCCGCAGGCTGCCCCGTGCTCCACCGACCCTCACGGTGACCCCCGGCCTCCCTCCCGCACTGAGCGACCCGCGGGCCTGGCGGCGCTGCCGGGCCCGGCCGGCCCCGCGGGACTGTGCGGCTGTTCGGGGGTGGCGCTGCGCTCCCAGCCCGGCCGGCCCCGGCCCCGGCGCCGCCGCCGGGCAAACACTCCGAGCCGAGCCGGGACAGGGGGGGCTCGCGGCCCGGCCCGGGCATCCCCCGCCCGCCCAGAGGCCGCGATCTTCTGCCGGGCCCCCCGATGCCGCCGTGCCGCCTTCCTCGTGGCTTCCCCCAGCAGGAGACCTCAGCCCGGCCGCCGCTGGGCGCGCGGTCCCGGGGGTGCCCGGCGGGTCCCAAGCGGTACCTTCAGCCTTCAGCCTCCTTCCTCCTCCTCCTCCTCCGCCGCCGCCTCAGCTCTTCCTGCCCCGCGCGCCGGAACCCCGCCCCGAGCGGGGCGCGCGCCGCCGCGGCTCCGCGCTATTGGCTGGCGCGGCTGTCAATCAAAGGGGCGGGGCGAGGCGCCCCTGCTGTGTCACGGAACATGGCGGCGCTCCCCCCTCACCCTCCCTAGGCCCTCATGACCCCCTCGGCCCCATCCCGTCCCTCAGCCGAGCACAGCCCAGGGCCAGCGCGTCTCCAACAGAACCTTTATTCCTGGGAATGGTTACAAAAATAAATCCTTCCACGAAAGGCACGCAGGGCCCATGGCCAAAGCCCGGGTTGCCTCACAGTATTACAGTATTGCTTCCCTGACCCAAATCGCAGGTTTAGCTAAGAGCCAATGCAGGTGTGTTCCCAACAGCAGCGCTAGGTGAAGAGTCTGGGGTTTGCTTTTTAAAAGTGGTTTTGGACGAAAAATTTACTGGGAAATTGTTTTAAAATATTGAACAAGAATGAATAGTTCTCATTAGGTCTCTTCTAGGATAGATGGTTCCTTGTCCTTGTCAATACAGGTTCCAAGAGTTCTATAAATGCACGATGTGTGAAAAGCTGCTCCTCATTTACAGCAGGACATCACCTCCAAGATACAAATGCTGTACAGCACCTACCAAGTGAACTTTCACATTGATAACATTTTTTACCAGAAGCCCACTCTCTCCCCAGCTCCAGCTCACACCTGGCCTCTCCATCATCATCCATCATCACAGAAACGTGAGGTCACAGCTGGGAGTGCTCCCAAGGCTCTTCCTGCTGACAATTCCCACCCAACACCTCCACCCAGGGCTGGAGGTATCCAAAACTCCAATTTAAATCATCTTTGTCCAGTAACCATCACAATGAAATCAAGGTGGCTGAGCAAAGCCCAAGTCCTCCTGGCCCCCCACAAGCTGCTCTGTACGGGTCTCACAAAAATCTCTGTCACCATCCAGAGGCCCAAAGGGTATTTATTTATTAAGTATTTATTATAATTTCTTTCTAGCTGGTTTCTCTATGTAGCTGTATTAACATATACTAACACAGTTATCTTATATACAGTGTTTAATCAAGTTATAAAAGTGACATTCTTTCAAAAGGTGCAAAGTTATTAATGTTTTGACACGTAAACTACTGAGGCGAGATCTGCATCGAAAATAAAAACTTTTGGACTTTGAGAGCATTAGGAATGCCAGGGCTGGCCAAGCAGAGCCGTGTCAGCAGCGCAGGGAAAGGGTTCTGAAAGTGTTGCCAATGAAGAATAATAAATTAAAAGAATGGGTTTGGAAGTAATCTGAAATTTTTCTGAAAATTTCAGACTAAAGGAAAGGGAGACGGGGGTGAAGATGTAACTAATGAAGTGTTCTTACACTGGAAATGTTCCCAGTTTCTTTTTATATCCCATGAAGATTCTATACTGAAGTTTGGATTAAACACATTGGTACAATTGTTTCATGCTTTCACATAATGACAAGGCTTTAGGTCTTTGTATTTAAATCCTGGCTTAGACAAAAGGGATGCTAACCTGTACACCTCCTCTTAGAACATCTGTACAGTTTTTTTCCATTCAGGCAATTTCTATTTATAGGCATTGTTTTAAAAACATCACTCCAGCATTGAACATACTATGTAATTAAAGTAAGTTTTAAACTCCCACTGGTCTAATATGTGATTCATTTCAATCCTCACCTAACAAAAAAAATTCCCTATGGCACGTGCAGCACGTTTGGAAAGGGGTTAACAGTGCCTGATTAACAGGGGTTAATTGTCATTAAAGCTCAGGTTTTTATAAAAATTATTTTTATGCTGATCCATGTGGATCAGCAGTGTCTTTTCACAAGTGCCTGTGCCCATACCAGGAACAAACACAACCCCACTGTGCCACTAAGTCCAGCTCAAGTTCTGAGGACTTCCATCAACACAAATTACAATTTTTGGCAACAGAATCAAGTTGCCATGAACAAGAGTCAGATTGTGCCCTTCCTTACTGCCTTGAAGTTTTACAGCTTCTCTTATTTTTTCCAATGAAGAAAACTAAATTTCCTCCAAATGTAATCCAATTGTCGCACACATGATTTGCTGGAAGAATTTCTCTATGAATAAGTTTTCTTTTGCTTTTTAATCCTCTGAGAGAGAAACACTTCAAAAATCTACTTTCTGGATGAAATCACAGATGTTTTGGACACAAATCAGACCAATTCTTTCTTGAACTCCTCATGTTGCTGGCACTTAACACCAACAATTTTGAAATTACTGTAAGCTTCACAGCAGCACAGCCACTCTCCATTTTTGCCTTGTTACTCAATTAAAAACTTTCACAAAAAAGCAGCAACATAAGGATAAATTTTAATTACTGGACCAAATTTTTCAAGCCTCTCTCCACACCCTGGCCTCTGAAGTATACCACTTGAAAGAAAATGAATGCATCAGTTCAGTAATTGATTATTTCCAGTATTATATGGCTTTGATGGTTTGATATGGAACAAAAAAAAAATTTTTTTAAAAATCCCACTTTTTGACATCACGTGCTCACAGGAAACTTGTAATAGGTATAACTCTGCCAAAGCTTTAGATTGATTCTGCTTTTTCACAACATACAAAACAGACATGACCTAATAATGAGAAACATGCAAACCAAAACTTCCCCAAAACATGAACCTGCGTGGACACACACACGGAAGTGCTTCCAAAGGAAAGTTTAGTCTAGAAGCATACACAGTGCCAAAGCTGCCAAAGGTAGTGCACAAGAGTTAAGCCTCCAAGTGGTAGCAAGCAATATATTGTACATTGGAACCACCTCGACATTCTGCTATTGCTTCCAAAGCTTCTCCTATGGTAAGAACAGCATTTAACAGCATTTGACCTGAGGAAAAGCACATTTTGGGTGTGCCCTTCCCTTCTCCTAACGTATGCTCTATGGGATTTATCACAGGTATACAGTTTAATGCTCACAGTGTCCCAAAGTTGTGAAGACTCTGTAACAGACAACTACAGTGTGAGAGGCTCGGGCTGGGTTTTGTGTTCCCAGGCCTCTCAGTTATGGAATTGTTGAGAGTGGGGCCAGGAGCTCCTGTCCCCAGGGAGTGCTACATACAGTATGGGAGTGTGACAGGACTGGGTTTGATCCTGTTGGTACCATGTTGACTTTTCATCCCTGCTCCGAGTGCCAAAAACTTCAGCTGCTTCTCTATTGTACTAAGTATCAAGGATATTATCTCTAGTTTATTTAAGTTATGTAGTTTTCAAGGATGTTATGTGCTCTACGGATACAGCATATCCTCCTGGCAGAGAAACTAGGGGAGGAAATGGAGAACCAAAGGTCCCTCTGAAAATTAGTGAAAACTTGATGATTCCAGGTGCAGCTTTACGGAATGAGCGCAACAGTATTTAAATATTTGGCAATCCAACGTTAGTGAGAATTAAATCATTGATTGTTGACTGATAGAATTTCTGTTAAAATTTACTTTGAAAAGCTGGTTTTTGCTATCAACAAAACCAGAGTAACTGGCTTGGAATGAAATCTAGTAACTAGATGTCCGGATGAGATGAGCAATTGCTTCTGGAATTTCAGTATATGTCTGGACAGTCTGAGAAATTTCTATCAAAATAGCCACCTGAGTACAGCCAATCTGGAGTCCCAGTGTATGGGTTAGTGCCTTGATGAAACCACCTGTAAAACAAAAAAAGGAGAGAAACAATAAAAGAAAAAAAGCAAACAGAATGAATAGTTATTAACAGGGAAAAAACCCAGTGTTGCTTCTTTCACAAAACATTCTAAAAATACACTGGTATTTCTTATAAAGAAATTCTTAGGAAATATTCTGAACATGAAAATAATTTAACTTCCTACACAATTATCATCACCTTGTAGAGAGCCTTTTATTTTAGCATAAAGTCAAGGAGTATTAAATGGATTTTAAAATTCCTGTCCCATTCCAAGTAAAAATAACACTGACACTCTAGATAATATATATTAATTTTTACTTTAAAAGAATGCCAAATCAGTTACACAATCATTTTTGGAAATTTCTCCCAAGGGGAAACAGTTTCTGTTCTATGGAGCTATGCCCTGCACAGAACATCAACAGCTGCTTACTTTTTAACCACATTAACCAAAACCAATTTTATATTTTCTGGAAGAGATTTTTCAAGGCATGAACTGGAATTAATCTGTAGCTACTCCTCCAGGCTTTGGGAAGAGAATGCTTTCTCTTCTGAATTTCATAAAATCATGGAGCATCCCAAAGTTCTTGCCTTTGAAGGAAGCAACTGGCCATGAGCACACACTTGACTGCACAGCACTGGCAGCTGTGAAAAGCACCCTGTGGGAGCAGCAGCCAAATCACACATCACTCCCTGAATGCACTCTGTGACTCGGAAATCACTTGAATATGCAATCAAAAAAGCAATTTCTGAAGTATCCAAGCCAAGAAATCCAAAGAGTGTGAAAATAAAAGGTCCTAGAGGGCCACATTGTCTTGCTCAACTACCAAAAGCTGGACAGGTATTGGTTAAAGGAGGATGACAGTCAACATTTTAACATTCATTCTAACAAAAACATGACCTCTGTAGGTTAAAAAAAAAAAAATTCAGCATTACCACAGTAGTTAATTATGACAAGTTTCAGCATTTCTTGTTAGATATTTTTTCCAGGACAGACTTATCTGCAATTTTGGCTTCCAGCTACACATTTAATTGTTGACCCAGCAATGCTTTAAGTGACACTACAAATTGTGCTGTCATGGAAGCAATCAGACACATGCTGTCCTGAATAAAAACAATTCAAGCAGTGTACCCAACTATTCCAGGCTTAAACAAATTGCTCCTTATTTGCCCCTTACCGTGTGTGCCACTCCACCTCGTCCTTCGCACGCTCCTTGCGAGCAGCTCTTTGTTTCTCTTCCAGTCTCTCCTTCTCTCTGCTTGCCACATCTAGCCAATGTTTCAAGAGAAATTGGTAATTTAGCAAAAAAGAAACAAAAATGCTGAAAACACAGAAAGACCAGAGAAATGAAATAGAATTCATTTAAGCATGAGAAAGCTTTTGCTGTACGCAGTCTTTAGCAACAAAAACCTAAAACTCATTTCAGAGAAGTTGCTGCTACAAACATGGGGCTGAAACTGAAATGTTGGTGTTTTATCTCTCAGAAACACTGCACTGAGACAGCAGGGAAGAACTGAGATTAGGCAATAACAGAGAGAGTGATTTTTTTCACTATTTGGCTATGTGTTTCCTCTGACAAACACCAGAGCAGCAAAGCATGTCTGCTCACCACATGTCTCTCCAGACAAACTCCAGAGCAAGTGGAGCACATCTGCAGCTCCTCCCAAGTTAACAAATATGCAAAAACATCACAACACTGGACAGCAGCCCTGGGATGCATCTGCTCTCCCAGGCTCTTCTGGGAGAAAACAGACATCATACACTGTTCAAAAGCATGTTCGGTGCACAGGATGAAAGAGTTAAGGCTGCTCTGAGAATGAGAAACTGAAGACTGTTTCCTGCATCGACCTCCCTTCAGCCAGCCCTCCCAAAACTCACTGCAGTGCCAGTATTTCCTGCAGCAAACACATACCCATGTTCCCGTTCTCCATGTTCCTGATGTCCGGACGTAGCCGGCAGTCCGTGGGAGCCAGGATTGCCTCCATGCCCTTCTCCAGCTCATTGAGGCTCACAGCAAAACTGGTGAAATTGTACATCTGAAAAGCAAATTGAAGAGAACACACAAGTTATTCCAGCAAAGCAGTGCTGGGTCCCTTACGATGAATGGATACATAACTTACAAGAGAAATTGCTGAGTCAAACCCCTACTGGCTGCCCTGAAGGCAAGGTTAGGTTCATACAACACCAGCTGGATTTTTTGTTGGAGGGGAAGAACAAGAAAGGGCAGATGGGGATAGAAATCACAGCTTTCATTTTTTTAAGCAGTCTTTGCTTGTGAGGATTAAGATAGATCTCCTACGATATTGATATTTAACAACATAATTTTTAGAAAAAAAAACCAAAACCACCCACACCTAAAAGACCAAAAAGTCTTGCTGAAACTATTGAAATTAATATCCTGCTGCCCAGCTACTGCACCCTGTGGCAGCTTGTCTTGGAACAGCAGGGCCAGCAGAAGGGAATGTATATCCATATTTCAGCCACTCTCAGTGCAAAGATCTCCCAGACAGGTTAAGCTGAGTCCCCATGTTCCCAGATGCACTTGGAGCACACATTCCCTGTGCCAGCTCAGGCACAGCAGGGCTGCTTTCAGCACAGGACCAAAGCACAGCTTGCTGGAGTATAATTTCAGTGCAGCAAGAACTGCCAGAGCCTGCTCCTATGCCAAGGAGTGACACTCAACAAGGTTCCCTGGACCATTCCTCATGTTCTCCTGGATAAGTCACCAGCAAGAGCAAAGCAGGGGCAGGCTGAAACAGTTACCTGTGATGAGTTTGGTGGCCTACAGTTTATTCTCCAAAGCAATTTACTGCCTGGTATGAACTGCACTGTGTCTTGAACCTCTGGCATATCATCAGCCTCATCATTTTCAGATTTAATATCTTCTTCATTCTGAAACAGAGATAACATTTGGCAGAGGAACAAAGGAACATTGGATGGTTTCATCTCGGATTCGGCAGTGACTGTTGAAGAATCTGTTCACATTTGAGATACTGACCACTCTTGTACTTCTGCCTCACCCCTCCTGTTTGCTTCTCCTCACTCTGTATACAGCCTCTCTCATTTTTATCATGTCTTGCTCCTGATATCCCTGAATAGTCTCCCAGCACTTAAATAAAACTTGAATATCTGTTTAAAAAAATCAGTAATAGTAGTAAATGAATGTCTTTCAGAAGTGTTTTCTCCAGCTTCCTTTCTATCCTATGCCATAGCTTAATTTCACCTCACGTGACCATTATTTCTACAGGTGCAAAAGAGCCAAGACTGAAATTTAAACCAGTTCCCAAGTTACTTCTTAAGTCATAAATAGGGCACACCTGGTTTTGGACATTGCTTCACCGTTTGCAAAACATTTGGATGTGTTGTTAAAAAAAGACAGGCCCTCATTTCAGTCTGATCCAATCACAATTATCACTGCCAGTTTTCTCACTGTGAAGACTGTGTCCTTAAGTTTATGAATACAGTGACTTTCCTTCAAAGTTCCTTTGTTAGCAGCTGCACTGCTGTGCTGCACATGTAAAACTCCAATGGTTCAGGGGGCTGCTCTCAGAATCTGAGACAATCTGACTGCTGCAGGACACAGACAGCAGCACTGTGGAATTTCAGAGGATTTCACCATGAGAACCCATTTAAAACCACAACAACCAGAAGGGAAGTTTGAGGCAATAACATCCTGGAGTGACAGTAACAGTTTTCCTCACTCCCACCCCCTTTCTATTTTCTTTCTGCCCTCTTTGACATGGCTCATTTGTTTCAATCACAAATACCCTACTAGGTTAAACAGAGCCTGTTTTATACACCAGAAAACAGCTCCATATGGTTAAGAGTCTAATTTCAATCATTTGGTTTGAGTATTCATTATTTAAAAAGACAGTTCTAGGCTACTTTCCATGTCAACATCTGGTTTACTGTTAGACAGTTCCCCATCTAAAAATAATCTCAACAGGAAGGAAGGAAGGAAAGAAAGAGTTGATTTTCTTAAGATGAACAGAACCTTATTATTTTTTTTAAAAGAGTCCAAATATAAGCCTGTACCATGATGGAATCCAGAGCCAAAAGCAAGGCCTGTTGTTGCTCTAGATTCTTCTGATGTGAATACTTTTAAAGTTTGAGACTCTTAACATCAAGAGTGATTAGCTTCTGTTTAATTTTTCATTTTCAGTGAGTAACTGTTGATATAAGGAAACCCAAAGTCCTCTGCTGTACCATACAACATTTCCCATTTTCCATGTGACACTGAGGTCTTGGCAGCAACTTCCCTGACACTGCTTACGTATGAAGTAAAACCCTGTATGTTTCCAGACCTCTTTTTTGTAAAGACTTTCTACTAAGCTCTGAGAATCTGCATCACCAAAAAGCATATCTGACTTAAACAAACTTGTTACTGCTTTTACTGCCCAAATCCTACTGTTTTTATTGCTGGAGTTGGCAGTAGAGCCACTTTCCTCATTCAAGGACTGGACAACATCAGCTTGGGGGTTGATATTTGATGATTCCTCTGACCAATCTCCAGCAGACACCATTCCTACAAGCTCCCTTCCATGCCAGCAGCTCACACCACAGCCTGCAAAGCTGCAAGTGCCAGGTGCCTTCTCACTGCTCCATCCAACCTCTACCAAATGACAGCTTTTATCCTCCATTCACCTAAATAAGACGTTTTGATTTCATTTTGGACATTTCAGAATCTTTCCTCCCTAAAGAATCCTTCACCTTACCGACTTCTTCTTCGGCTCACTGCCTCTCTTCTCATTCTTTTTGTAGGTCTCGTACGTGGTGGGGTCAGTGCACCACAAACATTCTGTCCACTTGCCATAGATCACACACAGCTTCTTCCTGCTGCACAGACAAAGCAAAGCAAAGGACACTGAGCTCTTCCTTCTGAGTGAGCCTGCCTAAGCCAAGCCTTGCAGATTCTGATCTGCATGAAATACTCGGCTTCCTACTTCGCTGCATTTTATGTTTCTATTTGCAGATTTCACAGAACCACAGAATGGGTGATTCTTAGAAAACACAGATGTTTGATAGGCAAAGAAAAGGTTTCATCTCATTGCAGCTCTCCAGAACAGATCCTCATGACAGTCACATGCTTCTGCCACTGTTAAATGAATGTGGGTACATCAAAGCCAATTATAATACAGAGACTCAGAGTCACAAAACAGGTCTGGGTTAATTAAAAACTTTCAACAACCACATTCTCATTATTTTAAACTGAAGCCTGGAATTATGACTGTACAATAGTAAATCAGTTGCAGCTACTCTGCATTTTCCCTTTATTTCCAAGACCTGGACTGGAGAGTTTTTCTAATAATGCTTAAAAATTATCATCCTGGAATCAGGGGGTTTAATAATGACACAGAGATCAAAAATGGGTTACAAACTACATTGCCAGCAAAAGAAATGCCCCAGTGTTAAAAACAGAGAGACCAAGAGGCTTTTCTCACTTACTGCTTGTCCTGGATGTATCCTTCTACTCTGTGAAGCTCCTTCCCAAACAGTCCACACGGTTTAAAATTAAGGACACATTTATCTCCAGTACTGTGGAGGAAATAAGTACATGCTTAGAGAAGCAGGCCCCTAAATACATCAGAAAATTTATTTGACCTTGTTTAGCTTTTTAAATATAGTTACACTTAGCTGTTGGTTAGTTATATAAATATAATTATTTTGATTTAACTATGGTTTATTATCTGACCAGAACATGAAAAATGGCACACAAATTCTAAAATTCCACAGAACTAACAAATTTTGTTCTAGTACAGAGACAGGATTACAAATTTGATACTATGAGAAGTATTAAACAGCAGCTTGTTGGATTGAAACTCTCATTTACTGACAGAGCAATGTGTGCAGGAGTAATTCTTTCCCTCATCATTTAGAAAGTAATTTATTTTATGTAATAAAAAGCTTTGATACAGGCAGTTGGCAGAGCAGTTGACACTCTCCAAGTTCACCTTTCCCAACTCTGCAGTCATTTTTCTGTGCTGTGCCCTTAGTTTAAGACATTGTCCATTATCTAAACTAAAAAAAGTGACAAATCACAATCAACACAATGGAGGTCCAACCTGCCTCTGACAATTATTCCATTTAATGGTTCTGTAGTTAAATTTAATTTCCGTTCTCTGGCAATAGTGCTGAATTTGGATGGGTAACTCAAAAATGTAAAACCTTTGCTCTCCATAGGCCATCTGGCTTTGTGCCTTTTCATTAATAATAATATGATAGTAATCCCAGGCCTACGGAGAGCTTGCATGTGTCAGGAGAAGGAAAAAAAACAAAAACACCCCACAAAAAGACAAAAAACTCCCACAAGACTCGAGTTACAAAACAAAACTTCCTGTGTGTCTGACAAAAATCAAAATCTCTGTACCACAAATGACCACAACAACCTACAGCCCCTGGGTTCATGATCAGCATTACCTGTGATTTATAATTTCTACCACTCCATACTGTTCTAACCACAGTTTACCAATAATTACATTATGTACACAACAGGTTGGATTTGTCCATGTGTAAGCTTCATTGTGCCTGTCAAGGAAATAAGAGAAAGCAATCATTTTCTTGAGCTTGAGATGGAAGCCTCCTTTCAATTCTGTTCATGACAAGGCAAAATATTTAGCACTCCTCTGAACAGCCAGCACTCAGCTTCAAAACAGAAAAGAAACAGACTTTTCTTTACAAGCCAACAATGTGTTGTATCCAAGCATTAGTACAAGTTAATGAAGTGGCATTGCCCTTATTCTTCTCCCTTCTCACATGAGTTTTACAGTTGCTGTGCTTTGGATTACAAACTTCAGCCCAACATCAAGAGCAGTGCAGGAATTCATCTTTCTCATTTGCATTTTTGAAGTTTTAAATGATAAAACATAGTATTTGCAGGAGAACCAGACTAACCAACTAATGCCTAACAGTGTCTTCTATTCAATTGCTGCAGCAGCAGCAAATTGCACAAGTGCTTTCCACAAACATGCCACAAGTTTTCTCATCTGTATTTGAGGCCTGTTCCAGTGCCACTGAAGGTAATTTTGGAGGTGTGAGTGGTTTTTGCTTCTTTTTATTTGGTTGTTTAACAGCACTGGGACACAACAGAACTATTGCAAGCTCCACAAACGTGACATTTTAAAATTCAGTTCACAACTCAATTCCATCCTTTCCCCAAAGATTTACTGAGAAGAAGGGAAAATTCTAGAACTGATTTTCCACTTGGCTTTATCTTTGGTTTGTTGTTCTGTGAAAAGCTTTAAAGGTGAGTTTACAGATTCTAAATCCTTAAAAGCCATTATTCCACAGTTGATCAAAAAGTTAAACAACAGGACTCCTATTATCACTAGCAGAGTCAAAGCCATTTATTCACACTCAGCTTTCCATGCTGGTAAAGGAAATACTGAAGCTACCTGGTAGGCAATCAATCTATCTTAGAAAAGTTTGTAAACTCTGTTTTAACAGAAAACAGAGAAAAAGCAGTGTCTGTAAAAAGTGCCTTGTATTTCTACCTCCAGTGAGTATGGAGAGAACACTCCCATGTCACGTTTCCAACCCATCTGTCACTTTCCAGTGCAGAGAAATAACAGATCATTGAAGTCTCACTATTTCCCACAGCTCCTTTTCTTCAAGGAGTCTTTAGAACAATGACTACTCTTCAGCTGGGGGAAAGAATACCAGAATGCCTCCAATTAATCTCCCAGCCTTTAAACATAGTTTTATTCCTGAACTATTCTGACACCACAAGCTTTACAGCATAAACCAAAACACAACACAAAGCACTTATGGTCAGGGCTGATGAATTGAATCACTTTTTGTGCTGGAGAAGTGAGAGGAAAGTGTCTTCTAATGCTCTGAAAAATATTCATGGTTAATATAAAGGCACAATTTAATACTGACTCACAGCTTTGCTTCCCAAACAGCTCCTTGTTCACTTAGGCTTTGAGCAGTTCTCAGACTCCTCAAAGTAAGAGAATGGTCTGAATCACAACACTGAGAGGTTCAAAATTTCATTTCAACTTCTGCTGCTAACTTGAAGCAATTATTTAAAATAAATGCTTTAACTGTTTATATTCCAGTTTAAATCTCAGCCTTGATTAGGTTCAACAAGAGTTTTAATTGTCCTATAAAGAAAGGCTCTTGAGGAACAAACATAATTTTGGTAACACTTGCATTCTGCACTAACATTCACAGTTCCCTCTACATTCAGAAGAAATTTCCTTTATTTCCATCATCATTTTTCTCCAAGACCAGTTCATACTTGTATGAACTTTGGAATATTAGATGCCAACAGTTGAAAAATTGAACAACTTCCAAAAGAAAGTACAGGAAAAGTCAATGCCTGCTATGCGAGGCAAGTTGGTTTTTTATTGAAAGCAAATGTCTGGAACTTTCTGAAGTCAACATTTCAAAACCACCTCAGAGTTAGGCCTCAGAAAGGCTTTTCTAAAAGCACCAAATGCAGAATACTTTATTTGCAACTGTTCTAGTGCATCCTCATGTCCCACTTGGGAAAGCTGCGGAGTCTTTGTGCCACCAGGACACAAAACAACTCATGGGACCTCACGTAATTCCTGAGAGACAAGCCTGGGAGCAGGCTGCAGAGGCAATCTTGATTTTAGCAGCAAGCTGATCCTTCTCTGGAAGTGCCAATCCTGACAAGTTTCTCCTGTTCCTTTACCACACAGAACAGTTATTGTGAAATACAGCTCTTTCTACACAAACCACCAAAACCAACAGCAATACTGAAAATTGAGATGAGCACAAACAGCCCAGTAAGAGAATTTTATCTCTATATTTACATTTGACATGCCTTCACAGAACTAGCTTTCAGTAGCAACCAATATGTAAGAAATGCTAATTTTCATGATGGAAAAACTGGGTCAAATTGCTACAGCTATGGAAGCATAACACAAAAAAAAACCCAGCTCTGAAATTAAGCAGTGAAAATTAACTTGTAAATCAATTCTTACAACCTCTTCAGCAAGGGGTTTTTAGGTAACCACCTCTGAAAAGCCAACAGCGTTATTACAAAAAGCAAAAAAAAAAAGTTATTTACTTCTCATACTCACTTCAGAAGCTCCAGAGTAATTGTTCCCCGAGGTTCTGCTTCTATACTCTTTCCCCAGAATTTTAGTTTGGGATAGATTGATCCATGAAATATGAAGTCCTTATTGAGGCCTTCAGAATAAAATGCACTAATAGGTGGGTGGTGGCTGACTTGTTCAGATATAAACCTAAATCCTAAGTCCTCCCTGGCAACAACAAAAAAAGAGCATTAAACAGTAAGCATATTTTTAATATTGCAAGAGAAAAGAGTTGATACTTTAAAAAAAGTGAAGTATTTTTAGATTAAACTGAAGGTGAGACTTTTCCTTTTCTAGTTCTGTGACACATTTACAATTAATGAAATGAAAGGATTTCTACTCTGAACACTTTCTTTTTATGCCCCAAACCAGATTTCTACCCAGAAAAGCCTCTCAAGAAGTTTCACTGAAATAACTCATGAAAATACAGAAACCCTTTGGGCAACATGAAAAGGTCTGACTGAAAATTCTTTACTGCAGACATATCACCCTTTTATCTGAGGAAGCTCAAAGTCCTTCAGACCAATTTCTCTATCTGACATGATCAACAAAACAATATTTAAATTAATTAATGGTGTCTGCTCAGGAAGCATCTTTGGTGGAAGAACATGAACCAATTTTTCTCTAAATAATTCAAAGAATATTCTGCCTAAACTTAGAAATAAAATTATTTGCTTTTATAGCAACTTCTCAGAAATTCTGAGATAGTTTGAGGAAAAGAATTTTAGCTATACTCAGAAATCTTCTTTAGTGGTATTTTACTACAACCAGACCAGTGTAAGAGTCTGCTAACTCAAGAACACAAACAGCCCCAGCTCCCAAATGAAAGTATTACTACCTGGTTAATTCATAGGTTTCTCCTAACAGTGGGTTAAATGGTTTGCCAGTTCTCTCCCACTGAGAAGCTACAGCAGAAACTGCAAAAGCAGCTACAGCCTGTAAGCAAATCAAGAACACATTGTTATGAGAATAGTGCATTGAAACTCTAAGTTTATTGTACTTGACTTGTTGCACATTACAGTATTTATTATTCCAAAAAGGAATTGCTTTATATTTCTTAAGGCAAAAACATTTGTAAGCCATAGAATAAATGACAGAGAAGTGGGGAAATATAAGCACTTTTTAAGAATCTAATTTCCTACTCTAATTAATGTCTGTGGTAAATTCTGCCAGATTATACTCTGCCTCACCTACTTCTAGAAGATCAGCCTGGTTTTTTAAATCTACTTTCCCCCCAGCTTTGACTGCCCCCACCCTCAGCTCACTGGGAACAGAGCCTCACTCTCCTCTGCCAGGTAAGAACCATTTCTAGCACAGAGGAGATTTCCTGAGCCAGGCCAGCAGGTTCAGGTGACACTGAGGAGCTCCTGCAGGCTGGGAAATGGAGGATTGGAGCACACAAACACAGGAGCCAAGACAAACCCTCCACTGCACTTCAGTAAAACCAGAGCTGTGAGCAACACCAGCACGACCTGATGCACACAGGTGTCACCATATTCACTGCCTTGGTGTGAAAGCAAGGCAATGAGAACCAGTTTTGGAGGAGAAAATCCAATAACAATCCAAATAACAACCAGTTTTGGAGAAGAAAATGGTGGTACATTTGTCTCTGTCACAATAATTTTTCATCCAGGAACTTCAAAATCATGAGGTCACTCAACAAACCAATTTAGAATCACACAAAGCCAAGATTTCATCCTCACAACAGATAAAACCACCAAAAAAGTCACAGTTAAAGAAATTAGTTGAGATCCTTGGGCATGGTCAGTTGTGGCACTTTCCTTTTAAACTCTGCATGCATGAAGGGTCAAAATGTCACAAATATTTGACACAGCCATTATGAAAGAAGAAACTCATCTGGACAGACAAACTGGGCATTCTAACTGTAGCCCCTGAGAAAGAGATAGTTTCTCACTTGAGTGTGTCTTAAAATCAAAGACTGTGAGAAAAAAAACTTGTGAATTACTCAGAAGGTGGTGGGGATTCTTACCTGCATTCTTTCCAGGGGATCTGTGTGACTACAAGCCTTATTGATGAGGTATATATGCTCCATGTATTCTGTTATCCTTTGAAGGAAACTCAAGGGCTCGTTGAAGACAATGGGCATTGTAATCTTGGACAGCTCCTACATAACCAAAGGGGCAGGTTGATTTCTTAGGCACAACACTAAGTAAACAACTGGCAACAACAACAATTTTGGAAAAATGTGGGTGAGTTTATTTATAGTATTCCTCAAAGGATATTTGGCAAGCCTGATGCAGACCTCCAAGTGCTACAGCTGAAAGAACTGCAGAACCCCACTTGCAATCTGAAACAGCAACTTAAAACATTGATCCAGCTAACCTAATGAATTCACAGAGAATGTTAGCTTCTCTGCTGTGCTCTGTGTAAAGCAGAAGAGGTTAACATTTCCCTAGGTAGCAGCAATAATGTGCCAAGCAGCTCCGTGCTGATACTGAAGTGCCACACGCTCCTTGGAAAACCTCACATGCTTATTTGCATAAAATCTATCTGTTTCACTGCAGCAACCACAAATTATTTTTTGAAAGGAACATTTACATAAAGAATAGCACTTGAATTGCTCTAACAGATTTTAGTGGTTTATTTAAGCAGCCTGTTATTTGTGTCAGACCGTTTCTGGTTCCCCGTATGGATAAAGCCAGACACAAAGTTCATACAGAGATTTCCAACTCCCCAGGTCTTTTACTACACCCAAGCAAATTTGGCTGTTTAATTAAAGTTGCACTCATGGGCATTAAAACAGCTATGTAAGTGCTTAAAATTTAGCAGAAAGCAGGATGCCACCAGATGAAGTTAATGCAACATTTTCCTCACCTTGGCACAGAGAAGGGAAGAAAAATGTTAACCTTAACTAACTGCAACTGATTTGGTCCAAGCAAAAGTTTGACTAGATAGGTCACTCATCCCACCAAAAGGAGTTTTGAGAGAACAACTGTAGCTCCTAGATGGCATGAATTAATAAAATAAACTCCTGAAACACCTTTTGCTGAGTAAAGAATAAAAAAAAAAGAGCAGGTAAGAGAGGATTGTGTCAATCAAACATATTTGATTATATTTTAATGGCTGTAGTCTAGTTCTTAAAGGACAGCTTCAGAACCGCCAGTCCATATACTCTAAAACCTAAAGAAGATATGGAAATAGTACTGTTAATAAATAAATGTTGAGATTTTGGGAGTTGTTTCCTAGTAAAAAAAGGAAAATGCACCATTTGTTATTTTGTGTCTTGATGTTTAAGCAATAAAATTAATCAGCTGACATCAGGAGCCCTAACACAGATGCTTCATTCAAGCTAACTTACCAGTCCAATGCATTTTTTTAATATGCTCCAGACACTAAAATCACTTCTAGAAAACATTGGGGCAGGTAATGATGTTCTGTAATGGGAAAAAAAAAATCCAACTGTCATTATCAGCCCACTAAACAACAAGCCCTTTTCTTGTCTATTGAAGCAACTTATAAAGGAAGCAAAGCATCACCCCAGACTTGGCAGAGGAAGCAGACACATGAAATGACTTTCCAACCCCAGAGAATTACCCTCTGAGAACAGCAATGCCCCAGAGGGTGTGAGCCAGCACATGCTCCACTCCCACCTCCTCTGCAGCTCTCTGTGTTTACCTGTGTCTCTTAATCCCATTTTCTTGTATTTCTGTTTCTCCATTATGCTTTTCAGTCTTATTGCTTTGGTGTGGCTCTAGATCAAGCATTTCTGGACCTTTATGATTTGCTTCTGAAAAGTCTCCTGAAGAATTGTCAGAATCAAAGCCTGTATAAAAACCAAAATGCAAGAGTTTTCTTAGGAGCCTTACCATGCCACAGAGTACCACTCACATTTTGCAAGTGTCACACCTGAAGTACACTTAGACTAGGTTAGTTTATTTCAAAGAGTATCAGAGTGAAAACCCTTATTAAGTGACCTAATTTCCAGGAGTATTATGAGCCAATTACTGCATTAGAATCAAGAATTATCATTTTTCACACTGCTGAATATAACACTAATTTAGAATCTTAAAAGTTCTTGAGTAGCTCCTAATGAGATTAGCTGCATTTTCTCTTTTCCAGAGCTGCACTGTAATTACAGTAATTTGTTACAGTTATGTAGTTTTCCTTCAATTTTAAATAGACTAAATGCTGTGTCTTCTGCCATTAACTTTTTTACAAAGCAGTACTTCAACTTTATTTTAACCCCTCCAATGGCTGCTTTTGCTTTATTAGAGCAGATCATGCAAGGCACACACTCCAGAAACAAAAAGCTGCACTTTTTGGTTTTTTTGGGTTTTTTTGTTTTTTTTCAGGGATCAAGACCATGGCAATAACACCCAGAACTGCACCAGGAAGTCCCAGTGATATGATCTTATTTGGTAAACAGCAGGTGTAATGGGTGATGTCATGTCTTGCCCTGTCTCCTACGTTTTGATGTCACAAGAATGTAATTACACAGCAATAACCACACCTTGGCACTCTTAGCACTCAAGGGAAGCATGACAGTCACATATAGATTCAGATCATTAAAATGAGGACAACCCTGAAACACCTGTCTTAAAAAATCCTTCAGTCAACTTACAACAAAATATTTCTGATTTTAAAATTGTATTTTTAACCATATATTAGCTCTTTTGAAACCTGTTACAGTACATGCAGCAAAATAACTTATTAGCTTAACTGTAAGTTAAAAAAAAAAGCTTTTTGGTACAATACCCTTACCCAAAAATCTGATCAAGCTCACACAACAACAAGGAACAGCATCACTTCAATGAGATTAACACACCTAAATGTAAAAGTAAAGCTTCACAACAGGAATAGTCCACTGGCTTTTAGGGGAATAGTTCTGAAAAATGTTACTGTGATTTCAGTCTTTATATTGTACTTGAAACCCTGCAAATCCTATCAAATGGTCATTGTGTTATCCACGTTAGTGTTTGCTTCCTATGATTCAGAATTGGTTTGCCCTGTTCCTGTAAAGCACAAGAGGAATTTGGAGTATATATATTATTTATGGACAATAATATGTCATTGGTAAGTAAATAAATGCCAATTCAAATGAGCGTCTTGCAGACAAACAACAAAAATTAAATCCCTGCTCCAGAAAAGGAAGTACATCAGAAGGGTAAGTCTGCTTTTATTAGACTGCACTTCCACCTAATTACTTTAAAAAAAACACCAAACCAAAACCACTATGGTACACAGCCAGATAATCACAGACTTTCAGCTGCACTTTCCACCTTAGCATCACATGACTTATCTACTGCAAGCCCATTGAGAAAGCTTAGGAAGATGCTTCTCAATGAAGTTCTAGGTATTATAGCTCTCTTAAGAACTATCCAGACACTGCTTTATGCAGGGGAAGTAGATCTGGAAGAAAAACAGAAGTGATTTGTTGTAATTTTTCTAAGCAAAAAGAGCCTTACACCAGCTGCCAATAAAGCTTTGAACTTGAGAAACCAAGTAAGTTAGAGTTACTTACAGGAACAGTTTTCATACTGAAAAGCCACTGGGAGTGAGGATAAAAATGGAGATTTAAAAGGAGAATAGGAGACCAGAGGCAGAAATACAATGTCAACAATTAGCTTAATCAGAAGCCCCACTTACATGTGTTAAGAGTGAAACAAAAGCTTTTAAAAAGTCTTAAACTTTCAAAGTAAAATACTTAAGTTGGGTGCCAACATAAATCTATTTCAAGAGCTTAAAGAAAAAGTGACTTGCCAGTAACTTTAGTTCTCTTAGCCTTCCTCTTCCACATCCTGCAAATGAACTGAGTCCACTCAGAGTGTGCTGCCCGTGAGCCAAGGCAGCAGAGGCCCTGCTTGAGTCATGGGCAGGGACACCACCTCCCCTTGGGACACCCAGCAACTTCCCTGAGCAATAATTAATTGTCAGCCAAGGCAGACAGGGAATCAAAACACCTTGGTACTGAGAACCATCAGACACAAAAAAGGTATAGGGATAAACATGCTGGAAGTGCAGACAGCAAGTGGAGCAAGAGGTATTGTTTTCTTTGCCAGAAATTAACCATTCTCCCCTTTCCAAAGTGCATTGTCACGAGCTGCAGCTGATGGGGGCAGGTTGGCCTTTCACAACATCTGCAATTCGTACACAGCCATTGATTCAGTCTGATCCAGACAGAAGGAAAATATATCAGTTTGGCAGATAACTCCACTTCCTCCTCCCCACGTGAGAGCAACAACACCCTCTCAAATACACCTGGCTGGATGAATCAGCTGAGCCTCATGGGCACAGAACACATTTCAGTGGAACTGCAGGCTAATATTTAAAAAAGCAAAATTAAATTATTTGTGTTCTCAAAAATAAATTACCCTGGTAAACAGCCAGGTATTTTCCTGCTTTGTGGCAACACTTCCACAAAACACTTTGGCAAAAAGATACCTGACAATATTAGTGAAGGATACAGCTCAAAAGAGGCTCCTGATGGCACACAGTCTTTACAAAGTCTGTAATGGCATTAACACACCCAAGGTGACAGAGATCAAAGCTATATGCTCCTTGTGTCACAGAAAAATTCAAAGAACCTGAAATTCATCTAAGGATTGACCACCTTTATCCTGATCCAGCCTCAGAGAAGGTGGCCACTGGAATTTGAGAAAAAGCAGATTCTTGGCAGCTGTGATGTGTGGAATGAAGTGAGATCACAGGTAACATTCCCAAGGGATTCCCTAGGGGAGTACTCATTCACCAGGAAAGGCTGTCAAGTGTCAGCAATGCTAATAACCTCTGACTGCAAAGAAACTTCTCCCCATGAAACTTTGTCACCAACTCATCCATCCCCTTGATTCATCACCACCCCAGTCCATGCTGCAGCTCCCCAAGTGCCATTATCATCCAGTCAGGGACAAACCATGTGCCAGGATGATTCCCAAGCACACAATTCCCTCCCATGACCATGTCTTTTGGATGAGATGAGGACAGTGTCAGAAACAGGAAACTTCTCAGCCAAGGAGTTAAATCCAGCACTATAAAAATCAGGGGTCTCCTTAGGAGACGTTCATATTCCACAAGTGGATGTCATTAATTAATAACTATGGAAAAGGTGTGACTTCCTCAAGGAGTGAGTCCATACTACCTCAAAGGAGGCAGGAAACTACCTGGGCTGCTGCTGAGTGTGCTGCAGAATTCTGGAGTAACTCCCACACAGTCCAAATGCACTAAGCCTGGTTTACTCCCTACAGGACACAAACCCCAGCACCCATTCCCTAAAATCAGTGAACTTTGGGAACACACTGCAGCTCCTTCTGAGGAAACCAAGACCCAGGATGCAGCAGGAACAAGAGAAAAGTATGGTGCAAACACTGTTTTCATCTCAACACTAAAACACAGCTGGAAAATCTGCTCATTCCTGGCAGGCACATCCCAACCCTAGACTGTGAGCAGATTAAGCACATTTGAAGGCAGCTTCTGCCCTTCTACTGATCTGACCTAAAAACAAGGAGAGCATCCTTGGAAAGAGCAGACTGAGTTGCCTGCCAAGGGAATTTCATTTTTTTTAATCAAAATTTGGAACCTCAGATCCTGAAGTTTTCACTGGGAAACGTGGAAGCTCACCTTGGCTCAGAAAGGATTGTGATTGTGGACTTGATCTCCTAGGAGTACTGCACCTACACCTGCCATGTCCAGACTATTAAAAAACTAAGAGACAGGCAGGCACTACCAGGACCCATTAACACCTAAAAAATTCACTAAAGCACCACGTGAAAGATCCACAGTGTAAACAGGAGCAAAGAATTACCACAGACATCAGCAGCCAGGGAACATGAATGCAGACAGGCCCATTACAGTGGTTCTTGGTGTCACATTTTTGAATGACCTGGACAAGACACAGCCACAAAGAACCTAGGTCTGACCTCACTAGGTCTGTGCAAATAACTCATCAAACTGTCAGCATCTCCTAAAGCACCCAGCTGGAGAAAGGCATTGAGCACCTGTCCTTAAAGACAGACAGTCCAGAGGGAGAACAAATCTGAAGCAAAGTATTCCAAACCTTGCACTCCTCTTAAACCAAGTACCAGGCTCCAAGAAACACATATAACATATATATATATATATATATATATATATATATATATATATACACACATATACATATCTCTTGCCAGCACATTCACCCCTGTGGAAGCATAAGATGAGGATGGAACAAGGAGTGCTCACAGAACTGATACACAACACCCCAGTGGGGGGAAAAAAGAGGAGGAAGAGGAAAGAGGACAAAACCAGAGCAGCTGAGCCAAACAGCAAGGGCTGAGCAGTTCTGCAGCAAGGGACTAAGGAATGCATCACCATCAAAGCTGTACAACACAGACCTCACGTTTGGAGGTACATTTCTTTTCACATCTTTTTCAGTGGAAAAAAAATCTAGTTCATTTATGGCAGTAACCCTGAGCTCACCATTATTAATGACACACAGAAAGATGTTAATGGTACAATGGTTTGATTTTACACATGAATTTGGAGTACTAGTCCCCATCACTCCCAGCTGGCATGAATGCAAACCAAATTTCCTCCCTCCTCTGTGACATGGTTGTGACAAGTCCTGTACAGTCTGCTGTCAGTCACACTGCTTCACCCAGCCCCCTCTGTTTATTCCTCACATGAATTTCCAACCAACCATGTCTAAGTCTACCTTACCCACTTCTATCTTCCATGCTGCTTCCATTCCTGCAGCTTTCACACTTACCATTATTCTCTTTTCCTTCCTGGGATTTTATATTAACTACTGTACACTCAGTATTTCTCATTTCACCTCTGCTACAGGATTTCTTGAGAGACATTTCAGTGGAAATTTTTAAAATTGTTTGAAATCTTTAAGAGGATTTCCTTTTTCTTTATTAAAATACTTCAAGCATTTTATTTCACCACTAAAGCTATCTAAAGCTCCTATAAATAACTATTCATTCTCATTAGTTGAAAGCAAAGTACTATTTGATACACTGCTCAAGTGTGAAGTGATTCATATTTGCTTTTTTAGAGAAAATAGGATTGCAAAGACTTTTGGCTCCCTATCTTGAAAACATACTTTTACAGCAATTTGTTTCTGACTAGAAAAACATTTTCTACTTCAATTCTTTAGGATAAGTTTTCCATTAAAATAAAAAAATGAATACAATAACAATAAAAACAACCCACAGGTAAGACTCCACCTTTCAAAGGGCCTACTTCTCAAGCTGCTATTAAATTGATTTTCACAGAAAATAAAAGCAAGACCTGGCCACTAAAAGACTGTTATAGTGATGAAATAATAACTGGCATTAAGCTTTAACAAAAAGCCCCCTCATTTCCAAGCCTGAACACGAGCTACAATTTTCCTCTTCTACTTTTCAGAAGACAGCACTACAAGTTTTACCAACTCAAGTTCACTTTTGATTTATTATTAACAGCCATACATCACCACCCCCCCACCACACATACAATGCAATTTATAGGGGTTTTATCCCCTTGGCACCATGCCCACCACTCACCCGTAACGGCATCATAAAACTCTTCTTCACTGTTCATCCTTCAGGGTGAAATCTGGTGCAGCCACTGCAGCTCTCTCTAATGCATCCTTGAACTTGATTTAAAGTATCTGAGTGCTGTCAGGGTCTCCTTTTGCAAATATCCAGCTGCTTTAGATGATCTATTTGACAAGACAGGGAAACAGAATTAGCAGTTTCCACATCTCTCCTGTGTACAAACGCTCACACTTGACAAACACTAATTTTCCTGTTTCTTCCCATGGCAAAAGATGGATTTCTGCATTCATAAGTAAACAGCTTTCTTTGATAACCACAGTAATTTGGAAGACAACTACTACCTGCCACAAGAACAGCTGATTTACTGTGTCACACTTCTCTCTGTATAAATACTTCATATACATTACTGTAAAATGCAGCTTATGTACAGCAAGTTAAATTTCAGGCAAGTACAGCTAGAAGGAGCAGAGAACTGACAGAAGACAAAACCAGCTGACAAACCAAAAATTCTCCTTAGCAGGAGGATAAGCCTTACTGCATCTTTAACCAAGAAAGCTGGGAACAAGAAAAGAACCTTGGTATCTCAAAGTCTGACCACTGCATGAAAATGCTGGGCCTGACTCTGCATCATGCAATCAATATGTAGTGACCCCGAGAGAAGTTCTGTCAGGCTACTGCTATGCACTCTCCAAGAGAAAACTGGAGATTTTTCCCTCTAGAAGGAATGCAAAGAACCAACAAACTCTTCCTCAATAGAACCACGCACTCTGCAAATAACAGATTTATGTAGCATTCCACCTCTACTTTATGGATGGACTAAATTAGGTTTTTTCCAGATGGTTGACAATGGTGTAATGCAAATATTTTTACCTCACCCAATTTTAGTTTAAGGAGAAGAATGAGAAAATTTTGTTTTCATTCTTACAAATGTTCACCAGGTTCCAACAATGAGCCAAGTACACAGCAATAAATGACAGTATGGCAATGCTATCAATATCTCCCCCAAAACAACCTCAATCTGTCAGTCTCAATTTCTTCTGATCCCAAAGATTCCACTGCTTTTGTGACAGTAGTTTCTCCAGAGTAATTATAATTGCACAATTCCATTCCAATTAAGAGAAACAAAGGCAGAAGTGCACTCTGCTCCTAGGAGAAGAGTGTACCATGTTTGAAGCCAATTCCTTCTTTTTCTCTGCCAGAAACTAGACTGTGTTTCAAGTCTTTTTCCCCTCACTGCCCAGAACAAAAGCTGTTTGAATGTCTCATACATTCAGTTCTTCTAACTGTCCATTCAGAGGGAGGAGCTAAACCAGCCCATTGTGGGACTCATCTAAGTTAATGAATTTAGGGTTTGCCTTGAAGTGGTTAATGTCTTTCAAGGAGAGGTATTTCAGTTTGTCACTTTGCCCTTAGGAACCTCCCATCTCCTTGCTACTACACGGTTTTATATCAATCTCTGCACCAGCAATATCATATTTACAAGTCCTCACCCACCAAGTATCTTTGAAGATGCAAGACATTTATGCTTTCAATTGTCTGCAAGCATTGCATCCTTCAAGCAAAACAGCTGCCAATATTTCCAGAAGGAAGCTCATATATGTACAAGACACAGCCCTCTCATGATCAGGACTACAACTACGTTATTTTCTCCATGTGTTCTTGCATCTTCCCTTTTTCTGTTTAGTGTTGTATAGAAAGCACTAAGAAATAAAACTTATGACTTACAAAACTGTCAAATATTATTAAGAGCCTTAGAATGAATAAGGTCATGCAGATGAATGCCAGTTTCTCCTCTCCCCTCTCCTGCACAATAATAATTGCATTACAAAAGGCCTTGTGAAGTGGAACTGCATCCCACAGTGTGCAGTTTCACTGCAGAGACAACAAAGCTTTCCTATAAAAACACTCACCAAGTAAAAATGAAGTGACCAGAATCAGAGACAAATGAAAAGCAGAGTAATCTTGAGCTCTCCTGACATCTACCTCACACCCCACCTGAAGCCCACTGCTATTTGAAAATTCAACCATATGCCTGTAAGTTATATACAAAATATACATTGAAATCACTTTAAATAATTACAGTCATAAATTTTCCTAAGGTGTTTGGAACATTTTAAAAAAGAAAAAAAATATATTTTGCTGAGTTACACAAGGAATAACTTCCCACTTGCATCACTTCTTTTACATTCAGCTCTTTTATACAGCAGAGATTAACATGAATTTGCATGTAGCTGAACACACAGTGATAACAGCATTCAGCTTTCATGAGCCAAAAAAATGGGATTAAATCCTGTTTTCCTACTAAGAGCAACAGCAAAAGTTACTTTTAACTAGGCTGAAATACCAGAAGACAAAAACATCCTGGTGGCTTCATATTCAGCATCTGTAATCTGTATTTCCTCTTCCATTCCCTGACATTCCCAGAAGAATTCACCTGCACACCAGCAAGGGTGGTTAGCAGCTTTTATCAAAATTGCCATTGAAAGAAGGGTGCACCACTCCTGTGTCAGACAGACCTTCAGGAGCTCAGGCCCAGCTGCTCTCCTGGAAAACCTTTCATACAGATAAACATCCTGTCATGGTCTCACCTTTCAGTCCTACAGAGCAGAAGGAACACAAAGTCTGTCTGGATATTCTCTTGCACACACAGTAATCAACAGGAATGTAACAAACAGGTTTCCACACTGACTTCACTTGTTGAGAAAACACTTTCAGCAGTTGAGGTTTGCTGCTTTACAGGCTAAAATTATCTTAGTGGGCTTCACTTTCCAGGCAGAGCCAAGGGGCTGGGCCTGAGTGCCCAAGACAGACACCCAGAAATGTGCTTTTCTTTAGGGGATCTCAGCCCAGCTGAGAGATAGACACCCAGAAATGTGCTTTTCTTTAGGGGATCTCAGCCCAGCTGAGAGATAGACACCCAGAAATGTGCTTTTCTTTAGGGGATCTCAGCCCAGCTGCACTCCCCAAACCATCTTATCAATAACAGGGAAAAGCTGCAAGTACAGGCACCTTAAGAGAACCGGAAAATCCTCATTTAATGATGACAACACACCCCTGGCCACAACCAGGATGGATTTTGTGGTTAACAGGATAAGCAACAAAGCTTATCTACTTCCTCATATTTAAAGGCTATGGATAGGTATAAACTAATTTATTATGTTCCGTGGCAGGAGATGGAATGAGATGATCTTTAAGGCCCTTTCCAACCCAAACCATCCTATGACACTGTGATAACCATTAAAACTCCTTTAAATTCTCATAGTTCATCAGAGAGGATCACTGACTGATGACCATGGACAGTCCCTTTATTAAAGGACATGAGGATTTTGCAAATGCAAAGGACAAAACAAAGCGTGCAGCTGAAGTAAAAACTGCAGGAACACATCCACAGCACACCTTGAAATAGGTTCTACAGAGGGGAGGGATGACTCAGAATTCCAGAATTCCTGCCTTCCAGAACTGGGTCTGTCACAGGAGAGGGAACAAACAGAAAGGGCAGTTCCTAAACACCAGACAGGTCCCAGGAGGAGCTCAGGAGCAAACCCCCTTCTCCACAGCCTTGATGCAGAGCGTGTAACAAACCATTCACACCAGCCACAGTCCCAGCCAGGGCCCATGAGCAAGGAGGAACAAAGTGGATGTGAATAACGTCCCACAAAGTGCTCTGTCAGGCACAGGGCTGAACCTGTCACTCCGCAGTGAGGAGCCCCAGTTGATGTGGCTGCCAATAACACGCTCTGCATGCAAAGCTCCCTGCAGGTCACAGTGTCCCCTACAAGGTCACCGGCCCCAGCAGTTACAAGGTACACAAATTCCCTTCCAGAAATACACCAGTCCCAGACTCTGCACAATTCCTATTTTAAACCATTTCCTCCCACTTGAACTTATTTTTAAAACCAGGACAACAAAAGCGCAAGACTTCGCAAATCACTTTATAAATCACTTGATAAACTGCTTAATGTGCTGCAGGCATTCTGTGACGTGCAGAGCATCTCTCTGAGAGGAGATGCACATTCCACCTTCAGGGCTGCTCTCCAAAATCAGCGTGTGGGAACACACTGCCTTTATCTTGGGAAATTAGTAATCCCTCAAATTTGTCACTTCGTAGGCTTGTTCCCTGTCAAATTTCATTTTTCAGGAGAAAAGTAACAAAAACAACCAACTTATTTCAACCATGCTCCTGGATCCTAGGAGCTTCTCCATCAATTAAAGAACCCCAAAAACTTGTACCCCTGTAAGAGTTTCAACCTGTAACTACCCTAAGTTAATTTGACTGACTAGTTCCTCTATCCTAACTTGTTCTTCCAGGTTAATTCTCAACAAAGACCCAGCTAGATAACCAAAAGTCACTCCTCCTTAAAGAAACATTTACATTTCTATAGAAAGAGCAGCATTTACAATGAGTGGCTCACAGGGCTGGAATGTGGCTCAGCAAGCTCAGGTTTGAAGCTGGCTGGGGACAGCTGCAGTGCCTTTTTTCCTCCAGACCTCAAGATGAAATTTCTCATCATGCAGCAATTCTGGAAAGCTTTGCTGACATCACCCTGCTAAATTAAAAATCCCTTTTTTTTTTTTTTTTGCTTTGAAATCACATATTCTAGCTCTACATGATATATAAAAACACTTGGTTCTACTCATTACACAGATATTGAATCTACTTGTGAAATCCAGAAGCATTTAAGTAAAAGCAAGTAGAGAATCAATAAGCAGTCATTAAAATAACCCCAGAGGTTCACCAGCATAAGCAGGTAGGGTGGTAGGAGTTCAATACCCTGGAATTGAGAGTGCCACCAAAGAATTCCTGAACTAGCACATTCATCAGCTTTTTCACATGCCTAACAAGGTTTTATTGGGTGTGCATTTCTACAGTAAATTTTAAAATCATTTGAGTTTCTTAACATAAAAAGAGAAAAATCACAAGAAAAAGGAAGAAGGAAAAAAAAAAGTCACTTGGGACCTTGCCCATGAAAAACATTCTCATTACTTTGATAGGACAAGGGAGAACGTGAATTTTCAAACTGACAGAGGGCAGGTTTACATTTTATATTCGAATGAAATTCTTCCATGTGAGGGTGGGCAGGCCCTGGCACAGGGAAGCTCTGGCTGCCCCTGGATCCCTGAAGTGTCCAAGGCCAGGTTGGACAGGGTTTGGAGCAGCCTGGGACAGTGGAAGGTGTCCCTGCCCATGGCAGGAGATGGAATGAGATGAGCTTTAACGTCCCTCCCAACCCAAATAATTCTGTCATTCTGTGACATCCTCAGTTCAAGATGTATCTTCTGTCCAGAAAGAGATTCCCAAAGAGCCAAAAGAAGATCAAACATTCACATCCTTCATAAAAATAGCAAAAATAAGAAATAGGAAAAAAAAACCCCACAAAATCCCCCAGTGTGACGTGGAATAAGAGCCAACCCCATCGTCTCTTGAGTTGCCAGCTGAAATAAAACATAGCTGTAGTACTTCAAGGGACAGAAATAAATAACTTGAACTAACAGATAAATATTCATGTGTGTTTAATTCATACACATCTCCTGAAAACATCAAACTGCAGTGTTTCATCTCTGAATGAAAGCTTCAGCGAGGATGAATCTTAATTGACTCATGAAATTAGGTTACCACCAACACTGGATCCAAAACATCCAAAAAATTAGCCAAGAAGCAAATTTAATTGGCAATTTAGATTAACTGTTACATATTTAAATTATCTTCAGCCAGAGAACAGCCACACAGACAGCAGAAGCCAGGAGAGGACTTTCTCTACCAAGTGAGATTTGTTTTAGTCCAAAGTTTGAATGTAATACCATCTGCCAGATGTCTTGGCAAGATAAAGTTCTCTGCAACCACAGCAAGAGAAGGGCAACTTCCTTCTCAAATCTCTTAAATAAAGTGCAGAGAGGCTGAATGAGGAGGATCAGCTGAACACTCAGCCCACTGTCACTTTTCCATTTCTTGGGAGATTGCAGCTGTCCCTACCACAGGCTTTTATGCAGTTGGGAGTTATTAAATGGCCTGGGGACATTTCAGTGCCAGCACTTGAAACAATGATGACAGCACACTGAACATCTGAAAGGTTAGCTTTGAACAAATGAGCTGAGCCATTTATGACAGGCAGAATCACGTTCTGTTCTCTCAGAAATACCAATTTTTGGTGATGCTTCACAGGAATTAAGAGACAAATGAAACACTACAAGTCTGGCTTTCAAAAGAGCAAATGCCACAAAACTTGTTTCTGCATCAGAACAAATGACAGTAACTGTCCCACACACTAATCACTGTCCCAGCCCAAAGCTCCAGGGCTGCTACCACATGCATTATTTATTTAGCATAAAAATTGTAAAGATGAATCTGGACAGAAAATATCCTCCTAGAATAATCTCAATTACCTGTGGAATCAATGGCTATTCCCCACTTTCACTTCAGCCAAGAATTCTGTTCTACAGCCAAGGATATTGGCTTGCAGAACTTCCCTCAAGTGTAACAAACAGATAAAAGAAACTTGATTCCAGCAGATTAATAGTTTTTGATACAAAACTTCATTGAAATTCATACAGAATTCTGTAAATGTTCTCCTTTCTTAACACTACCTCAATATCAGAGACATTTTTCCATCTGAGAGCATCTGATACTGCATTTTTCAGACTCTGTAACCTTCCCTTGGAAACTATTTCATGGCCCATGGCTGTAAAAAATGACAAAATTCTGTTCTGCACACCTCTCCATGCATGATGCATAATGCTAGGTTTGATCAGGAGTGATAAATCAGCTCATTTCTAGCCACACTGTTAAAAAAATAAATAATTCAATATTGTATTGTACAACTAGTTATTTCTTAATTGTTTCCTGGGGATCTGTTTTATCTTACTTGTAAGAGAGAAAGTGGGAAGTAATCAATAACTCCAAGCACAGTGGCTTTGGACACAAGTGTCAGTAGATACATAATTAATCATTTAGGAACACTTCTTTGAAGATTAAATTAAGGATGCTTGGGTATTTCTCATCATAATGCAACCACCCCTGCAAATTGATCACTGAAGCTTATGAACATGAAGACAGTTTCAGCATAAAATATTACTTGAGAAAACCCCTAGAACAGCAAAAATAGTTATATGTGTAAGTTCATAGATCTTCCTCCTCAAAGGCAGCTTTGTCTCTGTGGACTCATTCTCTCCAGGCAGATGCAGGTTAACATTCACTCTGCACAAGGTATTTTGTAAATAATTGACTCTTAGACAATTATTGCAGCAATTATATTGCAAATAAAGCAGGAGGATGACGGTGACTAAGCCAGTGCAAAGCCCTACAGTAGAAGAAACCATATTTTTATGCCTACCACCAACTCCTCACACACACAGATTCCACAGCATGAGCATCTGCACACAGCTAACAGACAATTTCTGAAGGGAGTTTCAAGGTGATACCACAAATTTGCAAAAGCTTTAGGAAGTCAGATTTTATGCTATGATGGAATTTCCTTTAAAGCTGCATTTATAGTAAATACCTACTGGATTCCAGTATAATGCTGCTACTCCATTCGCTTAAAAATTAAACAACATTAACTTTGACTCCTCAAGACAGGACAAACATCCCCATTTAGAGCCCAGTTTTAATAAAGAACCCACCCAGCCATCTGCTCAGTAACATTAACCTACATGGGTAACAAAACGTGCATAGCACTTTGTTTAAAACCAAACAAGAACAAGTAAACAAAGTTATTTACACCTCTGAAGATGGGTAACATTTCTGTTCCACTGTCAAACAACCACTCAACAGTTTCATTGTTCTAGTGCACAGCCCAGAAAGAATCCATGCACGGGGCAGTTCTGCTCTCCTGGAAAAGTTTTCTTTTCAGTCAGCACAGGCTGCTAAGGGCCCCTTAGGTACAGGCTGGAGAGAGAATCTCTCTGCAGCCTTAACACACACAAGATTCATCACCCAGAGCTCCTAAAGGGATTCTGATCCTCACCTGACTGCCCTGACACGCTGTAGGAGCAGAGGAGCTGGTTAGTGAGTTAGGGAGCTGAACAGGGGTGTGAACCACAGACACCACAGAATTCTCACACTTCACCACCTTCAACCTCCACTGCCTGTAACTATCACTAGAATCAAAACACTGAGATCTACTAACAGATTCTTTTGGGAGCCCTAAAAAAAATTTACTCAGAAGTGTAAAAATAATGCTAGGAAAAATATGATGAAGTTATTTATCCAGTCATGAAAAGACATTTCTTGAGAAATACCCTAAGCACACAAACTTTGCAACACCCAGAGATTCACAGCATCCCAAGAGCCTTTATCTCATCCAAAACTGGCCAGTACAGCAAAGGAACTGGACTGGAGCAGGAACAGCACAGACTTTGGTCTAACACCAAGCACAACCATTACGTGTCCACAGAGCAGAGACAGTTCAAGTTTGGGACTACAAAACCAGGAGGGCCAAGACTGAAAAGTCCAGCTCAGCTTCTGCAGCTGCAGGGACAATTCACCTTTTGTGAACCCTCCCTCCCAGCAGATGGATAAACACGCCCAGGAAGACAACACTGTGCAGCCTCTGCATTTTCTGAATGGAGAGCTGCTGCAATCTACTACAAACCTGTCTCATTAAATTAAGTGCATAATAAAATAAACTGAATTAATCTAAATGATCTGTCTAGACCAGCAAATGAATTTCCAATTGTAACTGTATTTAAGGAAAGAAAAAAAATCAAGTTTAAGTAAGCTTAGTCTATTCTTGTAACTTATTGATCCTGAAAATGAAGACATTATCTTTGTGCACTGAATTAACAATACATTTTTAAAGAGTATAACTGAAAGTTATGGTAAGCCACATTTGACACAATCTAATTGCTTGTTGCTCTCTCCTGCAACTTGCTTTTACAAGCCTTTAAGGATACAAAGTAAATAATTACATCATCATACATTTGTCTGCACAATAATTATTAAGATGCAAGGATTGAGATAATGAATTCTTTAATTCCAAGTTCTGTGGTGGTCTATTCCATAAAATAATAAAGCCCATTAAAGATCTGCCATAAAGCATAACCTCTATTTTTTTTTTTTTTTTTTGCAACAGAAAAAACATCAAAGACCCCTATCTCCAAAGTGGCAGACACAGAGTGACCAATTTGTTCCTTGCTCCCACTTTCCAATTTATTCAGCTTGGAGAAGATAGCCATGTGATCAGCTGCATATTTGCAAGCTCAGCAACAACATTCCAGTTCTTGAGCACTCCTAATTTAACACATATTCTTTGCACGCCTCATTTTGTGCATTTCTTCCAAGAATTGTAAGAACCAAACATTTTAGTTACTTCACAAAGAAGAGACTAAACACTAAGCATTTTACAACATCATACCAGTGTCAAATACAGACATTTCTTACATTTCCATGAGACAGGTGACAAAACTGATGCTGAGTGAAGGACTAGAAAAATGGCACCTCATAAACAGAAAGCCTAGATATGAACAGCATGATGTAACATTGCATTTGTTCAAGGACAAGCTACTTCAAATATCAAAGGTAATAAATTAACTGCTTAAAAATTCAGCGTAGTTGCAGGCTAATCTTGCTTTCAAACAACAGCAAAAAAAAGAAATCATCTGACTGGCACTACAAACAATGATTTAAAAATATAGCCTTATCAAAGCAAAAAAAGCCTGATTGGGACGTTTTCCAGCCAACACTAAGATAACAGAAAGCAAAGCTTTCCACCTTTGTTCTAGGTCAGCATATGTGAAGTTCACACAGTAGAATTCACAAGAAGAAAGACTGAAAGAAATTCCAGTTCCAGTCATAAGACCTGCCAGCAAGTACCTATCATGGAAAGCAGTTACAGTACTAAAAGTGACTTTAAAAAACCATCCAAGGGTGGAAACTATCTTCTGTGGTCAGTTACCAAAAGATGTCAGCAAACAAATAACAAATAACCACAATGCTTTTCAATATTGCATCAACTGAAACCTTTAGCCCATCTAGTCTTTAACTGCCTGTAGGCACAGGGTTTGTTGTCTAATCATCATTTTTTATCTCCAACTTTTGCCTTCTGTTTCTCAGATAATTTTGGCATGGCTGAAGAGCCAGTTCTGGATGAAAAATGCCATATTTTTTCCTGGACAGCAGACATCTCAGCGTTTCCTTTTGAGGACTTCCTGAAGTTACAAGTTCATCATGAGGTGCTGTTGGTTCAGGAAAGCACCAATAAGAATCACTGCTGATCCTCTCCCAGACTGCCCTCAGCTCTCTGTCATGTGGTCTAACATGTGTATGGCTACACAACTATTTTAAGAAAAAGCTGTGTTTACTGTAACTGAAAACCCAAGGGGTTATTCAGGGGGAAAATCAGCACTTGGAATTTCTTGCTTCCATGCTAGTTTAGCCAGTTCTCCTGGTCCCATCCCACGGCACAGCGCCTCATGTTTGGAAGTGACCCAAGTCACTGCTTCCAGAAATCGCCCTGAGGTTTCAGAAGTCCCTGAGCATGCTGGTGTAAAGTTTGCTAAGCTGCTAACACATGTGGTTGCCCCCAGATGGCAAAATGAATGTGGATTTATAGAACTTCAGAAGGTTAAGCTGGAATGATCAAATTAATTTTCCCTTGCACACAAAACTTTAGGAAAGGAAACACTATGGGAAGAGTGTTGCAAATCAACACTGCAGATCCACCACGTTTCCTTCTTACTTTCCTGGAATCACAAACGAAGGCTATGTACTTTAGCTGAGAAAATTCACAGTAAATGGCAGAAGTATCTGCTTGCACTCAACACGCTTTGGCAGCTACTTCTGAGAGGAAACACAAAGTTATTGCACACATAAAAGCCAGGAGGTGATTTTGAAACTACATCTGAAATTCTGGCCTGCAAGTGCTGCACAGTAACAAAGTGCTTCCAAAAGAAGTCCTGAATCCAAACATACAGAGAGCACAAACATAATCAATAACCAAATTAAATAAATGGCATCTATACCTTTTTTACCATGCAGAAGTTCTAGTGGCATGTTATTTAAAAAAAAGCCTTTTTTCCTGCTATTTTTCCCATCTTGCTTTTCTCCTCTGTAAGAGAAACAACGAGTAGGTAACTGAGAAACAAAATTATAAATAAAAAACCAACCCCAAATAAACCCCAACTGCTTCAGCTGTGACCTAAAAGGCCCCTTGAGGTTCTGCACTGTGCTGAAACCGAGCCCAGCACATTCCTCTGGGAGCCGGGCGCCGGAGCCTCCTTTGCTCAACCACCCAGCTGCGAAAGCAATCGGAAAAATCTGGGAAAATCAGAAATATCCCAAGGCTGGGGCTGCCAGAGCCGCACTGACCCGCGGCCTCTGCACGGCCACGTCCCGCAGAGCCCCGGGATGGGGGGGACGGGGCAGGGCCGGGCCGGGACGGGATCACGGCACGGGGGGGAACCACGGTACCGGGGGAAATCACTGTTCTGGGTTAAATCACGGTACCGGGCATGGCTCTGCACCGGGCAGGAGTCACAGCACCGGGCACGGCTCGGCCGGGACGGGATGACGGCACCGGGCACGGCTCAGCACCGGGCAGGATTCGCAGCACCGAGAGAAACCACAGCACCGGGCAGAATTACAGCACCGGGCAGGGCTCAGCACCTCAGCCCACCGCTGCCCACGCTGCAGGTCGGGCCTGCGGCCCGCAGCTCCCCGAGACACCCCGTCAGACCAAGGTGCCCCGGGCCGCCGGGACGGGAGAGGAGCGTTGGGGCGGCCGCTCCACCGCCCGCCCCCGCCGCACTGACAGCGCGGCCCGCGGCCCGCCGAGGACGGGACGGGACCCCCGAGCCGGGCCCGAGCGGGGCTGTGGGGGCGCTGGGCCGGCGAGAGGAGCGGAGGCCCCGGGGTAGCGGAACGCGGAGCGCAGCGCGGCGGCCCCGGGCCCGGCCCGCGGCGTTACCTGCACCGGCTCCAGCGACGGCACCGCGGACACCGAGGCGGAAGTGCGGCCCTGGCCGCGGTGGATTGACAGGCACTTCCACCAATCGCAGAGCGCGGCCGCGCCCCGCCGTTGCGAAAACGACGAATCAGCTCCCTGTCCCGCCGATGGAAGGCGGGGCGAATGCTAATGAGGTGCCGAGACTGACCGCCCCGGGCCGCGCCACCGCTGGGGAGACCGCTGGCCAATGGCGCAGGGAATATGCAGATGAGGGCGTGGCTATGCAGATGAGGCAGTACCGGCAGCCCCCGGGGCTGGGGACGCCTCACCGAACGAGTTCCCAGAGGATTTTTGGGTCCCCTCAGCAAGAATGACCGCCTTGTGGCTGCTCTCACCTGTGGGATTTATGGGACATTTTAACTAGAAGGTGATTCCACAGTGCAAACTCGGCTCGCTGTAACCTTGTAGGAAAATATGGTATTCGCAAACACAGATGGAAAGTTTAAGTGCTCTTCTTTATCAGTCTCTGCAAATTTGCTTGTAGATGCTGTAAGTAGGTGAGAGCTAATATGGAATCAAGCAGGTTTGTGGGGTTATATAAGTTATAAACCATCATCCTTGTGGTTCTGAATTCCTTCGTCCCATCAACATCCTCCATGTCCTGTCAGTCACAGCAGCTCAATGACACCTCAAAACCCCAGAGAAATGGTCCCCAGAGCCATGTATGAGTATGAAAGGGGAGGAGTGAAGGAGGGAGATGAGACACAAATACTTATCCTTAAAATTATCTTCTCTTACCGTTGATTCAGCTCTCGGTGCAAAGCAAACAGAGGGATGAGCAGATTAACTCGACAGCTCGCTCATCAGAGGTGGATGCAAATGTTCTTTAACAAGGGAATGGCTGCAAGGGCAATGGGGGAAATCTGAACCAAAAATCGTCACAAAATCTGAACCAAAAATCATCAGGAAATCTGAACCACTCCTTTGCTGCAGAGCTCCCTCCACTATCCCCAAATACTTTTGCTGTTGATTCTGGAGTGTTACTCACCCCCAAACGGGCTGGCGGCTCCTGCCCATCATCCATGTGCTGACAATGTACCAAGCACAAATTACCAGTGATAATGCTCCTTGCTCTGGCACAAGTGTAAACATTTAATGAAATCCCCAGGGGGGTTTCTCACACGCCTTGGGATTGAGGAGTGTTTTGGGTAGGCACAGCTGCCTCCAAGGATGTCTCTTGGTCCTTCTCAGTCCAGTTTTGCCATACCCACATGTTATTTCACCCCTTCATTTACCCTTCTTTAGAGAGTACAAATCTTGGGGAGTAAAGGATAATTTGTATCACTCCAAATATCTTTATAAGGTTTTCCTGATTTGCTCAGAAATAACATTTTTTTTTCCCTGCGAACTCTAATTCAGCTACCCCTCTTGGATTGCTCAACCTTAGAAGTCCCAACATGAAGCACAGAAATATTTCTGCTGCAACTTTTAAGCAAAGCCCCACAAACAGAAAGTAATCAGGAATTTAAATTATTATTATTATTTTCTGACAGTGCAGGCCTTTGTCATGACTGAGCAGCTGATCTGGAAGAGTTCTCCAAAAGGACCACAGCAAGACAAATCCACTGATTAGATGACCAAGATATATTGAATTTTTGTAGCTTTTTCTGGTCTTAATTGAAGGCATGGACATCCTTCATGGGCAAGTTTGTAAGCATTTCAGCTAGATTTCCATGCTTAGCAAAAATGAGGATAATTGACAATTTCTTCCTTTGTTAAATATTCATGGGCTATTCTCTAGCAATCTAACTCCATAAAACCCCAAAACTGGACAGGGAGAAGAATTTAACTCTGTATTTGCCTCCCTTCTGCATTGGCATTGAGGGAGGAGAGCAGTTACCTCTTAAAGGAGATGGCACGGAAATTTTGCCTTGTTGGCAAAGTTTTGCAATGTAAAAGTAATTAAACAGGGGATTTACAGGGGAAAGTGTTGGGCAACTGTCTCAGGCATAGGTGTAACCATCAGCTCCACCTGCAATAATCCCAAGTGCTTCCCTCCTGTGGAGAAACACTGATCCCAGCAAACCTTGTCACCGCAGCAGACTTGGGAATCCTAAATGGTGATACAAGGGCAGAATGGAAAACCAAAAAACCTAGAGATGTTGCTGCAGAGATATTGCAAGGAAACGTGGCATGTTGCAGCAGAAATGCTGATTGTCAGCAGTGCATCCATCACCCATGGAGACAAAGGCCTCTTCCCCCTCCTCCAAATCTTCCAGCAGCCAAAGCAGTCACTCAGTCCCAACATGTTCAGGCAAGTTGTCCAGCTCTGGGAAGCTCTTTTTAGTTCTTGACTCATTGCCAGGGAGTTTCAAAACCAAACCCATTTGTTCTGTGAAGGCTCCAGCATCTCCAGCTCGGTGCTCCTGTCCCTCCTCCAGGCTGGAATTCCCAGCCCCTGTTCCTGCCCAGCAGAGTCCTCACAGCTCTGCCCAAATGGAAATGCTCCCAGCCCTCCTGGTCACCAACAGCTTCACCTTAGAGGAGTGAGGGGCTTGTCCACACTTGAAAGATTATTTGGATTGAGGGACAGTGTGAATTGAAAGCAGAATGGGAATCCCAAAATATCTCTGGGCAAAAAAAAAAAAGCCCCAAGTGATCAAAGCAGTTGATGGAAGGGTTTTCAAGGTCTCTGTCTTCCTGCATCCCCATATGAGCGAGCCTGACACAGCTCTGCAAAATGGGAAACAAACAAATTTTCCATAGTCTGAAAAATAAAGATTTCCTCCTGCAGTCTACCTCATTTTAAAAGACAGTAATTTTGAGTTCTATTGGCAATAATAGATTGTTTTGAGCTGCTGGCACTGAAAAAGGGGAGATAGTGTGAAAGAGCTGCAGTCACAGAAATTTATTTAATATAAGAAAATATTAAAAAAGCAGACATTGGTAATACTGATAAGGCTGTAATGAAAAACGTGGTAATGCTGAAACCACGTGAATTTTAACCAGTACCTTGAAGAAAAGCAATTCAAGAGGAAAAGGAATCTGTAAATAATGAGGAACATGGCAAAAGCTGAATAAGTAGAAATAGCCAGTCTGTTAAAAGGCTGAATAAGCATGTTCTTTGTAGTGGCATGGAAAGGAAAAGGCACAACAGGCTGTATCCTCCGCTTCAGTGATAATTTCCCTGGGAGCTGCACCCGTTCAGCTGAGGGCAATTCAGGGGCTGAGCCGCTTCCATTCAATATAAAATAAAGTTTTGAGAATCTCTGTGGTCCAAGTTGTGATAAAAACCTGAGAGTGCAAGGGGCTTTCTGCAGGAAGCCAGAAAGCTTATTAAAAACACCTTTTCTCACAAAGTCTAGACACAAGCACAGAATCACAGCATTGTTAAGATTGGAAAGGACTTTTAGGTCACCAAATCCAACTGTCAGCATTAAAACATTTCCTCAAGTGCCATATCCACAGGTTTTTGGAACATGTGATGTACCCCTCTGCTGAACCCTGAATTCTGCTAGTTCCCTGGGTGACTTCTGGTGCTGGGAAATCCTGTTCCTGGAGCTGAGTAGAGATGAGCAGGAGAATTTGCTCAGGACAAAAATATTTGGGCCAAAGTAGCTCACTTGCATACATCATCTTCCCTGGGATGGGAATCCATGGGGTTTTTTGGATATTCATGGCAGGGAAGATGGGGACAGATCAGATTTAACTCACATCTTCAATCCTTCACACACCTGTGTAGGATTTGGGAAGCTCCTTAGGGGGATGCTGTGGAACCTGACTTTTAGGAACCCCCTGCCAGTAAGGGCTGGTACACGTGAGCTTCAGCCTGAGCTCCAGGAGCAGATCTGAAGAAATTTGATTTTACCAATGCCTATGTACCACTGCTGACAGCTGATCTGCCTTCAGTCAGTGATGCTTTATGCACTAATAGATGTTTATTTGTCAAACTTGGCCACAGAAGCATCTTATTTAGAATAAATTCCCACGTGTGGGTTTAGCTGCATGCGAGGCAAGTGACCCCTGTTCTCCTGGGGCACATTTCCCTCTACGGTGGCAGTGGATCAATCCAGCAGCTCATGTGAGGCTTCTTTCTGGAAACTCAAGTCAATAGAAGTTAATTATACTTATTGATGCAAGGTCAGAATTGACGTGGGAGTAAAATTTAACCTGAGTGCTTCCTTGGTAACTTCCCTGTGTCACCAGGATGTCACTCAGAGGAGCAGCTGAGCAGGGTGGGTGTGCACGGGGCAGAGTGAAGGAAAACTCCTCACAGGCAACAGGGGAAGGGATATTTCCCTTTAGATATTCCCTTTGCCAGATTCCTACTGCCCAGGTTAGATGTGACCGGTGTTGGCCAATTTAACCTCATTTTTCACTAAATTCAATGCTGTTGTTTCCCCGAGGCAGCACCAGCTCCCTCTCCATTTTGCAGCTTTGTGGATGAAGGCACAGCAATGAAATGTTCTCTGTGGCATGCACATGTATTTTCCAAGAGTGTTCCTGATGACATATCTGCACTGTGCCCCCTGGCAGAGCTGCCCTGGCACCCAGGGTGCCACCTCCTCATGGTGCAGCAGAGAGCTCAGGCATCTATTGACCCCAGGAATGGGCTCAGCACAGTTCTGCCCTGCAATTTTTCAAAAAAAAAACCCTGGATTTTAACCCCATGACTTGTGACAACATCTACAAAAAAGAAAAAAAAATTAAAAGCAGGAAAAAAGAAAAAAACTCTGTGTAAAGCAGACTGTCAGCTGTGTTTACTGATACACTATGGATTGGTTTAGCATGTAATTTTCCCTAGCTTAGTAAAATTAGCACCTTTGATCCAGCAAATATTTATATGCACATATTACTTGCTGGAATGGTCTCCTGTACTTTATAACAAAGTCCTGTCCACTTGTCCCTAGGCAACCACTAGAACAAATTAATTAGTAATTACAAATTCACACATATGCATCAAAACAAGATCCAGGTTAATTTTATGGTGCCTCTGTATTTTCTGGGCTTAAAAATTAAATTATTCTAATCTACAGACTGGTTTTAAAAAGGTCTCATCATGAAATTCCACGAAAAAAAGAAGGCAATGAAGTAAATGAGATATTTGAGCATGAACAAAAAGAAAAAATCAGATCCTGTCCCAGATCCTGTCCCAGATGGAGTTGGGAAGTTTGGCTCTGGATCTGAAGGCTGCTACACAAGAAATCCCCGACAGGCAGACAAACTAATGTGCCTCCCTCGTCAGCTTCTGTGTCAGCTACAGCTGACTCTATTTACTTTTTGCCCAGAGAAGGAACTGGGAGCAGAAGGAAAAGAAGAGAAACCTTCATTGATATTCACAATGCTTTCTTACATGATCAGCATTATTTTTGTCCAGGAAGCTCTTTCAGAAAATGGGAGAAAACAAGTGATGAGGTGGAAGAATGGCTGTCAGAGGGAAAGAAAGGACCCTGTTGTGGAGGAAGGAGTTTGTTTTATTTTGTATTAAAGTACCATGAATAATTTTGGTTTCTGTTTGTATATTGGGTATCAGAAGAATGAGGTGGATTCAGTCTGAAAAAATTGACTTTTTTACTGTAACTAAGCCAAACATCAAATCAGACATCTTTAACGATGAAGGCAGGTTGGTGGAAATTGCAGCTCACCCTGATGGCAAAAATCCCCACTTGTCCTCATTTCCATGCCAAATAAAGGATGCCCTGAACCCGAAGCACGGCCCTGCTCTGGAGCAGGGGTGCAGGTCCAGGCCCTGAGCTTTGGCAGGGCAGCTCCTGCCGGGCTGGGCTGGCCATGCCAGAGCCCCATGGCAGCAGGAAGGAGCTCAGCCAGCTGGCAGACTGCTCAGCCTCCCAGCAGCAAGGCACATTCTGCCTGCAGCCCTGCCCAGGGCCCCTTCCACATTTCCATGGATTCCTGTCCCAGGGATGGGAGCCTGGGAGGAGGAGAAGCTGCTTTACCTGTGCACAGCTGCTCTGCATGCAAAGCACAATTGTATTTTTCCAGCCCTGCCATTCTGAAGGGGATTTTGCAGGTCCTCTCTCCTCATTTACACCAAGTGAGGGTTTTTCCCTGGCTGTCAGAGCTCAGGTTTGGCTCCAAGCATGGCATTTACACTGCCAGGTGTTGCAGACATCTTTCATGAAAAATCCTTTCCTTAGGATTTTTTCCTCCTGAGAAGCTGAGAGGCCTCAGGAACAAAATGTAACCAATGGTTATCTGCTGCTGTGGAATGCAACAGGTGCATCTGGGATTGGTCTCATGTGGTTGTTTCTAATTAATGGCCAATCACAGCCCAGCTGTCTCGGACAGAGAGCTGAGCCACAAGCCTTTGTTATCATTCTTTGCTATTCTATTCTTAGCCAGCCTTCTGATGAAACCTTTTCTTCTATTCTTTTAGTATAGTTTTAATGTAATATATATCATAAAATAATAAATCAGCCTTCTGAAACATGGAGTCAGATCCTCATCTCTTCCCTCACCCAAGAACCCCTGTGAGCACGGTCACAGCCAGGAATAATGTCCAAGAATGCACAACTGACAGGAAACTTCTAATTGACCATGGTGTGATTCACTGGGAGGCTCACACTCTCTGAGTTAAAACAGCATCACTGAAAAAAAAAACCAAAATAAATCACTGAAAGCCCCAGGCTGCCTGGCTATCAGGTGCCCCAGGAGCCTTGCTGTGCTGCTGTGGCATGGCCAGGGCTGCTTGCTGCAGTGCAGCTGGGCTGGAGCTGCTCAGCCCCTCACACGCAGCTCCAGCAGGGGCAGCAATGGCTCTCCAGATGCAGCCAGGTGTTTTATGGGAAGTGGCTTTGCACAGGCCAGGAAAAACAGCCCTTCTGTGGGAGCATGGAGGCAGAAGGAGTGAAGAGTGAGGCAGGAAGGAGTGGGGTGAGGAAGGAACCAGTGAGCCTCACATTTCCTCAGATTAGTCACAGAATCATAGGATTTCCTCAAATTAGTCATAGAATTATAGGACAGTTTGGGTTAGAAATGTGGGTCCTTTCCCTCTGCAATAAGCAGGGACACCTTGAAGTAGACCAGGCTCAGAGCCCTGTCTAAGCTCACCTTGAACACTTCCAGGGATGGGACATCCATCACTTCTCTGGACAACTTGTTCTGGTATTTTACCACACTCAATGTAAATTTTTTCCCCTAATATCTACACTGAATCAATCTTTGTAATTTTTTCCCCTAATTGTAATTTTTGTAATTTTCTTCCCTCATATCTACACTGAATCAATCTTTTTTTTAGTTTCAAAGCATCACCCACCCTCAGATCAGCCTTGGGAGTTCTCCTAACCTGGGGAGGGATGAGCCTGGAGCAGCCCTATGCCAAGAGGGGAGACACAAGTGCCCTTTCAGCCAGAGTGAACTTTAACAGGTTTTTAGTAGGAAAAAACCATTATCTGATCACAAGAGCAGCCTTGTGGGGCTTCACATGCTCTCAGTGCTTCAGGCAAACACAAGTGGAAGGACTTTTTCCTATCTTTTGTGTGTGCAGCCACTATTTGATGTAAATGTACTCACCAGAAATTGAATAACTCCGACACCAGTAATTTTATACCCATCCAACATTTAAATTATGAATGCAATAATCTGCAGCACCACGACTCATAAGGCAAGGCTAGAATTCCCCAGGCAAGAAAAGTCTATTTTTAGCTCTTTGCAGCTGAGATTTTTACAAGATGTAGAAATTTGCTCCCTCCTGCTGCCTCAGGGGTTAATTTGCGTGCAAAGTTTCAGGGTTTTGTTTTTCTGTCCTTCAGGGGGTCAAACCTGAAAGCAGCAAAACAAACAAGCTGCTTTGGGGGGAAGGAGTGCAAGAAGAAATCCCCTGCTCTGTCTGGGCAAGGGATTGCCTAACAGGGTTACTCTGAGGCAGAGAAGTGATGAAATTGGTTTTTCCTCTGAGAACATCCCCTGGCTGGGCTGGAACCTGGCTCAGGAGTGGCTGTGTGCTCCCTGGGCAGGGGCTGTGCTGGAATCATTCCATCATTAGTCCGTGTAGCTGGCAGCAGTTTCACAGAAGATGCTCCTGACTCATATTTGCAAATGGCATCGAAAATCTTGGGTTATTTTCTTCACTATGTTTCTTAAGGGTTTTGGTTATTTTTTTAATCTGTTTCAGGGACTTGGTGTTATACTTGCTGCTTTTTTTCTCTGTGTGGTACCAAGGAGAGACCAAAGCAGTGCAAAAATTGTTTCCCTCTGTGTGTGACAATAGCAGAAAATGAATGAGAGAAAAGGATCAGAGGGACCCCAATAATCAGAAGCTCCATTCTGCTGGGCCCCATGAGGGATCTGTGTCATCCAGAGCATGGAGGCAGCTCTGGTTCAGGGTTTCATCACTTTTGTGTCACATGAAGGCATTTATCAGCAGGGCTCATAATAACTGATGGATGAGATGTGGTGCTCCTTCCAAATCAGGACCTCAGAGTAATGTTCTCCATGCCAAGCTCTGTCTGCAATTACAGCCTGGTGAGAAATCCCAGCCCTGGAATTCTCCTCCCTTGACAAAAACCCCCACAGCCATTTCTTGATCAAAGGCTGCCAAAATGGGAGCTCCAACACCACCTTGCCTGCCCAAACCCAGCTGAGTGGCTGCTTGGTGGCAGGAGTTAAACACAGTTATTTTGCCTCTGAATACCATCTGTGGACCATGTAGAGAAAAAGATGCTAAACCTCTGTCTCCCATGCCCCATGAAAGGCTCCAGCAGAGTAGGTGGACATTAATTTCCTCTCCTCTGCAAAGTAATGCACTGCATTCCCTGATGTCATCAGGCTTTGGTTGTGCTTGAGGGAAAAAAAAAATATTTAAAAAAATAATAAAATATTGTGGCAAATGGAGATGCAATTCTTTTAAAACATTGTCTTTTTGAGAGGTAACAGCAACAAAAATTGCGTGAAGATCAAAGAGAAAAGAGGCTGTGCTCAAGAATAACTCAAAAATAATATGGGGCAGTTGCTGAGCAACTCTCCAATGCAAAGTATTGCTATTTTCTGGTCCCTTCCCCCATCTGCACAAGGGGGATGGTGTCTAGTTCTGGTCAAAGAAAAGGTCTGTGTGATTGCCTGGGTACAATTAGATCTGAGGTCTTTGCAAACAGCTCCTATCAATCAGCCTCGAGCCATTGATCTTACATCTGAAGCACTTATTGAAAAATAAATTATGGTTTTTTTGATCTAATCCACTATTAAGGATTCCTTTCTTCCTTTTTGAGGTTGAGTAAATAAAATTCTTCCATCAGAACTTGCTTAATAATTATGCTGGACACACAGCAGACCAAATCTTGAGGGTGAAGCAAAGCGACGACTCAGAAGCTAAAGGCTGATTTCTTTTTCTCGGGTCTTTTCTTTTTTTGTTGGAAGAGCTATTCTTTACCCAGGCACTGCACAGTGCTAAATGCATTCCAATAATCAGGGTATTGTCTGTTATCTGCCTCGAGCTGAGCAGCACATGTGCCACAGGGATCTGCCTGCTGCACAGGGGTACCCGAGGGCTGCACCTTTCTCCTCCCACCGTGGCTCTGTCCTTGTCCTGCTTTTGTGCAGCTGCTGCCACTTGCTTCCAGATGCAAAAGGTGCTTTTTTCCTCTAGGAGGGATTGTCAGTATCCATCCATGGGGATCCTCCAGCATCCAGATTGCACTGAGACCATCAGGTGGAGGAGTAGATGCCATGAAAACTCCACAGCAGGGCTGGGACACAGCTCAGGTGGTCACCATCCCTCTCTCCTGCTGGGGTCTCTGGGGAGATGTTGAGATCTCTGATAACCATGGAAATATATTGTGTCATCTCATTTTGTGACAGAAAGGAATAAATTCCTGAGCTCCAGCCCAGTCTGCACTTTTCCATCTCCCTCTCCAGCAGGGCAGGATGGAGCTGTGACTCAACACCAGGCTGTGCATCCCACCAGGAAGGTCCCTGTGAGCATCCTGGGAGTGGGGTCAGCCACACTTGAGCCCCTGCTCAACTCTTCCTCCCTGGGGCTGGACCTGAGGCAGAGCAGATGCCTGACCCACAGCAGCATCAGTGTGACAAGGCCTGCCCTGCTATTTCCCAGTGTGTTTTTTTTCCAATACCCCTTTGAAAGCAGTGCAGCCAGCTCAGCTCTGCCTCTTGGATGTTGGCAGGCTGCCACCCTTTAATTAGGCCTGCTGTTATGTCTAATGCTGGTGGCAGAGTTTCAGGGCACCAGCACAGAGGCTGTGGGAGTGGGAGCAGGAGATGAGGTGGCTGCAGAGCTGTGTGGCGACTTGGATGTTCAGGACAACATGCCAAAGTAACAGTGTTGATTTTACCCTCTTCACTGGTCAGATCAGCTCCTGAGCACAGATCCAGCCAGGCCATAGAAAAACTCCTTTTCCTGCAGGGAAGAGGGCAGCTGAGAGCAGAGAGCATTGGTCTGAAACCCACCCCTCACTCTGTGGCACAGAGAGAGCTCCTGGAATCCCCTGTTACCCCTCACTCTGTGGCACAGAGAGAGCTCCTGGAATGCCCTGGTGCCCTCACTCTGTGGCACAGAGAGCTCCTGGAATGCCCTGGTGCCCTCACTCTGTGGCACAGAGAGAGCTCCTGGAATGCCCTGGTACCCTCACTCTGTGGCACAGAGAGAGCTCCTGGAATGCCCTGGTACCCTCACTCTGTGGCACAGAGAGCTCCTGGAATGCCCTGGTGCCCTCACTCTGTGGCACAGAGAGAGCTCCTGGAATGCCCTGGTGCCCTCACTCTGTGGCACAGAGAGCTCCTGGAATGCCCTGGTGCCCCTCACTCTGTGGCACAGAGAGAACTCCCTGGAATCCCCTGGTACCCTCACTCTGTGGCACAGAGAGAACTCCCTGGAATGCCCTGGTGCCCTCACTCTGTGGCACAGAGAGAGCTCCTGGAATGCCCTGGTACCCTCACTCTGTGGCACAGAGAGATCTCTGGAATGCCCTGGTACCCTCATTCTGTGGCACAGAGAGCTCCTGGAATGCCCTGGTACCCTCACTCTGTGGCACAGAGAGCTCCTGGAATGCCCTGGTGCCCTCACTCTGTGGCACAGAGAGCTCCCTGGAATGCCCTCGTGCCCTCACTCTGTGGCACAGAGAGAGCTCCTGGAATCCCCTGGTGCCCCTCACTCTGTGGCACAGAGAACTCCCTGGAATCCCCTGGTGCCCCCACTCTGTGGCACAGAGAACTCCCTGGAATGCCCTGGTGCCCTCACTCTGTGGCACAGAGAGCTCCTGGAATGCCCTGGTACCCTCACTCTGTGGCACAGAGAGCTCCTGGAATGCCCTGGTGCCCCCACTCTGTGGCACAGAGAGCTCCTGGAATGCCCTGGTGCCCAGCTGTGTGCCCCCAGGCTGAGCCAGCTCAGCAGGCTCCACACTGCACTCACCTGGGTGAATGGGGCCTGAGCTTCCAGCCCAGGTGACAGGAGCAGGGACTGAGGGAGGGACAGCTTTAGCATCTCCCCCTGTGCTGCAGGCCAGACTGAAGGTAAAGTCTGAGAGTTCTCCCCCCACTTCTGGCTGCTCCACTCAGAGCAGCTCAAATTCGTCTTGTCCCCCACCATGAGCATCAACAAAGAGTTGTGGCCAGGTACATTTCACTGTACAGAGCCTCTTTCCTGCAAGTCATGGCTTGACTTCAGTGCATTCTTCAGCCTCACTCCTCCTCACACAACTCCCAAGAGCACAACTCTGTTCCCTCCTCTCCTCTCCAGGCAGCTGCCGCCCTTGTGCAAGCCCAGGACTGAATTTCAGTGCAATGACTGTGCACAGGACAGGATGACGAGGCACAGCCAGGAGGGTGCGATCCTAAATCCCTGTCCCCACAGCCAGCCGTGGATGCTTTGGAACACCGGCCTCACACTGGGACGCTGAGTGGGATGTGGGACTCTGCCACCACCCAGTGATCAGTGGAAAGAAGCGAGCAGCCTGCTGATGGCAGCACTTGTACAACCCCAGGCTGGAGCCCAGCACCCTTGATTTGTATTCTGCCTCTGGATCTGCAGCAGCTGGGCCCCGCTGCCCCTCCCGAGCCCCATCAGGGCCCACGAGGCTGAGCTGCCCTGCTCTGCTCGCAGATAACGCCGCTGCAATTAACACTCCCGGCTCTGTGCTAATGAGGAGCAGCCACAGAATGCACAATGGCAGAGTTACAGGCCAGCAATTACAGGCACAATCTTCCCTCTTCCTTGTCCTGTTTTTTCCACTGTTCCACACTTGCTGAGAGCCTGACACAGCAACCAGAGCTCTGAAGATGATGAGCAGAGTAATAAAAAAGCTCTTTGAAGCACCATGAGCCCTGATCATCCCTTCATGTTTCTGCAGCCCTGCTGGCCAGGGCAGCAAGCAGGAGGTCCACTGCAGGTGGTCTGAGCTGCTAAAAGTAGTGTAATTAAAAAACCCCAACTTAATCACGATAATTGAATTAAAGGAATATTGTGGAATATTTCCTGCTTGTTCTGAAGAGGGCTTGTACTTGTTAAAACCTTTTGAAATCCAGCTGCTGCAAATAGCAACTCGTGTGCTTTCCCAATTGCTCACCTTCCTTGCTCAATACCCAGTATCTATTTAGGAACTGTTTTTCAAAACACTGTGCACTTTGCACAATTTAATTTGGGGAAGTCTGTGGTGTGTCCCAATGCTCAAAAAAATGCTGTGACAAGCTGAGGAGACCACATGTATAAAGTCAACCTATAGAAACAAATAAGCACATTTTTATACATGCAATCTCTGGCAGGATTGCTTAGAAATCATGAAGAGTTGTAAAACAATGCCATAATATTCATATTCTTAAATGCCAGATGTCACATGAAATATTATTCAGAAACACTTCTCTCTCCTTCCCAACCTGCCTGCAAACAAGTGGGATCAGCACAGCCTGGCCGTGGGTGCTGGGAGCAGCATCAGCTGTGAGTGGTGCATTATTAACAACTGGAATTATTAATTCTGTTTTAGAAAGCTCTTCTGTGCCTCTACACACAGTCGTTTGCAGAATTATTTGGAAAATTAATCTTGCACCTGATCCCTCCCTTTTTTAATGAACCATGTCGTGCTGTCAGACAGTGCTGATGGACAGCATAAAGCAAGGGAAGGGAAAAGGGAAAATAGCACCTGAAAAGGGAAATAGCACCTGAAATGACAGGCAGAGCCTTTCCCACAAAGCACCTCACTCACAGAGTTGAAGCAGAGCAGAACAAGGGGAGATTAAAAGAGAAATTGCACTGTGAGAGGGGGTGGCAGTGTGGTGGGACCTGGGTCCCTGTGGGGAAGGTGAATGCCCCAGTTCCTCACCTACTGCCAAAACTTTTACCTACCAGGAAGATGCTGATGGTACCTGGCTGCAGTTTGGTCCCTTCCTCTGTTCCCAGTTGTCCTGGCTCTGCTTTTCCAGCCACAGCTCCAGGAGAAGCTCTCTGCTCATAGGGCATCATTGCTTTTTGTCTTATTGTAGGAAAACTCCTCTCTGTAGTGACCAGAGACACCCCTGGCTCCAGGGGAGCTGTGTAACCTCTGGAACCCTTGGCATCCTCACTCCATGCTCAGTTCTGCATCTCATTCCTATTTTTGCTGCTCTTCTCTTTTCCCAAGCAAATTACTGAGGAATCCTCCACCCACCAAGCACCAACCCAGCCTTCATCACATAATACTGCCTGCAAAAGTTTTAAGGCAGGGATTTTGTGTGGTTGACATTGATTTCCAAGCTTCATAGTGCCTTGTAGGCCCTAGGAAAGAAAGGAAAGAGACAGATGGGAATGATTTCATGCGTCCCTGCCCTGCTAGGGTGATGTTTCTCAGCCTCCACAGGGAGGAGATGTGTGTGAAGCAAAGGGGTAAGAGGAGTTTCCCACTGGTTTTGGGATAAGCAGGTACAGTTTGTCATGCAGCCTAAAAGGAGATCTGGCTTCTACATCCCCCAAATTCTTTCTTCTCTACTCTGGGTCTACACCATGCAGGAAATTCCCTGCCTGACCATCATCCTCTGGAGGGGTTGGATCTGAGCAGTGATGCTGCTGTGCTGAGGCAGAGAACAGTCAGGGGGATGGCAGCAAACACCCTTCAGAAGGATGACCCAGCACCTGCACGTCTTGTTTTGCTACAGCTCCTGTGTTATTCAGTCCTTTAAATTCCACTGAGAGTGATTAATGTTCCTTGTCCTCACCTTCTCCCTCCAGCACGGCTGCACTCTGGCTAAGCAGAGGTCAGAGCCAGCAGGACATGATTACTCATTGGAGAGGGAAGGACTTTCAGTTCTTCTTTTTCCCTTTTTTTTTTGGTTCCAGGATGGTGTGAACTCAGATCACAGCAGCTGTGACATCCAGTGGCAGCTCTGTAGTGTTTGGAGTCACCCAAGGCAGCTTTCACAAGTAGAGCCCTCTCATCATCACAGTCAGACAAAAGAGAATCCTGTTACTTAGCGCCACAGCAAACTCCCTCTCTTCAGGCCAGAAGCCTCAGCAAAGCCCAGGGTGGCTGATGAGATGGATTTATTTGCTAAAACCCTGTTTGCTGCAAGCCAGACCAATAAAGAGACCTGCTGGAGGTCTCAGCTCTCCAGACCCAGGAGGGCTCTGTTTCCTTTGCCCTGTACTATCTTTACACAAATCTGACTCCAAATGATTTTTCTAGAGGTCAAACTAGCTTCAGCAACACAGATTTGGGCTTGGAAGAGGAAGACAGTAGATAACAGCAAGCTGTTACAGAAACGTCCTGAGCATGGTTGCAGCTTTGCCTGCAGTGAGCTGATGCTTCCTAAATGCTTCACCTTCCTCCTGTCACTGTCCCTTTTCACTCCTCTTCCCCATGCCTTTGTAGTTGGATGCCTGACACACTCTGTTAGTCTCTGCTGCTTTATAATGAACATCAAAAGAATGAAAAGATGATGAATTGGAGATCAGGACCCAGAGCAATCACTAATAGAAGGGAATACATTAGGCACACCACAGCTCAATAGGAAATACATTCTCCATCTGCCTTTGCTACAGATCCAAGGGCAGGCTTGGCCTTGTCTCAGCAGACAGAGATGGGGTTGAGACATGGGGGTTTTTTATGAGAAAAGCCAGGAGTTAGGGAAAATCCTTGTACAGATGAAGGTCTTTCTGAATTAGAGTGATCTGGAGAATGTGGGGCAGGCTTTGGAAGGCAATGGGCAGGCAGGGGGAGCAGAATCCCCCTGGCAGCAAATTCAAACCAGGGAGCTGAACAGAATCCAGCCCCTGCAAAAATGGAGAAGTGGCCACAGTGGCTGACAGGGGTGAAACAGGGAACTTGGCAGAGGTGGCAAGGGCTGGAAGGACAGAGGGATGGGTTACCCTCTCCCTAGGAAGGGCACCTTTCTCTGGAGGAAATGCACTTGGTAACTGACACTTCAGTGCTGGACCTTAAACCTTGAGAGAGCTTTTTGAGACACAAACACTTGAGATTCCTGCCTGAAATGTCAGCATCTCCAGAGAGATAACAGAGATGGTGAAGGAGTGCTGCCTGGGCAGATGCTGCTGCATCATTTCACAGGAGCCACTGGAGAGGGGGAGAATAACAACAAGCTTCAGACCCTCTTGGCTAAACACTGCCCAGCACCTGGGGACACCATTTTTCATTTTCACAGAAGCCAAATGGCCAAATAAACAAGATGAAGTTAGCTAGACTGCTGAGTCTCCTAATCTCAGACACAGAGATTTGTTTGCCCTCTACCCTCCAGAGAAATGTGTTTTCTTCTATTCCATATTGCTCATACAACCACATATGCTTGGGGAAGTAGTCTCATACAGGAAAGACAAGCTTTTACTTAAATCCCTCAAATACTGTGCCTGAAGGACCTCCAGCTTGTAAGACACCTGATGGGAGACTCTGGGGACAGCTTCTGCTCTCAACTACCTTGGCATGACTCAGAAGAAACTCTTTGGACCAGTTAAGTTGGGCAGAGACAAGAACAAAGTTGTCCATGTTTCTCTGTGGAAGGGGTCTGGTGAACCCATGGCTCCATCATCCTCCCTGATCCACACAAAGAATTAATGGATTTGCATCTTTGTAAGAGGAAAGAGAACTGGGCCCACGTTGAGCAGCAATAATGAATTAAACTGAATTAAATTTTGATACATATTAGAGATATGTTAGTTACTATATAAAGTAATATACTTAATTAGCCCAGGAAGTCTGTTAAATATTACATGAGGTTACCAATGAGTTCCTGCAGGAAGCAAGCGAGCTGACATTTGTAGTTCTCCTCACATGAGAACCTGGTGGTAGCTCTAGAGATATCCATGGACTCCACAAATGGGCTTAAACCCTCCCCCTCTCGTTTCTTAGTGACCTGAAGTTTTATGAAGTCTGATGGAGTGCAAAGGAAACCACTGTGCCACAGCTTGCAGCACGGCCCAGAGAAACCCAGCTCATTTCTCTACAGCTGCTCTGTTTTCCATCTGCCTGGGAACAGAAGTGGCTTTGATTAGCAATGTTTTAGTCCTTCCCAAATCTCTTTTTCTCACTCCTAACCCACCCTGCTTGCTACCATTAAGAGAATTAGAAACAAAGGCCAGCCTTACCTCTTAAACCACTGCCTGATGGAGTACCAAATTTAATGGCTACCTTTTCAACAGAGCTTCAACATTCACTCCTCTATGTGGCAAAACGCTTCCAGCATGGTTGGTAGCAGCTGCACACGGATTTCACATCTTCATATTCAGACCCTGCTGTCTCTCTCTGCAAACATCTATCAGTCTGAACAGCAGCTGCCAACTCAGTCCAAGCTGACAGATGTAGGATGAGTTCTTGTTCCATTCCCCACTGTGCTCTGAAATTCTCGTTTTGAAATACAACACTGAATTGGCCTGGGCAAGAGTCAGGTGTTAACTCTGATCAGACAGTTACTTCATTACTAATGGCATTACTCATCCTGCTCTGCTTTGTTTTCCTCCCCCAAACTCAGCATTTCCCTGCTCACAAAAGTGCTGTTGGATTGAACAAGGATAGAAATGTGACTTTTTGTGGTGACAAGGAGATTTGTAATTTTAAGGAGCTCTTCCCAAGAAGCCAAAAGCACTCATGGCAGTTTGAGACAGGTCCAACTATGAAAAGTCTCCCTGTAGTAAAGGATGCATTTTTTAACACTTTGGGAGTTTGGATTTGCAGGTTGGTGCTGGGAATGGAGAGAAAGAACAAAGGAAGAAGAGGAAAGGAGGAAGGAAAAGAAAGAAGTGAAAAGGTACAGGACATGTTTTGAGCACAGGTGGACACACACTGTGCCCAGATGGGGACAATTCCCCTCCAGAATCTGTGCTCCTTCTCAGGGACATGGTGGCTTTGTGCCATTTAGAGCTCTCAGCAGGTGTTGCTTTGGGAGTGGAGATGTTGGTTTCTCTCACCTCTCTGAAAGCTGGCTCACAGGTTATTTCTTAGCATTTCCAAGGATTATTCTGGTCATCATTGTCTTTGTTTGACATCAAACTCACTCAATTTTGTCCCCTGCAGTATGGTAAGGAAGAGACCTCCTGCCAGCAGCAGAAGCTGTTTTGACACCTGGCTGAGCTGGATGAAGCACATCCAGTGACTGATTTCATCATGTCCCAGCCAGGTCTGGATTGCCATGCTGGTTTTCAGTCCTAATAGCTCCCCAAGCCTTGACAGACAAGTTGTTGTTTGGTTTGTTTTTAAGAGAAATATATATCAAAGAGTAGCATTTCACTGCAAAAGCATCTCCAGCATGAGAAATGCTCCCCTGGTGTTTTCTGTGTCCTACTCATTGGTGCTACGTGTGAAATATTTATACTGAGGGTTTGTGCTGCATCTTGGGGGTCTGGCAAAGCAGGGGCTGAAGGGCTCCTTGAAGATTTTGCCCTCAGCCAATTTGGAATTTCTTTTCTCTGCCACACTGCCCTTCTCTTCACCCAAGTGTGCTGGTAACTTGTGAGGGGATCTTTAAAAAGGGAATTTTCCAAACAGAATAAACATGTCCCGTGATGAAAGGCAGAAGAAAAGGAAATAAAACAAAGGTTTCATAGTCACAGATACTTGTGTGAATGCCAGAGGACTTTCAACCCTCATCAGTAAAGACAGGAACACAAAGAGATTTTTTAATAATCTCTTTCTTTAAAGTTTGTTTCAGAGACAAACTGGCTCCATGGGAGAAGAAACAATGGAAAAAGAAGTAAACAATGGAAAAACTATAACTTGTGCATATCCTCCTAGTCCTAGGTTTAGAGAGAGCTGTCTGTGGGCATGATGGTGCAGACAAGAGAAGACTTTTTGGCTGTGAGGGCAGTCTGGAGGGCAGCTGGAACAGCTGGAGGGGTTATGGAGTGTCCATTCCTGGAGACATTTAAATCCCAACCAGACAAAGCCCTGGGCAACCTGCTGTACCTAACCCTGCTTCAGCAGAGGAGTTGGCCTGGAAAATCTCAAGAGGTCCCTTCCAGCCTGAACCACCCTGTGATCTGCCACCCCCAGCTGCTGCTGCTCAGGCACAACCTCAGAACAAACAGAAATGAGGCTCAGGAGAGCTTGGGGCTGAGCTACAGCTCAGACCATCCAGAGAGGTTCCACTGTGCAGGTCACAGGGACTGAGCAGTGTCAGGAGCTCTCCCTGCCCATGGCCTGATGCAGGGTGGTCAGAACACCCAATGTCAAATTATATAAGCACTTATGAGCACATGGGGTACCTACCCATGGCATGTGTAGTGTGTGAGCCAGCTCCAAACGTGAGCTGTCAGACCATCTGCTTGCATGTCTGAGTGTGCTCTGCTTTAACTACAGTTGTGTGATTTCCTTTCCTGAAATGTATTAGAAATACACTTGTCCTGTCTGCTGAAGCAAGAGAGAAACATCAGGATCAGGAAACCTGTAATCTGAGCTCTATCACCTCTTACTCATCCAACAATCCTGGCAATTTAATCCGGATAAAAAATAACTGTGATTTGTCCATATTGTATTGTATCACTTTATAAATTATCTCAGGCACAAAGTAGGGGGTTTGCTTTCTATCGGGGTGGTGAAAATTCTGAATAATGGCTGACAGCTAACAAAGAGCAAACTGCTCCTGGGGATAGGAGCTGCACAGCACACACCCCATCGTCTGGAATTTGTAAACATTTCAATGAACACTAATGCTTGACTGAGTGGCTGGAGATTACACATAACACCAGATCACAAACAGCCTCATAGCAAAAGTGGTTCGTGGGTTCATTAAACATCACGGGCATCAAAAAATTAAAAAAAAAAAATTTCTCCATCACATCTGTGGTGATCGGCATAAAATTCATGTCCTGTCTGCTGGGCTGTGGTGCAATCCGGACCCGGGCAGGGTGGTTGGGTGGGTGGTTAGGTCTGACCCCACTCGGGCAGCACCAAGCGCCTCCAGGGTCAGGTCTGACCCCACTCAGGCAGCACCAAGCACCTCCAGGGTCAGGTCTGACCCCACTCGGGCAGTGCTGAAGCAGCACCAAGCACCTCCAGGGTTAGGTCTGACCCCACTCGGGCAGCACCAAGCACCTGCAGGGTCAGGTCTGACCCCACTCGGGCAGCACCAAGCACCTGCAGGGTCAGGTCTGACCCCACTCGGGCAGTGCTGAAGCCGCACCAAGCACCTGCAGCCGGGAGCTCGGGCACGCCGCATCCTCAGCGCTGCCACCCGCGGCTCCACGAGCGCACAGTGACATCCTCTGTCGGGATGCGGCAGCAGCCGAGCCCCGGCCACCCATAGAACACCGGCCTGGGGACGCTTGTGTCCCCGAGGAGGGAGGGGGACACACGTGCGGGCAGCTGCCGGCTCGCTGCGCGCACAGCTGGGAAAGGCGAGCCCGGCTCTGGGCGCGGAGCCAGCGCGCTGTGCCAGGGCCGGGTCAGGACAGGATCAGGCTGGCTCTTGCTGAGGCCACCCTTCGGTGGGTGCCACAAGGGCAGCACGCTGCGGGAGTGCTGAGAAGCGCTCGGCTCTGCCGGCAGCAAACGATTCCCAGCGATCGCAGAGCTCTCCCAGCAGGATCCGCCGCCGCCGGCAGGGCAGAGGCTGTGGCTGCGTGTTTCAAGAGGAATTCGGTGAGGCTGTAGTAGTTCCTGAGGTGAAAATAGCTTCTGGAGCAATCAGAAGGTGGCAGACCCCCTGGGCCTTAACTACAGGCTTGTTTCTGGGTTTGCACAGTTTTCTAGCTTAGCTGATGTTCTCTCTGTTTCTCGCATTCCCCAGACAGAAGGGTGCCTGCTCAGGGTCTCCAGCCTGGACCCTTCTCCGTGTTTGCAGCTGCTGCTCTGCACATCCCTGTGCTGTTCTCCAGAGGTTGTGATAGCAGAACTGATCCTGCCCCTGTGGCAATACCTGTGGGGATGTTTTCTGTCCTGACACCTGGAGCAGGCACCGTGCACAGGGGTTGTGCAGTGGGAGGTGACTTCATCCTGCAGAATCACCAGCTGAAACAAGTCCTCAGACAGAAGTTATGCTCTTTAGCTGTGAAAGGTGAACAAGTGGTGGAAGAAGGAAGAGTTAATCACCTTCCTGGAGCTGGGACTGGGAGCCACAAGGACTCCTTGGTTTGCAGACCAAGAATTACCTGCACTTGGCAGTTTTACCTCTTCCTCCTGCTGCCCATGAGGAGCAGAGGCAAGATCATCACCCTCTGTGTTCCACCTGCCCAGGGAGCCCTCCTGGCTGATTAAAAGGCAAATGAAGTTCTGACCTCACTTCTGTTCATTAAGGCACAAACCCCACGGCAGGAGCAATAAACTCGCGGTGGATGCTTTGGAGAGATGCAGGAATGTTCCTGTACAGCATTCAAAGATGCTCTGGGAGAACACGGGAATGCTTCTGACTTGAGAGGGGAAAGAGGAATGTAGAGATGTTCTAGGGGGTGGCAAGGATTTTTTGAGATAATGCAGTGATGCTCCAGCGTTGAGAAGGGAAGGGAAATGGGAGAAGATGCTCCGGGGGGGGGGGGGGGGGATCAGGGATGCTCCGGGGTAATGCAAGGATGTTACAAGGTTGAGAGGGGAATGTGTGGATTCTCAGGGGTGCCCTGGAAGAATGAAGGGATGCTCTGGGTAGCACAAAGATGCTCCCGGGGCTGAGAAGCTACGTGGGATTGTGCAGATGCTCAGGGCTGCTCTCGTGGCACGCAGAGACGCTTGGGCGGATTTAGGCATGCTCTGGGGGTTTCGGGGCTGCTCGGGGGGTACCGAGGGTGCCGGGGGCCGGAGCGGGAGGCGGGAGCGGGCGGGGCGGGGAGGGGCAGCAGCCCCGCGGCGGCGGCGGCGGCGCGGCGGGAGCGGTGCGGGCATGGAGAGCGGCGCGGCGCTGAACGGCTCCGCCGCCGCCGCCGCCGGGCGCTTCGCGGCCGCGGGCACGGCAGCGCTGGGCGCGCTCATGGCCCTGCTCATCGCCGTCACCGTGGCGGGCAACGCGCTGGTCATGCTGGCCTTCGTGGCGGACTCCAGCCTGCGCACCCAGAGCAACTTCTTCCTCCTCAACCTGGCCGTCTCGGATTTCCTCGTAGGTAAAGTGCCGCCCGCGGGGCGCCCGCCGCCACCGGCACCGGCAGCAGCTCGGGCTGCCCGGCTGCTCCCCCGGGCTCCGCTCCTGCCCCCGGTCCCCTCCCGCTGTCCTGGTCCCCTCCCGCTGTCCCGGGCGCACAGAGGGAAGGAGCCCCCGGCAGCCGCGGGTCCCCCCCGCGGCAGAGCCCGGCTCTCACCGGGACCGACCCCTCCGCTTGCAGGTGCCTTCTGCATCCCCCTCTACGTGCCCTATGTGCTGACGGGGAGATGGATCTTCGGGAGAAGCCTCTGCAAACTCTGGCTGGTGGTTGATTACTTGCTGTGCACCTCTTCGGTCTTCAACATCGTACTAATTAGCTACGACAGATTCCTGTCGGTGACAAGAGCGGTGAGTCCTGTCATGGCAGCTGAGAGGGACATAACTCTCCTGCTTTATTCTCCAGATTGTCTGCAATACTTAAAAGTTCTTTGAATCCTCCAGAAATTATGACTCTTTCAGCCTGGGAGGCAATAATCATCCACAAATGCATAATTCAGCTGTGGTTTCAGATTAGCATTCCTGGCATAATTAAATCATTTAAGGCTCAGTCCCCGTTGTGCAGGTGTTCCCTTCCCAGGTGACAGGGTAGTAGTGTACAAGCAAGCGAGCCAGGTAAGCAGACTCTAAACTAACTTGCAAGAGCTTATTATCCCCAGGACAAACAAGTGGATTACAGTCAGACTCACAGCTTCACAGCAGTAAATAGCACTGCCAGCTTTGGCAGGGAATGTGGAGAGGTCCCTGAGAGTGTGGGAGATCAAAATGCTCGGCCTTTTGCAGGAGGTAATGAGCAGTTCACAGGCAGATCTGACCCACTGCTGTTTGCTTGTTCCCTGATTACAAATACAGCACAGATTTAGCCCAGGAGTTGGTCAAGTCCCTCTCCTTGGGACTTACAGGGAGTAGCTGGGACAGCTCAGGTAAGTGGTGGGTGCAGACAGCTGCCAGCTCCAACCAAATCAGTACATTTCCACTTAGCAGACACCATATTTTGGAGCTGTAAAATGGGTGTTCTAAATCTTCCCTGTAAGAGTGTGATTTATCTAGCAATTGCTCCTGTTGCCTATGGCATATCAATTTGTTGGACTGCTGGGGGATTGCCTAGCAACTTTACCAGGAATGCTAATAGTCCATTTGTGAGGAGCCTCAGCCAGCTGGGGTGTGGGACTGTGTGTAAGACAAGGCTTTCTTCTTGCAGGTCGCCTACAGAGCCCAGCAAGGCAACACCAGGCAAGCAGTGCTGAAGATGGTGATGGTGTGGGTGTTGGCATTCCTGCTGTACGGACCTGCCATTATCAGCTGGGAGTACATATCAGGCCAGAGCATCATCCCCAGTGGGGAATGCTATGCTGAGTTCTTCTACAACTGGTATTTCCTCATGACAGCCTCCACGCTGGAGTTTTTCACCCCTTTCATCAGCGTGATGTTTTTCAACCTGAGCATTTACCTGAACATCCAGAAGCGCACCAAAATGCGCCTGGATGTTCTCCACGAGGTGCACAGCCAGTCCTTCACCGAAGAGATGGAAAGGAGCCCAGAGGCAAAGCTTTCTTTGAAATGCTGTAAGTGGGAGCAGAAGGAGTCAGCTGAAACCCTCGACCTCTCTAAGAGCAGAGCTCAAGCAGCAGCCTCCACTTCCAGCCTGGATGCCAAAGACCTGCTGGAAACGAGCTCGGAGAGCTCCAGGAAACCCAAGTGTTGCAACAAAAAGAGCTGCAAAGCTTCAGCCTCCACTCTGTCCTCAGAGAAACGGGTGAAGATTGTGTCCCAGAGCACAACTCAACACTTCAGGCTCTCCAGAGACAAGAAAGTGGCCAAATCCCTGGCAATCATTGTGGGCATTTTTGGGATTTGCTGGGCACCGTACACTCTCCTGATGATCATCCGTGCTGGCTGCCATGGCCAGTGCATCTCTGAGTTCTGGTATGAGACTTCTTTTTGGCTGCTGTGGATCAACTCAGCTGTCAACCCTGTCCTGTACCCTCTCTGCCACTCCAGCTTCAGAAGGGCTTTTATTAAACTCCTTTGTCCCAAGAAGCTGAAGATTCAGCCTCACTATGCCCTTCAGAACTACTGAGGGTGAAGTCAGCCCAGTGTGAGGATGAGAAAAGCCTTGGTTTACTTCTGCTGTACTGGTGTGGGACTGGAGCTTATTTCCATGGAAGAGCCCAGGAGCAGTGGTGTGGGGCAGGTGAGGAAGGCAGAAGAGAGCCCACTATTAACTTATTTTAGTTCATCAACAAACAAGCCCACCGCAGAGCAAGATAAAGGGGTTTATTGACATTAACCACGGGTGGTGAAATCTGTGTCCGCCACTTGCAGGTGCCACAAAAGAGCTCTGCTGCCACCTAGACAGCCTGAGCAGCACCAGCATTTTGCTCCAATAAACTGAAAACTGAAAAGAAAAACCTAATAAAAATAAATATCTGGATTAAAGTACTGTGCTAAACGACAGCTTAGCTGTTGGCAGACCTGATCTTCCTCATAAATGGGAGAGATTTTTCCTCACACCTACTCTACATAGATGATGATGATACAGAAAGAAAAGAACAAACCTCAGAAGGAAAACATCTCATTTACCATTTTTGTTACAGCAAGTGCAGCCATAATCTGGATCCCTGTTTCATGGGGTGCAATAGATGTCCCTTCCACACCCCAAGAAGGGGCAAATCTCTGCCCTGAGGAGTTTACAGCCAGGCTCTGAGGCATTGAGCATCGTTCTGTTGGCATTGCTTGATCCCTGCCTGCTTCAGAACTGCCCAGGGCTCCTGTGGGAGTGCTTCCCTGCTGGCCAGAGCCATGCAGCAGGAACCAGCCCTGGAAGGGCCCTAGGAAAGGGTTCTGTGCCCATGGGAAAGGAAAGGTGCCAGCACAGCGCCAGCTTCTCCACAGACTCCATCCTGACAACCCAAAGACATCTTCAAATCTCTCCTGCAGGATCTTAAAGATACTCTTCTGGCACTGCATTAGGGAATGACAAGCTCAGATAGAAGCAAATCTTGTGTTGTTTTTGTTATGTTCCTTTTTAAAATGTTCCTTTCAGACCTCTTAAATTTTTCAAGTTTCAGAACTCTTGCATTCTTTCTTTTAAAATACCTCACATCATTGGAGACCTAGCTTGAGCTGATTCAGTCAACACAAGCATCAATTCTTTTACTGTTTAATTTGAAATTTTTTTTAGAGCTGTCAACTAATTAGAGCACCAGATTCAAGAGACCAGGGCTCTAACCTTGGTCCTACCAAAAAATCCTGGTCGTTTTAGTCTGCTTCTCATCTCATGCTCCATCACAGTTGCCCATTTGTTCTGCAGCCTCTTTGGGCACAGAGGCAGTATGACCAAAAAGTAGATTAATTCCACTGCTGGCACTGCTCAGAGATGTAGTAACACAAATAAGTAATTAGTTGCCATGGCAAATGCTTGCATTTAGCAGTATTGCACAGGGGAGCTCAAGATCCTAAGTCTGAAAACTCCATTTACAAATAGAAACCCAAATATTGTAAAGCAGTACCCAAAAGCTTACGATGTCGTGATCGCCAATTACATTTTGCTGCTGCAAGCAAACTGCTCTTGGCTGCTGCTAAAAGTAAAAAGAAAATGCCATCAGACTGTATCTCAGTGATATTTGTCAAGTAGATGAGTATTGTCACTGAAGTCAGGTTTTAAATGATGTCTTGTCCTGTGTATGTGATATTTCAGACTTGTGACATGTTCTGTCAGGCTGTTATATATGGGTTAAAATTCACCCCTCAAAGTATGTGTGCTGTGAATTGACAGGATAAATGTTGAGCCTGCTCGTACCTTTCCCTGTGTCTGCTCCCTTCTGAAAACTTCAATAAAGTATTTTTATAAGAAGCTTGCTGCATATTTTATGGTGAAAAAGGTGTTGTCAGAAATGATAAAATCCAACTGGAAGCAAAACATCCATGGGTTTACCTGAGGAGGCAGATATTCATGTCACAGTAAAACCAGCTCCTGAAACAGCTGAGTGTCCCTTACCTCTGGTGAGCAGGTTCCTGACAGCCCCCTGAGGATGTGGTGAGTGCACATCACTCAATTCTCTCCAGCTTCTGGTCTTTTCCAGAGCATGTTACGTGCAACTGGGATCTGGAGAGGTTCCATCAGAATTAACTCTTCCTATAACTCACAAACCTCACTGGTTTACTTAAAAATGACAAAGCCATAACATGCCCAAGGCACCAGTTTCCAGCTGTAGTTCTCTTCAGTTCAGCAGGAGAGGTGAAACTACTGGATCATCCATTCTGATTAAAAAAGGTGCCTGGTGTGACACCTTCGTTTCCCAGAGGGAAGAAAAGAATATATTTCCTTGTGAGCTTTTTGCACAGTATTTTCATGGTCTCTGACCTCCATGTGGGCAGAATTATCTATACTTGGCTGAAAGTAATTTTATTCATTGTTGGATTTTGCAGGGAAGATACTTATATTCCTTCCTGAAATAAGAGCTCTTGCTTTGTCAGATAAAAGGAAAAATAACTATTTATGCTTGGACATAAGGTCACACCTAAGCCTGGTTTTCATACTGAAAATGTTGGGAACTGCTCTGAAGTTTCAGAGTAGCTGATGACTAATTCAAATATGCTTAAAAGAGTATTTGGATTCTGCTGATTGTCAGTGTTCAGAATATAAATGTCTATATACATTTGGAAGAGGCAGCGGCTGGGGAGCTTCTAGGCATAATCCAGTATGAATTATGAAAATGCAGAACCACTGGATGAGGCAGGGGTGCTTGTCATCCAGCCCAGCAAAACACCTGTGTATCATTTATTTTTACAGGCTAAAAAATTGCCTCTTTCCTATTGTCTTGGCAAAAGCTAAGCAGCAGGACTTGTTTACAACAGCCATGAAGGAGGACTTGCTGTAATAATTAATATGATTCAAATATTTGGGGAACCACATAGGCTTCATTTCCACAGCACATCTCCACAGAGAAAAGAAACCTGGCTAATTCCAGAGAGAAGCATCCAATTTATGCAGGGAGTGTTGGTAAACAGCATTCAGGCAGCTGCAAGTCATGCCAGGGAGCTTTTTGGATAAGAGACTTCCCACAGGAGCAGAGTGGAGGTGATGCCAGTTCCCCTCTCCTGATACAAATCTCCACTCCATTAACTCAAGGACATAAAGGCTGCCCTAAAGAGGTCTGTGGTCTTTTCCTACAGCAGCATCTGTATATCAATAAACTATCAAAAAACCATTTTTTATTTTAGCACAGCTACTTTCTTTGTGTCTCTCTAAATGCTTCCTCCCTAATCACCAGTAATGAGAGATCTCTTTGCACAGGCAGAGGAACTCTGCTCCACAGCCTCTCCTCCAGCCCCTCCTCAATTACCATCCCTTATTTTTTCTCTCTAACCTGCAGTTATAGAAATTGCTCCATTGTTCTACAGACATCACTGAAGCTTCATTAGCTCAAGTAGGAGGCTGGAGAAGAAGAGAGAATGCAAGGATCTTTTGTTGAAAAACACCTGTCTGTGATAATTAATGAGATTTGCTGAGAGAGAGAGGCTTTGAAAGTAGCAAGATGTGATTATATTTTGATTTGAAAGAATGCTAATGGTTTGTAAATGACCATTCATTTTCACAGCAGAACTAGGATGGAAAGATCAGGGGTTAATATCCTTGCCAGAAAGAATTTTAACAATGTGATTTCTGTGAGAGGGGATTGATTTTTCCCAACCCCATCTGCGGAGCAGTGACACCAGCACAACTTTGCAGTACAGATCTGGTCCTAAAAGAGACCTCCTGCACTCTACAGAGCTTGTTCTGCAAATAGACGAGGCACAGTAAGGAGTGTTATCTTTCCTTCTGAAGTGAGAATTGCAGACAAGAATAAAAACTCTGAGAGCTGCCCTGGATGAGTGCCACAAAAGAGAAAAGCTCTCAATTTCTGACACCACAAAGCCAGCCTTTCATGCAAGATTGCACAGATGTTCCTGTGGACAGTAGGGAACTCACAGCACTTTTCTATTCCCTTAATCTTTAAGTCTCCTCCTTTCCTCCTTAAAACAAGTTTCTGTCAATATAGTTGCATTTGCAGGATTAAGGAATTATGGGGGTTTAGAACAGAAATTAGGAATTCTGCAGGGTGAAAGGTCTTAACCTATAATCCAGCACCACCATTTACTGAGATTTAAAACTATCGTTGGTATTTACTTCAACAAACCCACCCCTACCTGAGGGAGGAACACTTGTGAGCACCTCAAAGGCAAAAAAACCCAGCTCTGTCCCTGCACCTCCTGTTGCAAGCTCAGGAATGTCAATGACTCCTTCAACCAGCACCATTTTTATTGCTAAGGATGCACGAGCATTACTTATTTACAAGCCCCACACTTTTACTCCATTATTTGCAATGTGCTCGCACAGTCTGGATGCAAAAGGGAGTTAATACTTTATCCAAGTACCAAACATCATAGGTAGAGCTATGTGTGCACTTCTGTGGAGAAAGAAAAAGACTATTTTTCAATTTTTAAAATGCTATTACCTGATTTTTTTTTTTTTTTTTTTTTTTTTTTATGATTTAGAGGCACTAAGCAAGACCTTTGGTTGGGTTGTAAAGGCTTCATGGCAAAACTGGAGTTTTCTCTATGCAGACTGGACCCACAGCTTAAACATCTGTTCTTTTAAACACAAAAATGTGTCCATGGTGTGACACTGACTTTGGAATTATTTTTAACACAATATCCTAGGATTTAGCAGCACAATTAACACTGAAGGAAAACTGATTGCAAAGTAGTTAATAATCTCATTCAAGATCTCTCTGAGCATTCACAAACAACAACCTCTCTACCAGGAGGGCAACAACAGTTCTGGCAAATATTTTAGCTGTTAACTCTCAGTTCACACACGATTTTAGCCTTTAGAAGCTGTTTATTGAAGAACAATAATGGGGGTTGCATATAAACCCTTGAACACAAGGCTGCAAGTACACCCTGCAGTGTCCATGAATTGAAAACATGTTTGACAAAACAGAGCAATCACCCTCCATTATGAAAATAATTTATACTTTATATTCTAAGAAGCACAAATTTAATAGACCACTATGGTTAAAACACCATTTAAGATCTCTGTTACAGTTTGTATTCAAAACATATAGGGATAAAATAATATGTGTAATACTTTTATGAAGCCTGTGGTCAGTGCTCTGGGAATTAAGCTGTTATCCAAGAGCTTTCATGAAAGGAACAAGGTCTTTTGTTGCTGTCATTAAATTCTTTAACCAAAATGAAGGTTGCAAAAACTTTATGGAACTGTATAGGCAGAGGAATGGTGACACACAGCTAATTCAAGAGTAAGGAAAATACTGAAGTCAAATATGACTGTCATTGGAAGAATACAGCACCAGGGCAATATAAAACCTCAGCAGAGGACCAAAATGCCCAACACATCCTTCCTGAAGCTCTCACTGGGAAGAGCTTGTGCAGACAGAAACCTGCAGAACAGTTCATCTTTATTTAAGAGAGATAAGAGCTGAAACACCTTAGAAATTCCCCCTCACAAGTCCCACATGTTCCTGTCCTCTACTACGAAGTGACAATCTCAAAAATTAGATAATCCCTGAGAACACAGGGATTATACTGATTTCCTTTGAAAAAACACAGAAATTCAACTTTCCTTCACTCATCTCTTGAGAGATGCTCCAGCAGTACTGAAGAAATGACTAAAAGCTGGGAAAATCGGGAATTTAAGGTCATTACCATTGACTCATGTTAATAACCATGCTTTCACCTCAACAATTACTACACTGAGAACCAGCACTATGCACCACTTAAGAAAAGTGCCTTCCAGTCGCCATTTGTAAAAAGGAAATATTTGTAATCAATATTAATCACTCCCAACTCTGGCATAACAAGCTATCAAATCAGAATTGCCTCCTTCACAACAAAAGAACACAGAACATACATTTTAGTCAGCCTAGATGACACTTTTACAACAGACTCTGAAGAGGTATCTGTGTGCTGACAGAATCTACCAAATTCCCTTTGAAAAAGCAGGTCTATTAACTGAAAGACCAGAATAGGCATAGCATTTTCTGAGAAAATCTGAACAAGTTCTTTCTTTATTCAAGCACATTTGTGGCCCTCTGCAATTATTTTCTTGATTAATGTATGAGCACTTAGGCTTTCCTGGCATGAAAGAGGGAAATATAGCTATTTTTCAGCTTGAGTATTAACTAAAAGCAAATCTTCTACTGTGCACCCATTTATCAAGCGCCCGGGTTAGCTAAATGTGATATCAGCTTTATTTCAGGCTAAATACATTAGGAAAATAACTTCTGTAGCACTAATTTAATTTAGTCTTAACATACAATTCTAGAACTGTTCTGTTGATCAGCTTCAGAAGCCACTTCAAGCCATTGAATAACAATTACAAAAATCACTATCTTTAGAACATTTAATTAGTGATAATTATAGCACCAGTTAGTAAATTGTACATGTTTCACATGGCAATTGTTGTTATCCATCTACAGATTAAGTTTTATCTACTGTGAAAGGATTTCTGAATGCTTTAAAAAATAAATAGGAGTTGTGTGAGTGAGCTCTCCTAAAGCTCCTGAACACTGCCATGGACTGAAGTTGCATGAAGATGGTAAAGTGGATACTGGAGGATTATTTCCCAAATTCCAGGTCATCTGTTTTGCCACAGAATTTCTGTGTGACTCTGCAAGTTGCTAGGGTCCAAATCCAGACAGATATTTTAATTCAAAATGCTTAAAATTCAGTGGGATATAGGCTTTTCCAAGCCTGGCTACGTTTGGAGCTCAGCCTTCCATGATTCAGTTTCTACCACTGAAATCAGATTAAAAAATCACTCAGAAACATAAGGTTCAGTAATTGAAAAAAAAAATTCAAACCCATGAAATTTTCACCCATCAAAACCATTTTCCTAATGGCCATAAATTAGTTAATGAAGCTGGAAAATTTTGGTTGATTTAGAAATAGAGCTGTGTTAGCTTGCCAAAATAAAATACTTTTTTTTTCAGCCTATAGATAGATACAAGGGGCACAAGCACAGCTAATGTGGAACCCAACCCATAGCATAGTGGGGCAAGCTTCAAACCCACAACCCCTGGCTCTGGAGTTATTTAATGTTATCAGATTTGGGGTTTTTTAGATAGACCTCAGCATCCCAGTAATTGCCCGTTTGCACCGCTGCTTTAAACTTCCATCACACGTCTGCTGTGGGGGTGGGTACGTGAAGAGAAGAAACATTTTGTAAAGCCATGCAGTAAGAAAACATCGATTTGTTAGGAAAATTATCTACAAACACCAGAGGTTTATGTCCAAAAAGGAGACAGAGGAGTCCTTTCTGTCTTTATTTGAATAAAGGGAGAGGCCATGGGGCATTCCCCTGGGATCGCTCAGATTTTTGGAGGACACAGCCTCCCTTTTTATCCCAATTTCCCAGCCGCATTTCCCTTCTGTCTTTCCCCATTGGCTGAGGTACTTGAGAGGTTCAGACTTCCCAGAATACCTGATCCCAAAGATTCCCCTCTAATGTACAACCCTCCCTTTTCATTTTTAATTCTTACTGAATTTCGGGCTTTTTCTTCCCCATTGTTTCTTTCATCTTTCAACGTCTAATTTCGTCTATCAGCAAACCTAAAGTTTATTTGTAAAAGCAAAGATCTTTTTCCATTCATCAACCAGTGGAATCCTTCCCATTGTTTATCTCCCAGTGCTGGTTTTATCTACCAGCAGACCCACAGCCTGTTTGTAAAGACAAATCCGCGATTCCTCTCAGATTAATACGGTGACGTTTTTCCAGGGTACTCTATAAATGTGTTTCACGGGTGCACCCGGGGGCGGCAGCGCGGGGCGGCCCCGCAAGCACCGCAAGCACCGCAAGCACCGGCCCCGCTGTGCGGGGGCTCCGGAGAGGCTCCGGTTCCTGCCGGTGCGGGGGCTCCGGGGAGGCTCCGGTTCCTGCCGGTGCGGGGGCTCCCGGGAGGCTCCGGTTCCTGCCGGTGCGGGGGCTCCCGGGAGGCTCCGGTTCCTGCCGGTGCGGGGGCTCCCGGGAGGCTCCGGTTCCTCCCGGCATGGAGGAGCCGAGGAGGCCGGGAGGAGCGGCCACAGCCCGGGGGTGTCCGAGAACGAGCGGAGAGCGAAGAGGAAGGAGGAGCGGGAGGAGCCGCCCCTCCCGAATCCGCAGAGGGGAATCCTCCCTGAGCGTGGAAGAAACCAATAAGGTCCGAGCCTAACTGGGACTGAAGCCACTGGGACCAGCACGGCCAGGAAGGAGGCGGGCACCGAGGAGGAGCCGAGGTGTTCAAATCCCCCGGGCTGGGGCAGCGCGGGGAGATCCGCGAGGAGCGGCCAAGGAGGAGCAGCTGCCGGCCAGAAACTGGGCAAGGTGGAGATGCTGGGGCAGAAGGAGTCGCGGCTGGACGAGGCGGCCGCGTGGATCGAGCGCAGCCGGGCGCTCCCGAGGGAGAAGGCGCTGGCAGAAAAAAGGTCCAAGCTGCTGGAGGAGATGGACCAGGAGTTCGGGCTCAGCCCGGAGGTGGAGGAGGAGATCCAGCGGCGCCGGCGGGAGCGTTACAGTGCCCGGGACGTGCAGGGGCTGACGGGGGAGCAGGAGCCGGCCTCGATGGCCGAGGGGCAGAGCGTGGTGCAGAGCCTCAGGGACAGGGGGTGCTGCAGGGCGGGGAGCACGTGCTGGAGCCGGCGGCGCTGAGGGCGCACGAGGAGCCGGAGCTGCGGCGGCCGAATTGCGGCCCCTACGGCGGGCGGGAGCCCGGGCCCGGCCCGCAGGCACCGCGCCCCTCGTTCCGCCTGGGCCCGGAGCGGCCGGACCCGCGGGGCGGGAGCAACACCGTCTTCGACGCCACTGGGAGTGCTCTGCTTTTAGCCCCTTGTTCTCAGAGGTGTGTCCACGTCTTCAGTGGCCGCACCATTCAGGTGCCGGTATTCAAATCTGACCACTCATTGGTTTGACTTCAACTTCCCGAAAAACACGCTTCCTTGTCAAACCAGGACATTGTGAAAAATGTGAGTCCTGTCTGGACAAAGCACTCTGGCTGCCCAAACTCATCTTCCTGATTTATAAGAGAGGAAACCAACAGGAAATGAAGAGCCACAAACCAGTATGATTTCATGAATAAGATAATCAAAATAGGGATACTTCATCTGTAATATCACAGATGTCTTCTTGACAACCGGTGTTTTAGCAATTACATTGTCTCATGCAAATATTTTTTGTCATAAGCATTTTCCACTTTTAGGGGAAGATTAATTTATCTGGATTTAGAGAGGGAATAGTAACTTCTGACAGTGGCTGATTAGTGTGTGTACAAAGGAAGCACTGGGTGGGGATTCACAAGTCTTTGGGAAACAATGATGTTCCAGTCTCAAAGGTAATTAAGCACCAAGAACCCGAACACCAAGATTCAAATGAGAAATCTTTAAACCATGATGAAGCTTTTCCATATGCAAAAATTGATCCCAAACCGTCAGATGCTTTCTAAAATATTGACTGTTACCAGCACATTAATTGCCTATCGATTTCTCAAGTTACAAAGACAAAAAGGCCCCACGTAGGATTTGAATAACAAAAGATAATTTGCTCAGCAGTTCATTTTCAGCTTTTCAATCAATCTTAATATGTCTGGATCTAAAGTGTATTTCTAAACCTGCACTTTAAAAGGTGGCTGTGTCTGGATAAAACATTTTCAGCATATGTGAATAGCACAAGGATGTTTTGTGTCTTGTTGTACTCATCATGACATAAAAGCATCTGAGTTTGCTGCAGTGCTACAGCCAGGTTAAAAGCCCACCAAACTGAGCCCAGGTCACCACTGCATTATGCCACTTACTCCAATTACATTAATTGAATGCTACCAGAATAAAATGGATTGCAACAAAGTAACCAACCAGAGCCTTAATGAAATGGAACATGCAGACACGAGTGAGTTATTAAACCATAATTATATAGATTTGTAGTACGATTGGTCTTCTCACTCATCAGTCAGGAAATGTCTATAAAATACACAAATACATGTCCTCACCTTGATGGCAGAATATAGCAACATGCAAAGAAGAGAGCTGAGTAAGGAATGCACAGTTCAAGGAGCCAACGCTATATTTTATATATACAAGGGCAGAGAAAAAAAACCCCAAACCCTATGGATGACAAATCAGATGCTGTTAAAGCCTCCTTGGACAATTCTATTTCAATCAGAAAAGAGGAGATGAAAAATTACTCTCAGTGGGGAAACGAAGGACAAACATAATCTCAACATTAAAACAAGGTTGATGAAAATCTCCCTGCCTTTGTCCTTCTACCAGCTAGGTTTTATGACTCAGAAAAATGGGCACACACCACATGATTAATTTCAGAACTGCTCAGAGAAAAATCAAGAGTGCAACCTGAAGGGAGCTTTGTTCTGTTATCAAGAGTTGCAAAATCATCTTTTATCATTATTGGCATACAAATCTAACCTCCCCTCCAAATAATAATACTCCCCTCCAAGCAATAACTGCCGTCTTTCCAGACTTCTGCAGTGCAGGCACATTTAATCCCTATTTAAAAAACAAAAATTTGTTGCTGGGGAATGGCATTAGGACCTGCAGCATGGAAGACTAGCAGAAAACAGAGCTGTTCTTCAAAGGCCAGGCACACAACTGACCTTGGGATGAAGTTTATCAGTGTCAGGGGGTTGTTTTAATTCTCACCAAAGCCCTTTCCACGACAGTGCACTGTTGGACAGTGAGCCCCATTAACAAGATCCCATGGGAGGCAGGACAGAACAGCAGCTGGATGGTGGATCCGTGTCCAGCAGCCTGTACAAACTATGACCAGATCCCACTCCATGTGCATGAGCATCTCTGGTTCACAGTCACTCCTGTCAGTCTTTAATTTGAATTCATGAACAGGTAACAGGTTGTTCAGCATGTTCAAGTCAAGAGTACTTATTAACTTACCACAAACCTACTATGAAGACTCTTAATGAGGATACAGGCAATAATGGAAGATCTTTCCCTAATGTAAAAAAAAAAAATAAATTAGGTAATATAAAAAAGTGCTTTAGGAAACAGTGAGTAAAGTAGATTGCAAAACATCTCATGCTTAAACACACAGATTCAAGGCTTTAGTTAATGTACTGCAATGAGTCCTCAGTATCCACATGTTGAAAAGTGCTGTCCTTTCTAATGCTTGCTTTTACATTAGCACTTGATTTTCTTTTTCCAGGCAATTAAAACCACTTACATTTTCCAAGGACTTACAAAGTGGAAAATAAAATAAAATAAAATAAAATAAAATAAAATAAAATAAAATAAAATAAAATAAAATAAAATATAAACCCCCTACAATTAGTGTAGTAAACCCCATAGATTTAGGAAAAGCACCATGGAGGATATGAACAATAGGAATGCTGAAACAGCAAAGAAAATTCCTGTTTTCTTGTCCTCCACCCCTTAACCTACCTCTGTAACCCTATAAGGCAATGTCATGTTAACCCCTTACCCATTGGTCAAGCTTGGATCCTTTCCAACCCTATAAAAGAAGCATACTGTACCCCATTAGTTGAGAAAGAAGAAGAGCAGAGACCCTTCATGGACCTCCCCAAATAAAGCCATCTTCGTGGAACAGCCTGCGCCTTCTCCTTCTCCTCTCTCTCCGTCTGCTGCAGCCTCAAGCCCAGGGCACCACTACCTAGCAAGCAGAGCTGAAATCCTGAGAGCTTGCAGTCACTATAGAGCTGATAATCACCATGCTTGCTAGATGGCAGCCCTGCGGTCTTGGCATGAGCGAGCGAGCTTCGGGCACCCGGTCCCTACCCAGGGACTGAGCTCCTGAGCCCTAGTGCTCTGCATTATGATAAGGCCAAATAAGAGGCTTTATTAAATTAGCACTGAAATAATGTTGTAATCATGTACTGAAAAAATTCAAAAGAGTACTAGAATTGTAAAGTGCTAAACAAAATTATGGTTCAGGCTTCTCCAGGAAATAGAATTGACTGCATTTCAATTCACATTGAATTCCCATGGCTTATTGTCAGAATAAGAAATAAAATCTACCATATCTCTCTACTCTGGGTAGCTTAAGGAGCAAAGTCACCATCAAAGGGTTCAGCAGAGGAAAGCAAAAGGGAATAATGCAGATGAAATCCACCAAAACCTAAATCAAAACAAGCCCACCCATCCCAGCCCCTGCCAAAATAAAGTGGAAAGACCTCCTATAGCACACAACAGTTCCCCAAAACAATTCACCATTAAACTAATGATTTTTCCCTCTCTGTTTTTAGAGGCAAAATGCATTTCCTTTGCAAATACTTTATTTTCAGCAGAACCAGAGGTTCCTCCTCAGTCCTGTGCTCCACTGGAATGGGACCCAAGAGATCTTCTTGCTAACTGTGAAGGAGCACCCTGGAGAAACGTGACCCGAGCTGTTAAAGACTACGGGAAGTCCGAGCTTCTCCAAAGAGCTGTTCCAACAACAAAGCTGGAGGTATTTGGCACTTTCCTGGGAGTACCTGAGGCTGCAAAGCCTCTTTGAAGCCTGTTAGGAACAGAGCTTAGGAGCTTGGTGCTGTCACCTCAGAGCAGGTGGCTGAAACGCTAAGAACAAAGAGCCCAGAGCAGGATCAATGGCACATTCTGGGAGGTGTCAGGAAACCTGCAGTGCTTCTCACACCGCAGTAAACACCACTGCTCTCCCTGCAGGAACTGGGACACCTGAGCCCTGAAGGGAGGCTGGGAGCTCCTCACAGTACTGAGGCTTTTGGAGCAGCCCTTGGCATCCTCAAACACAGCCAGAGAGAGTGAAAAGCCTCTGTGGGTATTAAAGAATCTGCTAAGAAGATGCACCAGCTTTGATGTTCAGGCAACCTTCCCCTGGTTTTATTAAAAGTGGTTGAAAAGCATGTAGCAATAGCAGGAAGAACAGCAGTGAAGCCTAAAAATGCTGCACAAATCCAAACAGAAGAACGGAACTGAATATTAACTTCTATTTAATTCAACTCAGTAAATCTCAGGGATGAAGCAAAACACAGGAGAGACTTTAGGATTTAATATTGGTTTTGAATTTTTCCTGATCCTTTTTATACCAACATCACTGCTTATAATGCACAGATTACTCCCCACACCTGACCACAAGTAGAAATACTCAGAATGTGAATTTAGGAGAGGTAACTACTTGGTTGGCCATAATTTATTAATCAGTTCAGGCTTTCAAGCTGACCTGTACTTTTTCAGAATTAAAACCCTGCTTTTAAGGATGTTCCATGCAGAAGCATTAGACTACCAGGGATGAAATCAAAAATTTGCAGAGAAATAAGCAGAGAGAATTATCACCTTCACTGTGGTGTATTACAAAAAGTGGTTAGAGGCTACAGCTTTGTGTTTTTCATATCCACTCAGTAATTTCCTCTATTTCTGACAGTGTCTCAGCACCCCACAAGCCTGTTCAGGTCCCTTATGAAAAAGTTTAACTATATGTTTTGATGAATTTTGACTTTCCATTATTAAGATAATAATCTTTTACAGAAAATATGACCAGAGTATACAGAAGCAGCTCTTCTTTCAGTATGAGGAGAGGGCAAAGATCACTGTTTTAAATTAAGATTCCTGAATTCCTAAAGTTTAAGAACACAGTCCATAAAATGATATAGTTGAAAAAAAAAAGGGACACACACACACAAAGAACTGAATGTTTATTTTATTTGATGTATCTAAGCCTAGGATTTCTCAGAACACTGCCTGAGATTCCTAAATGGGAGAACTCAGATGTGAGTCTCAAATGGCTGGTTCCTGGCCAGTTTATTCAGCTACTTAGCTGCTGCCAGCATTTAAATACAGTAAATTATTTATATTAAGGAGAAAATAATTTCAGTCATTAATTGCAGTTCTTTCATGTTCCTCCTCCCGAAAATTACTGAGCTGTGCCTCCCTTTGAGGAGAAAAATCCACACCAAACCACAACAGGAGAAAAGTTTTAAGAAATTGCCCATAATATAAAAACAGACAAACATGGGGCCACGTGATGTTTAGAACTTTTGATTAGTGAAAAATGAGAAAGTGACTTCAGTACACTTCATAAAATAAGGCAACATCTCCTGCAGATCCCGATTTTCAGTCATTTCTACTAGACAGCATTCTCTTCATTCCATAGTATGCCAAACAAGAGCCAGGCTTCCAGTTCAACACCCACCATGATTAGAATTTTCAAGCTTTGTTGTAAAACTTCAGAGACGCCTCAAAGGTGAACAAACAAACAAAACAATCTTTCCAAAGCAGCAGTCCAGAACAAATCCCCATGCTGTGCCCTTCCATATTAACAACAAAAACACCCACAGGAAGCCCCAGTCACAGAGATGCACTCAAATCTAACTGCTATTTTAACTTTGCTCTCCTTCCAGCACAGTTCACAGCAGTTGTGGCTTCTACCACTTGACTGGGCTTTGTCCCTGTGACTGTTCTGTCTTCACAAAGGTGTCATAGAGTTCTCTCAGATGCAGCAGCAGCTCCTCCAAGTTGTCTCCTGTCAGCGCAGACACTGCGATGACCCTCTCAGCCACCTGCTCCCTAAGGAGAGCCAGATTGATCCTGGACTGAGCAAGGTCAACCTTATTCCCAACCACGACACAAGGCCTCTCAGACAAGCCTTTTTCATATGCTTCCAGTTCATATTTCAGGTCTTGCAGCTGGCTCCAGGGCTGAGGCACAGAGAGATCCAGCACGTACAAGAGGAAGCGGCAGCGCTCGATGTGCTTCAGGAAGGCCATCCCCAGCCCACGGTTCTGATGAGCACCTTGGATTAGGCCAGGAATGTCAGCAACTGCAAGAGAAATTTCACAGTGAATCCAGCAGATCCAATAAAAAACCCCCCAAAAATCCCCCCCAGTCTTTTATTGGCCAGTGAAGTACTTTTAAATTATATCTCAGTGCCTCAATATTAAAGCACAACTCATGCTAAGTTTGCTGCTGTTATCTTTTAAAATACCTAAATTTAGATTACTCCAGTGCAGACAGAATACAGACTGATAGTTTGGCACTAAGGGTACCTACAAGTGAAGGTGAAATGGGCTTTCAGTAGAGTTTTCTCTGAAGTTATTTAGAACTAGCAAGAACACTACAGAACTCCTGAATCTATTTCTGCAGCATTTTAAAGCATTTACAAAGGTGACACAAATTGCTTTCAAGGTACACACAACAAACTTCAAATTCTTACCTGCCACTTGTTCATAGTCTTGATAGTGGACAATGCCAACATGGGGGTTCAAGGTTGTGAATGGGTAGGCAGCCACAGCTGGCTTTGCCCGGGAGATGGCTCTCAAAAGTGAGGATTTGCCAGCATTGGGAAAGCCCACCTGGAATACAAACACACAAATATCTCAATCTTTAACAAATCTGAAAAATTCTGCTAGACCAGACAGTTATTCTGCAGTTGTTGGACTACATCAAGAACATTTTGCAGCAAAGCATAACTTTCACAGGTTTGCCAGCTGGTGTTAGAATATTTCCATACTCAAATACAAAAATAGCTTAAGCTCAAAGTTGAGCATTTTTCATTTCAGAGGATTATAAACCTGTCACTAATGAAGTCAAATGTTTAAGATCTGTAAAAAGAGAAATAGAGGGATGAAACAGATGATCTGAACTTTATAATTTAGGGAAAAAAACCCCAAAACCAAGAAAACAAGCCAATTTAAAAGAATTCTCTACATTGTAGTGTTCATCTGCAGAACCAGCAGACAAAGCTGCTGTACATCATCAGCAACCACTGATGAATCTTGTTTCTCTATGTATAGTATGGATTTTAGCAGAAGTAGGACAACACCAAGTAGCATGAGAGTGACAGCTCTGTGAATGACTTTGGACACCCTTCGTGTCTCCAAACAAGCAAGCCAGGGGCCAAGAAAATGTTCTCTCACATTATTTCTTCAGTCAGTCAAGTGGAAGCTGAACCAACAGAAACTCACCAATCCTGCATGAGCTGTTGTCTTGAGCTCCAGATGAAGGACCCTCTCCTGACCTGGCTCTCCTGGAGTGAAAAATTTCGGAGCGCGGTTTTCGTTGGAGAGAAAGAAGCGATTCCCTCTCCCTCCAGCTCCTCCATGAGCTGCAATGTACTCTTCTCCATGCTGGGTGAGGTCAGCCACAACCTCACCATCCTCCTTCACCAAAGTACCAACAGGGACCTCAAAGGGAAGAGGTGCAAGCATTACACCGAAGCTCAAAGCCTGCAGCAGATCCTCCACCAGCTGATTTCAGATTTGCTGAAAATCACTCCTGCATATTCTCAAGGTGAGGAGCCCAAAAAGAGAATTGTCTTTCATGAAACTCACTTTCTGAACTCAAACAGCACCGTCAGACATTTACCCTCCATTACACATGAGATTTGCACACAATAAGGTTCTCCAGATTGAAAATCAGCCATGTAGCAAGCTAGCACCCAGCACCCACTGACTTACTTTAACATACATGTGTGCACCGTTAGCTCCATAACAGTTTTTGCTTCCTCCTCTCTCTCCATGAAAGCCCTGATAGAAGCGGAACACTGAAGAAAGTGATTTCATTTGCTGGTCAGCTGAAAAGTAAAATACACACATTTTGAACACACTGCTTTAGTAAAACAGGCACAGAAAAGTCAACTCTTGATTGTTCTTTCCCTTTTTGAATATTGCATGAGTGCACATCCTATTTACTATTTATTGTCCCTATTTTTTATTTACTGTCTCAATAATAACATATCAGGGAAGACTAACATCAATCTAAGTCGTGATGAAGTTTAACTGTCTGTACTTAGCTGCTTAGGTTTATTAATGTGGTCATTCCAAACAGAAATCAATTTGCTAGATTAGATTTTACAGCAGGGTGGTGGCAGAAGCAGCTTTATTCATCTTAAGAGGAAAATTTAATCAGATCTTAACACAGTCAGGCACCACTTACCAAAGTATCTGCAAAATATCTCAATTTTCAAAATTCTAAGGCTGTCAGTGTCATTTATGTCCTCCTTATCACAGCTCAGGACAGAACTTCAAAAGCGAGGACACCTCATACAGAAATAACCATTTTAACCTTTTTTTTACCATTTACCATTTCTTACCATCCGTGCAGGGCTGTTTGTGCTGGGGTGGGGTGTTAAGCAAGAAAACAACGGCACGAAACAGAACAGATTCGGTGAGGTTTACCTTTAAAAATGACATGACCCCCATCACCTCCATTCCCACCATCAGGACCTCCAAACACTTTTCTGGGCTCACTGTGGAAGGAATGGCCCCCGTCTCCTCCTTGTCCTCCAACCACGCGCACTTTCCGCTGATCCACGAAATACCGCGTCTGCAACAAGGGTGGGGGTTGCTACCTTTAAATACAATTTATCAGACTCATCTTCCAAGAAGTTTTAGTTATTAGCCAGACCTGCTATTTTTAGCCAGGATGAATTTCATTCAACAGTAAAAAAAAATCAGAACTCTGAACCAGAACTCTGCTGGCATTCACAGATCAACTAAATGCACTGTACTGAGTGTAATAATAAAGAAAATCAGATCTCATCTTTCAAGTGTTTTTAAGAACTTTTTAAAAAGCAAATGCCTAAGGCTATGCTATGTTGATATAGCTCTATCTATCTCCAGAAAAGGGGCTGAAATTCCCAAGGGAAAATATTAGGGAAGTACATTCATTGACAGGTGGAATTGTTTACACAGAGGGATGAAAAGAGAAAGCATGACTGTGATCATGGTAACTTTCTAATTCTGTCAGTTACTAAGGGACTCCATAATGAGAATGGCCTTTAAGGGTCACTTTAAATAAACGGCACAAATAGTACGTGAGAGAAAAAGTCTTATTAGTGTTATGATACCAAAGATAAGCAACTGAAAAAAAACCTCCTGTCACCTGAACTTTTGATAAGCAAATTTATACTACTACTAAAAAGCCTCTTTTAGAAAGTATTTGGCACCACCACACGGCGAAAGAGTAAACTATGGTTTTTAATGGGGAGTGATTTATGGATCATTAGAAAATAAGATTTTTCAGAGACGTGTAAATATAAAAATAAGATGAAGAATAAATTCTAGGACCCTGAAGTTTCTCTGACATAAAGTGATGCTTGTTTGGCAGCTGACTACACCGCAAGACTAAAAAACCAGTGAGAAACAAAACGATATTTTAGATTTAAAGCTAAAACACCGTTTTAGACCTTTAACTTTAAAAACCTTTTTACTTTCTGACTTATGGATGCTTCCCGCCCAAAGAGGCCAAAGGGGAAGAGGACCGCTACTACGATCAATGTGAGCACGGAGAATATCGCGGGGCAGACTCATTTCCTCACTATTCTGGAAGTCAATTATATTTTAGCCAGCATTTCCTCACTCCCGCAGGGCCAGCGGCGGGAGGCACCCCGACCTCGCGGAGAGCCCAGCACTCACCAGCTGCCGCTCGGAAATGGCTCTCTTCTGCCTCAGCCGCCTGTCCTTGGCGCACCGGGCGCAGCTCGTGGAGAAAGCCGGCGGGCTGAGCAGCAGCAGGACCGCCTTCCAGGGACTGCGGCCGCTCCCCCCGGCCCAGCAGCGCCTCAGGGAGGTGCCCAGCCCGGCCCCACACAGCACCGCCATGGAGGAACAGGCACGGCTACGGCTCGGCCACGGCTCCGCCTCGGTCTCCCGGGCGCAGCCGCTGCGGCAAAGCCGCGCCCCGGCAGCCTCGGCCCGCCCAGCCCCACCTCAACCCCGGCTTAGCTCGGCCCCAGCCCCGCCTCAGCTCGGCCCCAGCCCCGCCTCAGCCCCGCCTCAGCCCGTGTGTCCCGAAAACGGCGCCCGTGAAGGCTGAGGCAGCCCGCGAGACTCAGAACGCAGAACGGCTTCGGTTGGAGGGGACTTTAAAGATCATCTCGTTCCCCGTCCACTATCCCAGCTTGCACCAAGCCCCGTCCAACCTGGCCTTGAGCGCTTCCAGGGCTGGAGCAGCCACAGCTTCTCTGGGCACCCTCCCGCCTCTCGCAGTACCGAGCATCCTCCTCATACCCCATCTAACCCTGTCCTCTGCCAGCTCGAAGCCATTTCCCCTTGTCTTGTCACTCCAGGCCTTTGTAAATAGTCTCTTTCCGTCTTTCTCACAGGCCCCTTCAGGCACGGGAAGGCTGCAATGAAGGCACCCCGAAGTTCCCCTAAGCAGGCTGAACAATGGTGACTCTCTCAGCCTTTCCTCGTGGCAGAGCTGCTCCATCCCTCTGATCAGTTTGGTCCTCTGGGCCCTCTCCAGCAGGTCCATGCCCCGAGGAGCAGAATTCTGCCTCCCTCGCTGCCCACGCCGGGATCAGCCCAGCACCCGGGGAATTCGTGGGCTGGGGCATGGTCAGCTCTCACCATCAGCACCCCCAAGGAAAGGGTAACCTGTGCTACCCATTCCATCTGCCACAAGGAAAGCACCGCCAAATCCACTTTCAGATAATATTTAAACTAAACCATTTTCAAGCATTCTGTATTACAAAACAAAAAATGATACAATTCATGGAAGAAGTCAAAATGCTGGCATCACTTTGTTTCCACATTAATACATAAAAATGGATGACACATTAAATAAACGTTTTGTTATTAACAATTAGAAATATTAACACCAAAAATCATGTATAAATTAGGAAATAAATGTACAAACTATTTTCAAAGTGCTCTTTCAAATACATTATATACACAACATTCACGAAGTTCTTAATGTAAGACATTTCAGATTGATGTAATGTTGCTGTTTCGGTTTAAGTGTTGTTCATATTCTCTCAAAAGCATTTCAGCACTTTAAAAAACCACATAAAAGGCGTATTCCCAAAGAGCAATATTGCATTCTTCTGGCTACCTGTAATAGTAATTATTATAAAGAAAACAATCTTACTTCCTTTCTGTTCCTTGCTATTTGAGAGTACTTATTTGTATGAAAACATCAGCAGGAAAGATGAGAGAAATGAGGACTGACTGAAAAAAAAGTCTTCTATTTTACCAGTAGTTGAAATTATTAACATAGGAAGGACAGTGCTTGGACAACATTTAACAGTAAACTCCCTAGTTGTCCAGTTAAAGATTTACTTCAAAGGAAAAAAAAGTAATGAACTGAGAGATGTGTTTTCTTTGTGGTCTTTGTTTTTCAAAATATAAAGTACTTGAAATCCCATAAATAACACCAGTCAGACAAAGAAAAGGAGAAAATCTTACACAGTGTATTTACTTTTGTAAATTTGCAGTTAATCTCATATCAAAAAATGTTTGTGGCCTACACAGCCATCCCAGCTTTTTTGCTTCAGAGCAATTTGGACACAGTATTTTGTTTAACACTTATATAAGCACTTTAAAAGCGCCCTTTTTTTCACCCCCCAAGACTTTATAAGAACATATAAAACTGAATAGAAGAGACTTACATTGTTCATACTGATTTTTACATACCACTAGTTTTTCTCTCTAAATTCTCCCTCTATAGGTATTCTCTCACTGGTTGACCCCATTAATAGCTCCTCTCTCTATATGCATAATAGTGTCTCACAATTAAAGCTGAATTTAATTGCTTGTCTGCAATAAAAATGCTTTTTTTTTTTCTTTTACCTCTGAACTATTTTTTGTCAAGCTACAATAGGAAAAATAAAAGTGATGATGAGCTGTGAGAACAACAGACCACCAAATCTGACAATATTTATGGTTATAATGCTTGCTGGGGAATCTGAGCAAGGGCAGCACAAGAATCAGAATAAAGAAGGATGCCAGCCACCTGCTTGCAAAATTTGGCACAAAAATGTATATGCAAGTTATAAAATTAGGATATTCAAGGTGGGACTTCTGCCAGGTGTTTTTCTCAGCTAAGCACGATATGAAGCAATATTGATGTCGAGCAGGCTGACACTGCAGGTCTCAGAGCTCCCTTTTGGTTTCCTTCCCACAACAGAAATACCTTTGTTTTCATGGACATATGAAAGGTGCCTCTATTTATTAACATTTCTATGATCACAGGTTTGGATCCTCTTTCTTTATCTTTCACAACAGAAATGTGGACTTATGAGGATTACTGAATCATAGGATTTGGGTGGGTAGGTAGATATTATAGAAGTTGCAGCTATTTTTTGTCATTTAGCATAGAAGTGACATTTTATAAGGAATGTATCCATCCCCTTGTTCTGTAGAAGTAAACTGAAGAGCCATGGATTTTGGAGGCTGGCAGGTAATCTTCAATGCATCCAGTTAAAAAAAGATCAATAACTTACCACAGGGAACTTCCCTGGACTGAGATGTGACTGATGGGCTTTGCATTGGGCCAGACTGCAGAACAATCTGGCTGTTTTCCAGAACGGGGCACAACTGTGATCTAATGATCCTAAAGCTATTCAGAAACATCAAGAATGGGACAAGAGAGGGTAAAATGAAAAACTTCTGTGTTGTATCAACATACAGTACTATACACAGCACCAAATATCAAACCATTAAAGCATTGTCTTGTTACCAGTAGTGCACTGCTTCATATCCAGCATGAAATGAACACTGTTCACATACAGACGCTGCTTTGTGCTAAGGGGTAACCAACATATTACAATTAATCAAAACTGCCTGTACATCCAGTTCAAAAGATTGAGATACTATTGAAAGGAATCTGACACAGCACTGTATTCTTTTATTGCTGGTAATTTCCATATTGTCCCTGTAAAAAAAAAAAAAAAAAAGAAGAAATAGAAATGTTGAAGGATAATATATTGGAGGCTTACTGCAAGTTAGGCAATTTCTTTTGGTCTGTGAATTTTACAAGACCTACTGAAGTATCACCCATATACCTGCCCCAAATTATCAGACAGATTTATAGACAGAGCTAACAGCCAGATCTGCTCTTTCAGAGCAGAGATTTAGACAATTTACCTGCTCATAGCCATAAGGCCTCTGTTGCTGAGCGGATGGGCCGGTTTGGGAAGCTCTGTAACTTCCATATTGCTGCCCCTGTCCCTGTTGGTAGCTGGAATACTGTGAAGAGGCTCCTTGTGCAGGACCTGAGAAGACAGTAAAATCCATTACAGGCAGAAAAATCCATTACAGCCTTGATTTGCTGGAGTTTTTAAGAGTTAACACAATCTAAAACATGATGCTAAAAAAGTAAGCTCTGTGAGTAAGAGCTGTGAGTAAATTCTGCCCAGACCTCCCCTCTAGGTTTACACTAGGAGGTGTTAATACTAATAATGATGTAGTTGCAGCAGTGTAAACTTCAGATTTTAAACTTTGCTCAAAAAATGTCATAATACTTCTAAGTGAAGCCTCCTGAAATCTGTATTGGTACAGCTCAGTTATGATCTCTGTGCAAACTACCTGGCCTATATTTTAGTAACAACTGCATGTTTAAATTCCTCTCTAATCTGGCTGTGCCACCATAAGCAACAGAGGAGTGATTCTCTGGATGGCTGATGTTCTTTCTCATGTCAGTTCAGAAGCACTAGGTGTGTAGGAGGCCTGGGAACCCAGGCAGTGACCTTCTGATGATGTTTAACACAAAGTCAACATGAAGAAAATGTGTATTTTCTAACTTCTATCAAAAGAGAGAGGGATTCAGGATGAATGCAGTGCTATACTTACATATGTTACTGCCCAGAATCCCTTTACTAGATCTTTGGCTAATTTTGGTACATTGTTAATCCAAGGTTAATCAAGGAAATAGTTTACAGCCTATTTTAGCTTAGGAATGGAGGCATCAGGGTGAAACACTGAAAACACTTGACCAGCCACTGAAAAGTTTTCTTACCATATCCTTGCTGTTGTCCTGGGTAACTCTGTTGATTTGGGTATTGCTGCTGGGAATATGTTTGCTGTTGTGCAGCTCCCTGTTGGTATCCTGCCTGCTGCTGGCTGTACTGAGAATTTCCTGGAGAGGGAAATATTGGAATTGTTTGGTCAGAGATGAGGCAGGTATTTCACTGTACATGTGGATGATAAGGAAAACAAAGGTGTAAGGAGCCTTGGTCTAGAACTCATACACAAATACTTTTCTTAGAAATAAATGATTGGATTTTGCCAAGCAAGATGTTTATTTCTCCAGTGATTTTTAATTCTTTTGAATAGGAGTTACTTATTTATACACATCACTGAACAACCAAACAACTAACCTGTTCCCCAAAGTAATTTTTTTTATACCAGAAGGGCTTCAGAAGGAAAAGTCACAAAGGTAAGTCTGCCAGGGTAAATAGCTGCTTTCTCAAGAAGCCCTCTCATTTTATTTTCTTCTAGATAATGATGTTTATTCATATATCTCAGAAAGACCACTTATCTAGTTGTTACTGGTATTTTTTTTCAAATACCTATGAAGGGAATTCCATTTGCTGTATCCTGAAACAACAAAATGAACAGAGGCTCTACAGGAGACATCGCTTCTCCTAAATGCCACCTTGCTTCATCATAATTCAGTTAATAGTACCAGTTAATTTAGAGTTCAGATTTCTCAATAATATATTGAATTTACTGTTAAGATTTTGCTGTGTTTTCCTACCTCCTTCATAGTAGTGTTGTGTAGAGTCGTCAAACGACCGGTCGTAGCTCTGTTCAGTATAGGATGACTGCTGATAGGCATAATCACCATGTCCTGCAAGGAGTCACAAAGATTTGTCAGATACATTCTTATTGGGACCATAAGTGTTGAATGTATATTTAATATATTTGATGAAGCTGCTTATGCACCAAGATAAGGCTAAGAGCAAATACAGACCCCTTAGGGAGAATATCGAATACAAGGCAAGGAAAGTCACAATGGATAGAACTCTTGTGTTTCCTAATCCAAACTGGGCTTTTTTAAACTGGAGCAATTTATATAGCAGGGTGCACTGATGTGCATGTTTTGTACCAGGCTCCCATCCCCTGGGATTCTAATTTTCCAGCATTGAGACTGGAAATGAAGCACAATAGGTTTGCCATGTCCTTGGACGTGGCAGTCGTGGTGCTCTGCACTTCAGCAGTATCACAGTGAGCCCAGCTCAGAGGAATTACCATCTGGATAGTATTGCTGATTCATAGGTTCTGATGAGCCTTGGCCATGACTGTACTGCTCACTGTAATATTCTTCCTGACCCATGTACTGCTGCGAGGAACCTGCAAGGCACAAGACAAGGCACACTGAGCCTGTGCACTCCTAAGGGATGCGTTTCTCTTATCTAATATATTTTTTTTAAGAAAACAAAGTTTATGTCTGGAAAAGCAAACAATTGAGAGCAATTATAAAGATGTTTTTCTCACTAGAAAAAGGAATTAAATTTGTAATCTCAGACAAAGATGGTTGAAATTGAAATCACACAACAGTCAGTAACACATCCTACAATCACTCACTTCTGCAGCAACACTGAAAGTAAGGGCTGCATTTCATCTACTAATCTGAGTTATTAGAAAGCACAGGAATGGATTCCATGCTCAAGAGCACAGTCAGAATTAAATATATTTTCATTAATACATTACTTTGTTTCTTAGCAAAATTCAGTTTATTTTCTAATCAGTCTAGCAGCTTTATTACCTCTTAGAACTTTATCCAGAGAGGTCTTACAGCATGGTAGTTATCCTCTGGTGTTTTCCTTTCCTTGGCCTAATTTTTCATTCTAATTGCTGGCAAACTGTGTCTTCTTTCCAGAAATGTGTTCCTTGCTAACTGTGCCATGTTAGGGCTGATCCAACACCATGAGAAAGAATTGAACAGATTCCCAGTGCCCTGAATGAGCTGTATATCAAATTGTTTATCTTTTCCTTAGATATATAAGATCCCTTTTAGACAGAATTATTTTTCTAAACACCCAAAATAATTAAATAGATGAATCTTGAAGATAGATTCAAGTTCATCTCATTGGCATGATACTTGCACCATTCAGGATTTCCTGTGCTCCTGGGTGGGATTCTCTGTTTGTAAACGTGACAGACTGAGTGTCATGAGTCTAATGAGAGTTCTATCAATAATCTGATAGCAATTTTACCTTGCTGTGAAGCTCTGTAAGGGCCCATGGGTCGCTGCCCCATCATGCTGTTGCCTTGGTTGCTCTGGCTCATCATGGCAATGGAGGATTGTCCCTGGTAGTGCTGGCTCCCTCCTTGTGCTGAGTTGTAATGTGACGTTGCTGCTTGCTGGTGCATCATGGAGACTACAAGAGACATGGAAAAGACTGTTTTCCAAAGATGAACATGGGGCAGTTCTCTCCTAGTCTCTTTAGAAGCAAGCTAAAACCTTCAGCTTACATGCATCCTGATAATTCTGTGAATTTTCCACAGGGGGAGATGTAGTCCTACTGGATTTATTTACTCTTCTGCACTGGAATCCAGAAGGGATCTTATTACATGGTCAGTTCTTGCCATTTGCTTCAGCAGATATTTAAAAATATACCCAGCCCTTGATTATTATTAGCTTACTCAAAATAATGTAAACCTTATTGCAGTAGGGTTAAAGGAAGAAACAAGAAATGATTGTTCATGTCTACCTCCTGACTATTTAATTGTTGCATTTCTTTTCTAATGTATTCTTTCTTGTGCTTCCATCTTCTCATATACCTGATGATTATAGAGTTTAAGTAAACTGATATTCTAGGATTTATTTGATTCCTAAATGTCATGCTGCTGTAAAGAATTCCAAAGCATCAGACATCCCATTCAATGGGATTCAACTACCAAACTTTTTTTTGAGTTGTCTGCTAGTCTCTTAATGCCCTGCAAACAATGTGAAGTACCAATAAAATAATAAAATGGGCTAGTAATGTACAAACAGTGAATGTGTTATACCCTGGCAGGTTCTTTCTACTTGGGTAAAGGTGCTGCTCAGATCCCTCCCATGGCTGTGGGATTTGCTGCCAGGGCTATCAGATAATGCTGCTGCACCTCTACCTGACCCTCTTTTCCTCAGCTCAGCCCTAACCATGGAGAGTCAGCCTAAGTTAAAGCAAGTGTGAAACTGTTCTGAATTACACTGGCACCTGGAAATTCAGAGATGTCTGAAAGCTGTCTGTTCCTCAGGTATGTTTGTAGCTGCCTACAGGAAATATTTACAGAACAAAGTCATGTGTGGCAAACCCTCTGAGGTCAGAGGAAAGCCAGGGTGGCCCAGGAGGAGGCAGAGGCAGTTACCTGGGTTGGACTGCATGTTGATGTTTGTTCGAGAGACGTAATTGCCTATGGAGCCCTGGCCCTGCATTGGCACGTTCTGAGACGCAGGCACTGTGTGGCTGTAGCCAGGGCCAGTCCCGTGGCTGCTGACAGTCATGCTCAGAGAGGTCGTGGGCATGGTGTTCTGGCCTGACTGCTGCATAGACACGTGGTTAGGACCTGCAAAAATTAGAGAGAGCAACAGGAAAATCTCAGCTTTTATTGGCAAAGCACAGTGAGCGTGAGGCCCTGCAGCCTTTCTGAAATACCTTATGATAAGGCAAAACAAAAAACCAAAAGTCCTCTTTATTAACACTCCCTGTTTTGTACAGACAAATTAAAAGTGCCTGCTGCACAGCTAGAGCAAACCTCCTCTTCCTGGCAGCCAAATCCAGGCTGTACAGGATTGCAGATGGGAAGAACAAAACCAGCAGCAATGCCCTACAACCACTTCCTTGCAGGCAGCAGAATTTAAAAATGCCAGTAATTTCAGGTACTTCAGAAAAGAGATGGACTCTGGGAACATCCCAGCCTTTGGAAATCTGTCCTTTCCTTCCTCTTGTCCTGTGGTTGATTCCTTTCCCCCCTTCACACAGGTGGTGATAACAGGAAGGCACAGCAGTGGCTGAGAGACACTCTGCACATTGCTGCATCCACTATTCCTATATAGTGGATAGAACTATCTATAACTAGTATATATAACTATCTATAACTATATAGTTCCTCTATAATCAGCTCACCTTCTTAGCTGGGGCTTTTGAAGTACCAATGCAGCCTCTGCTCAGAGAACAACCCTATCTCTCCCTTTCCTGAAGTTTGACTAAAAGTACCTCAGGAAGAGGAAGATAAATTTTCCAAGTCACCATTACAATCCCAGTTGTTAGTCCCTTTCCAACATCAGAATGTAACCATCAGACTGCTCCAGATACATCCTGTATTTGTATCATCCCTGCTTACCTGGCAGTGTGCTTATTTTTCAGAATTCTGTTGCAGTTGGGTAGCTAATATTGGGGGAAATGGGGTTCTTATTTGTTCTTTATTGCTGGAAATAGTTTTATGAATGAGTTTTACAAAGCTGTTTTCACTGTAGATTGTTACTATCCAAGCTGTGATGGTGCATATTGTTGTCTATCTAAATTCAGCCCTATTGTTGTCAATCTCAATTAATTTAGGTAGAATGCAGAATCCTTAGAAGAGGCAGAATTATGTTGCAATGTTTAAATAATGATATTTTAATTCAGGGTTATTAAGTGTATCTGCAGCCTCTGAAAAACATCTAACTCATTTAGTACAAACCTCATTAATTACCCTTAATGGTTTTCACAGACATCAAAATTAGAACATTTGCTGTAAATTATGATATTTTCCTCTGATGAAGAGATGCAAGCAGCAGTTTCAACAAGAGATAAAGAGAGCCAGCTCTCCTGAAATCAGTGGAGATGGGTCAAAATGCTGCCACAGGAAATTATCTCTGTGTTTTGCTCCAGTTTGTTTAAGTTGCAAAGCTGCTCCTGGTGTAGCACAAGGTCACACAGTGTGTGAATGGAGATAGAGTTGCCTTGAGTGAGAGGTGGAGTGAAGCAAGTGATGGTAAACCTTGCCTTATTTGCATGGGAAAAATTAGAGATTCTTGGCCCTCTTTAAAATAAGAAAAAAAAAAGGCTGGCTGATTTGTGATTGTAAGGGAAAATATGTGGATGAGTCCAGTCCTCATGGCTTCCAGTCTGGTTCTTTCAATCAGCAGCAAATTACTCCAGAGATCTGGAGGAGGCTGGGGAGCAAATCAGAAAACCAACAACAGTAGCACTAAAAATGTCTGTTCTTAATAACACAAAACAATGTTTTGACTGAGCTAATATATTACTCACACTCAGTATTAAATCTTTCAAAACAAAGGCCCTGAAAAATTTAGTAAGTTCACTTTACAGGTCCCTTATCCAATTGTGTAAAAGGTACAATAGGCTTGACCACAAAGGGATTTTCAAAAACTCAGAAGTAATTTCATGGCTTGTGTCTGCTCTTGAGTCCCCCTGCCAAGGTCTGTGATTTTACAATCAGATATTTCTATTTATAGAAACTGGTTTTGCTCTCTGTTACTCTGGGAGACACCCACAGAAACAACTGACTGAATAACTATGATCTACAAAATAAACAGATTATTCATAATATAAAATGCACATATTAAAAATTGGTTTTTAATTAGCTTAGTTGCATGAACAAAACCAAATAGATTATATTATCTTATTAATATGAAATGTCTGTGCAAATTCTTTGACTGTGTAGTACAACCTCTGCAAGCTTCTGTAGAGGACAAAGACTGGTGCAACACCAAATGATTTGTAAGGAGAAATGTATCCTGGAAGGTCTTTGCAATCTGAAGGCTTGGTTGTGTGGTTACTCATGCAAGCAATTCCATTTTACCCTGGCCAACCCTGCCACTTCCATGACAAAAATACTGCAACATAGAATTTTTCTTACTAAAAACTTGGATGCATCTTTCCTCGGTGACTTTCATCATGCATTAAAAAAAAAAAAAAAAAAAAAAGTCTTTGATTTCCTGTGCAGAAACACAAAGCACTCTGCAGAAACCAACACCATTCCTGCCTGTAGCCATTTTGTGGTGATTTCAGCGTGTGCCTGAAATCCCCATATGCCTGAAAGGTGAGTTAGGAGAGGTCTTTTCCAGCTCTCTAAGTATATTCTGCATTAATGATTTTGTTGCCAGGCAACAGCAAAGCAGCACAAAGGGGACCAGAGCTCACCATTGCTAATCTGACTCTGCATGAGGGAGGAGGGAGGGAGGCCGGTCCCGATGGCATCGCTGAGATTGCTCTGCGAGTGGAGGGATTGGTTGGAGGCGCTCTGACTCATCCCTCCCGGGCCCAAGTTTATGTTTTGCGTTGGTGGCTGCGAAACAACAAGGAGGAAAAAGCAAATTTTTGGTTAGGTTTTGAATTAGAAAAATAGCAGCCCCCAAATTAGCCTGACTATGACTAAAAACTGCCTCGGTTAAATACGTGTTTGCTTGGATTTTTGGGTGAATCTTTCTCGGTTTGACTCCTCTGTGTGAATGACATTGAGCATGACAGAGCAGCTGACAGGCAGCAGCACAGTGAAGGGCTTGAAATTATTGTGTTTGTCACAGAGTGTGGCTCCTGTGCTCGTTCCCCTGCACTCATGGATTTCCAAACACAACCAGTGCGGGGAATGCATTAGCAAAGACAACACGGGAGCGTGGTGACAGATTGACCTTTGCCAAGCTCTGCTGCAGTTTGTGTTATGTGTGGTACTTCCCAAATCAATCCACTGAGCAAGAATAACAACATGTGTAAAGACAAACCGATGCCTGAGTGTTGAATTAGATTTTTGATGCAAATCAGCAGCATTTTTTTCCCCCCAAGTAAAGAATAGAATAAGAACGGGTAAGAATATTGAATCTGGAACAAATGGAGCTGTTCAGATCTGCAGCACTGCATCATAACCCCTGAGTTATGGGACAGAGATTAACACAAATGTCCCATAAAACATAATTTAAATGCAGTAGAAGTTACTTTTGATTGGTGGTCTACTTGGCCACTTCAAAACTTTCAGCTGGAAAAATACTAAAAAACTGTTCATTTATAATGATCAGTGACAGAATCAAAGAACATTTCCCTCTGGCATAGCTAATGTATCTGAGGGAAATAACTATGATATTAGTTATACTAATAACTAATTATTAGTTACAGTAATTGTACTGGTACTTACAGCAGGAAGCAAGGACTGCATATTCTGGTTAGAGTCTGCTATTGTTGCCAAGTAAACCAGGTTTCTGTGCAAGATTTGTTGGTATCTACAGAACAAGGAGTAAAGCTCATTTGGAAAGGGTTAACAATACACAAAATTCCAAGTATTTATTTTTTTTCCCTCTTTACAAATGGTTAATTAAATTACCTTAACCCATTTTTAATCTGTCCTAATAAATAGCAGTAGCAATGACCTGTGTCTGTGCTGTCACGTTTCCCATCAAGGATCAGAGTGCTCAACACCTCTTTTATAACAGGATAAACATCAAAAGGATAAACTTGGGGGAAGAGAGAGACAAAATACACCCTCATTTGAAAGCACTTTGAACTGTGCAGCTGGGACCTCCATCTTTGAGGACTGATACCCAGTCAGCTGCTCCAACAATCAGACACTTTTCCCTTCTCTGTCTAACAAGGGCCCTGATAGGAATGAAATTCCACAACTCCAAAGGCCAAAACCTGTTTTCCCTGCCAGCAAGCTGAGAAGAACATGATTTTTCTCAAGAGTGCTCTAACTGGAGTGTTTACTCAAGTAAGCACCACCAGAACCATTTATGCTTTTTCACAGTTCTCCATGAACTGGAAAAGCTCCTAGAAAGGAACAGGAGTGTTTCCAAGAGCAAACCAACAGCTGTGCCACTGAGCAAAGGGAAGAGCCAGACTTCAGGAAACATTTCTAACAAACTCCCCAGTTTGTAATACTCACTGAGTACATTCTGCAGTTTTCCCCTTGCTCTGATAATCCATAATACATTGTATTAGGTGGTGATTTTCATCTAGCATCTGCATAAAGGAAATAGGACCAGAACATGTTACTATGAGAATTGTATAAAAGTCCTGTATTTTTGTGATTCTCCACCCTCCTCGGCACTGGATGTTTTGTGCAGTTTTGTTGCTTTGGCTGTTGTAAATTACCTCCACATGACTTTATTGAGCCACAAGGTTGATTCACTTATAAACAGTTATCTTTAAAGTGGTTACTTGAAACACCCATACAGAAGAATTCATGCACTTAGCTTGTTCCTTAAATGGCAGATAAATTCTGATGTTGAAGAAGGAAAACACTTTCACTGTGAGTTATCTCTGCCTCATCCCAAAGTATCACCCTACCCTTTCCAAAATGTCAGGTATTACTAACATGCCTACTTTTAAGTAGGAAACAAACTTTCAAACAATTAAACCTACTCCTTTTCCTGCACAGGACTAGAGCATGCTGACAGCTGAACCTGATGAAGTACAAAATTTGCATCACTGCAGCTACTGAAACCATATTTAAGAGAATTATATCCCAATATGTCCTTACTTTTATTTAATGAGCTCATAATATGATTAAAAGCTTAAAATACCCTTTGAGTTCTTCTGAAATTTCGGATACAGTTAGTTTGTCCCCTTCCCCCAGATTTCTTGTGAATGCAGCACACTTTCTCCAGGTGAATGAATAAAAAAAAATAATACCAGCATGTAGAAATTTAGATTTGCCTCTGGCATAATGGAGCTTGTAGGTACCACTGCTATCAAGTGCTTGCAAGATTGAGCTTTTGAACCTCTGTGTCATCAGGGCAGGAGAGCTCTTGAGGAAAGAACTATTTCTGGTTCAGAACTGAATTTCACTGCCCTGGAAATGCTATTTGATGAACTATTTTAGAGGAGCACCAGCACTACTCTATTGCCAAAAGCTCTGATTTCTTCCGTGTGAAATCTATTTTAGGAATATTTGATACTGGGATAAGATCAGATTTGAAAGGCTATTAAAATTGAGTTAATAAATAAAAAGAAGCTGCTTATATAATATGAATGCAAATAAGAACAATATTTTTCATTGAAATTTGGATATGTTCTCAAAAGCTCACTTTAATAGGACTTTTGGAGTTTATGTTTTCTCCTGCTCTCTCTGCATTTCCATTTTTGACTATAAATCCCATCCAGTTCCTGTGCCTGCAAGTCTCTTCCTCAGCATTGCTGTTTGTCAAAGAGAAGATCACTGCCAACAGCCCAACACTGATGGGCAGTCCCAAAGTAACCTGGCAGCAAATGCACCTCAGATGGGAAATGGTTCCGCTCACTATTTTTAAAGAAAGAACATTTTGAAGCTTCCATGAAGTTTATGAATATGCAAAAAGGAAAGGTCTTGAAAATCAAACAGAAGGCACTTTTTATCTGCCCTTTTGTCTGTGGGTGTGGGTTTAATTACAAACAACTCAATTGTGAAATCATTCCAGCTGATTTGGAGGTTAGAGGAAAACTTATCCACTGAGTCTGAAAAAATTCAGTATTTAAAACAATTGGTTCACAAGACCACGTGCTGCAAGAGCTCCACAAAATGGGATGTTTCCAAACAGCCTCCTGAGATGCAAGTCATCTCTCTGGGCTCTCGGGTGGCAGTTTGTCCTGCCCTCAGCTCTGCTCTGTCACACGCTGCCACCGAGGGGATTTTTGTCCCTAGAAGTCCCAAACGGGCGGCAGATCACGGCTTGGCTGCCCAGCCCCTGGTGACAGGGTTGGGTGACACAGGGTGACAATTGCTGTGCTGGCAGCGGCGCTTCTGCCCTGGTCAGTGTCAGAGAAGGGACCACACGGAGCTCACACCTGGCTGCCACCACACCTGAGCCGTGGGGAACGGCCAAAATGACAGCAAAATGCACCTGACAAACAGCAGTGACAGCAAAACCAGCACATTCTTTATTGACATTGGCAGCCTCGCTGCTCCTGACCGTCGCCTTCTGCAGGAGAAGGGTGCCAGGGTCTGCTTGTGCTGCCAGTCCTGGGAAATAGGAAACAATAACTTCCCAACTCGGCACCCTCCGATCTGGCCTCCACATGAGACCCATGTGGGGATCTCCTCTCCAGAGGAAATCTTTCAAAACCTTTGTTTGTCACTAAACATCAATAAACACATCACAACAACAATAATAATAATAATAGTTTATGAAAAATACCAGTGGCTGGTGCTCCCTCTATCTTCTGAGAGATTAAAATTCTGCATCCAGATACAAAAGAAAACCCTTGCAAATTCAGTATTTTATTTCAATTCATTTTTTTAGGTTGGATTCTTTGGGGGCCAGAAGCTGACATACCATCATCAATTAATCGCATATTTGCAAATTTTATTGCCGTTTCCCAATGTACGCTTGGCAGCGTTTCCCCTTGGCGAGCAGCAGGGATAACGTGCCATCCCGATTTTATTCCCTACGTCCTTCTCTCGCTCTCTTTGCAGCGATCTGAACACCTTTGCTTTGTTCCACCTCCTCCTCCTCCTCCTCCTTCCCCCACCTCTCTCTCTCCAGCTGTCCATCTCTGCAGCCCTCGCAAATTCACGAGTTTTCCTGATCGCCCTAGAAATCAGCCTCCAGCTGCAGGAGCATGGGCAGAATAAATGTCTAAAATTGTCTGTATAAAAGCATGCTCTTTTACCTTCTGGATAGTTTGCTGGGTGACCTCCCCTTTGCCTCTTGGGCGAGCAGAAGCAAAGGCAACCGACATGGTGGGGGATTTTTATGTGTCTATAATATATCGGTTCCAGGCTCTAATAATATTGTTATTATCTGGCTGCTATTGCCGTGCGAGGATTCTCCGCAGTGCACGGGCAGGGGGGCGCCCGCAGATGGTACGATCTGCGCCCCGCGAACACCCGCGGGCGCCGCGCCCCGCGCCGCCGGGCACCGCCCCCGCCGCGCCCTCCCGAGCCCCCACGGCGGCGGGGAAGGGGCGGCGGCGCCGGTTCGGGGAGGGAACGGGATCAGAGGCGCCGCCGCCTCCCCGCCGCCCGCACATGGTGCGGTCCCGGCCGCCCGGCTCCCGCCGCCTCGGCCGCGCCGCCCGCTGCGCCAACTGCGTACGCCAAGTGCGTACGGCCAAGTGCGCCAGCGCGGGGAGCGGCGCGGGGCCGCTACGCCAAGTGCGCTGCGTGGGGACAGCGGGGGACAGGGAGCGGCCAGGGCAGCACGGCGACACGGGGACAGGGATGGAGCAACTCTGCTGCGAGGGAACGCTGGGGAATCGGGGCTGTGCGGCCTGCCGTGGGTTGAATCCGTGACCCGACTGGGGCTCTGCAGTACCTCTAGGGGACTCACAGCAAGGATGGAGCAAGGCTGTTTACAAAAGAGTGGAGTGACAGCACAAGGGGAATGGGTTCACACTGGAAAAGAGAAGGTTTAGGTTAGATATTGGGAGGATCTTCTCTGCGAGGGCGGCGAGGCCCCGGCACAGGGTGCCCAGAGAAGCTGCGGTTGCCCTATGCCTAGAAATCTGCAAGCCGGGGTTGGACGGGTCTGGGAGCAACCTGGTGTAGTGGAAGGTGTCCCTGCCCATGGCACGGGGTGATTTTTGGGGTCACTTCCACCCAAACCCCTCTGGGTTCCCTGCGCGCTGCGTGCGCCAGTTGCGGGGCGTGCCGGGCGCTGCGCAGCGTGCGCAGAGCGGAGCGCGTACGCCAAGTGCGCAGCGCAGACAGCGTACGCCAAGTGCGCAGCGCAGAGCGCAGCGGCCCCGCCCCCGGCCCGCCCGGATGACGGTGCGGGTTCTGCCGGAGCCATGAGCTACGACCGCGCCATCACCGTCTTCTCCCCGGACGGGCACCTCTTCCAGGTGGAGTACGCGCAGGAGGCGGTCAAGAAGGGCTCCACCGCGGTGAGTCGGCGGCCGCGGGGCTGGCGGGGCTGCGGTGGCGGACGGGGCCTGTGGCGGGGCTCGGGCCGCGCTGCGCGCCCGGCCTGGCGGGCCCGGGAGGCCGCGGGAGCCGCTGTAGGGACATTCCCTGGCGGGATCCATGGTCCGTGGGGCTGCCCAGAGCCCCGAGCTTCCTGAGGGGCTCCGGCGGTGTGGCAGGCCCGGAGGGATCCTCTCCCGGTCCCTACGTGCTGCGGATTGTGCTATTCTGTGTTTGTGCACGAGGCAGAGTCCAGCGCGTTGGGAACACGTCGGTAAAAGCCCTTAGGAGTGCAGTGCTTCTCCCGGCTTCCAGCTGTCCCAAGCCTTTGCTCAATGAAAGTTTTATTTCATTTAGGGGAGGAGGAAAAAGTGTTAATTTGTAAATACCGTTGTATTAGTGATTGTAATGAGTTCTAGCAATAATAAGTTTTAATTTTAAAAAGTCATAACTGTATTAGTAGTTGTAGTATGTTTTAATTGGCATTACCAAAAAGAGAATGTACCATTTTTGGGATGGGAATGAATATAACAAGATTTAGTGCCAAATAGATTCCTCGTTTTTTTCAGAAATTAAAAATACTGTGAAAGTGGAGACAGCATGCGATATAACCACCCATCTTGTCTCTTATTGAGATTAATGTTTTTGGAAACATTTGGAACATGCTGATTCCCATCCCCCTGTAAGAAACAGTGGCAATGAAAGGGAAGGGTCGAGAGTTTTTTTTTCCTCCGTGATGTTGGAAAAGCTGTATTCAAGGTACGAATTAGGAATTAAAGCAGCTACAGACAGAACATTTTGGCAGCTGTAGGTGTTACTTGGCCTGCTCTTCAATGCCTTGGGCGCTGAGTTGAGCAGTGCCACTGGACTAGTGGGGTGTTTGTGGCTGTGGAAACACTGATGGTGCTGTTGGAGAAAGGACAGTTTGTAAGAGGAGCTGAGTCTGTCTCTTGGGAGCCACAGGGATTTAGGTTGTTGTAAACTGATGATGAAACTGCACCCTGAAATGCATTGCCATTTTTGTTACATCAGTCCTGCCTCCGGGTTGAGTGGGAAATGAAATCCTGACTTCAAGCTGAGGTAATGGTTACAGTGTGGGGGTTTGGGCTTGGTTACTGCTCACTTGAGCAATTCCTGCAGCTATCAGGAATTTTGGACCTGGGTTAACTTTTGTACTTCTTCTTTTCATGCACGGAAGGTTGGAGTAAGAGGGAAGGATATTGTTGTCCTTGGTGTGGAGAAGAAGTCAGTGGCAAAGCTGCAGGATGAGAGAACTGTCAGGAAGATCTGTGCCCTGGATGACAATGTCTGCATGGCTTTTGCAGGTACATGGTGCCTTCGGGGCTTTCGGCAGCTTTTGGGGCACCTTTGGGCGTGTTTGTGGAATCTGGGAACCCAAAATATGGGGTGTAACTGGCTGAGAACTGTGGGAGGCACAGTATTTCCACAGTAGCTTTTTTTTTAATACGGAGAAGGAGAGTGTCAGTGTCAATATTTTAATATTTTTAAGAGGAGATCTGATTTAACTGACTAAAACAACAGGGTTTACGTTCAGTGTGCAGGAATGAGGCTCAGTTCTTTCTCCTGTCTTGCTCCCTTAGCCAGGGTCTGGGATATGTGCAGGGGTGTTCACAAACTTGAGGAAAATTTCTCTAATAAAAATAAGGCTGTAAGTGAAAAATGGCAGCATTAGCTAAAAAGTAAATAATAAGAAGAATTAAATAAGAAATAAATTTCTTTAAAGTCCTTTTTTTTAAAGGGTCCCACTTTAGTCAGCTAACATCATGCTGCTGTAGCCTCATTAACTGGATGAGGTTTGCTGGGCAGATGAAACTGGACTGCATGAGGAATAATGTGTGTGAGAATAAGCACTGCAAATTAGCTGGGATATGGAATGCTGTCAGTAATACTCCCATTACCTGGTTCAGAATTATGTGTCACCTGACTCACAAACATGGAAGCTGTAAACTAAACCCTTTAGTTATTTTTGTGCATTAACCACCTTCTGCTGCCTTACAAATGCTCTTGCTCAGGAAACCTCAGAGTTTGAGCTCTGCTTTGATTTTTCCCTTGCCTGTTGACACTGACCCTGTGCCTTTTAGGGTCAGATTGGTGTTCTGAGGGTTTTTCATGACTCTGAGGCCACTCTGTCGTTTCAGGGCTGACAGCTGATGCCAGGATAGTCATAAACAGAGCTCGGGTGGAGTGTCAGAGCCACAGGCTCACTGTGGAGGACCCTGTCACCGTGGAGTACATCACACGCTACATTGCCAGCCTCAAACAGGTACCTGGGGCTGCTCAGAGCTGCTGGGGATGTGTCCTCACCTGACAGAGGTGTTTCATGCTCTTGTGTTAGCCTGTGCTATGCATTATGTACAGTTAGGTGTGTGACAGGTGGGACTAGAGTGTCACACGTGTAACATGAACCACACCTTTTGTAGCATGGAGTATCTGACACTTCCTCAAGCTGTGCAAATGTCTGTGCTCTGGCCTCACTCCACTTACCTGCTAAAAAACACACTGTAGGTTTTTATTGGGAATGGAAAAGAACAATTGAGTGCTGTTTGAGTTTCTTCCCCCAAGATAAAGCAATTAGTTCTTGTAAGGCCTGCACAGCTCCATGTGCCATGTCATCAAGAGCACCCTGCTCATCTCACTCCCAGAACAGTGGGCCTGAGTCACTGTATTTTCTTTTAACTCCTGCAAAGCCATTGCAGGGATGGGTAAGAGGGAAGCAAGTTGGTGCAGTATTTAATATGTTTTGTGTTTGATAGTCGTGAATTTAGAATGAATTGCAGCATCAAAATATGCCCAGCTGTGTTCTGTGAGAAAATTACTCATTAGCCAGTGTATTAAACTGATTTTCAGCCACCAGCAAGAATTAGAGAAAATTTAATTTACTTATGCACAGATGTGCTGGAGCAGTGGTGATGGTAATAATGTGATTGTTGTAATAATCACTGATCTGTCAGAGCAAGGCACCACTTCCAGAGTTTCACTTTGTTCCTTTTTCCAATCTCACATTTGTGTCTGTCTCTCTGGCACGTTCACCATTTCTCTCACCCTGTTGCAAACACACCTGGCCCAGCTCCTGCTGTGGTGCTGTGGGTGTCAGCCCTCCTGCCCCTGGTGTGTGACATGGCAGTGACTTTGCTAGCAGTGTCCCAGGAGGGCTGTGACATGGCTCCAGTGTAACCTGCTTACAGCAGGAGCTGCCATGATTTCCTGTGGAATCAGTGCAAATCATTGGTGAATACTCTTCAGGTGTCCTCATGGTATTTTTTGGCACACTGGGGCTTGCAGACCTGGCTCTGGCTGCCTCAGCACCTCAGCAGGTGGGGAGGTGCTTCTGGAAGCCATAACCAGGTGTAGGAACAGGCTTGGACAGGAACTTGGACAGGAACTACCTCTCACCTGCCTTAGGGGCTCCATGGGATACCGAGTTCTGACTAATGGAGAGAGCCAGCTAAAAGCATTTCTGGTGGCTCTTCTGGTTGTCACTGCTCCAGAGTGAGCTTTGCAGGTAGAAATGTGTTCAGAAGTGCCTGAGATGTGTCCTTTGTGCTCAGAGGTACACGCAGAGCAACGGCCGCAGGCCCTTCGGGATCTCCGCCCTCATCGTGGGCTTCGACTTCGATGGGACCCCCCGGCTGTACCAGACTGACCCCTCTGGCACCTACCATGCCTGGAAGGTGAGTGGGGGCAGTCCCTGCTGGAAAGGGAACATTTGTGAGTTAATGTCTCCTTTAAAGTGGGATTGGGGTAGAGGAGATCTCTGGCCAGATGGTGCTGTCTCACAGCTGCAAAAATCCTTAATGATCAAATGTGCTGAGAGTGGCCATCTGCAGTTCAGCTTTCCTTGGGAAGTCTTGTCCTGCTTTCAGAAAAAACCCCAAAACCAACCCATCTGTGCCAGATAACTGTCCTTGTGTGTGACAGATTATGCAATTGTACAACTTTGTGTTTCTTTCTTACTCTGCAAATGAAATCTTTTCTAAACTCCCATTCATTTTCTTTTTCCCTTAATGTTTCCAGGCTAATGCCATTGGCAGAGGAGCCAAATCTGTGCGTGAGTTCCTGGAGAAAAACTACACTGATGAGGCCATTGAAACGGATGATCTGACTATTAAACTTGTCATCAAGGCTCTTCTTGAGGTGAGGCTGTTTCACATCTCTTCTGTGGCTTTTCTCTGTCCAGATTCACTTCTTAGATGTGAATAAGGGAAAATACTTGTGGATGTCCCAAGGAAATACTGCAAAGGATCTGTGAGAGCTGTTTACTGTAGGCTGGGGGATGTTAGATTGAATTCAAGGTTCAGAATATTTAGGGTAACAATTTCCATAGTTTACAGAGAACTTACCAGCAGCTCTGAGAAGGAATACAGACTTTAGTTCTGGGTGTTAACAAAAATTTACCAGAGATGTGCTAAAGCACATGCTGAATATTTTATTTTTTAATTGAAGTTTAAGATACAGAAAATGGCACAGGTCAGGTGGTGGGGCTGAGGTGTTCTCCATCTACCCAGGTTATTGGCACCACTGTGAAGACCCTTTTGAAAGTTAGTGCTGCTGGTGTTGAGAGCTTAAGAGCCAAGGAGTGAAATACACCCCCATCCATATCTGTTCTCCTTCTAAGGAGACCTGAGGGGGCTTTGTTGGAGTGCATTCCTGGCCAGGCTCCTAAAGCTTCCCTCTGCCTCACGCAGGTGGTGCAGTCTGGTGGGAAGAACATCGAGCTGGCAGTCATGAGACGGGAGCAGCCGCTGAAGGTGAGGCTCTTGTTTGCTTCTCTCCCCTTGAGCCTGTCTCTGATACTGTCCTTGTTGATCTGCCTGCACTTAATCTCACATTTTGCACTGACAAATACTTCAGTTTATTCTTAGTGGCCAAGGAATGTTGTTGTGTCTGCAGCAGGTACCTGCTTTCAGATAAACAGCAGCTCTTCCCATGGCAGAACTAGAATCACTTCCATGAATGTCTCTTAAGTTTATTGGTATCCTGAGGGTCACCCATGTTTCTGTTTTAGATCCTAAACCCTGAAGAAATTGAGAAGTATGTGGCTGAAATTGAAAAGGAAAAGGAAGAAAATGAAAAGAAAAAACAGAAGAAAACATCATGATGAATGAAATGCACCCGCTTAGCTGCTTCTTTTTAATTCGAGTGATGGGTTATTCTGTATAGACATGTAGGCATTCCAGTTACTCATACTGTGCTCTCTTGAGATCTACAATAAACCTACTGATTTTTTTTTAAAGCTGTTATTTAAAAAAACCTGTCTGCTCCTTGGATTTTAATTACCCAGGATGATCTGGTTGGCTACAGAACAGCAGCAGTGACCCATTAAAGGACAGAGACTTTGCTTGCATTTTTTCCTGGACACTTCACTTTGTTTAATGGTTCTTTTCTGCACTGTCTCAGCTCTCAGAATGTCCCTTTTTTTTTTTTTTATTTACCTTAAGCAGCTGTCTTGGGGGTTGTATTATGGTCTCAACATAACTAATATGGAGTTGGGGTTTTTATTCCCTAATGGGCATCTTTCAAGGAGAAAAGGCTGTGTCTGCCTTGCAACAGCCTGTGTGTGTTTTACTGCTAAAGGACAGGACACAGAGGGGGTTGTGTTTTGTGGGCCAGCATGAGAATGTGCTGCAGGCACAGGCTCAGGGCAGAGGGTGCATGGCCTGGTGATTCCAAGTCTGGGTCAGAGTAAAGCATTGCTGGTGTGGGTCCGGGGGGGCAGGATTTATGCAGCAGGAGCTAAACCATAACTATAGCAAGTGCTAGATACAACAGAGTTGTTGTAGCTCCTCCACCTTCTCCTGTGGTATTTGTCCTCACATGCTTCCTCTCCCCCTCTTACCCTGTGGTTTGAGATGGTTCCTCATCTCAGAGGAGCCTCAGGCCCCTCTCACCTGAGCTCACACTCCCAAGTCTCAGTACTTGAAGCAATAGGAACAGGTGCTCTTTTATTGTAAAAGTTTCTCCCTTTGTACCCACCAAGTGGGTAGAACCAAACTGCCCTGGGAAGTTTGGTTCAAGACTCTTCAGTCTTGCACAGCCATAGGGTGTGGGAGTGTCAGAGCAGGGTTGGGGTGGCAGCAGGCACAGCAAGGGCTGAATGTGGCCAGCTCTGTACTCAAGCCCCTGCTCAGGACACTGAGGGGCTCCAGGGATGCTCGAGGCAGCAGAGCTCACAGGGCTGGGCTCTCTCAGCCAGGAGCTGTTTACAGGGAAATGCTGCCCAGCAAAGTATGGGCAGAGGATCCCACAGGAGTCAAGGCCAGGGAAGCAGCAGTGCTGCTGCTGCTCAGGGCCACATCAGACCACAAGAGCCAGAGGAAGCATAGTCCTGCAACACCAGGTTAATTTAGCAGCCCTTGGGCTGGAACATTGAAGTAAAAAAAGCTGCACTTAGTTTTCTGCTCAAGTCACTACAATTGTTCCCACACTGGGAATTTTCCATGGGGAAGCTGACAGGGCTGCAGCTGAGCCCCCAGTGCTCCTGGGGAAGGGCTCACAGGTACCAAGCCCTGGGGCTGAGGCACGGCCACCAGGCCCCTCTGCTCCTGGACAGCAGGAGCCAGGCCAGCACCTGGCTTCACACAAACTTCAGCAGTGGCCAGGATGTGCTTATGCCTGGGAGCTGAAGCTCTGCTGTGGAAACAAGGGAATTGATCCCACTCAATTGAAAAGGCACAGCTACATGTGAATAGTGGTGATTACATAGGAGCAGTGAGGATTTCTCCTCCCATCCTCTGCCAGGGCAGTGCAATTCCATCTCCACACTTAGAGCCACAGTGGCTGCTTTGCCAGCAGCAAAATTAGAGGCAGAGCAGCTCTGAGTGAGCCATTCAGCACACCCCAGCTTAGAGGTGTGAGTCAGGGCCTGCAGCAGCAGCACTGGCTCCTGGGGAACCCCAGGGCCTCCCTCTGCAAGGCTGGAGTAATAAAGCCTTCATAAGCTGAGTCCCAGCACAGGAACCAGGGCAGCAGTACAATGTGCAGTGCCTGGATTTGGGTGTTTCAGCCTTTTTCCAATACTGTGTAACACTTCCAGGTTTGCCAGAGCTCTGCAGCCAGGTTTTCTGCACCTTGGATGGGAGCCCTGCAAGGCCAGGTGCCAGAGGAGTGTAGGGAGTGATGTTATGGAGCTATGTACAGAACAGAGGTGGAGGGAAACATTAAACATTTACATGTTTATTATAATTACAATTTACATTACTCCAAAGAGCAGCCCCACTGCTATGTTCTAATTCTCAGCAATAAAGTCCTACAAAAATAAATCCAAGCTTTTACAGTAACCTAGGTCAATGCATAACTAAAAAAACTTGAGCTATGTAAGGGGTTCAGTCATCAAGGTGCTTTTTCAACAAAATTCCCTACCAACCAAAAACGGGACACATGCCTATAGCAATTTTAACCCACTTATTTCATGCAAACAAAGGTAACCCCTCCCTCCCAGCCCTCTCCCCACATACAGATTTTTAAAAACAAAAGAAAAACAACTAAACTATTTACAGTATGGGGGTATAGAGGAAAGAAATTAAACATGCCCATCTGTTAAGCTTCATTATATGGTCTCCCATCCCTAGTTGAATGAAAACATTCCAAAGAGTTCCACCACAGTCTACAGAGTACAGAGAACTGTTTGCTGGTTCTGCCTCCAGAAACTGGCGCTGCCTCCAGCGAGGTACAAACCGAGGCAAACAAGTCAGAGCTTCAGGTCTCCTTCCCAGACAGTCACTACTGCCAAAAACTCTGCACATGAGTGGGGACAGTCACTGCTCCCATCCCACATGGTGTCCCCATGCTCCAGCAAGGAGCTCCAAGCCCCAGGCATTCCCAGCACCCTGCAGCTCAAGGCAGAGCCACAGTCCTGTGGTACCTCCAGCCCAGCAGCAGCCCACAAACAGCTGTACAGTCAGAAACACTACTACATGATCAACACTCCAGTATTCCCAAGTGACAATATACACAACTCCTCAGCACCAGGAATCCATTTCTCCAGATACCAAGTGCTACTTCACACCTGCTGCCAAGATCCGTGAGACCAGCAGCACCAAAGGATCCATTTGGTTACTCAGAACAAACAAATTATAGCTGGTTTATTTCAAGTGAGCTTTGGTTCTGTGTTAAAACAGCATGATTTCTCTTCTCCAGGGTTCAGAAAAGGAGTCTGACTTTGAGCTTAGACTATAGCAGCCTTGAGAGACCCAGAAAGAAGAACCGTGTAAGTTAGTCTGCACTTGAAAAACACAAACAAAAAGAAAAGACACCCTGAAGAAGGTACCCCTGAACACATTCCCTCTTCCAAAAAAATATTCCAGCAGACAGTGGCTGGTCCAAAGTAAGTCCAAAATATAAGCAGTAGTACATGAAATTCTGTCGCTTGAGCTGAGACAGTAAACAATATGAACCATTTTCCCACATTAGTGCAGCAGTTGGTTGTTTTCTTTTTATATACAGTTTCATTCTCTCAGGAGAGATGTTTGAACCTATTCAGAAAAAGGCAGAGTTAGATTTGATATTATGGGGTTCTTCTCCCAAGAAGAGAAATAGCAAAGCTCATACCCCTGTATGAGCTGAAATGCTTAGTTAGAAATTAAAAGCTGCTTGCTTGAGCTGAGCTTTTTCACAGACAGGTGAGACCAAGAAATCAACACATTAAACCACCCCATCTCCTTCTACCCTTTAGAAATATCAATCAGACCCAATAAGGAACAATTATTTATATATCCATGAGACTGGAGGGCAAAACAGACTGCACGGACAGTTCAGGCAAGGAGTAAGAGACAAACCTGGCTCAGAGAGAGCATTTACTCTTGCTAGAGCACTTGCCTCTGAAGTTACACTCTGCCAGTACCAGCTCTGTGAGTGGTTTGGTTTCTCCTCGCTGCTCCACTCCCCCTTCCACCTCGAAATCCACCTCGGAAGCTGCGGCCACGAAGGAACCGTCCAGACACTCCAAAGGTCTCTGTATTGAGCTTCCTCTCCTCAGCCCACGTGGTGCGCCTGGAACTGAGCAAGGCTGAGTTCAGCTTGAGCACAAACATGAAAGAACCACCAGCCCACTCAGAGAGAAGCCTCAAACCCCTGATTTTGTTGAGCTGCACTGCAACAAGCACCAGCTGCAGTGTACCTGCTCTAACCCATCCCCTCTGCAGCCACAGCACAGAGCCAAGGGAACCCCTCATGCTGACACTAAAGGGATGGCTCATTTCTCCAGGCACTTGAGGGCATCAGTGGTGGCAGTGAAGGCTGAAGCTTTCCCTTCATATTCCCCACATTTAACCTAATGCATTTCCACAGCCAGAGCTGACCTCTCTGCCCCACCTCCAGGCTTAGCTCATTCCTGTCTGCCAGCTGCACCTTCAGTACAGCATGACCCTGATGCCTCCTCTCCCACAAGCCAGATAAGGAATTTGTTTAAAATCAATGGGTTCAAAGTCAGTACTGGGAAACAGAAATAGAAACTCCTCTATCATAGTTTAGGCAAGTGTATCATATCAGCTGAAATGCTTTTTGTTTGATCCCACTGCATGAAGCTTGGTTCACATCACTTGTGAGCCACCAAATGCATGGCAATATTCCCTGTCTAAAGGGTATTCTAACATTTTTAAAAAATTAAACCATGTCACATAGATTATGTCTGAAATTTTATGCCTAAAATTCCATTTAAAAACCAAGCTTTTAAAGAGCACTCACCTAGATTTCAGTTCTGAAGAAATGTTGTCAAAGAAAGACTTGGATTTATCATAATAGCAGTTGGGCCCCAGCAGGTCCTCCTCTGCGTTACCATCATTGTTTTGGGTTGCCACTCCAGGGTCCCCTTTTTCTTCCCCCGTCTCTGCTTTGTCATCTGAAGATAATGAAATGTATTACACTTCCTTGAGGCACACACTGCAGAGCCATCTGTTCTCTTGCTCCCTCAAACAAGATGTGAGAGGTAATCATGCAGTTTCTCAAAACCAGTTTGTCTATGCAGTGTTTACTACTAGCTCAGCAATTCATATTTAATGAAGGCACAAACCTTTAAAGTTTAGTTTCTTCTTGAATTCTTTATCAAGTTCCTCTCTGTTGAATTGTGCATTTGCACTTTCAAAGTCAAAGTCACCTTCAAACTTTATTGTATTTTCCTTCACAGTAGTTGGTCTGTTTTGTCCTCTAGAACGGTTTCTGGTTCTCCTGTTTCCTGAAAGCAGGAGAGTTTAAACACTTGGTAACGCACAGGGAGGTTACATGGCTTGCTCAAGACCAGAGGAAACCAGGGATAGAACTCAGGAGTTTCTGGCTTCCAGTCCTGTGGTTAGGCCACACCTCTTTGAAAGCAACTTCTGATTTTGGCTGTAGAAGACACATTACAGCAACACTTTAACTTTCTGAGCAGCATTCCTGGATGTCAGTCTTACCACTAAAAGTGCACCCAACTTTCCTTCCAGTGTGCAGAGAGGAAGGCAGAACAAGCACTACAGCAAGAAAAGCTGAGGGAGGTGGGGAAAATTATCTGTCTGCTCTTCACCTGTAAACACAGCACTATAATTAGCCTAAAACCCATCTTGATGGCAAAGAGGAGGTCTCAGAAAATCCAGCAAAAGACTCATCTACCCACAACTGGAGCTTGTACTCTGTCTAGTTTCTCATTTCCAACTGAGATGCTATCAACTCCTTTTTGAAAAAGCTATAACCCATTCTACACACTAATTAATTTGAAGGCCTGAGAGTCTGAAGTGTTCTTTCCTGTCCTTTCTCATTTTATTTGGGCAGAAACCTCTTTGATATCACTTTCTTCTGGCCCATGCTTATACTGCCACTTTGAAATCAGAATTCTGCTCTATGGAGGTGAGTGTTCCATAGCTGCTCTGTTAGAAAAGCTCTGGAAAGTCTCAAACAGGCTGCCTCTCCCAGCAAATACACTTGAGGTTTCAGAGAAATCCAGTTGCTGCTGCCAAGTCACAGCATTGATTTTTATGACATACCTGCAACTTTCTAGAAAAGGCGCTAGAACTCTGTCCCTGGAATGTTCTGAACTTCTGCGACTCCAGAAGCTGTTTTGTTAGGGAAGCATCTCTGGATGCCCAAAGCTTTCTCCCAGTCTTCTGTCAGTTAATCCTTCACTGAAGTTAACACCTTTTGCCTTCACAGGCTGTTGAGACTGTTTAGCGTCAGCTTAACCTACCCGATCTTCTCCTTTGAGGTCTTCTGTTTTCATCATTCACCTGTCCTTGGGTTTGCACAGGTGCTGCCTGAACTGTATCTACTGAACAAGAAGGATAAACTTTAAAGGAGCACAAGAACATTCCCCAGGCAGCTCAGGGTTGCAGTGCACCTTGGAAGGCTGCTCCAGCCCAGCTCGGGGCTGGAGCGGGGTGTACGTACCGCTCGCTTTGCTGCTGGCTGGCGGGACCTGGCGGGCGCTGCGCGGGATCCCCGGAGTCACCTTCCCTGGGGGCAGCTTTTGGGAATTCATGCTGTCAACGGGGCCAGTCTGGACAGCCTGCTCTACCATGGGGCTTTTGCGGACTGGGTGAACAGAAGGAAAGCCAGCACCTGGAAAAAATCCCAATGACTAAGTGCCTCTCAGAAAATGAGCCAACACCATTCAAACCCTGCCCACTTCTAGGGGAGAAACCGTTTGGTCAAGAATGACTCAAAGCCTTGAGTGTGCATCTTTACAGGTTAAGTTTAAGTGGCACCAGGTAAGGCACCACTGCCATACAAGTCATGGCTCTCATAATCCAGAGCCTCAGTTTCAGGAAATATACCCAAATATTTCTTAAATCAAGTTAGACAAACATTAAACAACCAAGCCAAGTCAGTCACTCAGTTTATACCAAAATTTAATTTCTACGTTATGCAGGATTTTACTTTACATGGTAACTTTAAATCTGAAACAAAAATTCACCATTTTGAAACTGTTCAACAAAGTTACCCCACTTTGTCAAAAAGGTTCTGCAGCAAAAGCTTAAGCACCTCAGCTATATCCCCTTTTGTAAGCCGCTTTTAGAAGTCCTTCAACTTCATTGCTTATTGTTAGAGCTTTCAGACAAAGAAAACCTGAAACCAGACCAGGATCTCAAAGTTACCCTTTTAAATTCCTTCTTGGTCAAGGCCAAAGTGTTACCAAGACTTCTGTTGCTCTTCCATCCAGGCTTATTTATTCACACTACAAAACATGTAAATACTTTTCATGGTTTGGTATACCTTACACCAATTATATTAAAAAGTGACAGTCTTCAGTACTCAGAAGAAACACTGCATTCTAGGTTTAATTAGAAGGTTTGGAGTACTACAGGTTCATGTAGTTATGCATAAGAACTGCTTGGAAGCAAACTTTAACTGAATATATATTAAAAGAGCAAGAAAAGTGAAAAGCTGAAGAGTTCACACAAACCAAGCCACTGACAGTTCTGGGTCACCCAAGTCCAACATGAGATATACCCAGTAGGTTACATCATGCAGGTTCCCAGTTAATGTATACCTGGAAAACTTGCAAGGAAGACAGACATATCCTAAGGATTATTGAGTAGGACAAAGCTGATGTGCAAGTTTAACATGAGAAAGTTTCAAAGTTTAGCTGAGTATTGAGAAACTATGTACAGATAGATGGCCAAAAGCAGAGAGTAAGTAAAAAGCTTCATGCCAACACAAGCATACATGCTTAAGCTAAAACCAGATGAAGCTAATTATTGTGTTTAAATGCAGGCTGCACCTGGTCACCCTGCTCTGAGGAAGGTCAGTCTGGTATCTCAACTCAACCTTCTCTAAAGGTTTTACACATAGAAGCAAGCACCCAGAACCATGTTATCTCTGCTACTCAGGAATCACTAGCTGTTAGTCATGCTTTACTAACTGGGAATCTGGACAAGTTACAATGCCCCATCATGCATGAAATCTACCCTGATGTTTCCTCAGTTATAGAAAATACAACCAAATTTCTGATCAGCCTAAGTCTCCAACCACAAGGCCACCCACAACTGAAGCAGTGTGCTTCTTTTTCCAGGAAAGGCTGACCAATTCCTCACCCAAACCCTATGGTGACACATGTTCCTGGACAGGATGCAGCACATTAGCATCTCTAAACTTCATCCTTCTCCTGATACTTACACAAGAGGATCCACTGTCCTGGACTTTTCCTTTCTCCTGTCTCTCTAATTGATACTTCTAGGACAGGAGCAATCACACTTCACGTAATGAAAGGCAAAAAAAAGCTGAGAACAAACTAGTTCTACTGGCATTACCCATATAAGCACTATCATTCTAGGAGGGGTTAACAAGAACAGTGTTTGCAAGTGCCATGCAGTTCTTCCAAATATTTGGAGTCCTCAAACTGCTGTTACCCTTGGAAGAGAGCTGATGGGGCTCTGAAGACATGTCAGGCTCTGAAACAGGTTGTGGAGACGGAGAAGAACTAGGGCTGGAAGCAGCTGCTGATGCTGGAGGGCTTACCAATTTCTCTAAAGAGATAGAGGGAAGAAGAGAGAGCAGAGATACATGGATAAGATACAAGGTAGTGAAACATCTGAAGGACTTGGAAAGAGATACAAGATTCTCTAGAACAGCATTAGAGCAGCTTATTTACAGTCCTCTCTGGAAATACAAGTTTTTTTTACATGTGATGTGAGGTGTGTTAGGTTAGAAATAAACTGGCCTCAACTGTCAGGTATTCCCATTAATTTCAGAAAGAAACTTCAGCTATTTAGTTTGTTTCTTTCACGTGTGTGTGTGCACATGCAAGTGAAACACAGGCCTCCTTGCAGTAAAACCATTGCACAAAGTTGTGAGCTGCTTATTCACTGCTCCTTGCAGCCTGACACTTGGCAAGGAGTTTGGTGTTAGTTACTGTTATTTGCTTTCACAGCAGCTGCATACAAGACCATCCCTCTATTCTAGCAAGTAAAGTTTGTACTTACCTAAACCTAAGGAAGCTGCATACTGCTGGCTAAGCAAAGAGCTGGCAGCAAGCTGGCTGTAAGGTGGCATACCTCTAAACGGGCTGTAAGGCACATGTGGCTGAAAGGATGATGTAGAGGCAGAGCCCAGTGAAGACTGTAACAAGACAAAGTACATTTCCATTTACAGTGTCCAACAGTCAACTTTGGCAGTGATTCTTTACTTCATCTACAGCATTACTAAAGCTTAAGTAAATTCTGAGAAGGGTTAGTTTACCTCTTTATGATTTTCTGCATTCTCAGCTAGCTCTGGCTTTTGTTGACTGAAGTCTTAATGCTGCTGCTATTTTAAACATTACAACAAAATTCAGGATGCTTTAAATAATCTGAAGATTCCTGGAGACACTGACTTGCCTTTATTTCTAGAAGTTTTTACCAAAATGCAGTCCTTCAACACCAATCTCAGCTTTTTACCAACACTTGAGGCTAACTTACTTGGACAATGGCAGGATCTTGTGGCAGAGTGTGCTGAGCTTTTGGAGGTTCACAGACAGTGATGTCTTTGATGTCACTTCCTCGAAAAATAATGTACTCATAGATTTCTTCTCTGGGAGGAGCCGGTCTGTCTGTGGGCCGGTCCTCGGTCCCGAAGGATCGCACTGGAGCATGGAAATGGTGACATTAGTGCAGAACTGCCACTGCAGCACTCTGCAAACTCACATTCATGCGATTAAAAAGCATTCCTTCAACACTTGCCATTTGTAACAACAACAACAGCTTCTTCCAGAACCCTCAACCTCCTCACACACATCTGCTCCCTCAAATGCCAACTTTTTCAGCAGCCTGTGTAAACAGTTTTGTTTACATCAAGCTGTGAAGGTAAAGACCATAGACCAGCTGGAGTGAAGAATCCTACTCCAAACCCAAGGACTTCCTCACAGTGCTGCACTCTCCTTCCCTCCCCAGCAGCTGTCCCATGGAGGCATTCAGCTCCAGACAACTGCACCAGACCCAGGGGAGGCCCCTGAAGCAGCAGGGGGAGATTGTAGAAGGCTTTAGAGCTCAAATCTGCACCTTTGGTTTCATACATTTATTATGCAGATAGAGGTGGTTTTTATCAATGATAAAAACTTGCTATTAAAATTCCCTCTCTACTCCAATGTCACTGTTTTTATGATTAATGTGACTACAAAGCAAGCCACCAGTGATAAATCTAAGTGCTTAGGGAGGCCTCACTGAGTGCCAGCTACCAAAATACTTGAACAGACACTCACCAGCAATGTCACACATCAGAGTGGAAAAAAAAAAAAGACTTCAGCTGACTGTGGCAACTACTAGGTAGAAGCATAAATTAATTTGAGCCATTAGGAAAGAAGAGGTCAGACTGGATTATTGGCACAGGAAAACAGATAGCACAGTTACATCACTGTGGCACTGACATGTAAAAGCTTGAAATTTCAGCCACAAGTTACAGAAACTTCCAAGTTCACTGGTGTGGCTGTTTTCTGTGCTTGAGAGGCACTCCCAGCTCAGATGAGTACCAGCACATACTGGCTTGATGCACATTTTCTGCCAATGGAAGAACTCTGGATTGGACTCCCTCAATTGCTTCTAACAGGTTATCACAGAAGCACTGAAACACCTCCACCAGGACATGCCACTCTTCCTGTCACACAGATGGGGGCACCGCATCCTCCCAGGAAAAAGAGCACCAAAAATGGATGCACTGAGCATCCTTGGCACACCATGCTGCTCCTAACTTACAAGGAGTGTTGGCAGTTGCAGCCAGGGATACTCAAGAGTCCTGTCCCAGGGTGTATGCAGGGGGCTCACCTCACACGAGGTAGCACTGAGCGCCACAAATGGCCTTCACCTTGATGAGCTCCCAAGGAGCAGGTGAATGCCAGAACATCCCTGTCACACTGCTCAGCACCTCAGCTGCACCTAACAGGAAGGGGATCTTCACTGGTACCAAGACAAGCTATCAGTCACTGCCTTTCAATGGCCATCTTCCATGAGTTCCTAGGGTAAATAACCTCTCCAAGTTATTTTAGATCTCCAGCTGCTGTTTGATCATATTACAGCTGTAACCCAGTCAACCAGAAGCAGATTATAAACTGAAAGCAATGCTTGTAGCCTTTTGGACATGAACTGTACCACTGATCTCTCTGTTCAAAATTAGATTATTATAGCTCATGGCAAGATGTACTAAAGGTACCCAGGGCTCCTGCAGGATTCCACAGCTAGCTTGGAAGGCACCATGACCAGCCCATCAACTTTCACATGGACAAACACACGACCTGCAAAGCCCAAAGCTGCCCAGGCAGCCTTGCAGTTGGTCCCAAGGTTTCTAAGAAAAAAGGTGGAAAGCCAAGTCCTTGTTGTAGACAAAACAGGGCTGGAGGAGTTGAGCTTGCCTGTCCCTGCACCTCAGGTGTTTAACTGTTGCTGGCACAGCACAAAGTGCAGCTAAAGTTCCTGTGGAGGTGGGAAGGGCTGTCTACCATGAAGTTACTGACAATTGCTTACAGATGGACAGAAAATCAATCCCACAGCACTGCAGCTCCTGGTTTACAACACAGCTCCTACTCGTGTAGGACTGTTGAGCTTAAGCTCTGAAGGAGCAGGAAGCACAGCAAGACTGACTGGAAAGCAGAGCTTACATGGATCTTTTTTGGTCAAAAACTCCAGTTGCTTCAGACTTCTACTTAAGGGGGAGCAACTTCCTGACAGGACAGCAGTGGGTTTAAACTTCCTTTGTTTGCAATTTAAGTTTAGCCTCTAACAAAACAGACAACTTTCTTGTAGTGATTAATTAAGCCCATGGAATCTCCAGCATTTAAGATTCTGTGCACATATTGAGGTTTAACAAATAAAAATCAATTGAAGTCAGCCTGGCTTCAAGTGAGAGGCTGAACCAGATTTCCTGAGGTCCCTTTCAATTTAAGTATTTTTTTTATGAATGGAAGAACTAAAGAGAATGGTACTGGCATTGCACATGGAAGTGTTTAAACAGTGGCATCCAGGGTTTAACAACAATTTACCTGCAGTCTGACAACTTCAACATCGTGTCAGTAATTCATGGCCCTTCTAATGCCTCAGAAATCAAGTGTTTTAAACCACTGACACCACAACCAGGTTGATACTGCCCTGATTAACTTCAACATTGTTGCTACATTTGTAATTCTGACACTAATTTTGCTTTGCTATAAAGTCTCTAAATTTGAAAAACCCCTCTGAGCTACAATAAAAAGCAGGCTTTGTGATATAAAGTTTATGGAACAGCTCTTTAGGTAGGAAAAAATGTATTCCCCACCTACTGCAACAACCACTTAGGCATTCCAGTTTATCAAAACTGAACACTGAGAAACCAATAAATACAGGAACTGCCAGAAGTCTTATCCAGAGCATATATTTACTCACATCATAAAGCACTTTAATCACACATGCCTATGAAACACACCAGCTCTGAAGAAGCAAGTGCAATGTGTAAGGCAGGACTATGTAAGGAACCATTTCTACTCGCTGCTGGGTCAAGGTGAAGACGTTCCTGCACCTACAGGAAAGGAACTGCATCCTTCCAGCAACCTCTCAAGTACTTTGTGCCAAGCACTAACACAAACAGCTCCATTTGTGCATTTAAATAAATGGCTACATTCCTAGAAAAAAAGTGAATTCGAGAAAACTCGCATTTTTAACTTCAGAAAACGCTCTAATAGGTGTTAAATAATGTCCAGCATCACATAAACATCATTATGCTGGTAAACACTGGGGCACAGGCTGCCTTGCGGGTAGTTGTGAATCTGGCAAGTCAGTGCCTCCTGCCAGCAAGCAGTCTTCCAAAACAAAAGGTGTTTGTTTTGTGGACAACCCCGATGGCTGGCTGCAGGCAACGAAGAACGTGTGAACTTCCCAGAAAAAAGGAATGACAAAACTCAGGGAAAGAAATCGCCGATGCACATGAGCTGAAGTGGAAGCTAGACTGGAAAAGCAGTACAGGAGTAAGTTCATGTTTGAGGGACTAAACAAGACAGGACAGGTTGTACTGAGATGAAATACAGGAGTTCCCAGCACAGGTGACAACTGAACCCAAATGACACTGTTTCCAAGACAATGATCAGTATTTCTACAGGGAAACAAAATGTAAAGCCTCGCTGAGGAGCAGCAAGGTCGGCGAGTCAGACCCACGTGCAGGTGGCCCCCAGCGCTCTGTACAGCAGCTCCCACCCTCCTCACCTGAGCAGAGTCCAGTTATCAATCACGGAAGGAACAAAGACACAACAACAGCAACTGTTTTCCTCAGCGCCGGCCTGGGGCCCTCCTCGAGCCGAACACCGACACACAGCCGAGCGAGGGGAACCTAACCACGCACAGCGATGCCGAGCGTCACCTCCCCGCTTCTGACAATGGCAAGGGGAGCCAGCGCTGCCGGCAGCGCTTCTGCCCGGGAGCTCCCGGGGAGAGCCGAGGGCTGCTCAGCATCCCGGGCCCTGCCCGCCCCTCCAGCGCGGCCCCTGTCAGTGCTGACTCACGGAGAGCAGCAGCGCTCCGGACCCGGGGCTCCAGCCCCGCCACAGCCCCGCGGGGCGGGCGGGCCCCAGGCGCGCTCATTGTTCGCGGCACGGCGGCCCCCGCCGCGTCCCCTCAGCCAGCGCCGGCCTAGGCCCGCCCGCGCCCCCCACAGGGCCCCGCCTCACCCTTGGCCAGCGCCACGGTGGAGTTCTCGGTGTCGATGGTGTAGAGGATGCCCTCATAGCGGATCTGCGCCTTGGAGATCAGGCTGATCTTGCTGCCGATGTAGGGGGTCCCCGAGCTCATGGCGGCGGCGGAGCCGGGGGAGGGGAAGGGGGGGGTCCCAGAGCCGCGCGGAGCCGCCGCGCCGCCCACGCGCACTGCGGAGCCGGGACCCCGCCGCGCGCGCCTTATATAGGGCGGAGGGAGACGGGCCGGGGGGAGGCGGCGGGGGGCGTGATGCGGTACCGCGCATGCGCCGCGCGCTATTGACCAGACGGGAGAGACGGGGTCAGACGGGGAGGGGCGGAGGGGGAACACCCGGGGCCCGCGTCACGTGACCAGCGCGGGCGAGGGTGCCACGTGCGCCGCGGGGCGGGGCGGGGCCGGGCCGGGCGGGGCGGGGCCGGGCGGGGCGGGGCGGGGAGCGCGCGCGCACACACACACTTGGCTTCCCGCGCTGCCGTGGCTGAGGGGAGCGCGCGGGGAGGAGGGGGGAGCGGCTCTGAGGGCGGCTGTGTGACACTGAGGCTGTGCCATTGCCTTTCGTGTGGCACCGCTCCTCGCTCGGGTGACACTGCCCCTTGTGTACCACTGCCCCTCACCCGTGTGTTATTTCCCTTCGCCGCTGTCCTAGAGCTGCTGTCATGCAGCGCGGGGAGAAGCGGGGAGAAGGAGACCATCGCCGGACCATCACCATCCTCACGGAGCAGCCATGGCCGCCTCTGCCCAAGCCCCTTCTCCCTCCGGCAGAGCCGCGGGTGCCCGGCGGGCCCTGCCCTGTGCGGGTCGCCCCGCGCCTTTGTTCTGCTGGCTCGGCTCGGCTCGGGTCGGGTCACCCCGTGCCAGGCTGCAGCTGGAGGATGGGGCCGCTCCGTGCGGCGTCTCCCGGGAGCTCTCCGGCTCCCCGGCCATCTGCGGGTCAATGAGAGACAAGCGGCAGCATCTGGCAGCCATGGCCACGGCGGGGAAATCACTCAGCGGCCAGAGGCTGCACGGGGATCAGGCAGGGCAGTTGCGTTTCGGGCAGCGGGTCAGAGGGCACAGATCTCGCTAATTTGTGTGACTCGATAAGATTCAAAGCCAGCAGCCGGGGACAATGCAGCGGGAGCCATTGTCTGAGCGCAGGGAGGTTCGCTGGAGCTGCGGGCGCCCATGCCTTGGTTACATCCTTCCTTCCATCAGCGATACAACAGCGACACGCGAGAACGCAGCCCACAGGTTCATCCCCGCGTCCTTGCACACCACGGCTCGGAGAGCTGTTCTCCCAAGCTGTCTGCCCTGTGACCTTATGTATTTTATATATGTGCTACTCTTCGTGCTGTTCATACAGCCTGAAGAGCAGATCTCCCCTGCCTGAACAGGGCAGATGCTTCCTTTCTACTCGTACGTATGTGCAGTCTTCTCCTTGTCAAATTGTTCTAGCATAGAGTTCCTAAAAAATATCAGGTAAAAAAAAATACATATTAATTGGGAAAGCAGTAATTTTGAGTAAGAAACTCAGCCCTTAAAGTCAACCTTTTTAGATTTTTAGCTCAGCCTTAAGTATAACTTACGGAGGGAAAGCAGAGATTCCTTTTTTTATTGCAGTAAACAGTGCCCTTTAGTGGGCAAATTGATGGTTAGAAACTTCCCTAATGAAAAAACACCTCTAGTTCCTCTGTATGAGGAGTGTCTAGTTTTGAGTGTAGAAAAGGTCAAATGGAGAAATAATAGGGAAAGAAAAAATAGTAAAAATGTGGCTGCTCAGTTTGGGGCAGCCACGAAAAATTATTTATTATGAAAAACTTATGTCAACAGTGTGGCCAAAGTTAGAGAAACAGAACTCCCTCTTTTGGTCAACATCTTCCAACCCCACAATATGTTTAAATTGATGTTTCTTATTTCCATTCTTAAAATTTTCTTTTGTAATAGTAAATGGGGCTCCAGGTTTTGCAGTTATTCATTGTTTTCTTTATGCAACCCAAAATGTCACTGGTTCATAAGCACCTGTAAGTTCCAGTACTTTGTTCCTTATTCAAAACAAGGTATTATTATGATTGTCTTATTCCTTCACTTTTTTTTTTTTTTTGCCTTTTTAATACTAGAGAAGAAAGAGACAGTCACATGTAGCAATACAGTGATGTGGATCCTCCAGGAAGGCCAATTAAAGCAGTGTGGAAAAAGAAAACTACCCCAAGCTGGCATGACCTATACACTGGTAAGGAGAGATATGCAAACCTACAGAATTTTGGTTATAATCACCATGGCCATAAATCAGCCTGCTTCTGGAAGATACTCTTATTGTAATGAATTTCCTCAATATCTTCTGTTTGACAACAGTCAGAGATAACAAGCCATCAGCAAGAAGAAATATGACACCTGACATTTTAAGTGGCCTGTTAGTATTATTTATTCTGCTAAAAAATACAGTTCCTCATCCACTAAGTGTTGAAAGGAGGAAGCAAAGAGCATCTCTCACTGTGTAAATTCATGACAAGTGTGCTATCCCAGGCATCCCTCATATGAAGAAGGAACATTTGGCTTTGTATGAAGATGCTGACTGCAGTTCATCGTGGCTGTAGGAAGAAATCTGGCAGAGAGGCACCTCGTGATCACAGCAGACACAGGATTCATACAACAGCCACTTGGACTGCAGGTACCTGTGGTCTTTGGAGAGTGGAGGTAGGATACAGTCACACCATGGAACTGCAAAGCTAATTTATTTACAGGAAAACCTGTGTTGGCAGAACTCAGGAGACTCCTGTGACAGCTGGAAGGCACCTAGAGGCATTGGAGAGGGCAAGCAGCCTTGTATCTAAGCACATTCCTTAGCAGGTAAAGGAGAAACCTCTGACTTACTGCAATGATGAGAATCTGTGGGCTGTGTGATGGTGAGAGAGAGCTTTTGTGGTGGATGATGGCCACATCCATGGAAATGTGAGCTGAACTGACTCAGGTGAGTTGTGGCAGAGTTTAGGACAGACCAGCAGTTGGCAGAACACCTGTGACAAGCTCCAGCTGCTGGAGGAAGGAAGCCAGGCACTGCCTGCTGAAGCATGACCTCCTGCACCTGGGGACAATGGGATGCCTTTGCAGTTGGTGGCAAAAATCAAAAAAAAAAAATGGAGGAAAGAAAATAAATAAGCATGGAAAATAGAGGAACTGAAAATGGAAGAGCGATCTGAATTTGGGTGTGGCAAACAAAACAAATGGTACAAAGGAAGAGAGAAATGCTTGAGCCCTAGAGGAAGAGATGTTAGAGCAGTAATTTCAAAATAAGGTTATGGTAGCTGCAGGGAAGGAGGGGAAGGTCACCAAGTACAGGACACTGTTCTGTAGAGGTGTGGGGAATGGGCAGTAGAAAAGAGACCAGGAATGAAGGAGGGACTGGAACAGGATGGAGAAACAGAAAAGATGAGAAGGAAAAAAAGGATCCACTCTTGTAAGTGGATCTATACTACACAAAGAAAAGCTGATGAAGTAGGATAAAGAAAAAAGCATGTAAATTGAACTGAAGGAAACTAAAATGATGGGAAGAGTGAGGAGTGGAGAATGGAATAAGGAGAACAAACATTGGAAATATTAAGAAATAGAAAAAATAGAAGAATTGGTAACCTGTCTTTAGATGATGTGGGCTTTGTCAAGTTAGTTTCTCAATTTCCCACAATCTAAGAAAAAGAGATACAATGATGTATGGAGAAAATAGTGTTTCATGATATTAGTTTGCCTTACATCTTAGGAAAAGGTGTCTACTCTGTAGAAATGAGACTAAAACCCACACTCAGTACTAGACATAAGACTGAGAACTCATCCCAAAATCCTGCCTGCTCTTGCAGTTCACTTTGTCATGGAAATTTTGGAGAATGAAGCAGTTAAGGAAGTGCAAGTACCTTTTATACCAAGGCTTTCTGGATCTTGAATGGCAAGATGAAGTTATCCTGGCTAAGTAGATAGTGATTTATTCACAGATGTGGAAGCTGGTTGTAATTTTAAGAGATCTTTTCATGAAGAGAGTTAAATGGATAGTGTATGTGATACAAAAAAGGTTGACAAAGCTGAAGTTTGCAGTTTGGTGACAAAAGTTGAAGGATGAAGACTTTTAAGTCAGACACATTCTAAAAAAGGCATTTATGCATCTATCTCCCATTGAAAAGAGTAAGAGGATTCAGCCCTAAGTTTAGAAATAATTAGGGCATAAAGAGATATAGTTGTCTATCTAGGAGGGTGGGGAGAACTGAACAGTGCCTAAGATACTAAGCTCCATTAGGAGAAATTTCTGACTGGGTTTTTTGCTGCATAGGATGCTTTTCTTTGGAATATGTTGCACTGAAGTGAATGGCAAATGTCTGTGTATCCTCACAGGTGCACTGATGTGAGGGCATGGGATAAAAGTGGGATTTCATAAAGTTCTTCCAGGCATGAAGTGAGCAAAAGGTGGATTGAAGACACACTGCAATGAAAGAAAAAAAGGAAGTAATACATGGAGAAAGGAAGCAAAAAATTGGCTTATAGGGATGAAATGCTGCAGAGGGTTAGTCTGCAGGGGAAGATTTTGTAGAGGTTCACATTTATGCATTAATTGGGAGAATAAGAATCCGTGTATTGAGCTTCATGCCCAAATTTCTGAGAGGTTCTAGAGCTGCAATGAGAACCAATGATCTAAATCCACTTCTGGGCTGAAGAGAGCCCACGTCACAACCAGACTGTCACAACTGACCTACTTGGTACACCTGACAGTGTCTCAGAGGAAAAGCCAAGGAGCAGATGGGAGTACAGCCTCATACATCGCTCTGGGACCAGTCTTTTCTGAACAAAATCAAATGTTTTTGAGAATGCAAAACATACTGCAGACCCCTGGATGTTGCAGACCAGAAAATGTCACTATTCCCTGGACAGAAATCTGGGTTTGGCTAAAATTCCAGAAAGGTTGACAGCAATGTTTCTTTAAGGGCTCCTCCTTCCCTCTCTGGACTTTTCTCTCTCCAAACTATTGAACACATTCCAGCTATCAGTACTGAGCACTATTTCCTTGGCACTGAGGCTTCAGTGGGGTTGAACCAAGACCCAGCTGCACAGCTCTTGCTGTGCAAATCAAACCATAGGGCAATAATGTACATCACTGGGCTGAGAACATAGAGGAGAGAGTTCTTTATGAGATGTTTTAGTTCAGAGACTTCATTTGCATTCGTTCTTCTTCAGCCAAAGAATCTCCCCCTCCTTACCTGTTTTACAAATGGGTTGTAGATTCAGCTTCTTTCTGTTCAGTGAGGTAAGGGATCATTTTACCAGCCTTGGCAGTGTGCTGTTCTTTCCCTGCACAACATCTGCTGCAGCTTTCATGGCTTGAATTGTTCCTGGACTTGTTTTAAAAGTCATGTTTCAGAAATGCCTTTGAGGATATGAATTATTAGTCATTGTTTTATCTTCTAGGGTGTTCTTCATTTATCTTGGTTATTTTCCTTCTTAAAATGAGACTGAAGAGGCTTTGGAGTTTAAAGTTTATAGGTTTTAATTCAGGTTTAGGCTAAAGATACCAAGAATGGTACAGTAATTCATAGCAATAGAATTTTAGTGGAGTTTCAGGAAGTCATTAATTTTTGTATGACAATAAACTGGGATTTAATCTCCTTCTAACTCACACTTCTCCTTACCATTGTAGTATTTGTGTACACACTTTTCACAAACACGTGACAATTCTGGCATTTACTGTTCCAAAGCCTTTGCATCGTTTGTGCTTCATACCTCATTTCTCCATCACTTCATGTATGACAAGGTGTTTGATATTTAGTGCACTTTTAAACTACGTTTTTTTTTCCTGTAAAGTAACTAAAAAAGAGATTTAGCTTTTCAATTTTTTCACTTAATTCTGATTACTATGTTTAATTTTTTTTCCAGAACACCTCACATCTTCATCTCGGATTCTGTATATTGCTCAGCATTTCCTCTTCCTATGACATCCCCTGTGCCAAACTTCCAAAGGCTGTTTGGGACATACAGCTGCTAGTAGGACATTTTGGAGAGAAAAGGTTTGTGCAAGTTTACCTTGGAGCATGAACTGGCCTGAAGAATAGTGACAGCATCTTTGTTATACTTGTGTGGTATTGGAGGAGTACTGCAAGATACCCCATACAAACAAAGGTAGGTAACAATAAGGAACAACTTAACATGACTCCCTTGGCCCTACATCCAGGTGTGTCATTTCCTTTGGGCTGGAAGTTTTGCCCATCTTGTCTTTTCAGAGATAAAATCTTTGTCTGACTTGCTTCAAAACATGCACTGGTTTCTTCAGGCAACTATGGGAACACGTCCCATATTTAACTGAGTTATTTGATTTGTCTGCAGTTTCCAAAATGGGCAAAAGCTTGTTAAAGGAATAAGAGCAATTCCAGAACTCTCTCTGATAGTGAGAATATATTTTAGGTAGTGTAGGAAAGTAACCTAGAGTCTGGAATTATGTCCCTAACTATTCAGACTGCTGCAGAATCCAGAAAAAAATAAACTTGTCTAATAGCCTTTCTAGCTGTGTTTTCATTAATTCTGAGACAGCTCAATAAGGAAGCTACGGCATGATTTATTTTAATCAGTTATTACAGAGGAGTCATTAAAGAAAAAACAAAACAAAAACTCGGCAAAATCTTCTTTACATACTTTCTGCATTCCAAATCCACAAAAAGTTTAGATAAAATCTCATTTTATTACAACCAAAACAGACCTCCTGTACTGGACTGCTTTCATTTTTTTTTCTTTCTGTAAATGATGATGTTTTTATACCTCTTCTGTCTACACTGGCTTTCCAGTTCAGTGTCTTTTGTGTCTGTTTTCTTTATAATCTCACTAAGGTTGCTCAGGAATTCTATTGTCTCCTAAGGCTTGGTAAGAGCATTTGACAGACTGTGAACTAGAAATGGAGTAAGGAAAATGATTTAGCCATTTTTGTCATCTGAAAATGACTTTCAGAACTGCTTGCACACGTGATTATTCTTCCAGTTCAAATGTAAAAGAATCTGGATTTTGCCCTATGTATTGAACATGTGCTGAAAGTTTTACCAACTCTACACCCTGTTAGTTTCATTTGATATTATTGCCGAGCTAAAAAGTGTGCATTCAAGCACAGACAAAATCTTCTTTTGAAATAACTCCTCTGTCTTAGAAGAACCATGGGGCTACTGAATGATTTAGATAAAGTAAGTTACAGTCTCTAGGCATTGTGATATGAAATTCTATAGGACAAATGTTTTCATCTGCAGCAACTGCTCTTTCACAACTGATGTGGTATAGGCTGTACCTGTTCTTGGCACTGACCAAGAACAAACAGGATGAAGATTAATTTTTGGTTCTTTCACTTGTTTTTATTTATATATTTTTAAGGCCAGTGAGTGGAGGGAAGCATATAAAGAAGGAGGATAACACTGATTACCATAATTGGTCAATTGTTAAATGTGTCCAGGTCTGAATCAAGAGAGGGCAGGAATCCATTACTGGAATATCCATGGTATCATGTACCATTAGGTTGTCTGAGGATATATTGTTGATAAAATATCCTAGAAAAATCATACTTTGCTCACAAAGACTCACAGAAAAATTGAAGCAAAACCTGACAAAGTCACCTTTCTGGAAAAAGAAATATATATTTCAAACATATTCTAACAAATCCTGACTGTAAAATGTGCAAATTGGATTTCCAGTAATGAGACCCATCAATAGGCACATTTTCTTGACATATTCTGTCTTGGAAATAGTGATTCAATTTTCCAAAAGTCCTTTAATTTGCTTAGAGAGGAAAGCATTTTCATTTTGCCCAGTCAGTTCTAATAATTTGCTAAATTCAAAATATGTGAAATTACTGAAGCTGGTTGTAGTGACCAGAAGGACCTCTAATCTTCTAATAGTATTTTTCTTTTTCCCATGAATCATGTCGGCTTGCACAAGAAATTTTTCAGAACAGATAAAACACAAATCTTAGTTGACATCTCTGCTGCTTGTCTCTTCCCACACTGAATTCTGGATATTTGCTAGTAATCCCCTTCAGAAGATTTGCTTTAGAAATCTCTGTTAGCTGCTGGGGTGTGTGCTTAGAAACCTTCATTTTCTCCTATGAGTAAAGTTCCTTAAGAATTCCCTTACAGATGAGTCTGGGTATTGATACTTCCTATCTTGGCAGTAACAAGCATGACAAGCCAGATGAAGAGCAGCTGGGAAGGAAAAAGTTTTCCAGAGCTCTTTGATGCTGTAAAGCCTTGCAGGGTTTTCAACAATAATCCTTTATCCCACAGTATATTCTCCGGGCGTTTTCCTTTGGGCACCGGATGTGGAGCTGCGTGGACTTTGGAATGCCTCAGGAGAGCCACACAGAAATAACTCCTGTGGGAATTGCATGGAGCATGTTCTAGAGGCACAGTCTTCTGTCCCAGAAACACTTAGGAGATTGCCCAGGCAGTTGTGTGCTCAGCTAACATTTTGCTTTAAAACCAAGCTCATAAGTAGTGTCCCTGTAACAGGCATTTTATATGTCTTTCCTAATTAATAACTAGATATTGTTAAATACCTTGGTTTTAAAAAGAGGATATCCCATAAGTTGTCACATAATATATTTATTCAATCAAGTATATTTTATGAAAAGAAGAGTTGGGGTGTTTTTTGCTTCTGGAGTTCCAGTCATTGTTATGCAGATACAAACACTTATTTAAAGTGGGTGCTTTTGCCCTTTCTCTTCCCTGGCAGTATCATGTGAGGCTTCTGTCCAGAACACTGAATTGCAGCACAGGGCTGGAGCTTCTGTGGCTGGCAGAAACAGTCCAGTACCCATAAGGACAGGCACTGTCCTTCAGTGGAAATGTGGGTGTAGGTAGGTGTAATTATCATAAAAGAAAAAGGGATTGTACTGTTGCTGTCCAAATCTATTGTTCACCTCTTTTTATTTTACAGTGCAGGAGTTAAGACATTTTCTGCAGCATACCATACTTAATTATTAATATTAATCCCTATTAGGAGCATTAGACTTCTTCAGGGATTCACCTAAGGACAACTGAAGTACATGGGATGAATCGAAGACCAAGACTTTAACAATATTTCGAGATTTCAGGGAGAAGACAGTCAAGAGCATAGACTTCAAGGGGCACTGAAGTTCCTTTATTTACTTACTTGTGCATGTCTGGAGTAAAACTGCATTTGCCCTTTAAGAAAAATACTTAAACCAGGAATATTTTTTCCTATAGATTTGTATTCTGGATGCAAATGAAGTCTTGCTGCTTTTGCTGATCACTTGCTAGTGGAGACTGACACCCATTTGCAGAAGAATCAGCACACAGACTTTCAAGGTTATCAATGGGGAACTTCTGTACAGAACTGCATCATCTCCAATCAAGACTTCATTCCTTTGCTCCTAACACTCTCTACTTACCAAATATCCATTGAACTCCTCTGCTCCTCCAAAAGAAAAAAAAAAAAAAAAAAGGAAATGGTGTACAAGGCAGAAAGGTAGGGAGGGATACTGGCTACAAGGTTAGTGCAGCTTTATGAATGAACCCAAAATCTTGGTTTTGATGAACACTTTCCAGTGGAAACTGACACAAGTGTGAATTTTGCCATCTTGTTTGACTGAACTTTTGAAATCAAGGTATTATTATTGGTTAAATCCCAACGTTCAGTGTTTCAAATGATCCTGGGTGAGGGGCAGGAAAGAAGAGCAGGAAATCACCCAGCAAAACAATAAGTTTTTAATCTATTTATTCATGGGCCTTTAGTCTTCTGATGGGTCAGTTAAGACTAAAACCATCCATAGGCTTCTCTGTTCTGTCCCTTGTCACCCCAATCCATACCTGTGTCAGATGTTTCTGTAATGAGTTCTAAACTAACTTCATTTTGAGAAAACAAACAGAAGGAGAATGGCATTACCTTAACCTGAGATAGTGTCTGTGTCATGATCTACATTGTAGATCTAGGGGGCGAAATAAGTATTTTAAATAATAATATATAATAATATAAAGGAAGGAGGTTAAAGGAACTGACAATTGTCCATTTTTCCTGGATGGCTCCTGCTAGCTTCTGCTCTTTGAGCAGAGAACCAATATATGCCTGTAACGTTCAAGATCTTTTGATGTAACTGATGGGTGCTGATGGGTGAAATCCACAGCATTCACTGTATATTGAGTTTGACTATTTCTACACCAGCACTAATAATTACCTGTGCTCCATTCCTAGAATTCCTGTGCAAGTTACTCTTTTTGTATCATTTAAAATGGAGTAGTACAGCACAGAGGAGCTGGAATCCCTGTGCTGAAGAATTCAGTCTAGAAACTTACTTCCAACGTCAAACAAGAGACAGAGTGTATGAAAAGATAAATTATTCAGTAATGGATCCTACACACTTATAATGCACAAGTTGTAATGAATCTCAGTTGCTCTTGTAATTTTGTAAAGTTGTTTACCTAATATGGTAGATGTGCCATATGGTACACTAAAGAGAGTGTTAGAATGAGGACGTGAAGATTTCGAGGTTTTTATTTCTAGTTTTGTAGGCATCTGTAAACTACATTCAAGCTGTCCTAGAATGAGAGCAGAGCAAGAATGCAGGCTGCTCTGCCCCTCCATGCTGACTGCTGCTGCCACCTGATAACATCCTCCATCTCTTCCTCCCCTGTTCCTCGGGCACTGTGGCCCAGTATGGGGCTGTGCCCTGGCTAGATGCCATCAAAGAAACTCTTTCAGCCACTCTGCACCTTTAGGCTGGCTTAGTTTAAGTCGAGCTTTTTCACCCTTAATAAATCATTTGAGCAGCTGATTAACTCTTCTGCTGGGTAGGGAATGTGACCAGGCTTCTATTCCAGAGAGTTCTTTGGTATGTTGCTTATAGAATTTCACCATAGCTGAAACTAGCAACGTGCTTGACCGAGGCAGCAGCAAAGAGTTTGGGACTGCCCTGCTCAAAGCAGCATTTCTGTCTTGTAAGAAAAGGGTAACGTGACCTACAGTGGTGTCTGTAAAATCACATCTACTTTGCAGCACTGTAATTTGTCAAAAATTGATAACATGGGAGTTAAAATTCATACAGATGAAAAGGGCAGTTTCTTGTTCACCCTTGAGTTTCAAGTGATGACTGAGAAAAGCATTTAAGTACAAGAATAAAATATTAATATAAAACTCAGAGGATGTAGGCAGTCTCTCAGGGTGATGCCACAGGGGTAAGTGAGCAGAGCCTTGGGAAAGGTTTAACATTGTAATTTTTAGTTATCAGCCAAAGTCTAGCGCAGGCGGGAAGAGGACATAGAAACCAGAAGAGTAATATCCCTCACTATGAGCTGAATTTCTAGGATTTTTGATTTAAAGGTACTTGCTGTATTCTTTGGGGCCTGTATGTTAAGAGCAAATATGAATCAGTTTTTATGTGAATTTTTGGCAAACAGCTTCTCCCTGGCAGGTATATTTGCATATTTGGGGACAGGCTGAGAACTGGACAGTACTTGAGCACTGTTCCATTGCTCATGGGGTCGACTGTCAAGCAGATCAATTTAATTCATGTTAGAGTACTACAAGTTAAGTGATCACCACAAATGCGTGATGAGGGAAGAGCTGGCACCCACATCTGGGCAACCCTTTGTACAGGAAACTTGGACATATTTAAAGTGATCTCCTTCTCATAAATAACTAATGGCTTGTTCCTGCAGGTCTCCACCAGCCTCCAGGCAGCAGCTTTCAGGCCAGTCAATTCCCCAGAATCATCAACCAGCAGGTGCTGAGCCCATCCCACTACAACAGAGCTCCAGCCTCTAATGCTGCCCATTCCCAAAACATAACAGCAAAGCTTATTTTAAAATCCTGATATAAGAGGTGCTATTTTAAGCTTGATACCCCTTAAAACTTGAAAGTTAACTTAAATCAGGCATTGGAATAAGTTGCCCAGAGAGGTGGTGGAGCCACCACCCCTGGAGGTGTTTAAGAGGCATCTGGATCTGGTGCTGGGAGATGTGATTTAGTGGTTTAAGGGTTACAGTGGCAGTGCAGTTGGACTTGATCTTAAAGGTCTTTTTCAACCTTGATGATTCTGTGATTCTATTCTGTGAAAGATAAATTGTTCTATCTGATAATATTGTTCCAATTGCATCTGGTAATACAGTTTTCTGGGGAAACAGCGCCTGGCAGAAGAGCGCATTTATTGAAAGGCGGGTTGTATTTTTACGTTATTTACTTCCTTTATGATGGTTGCACAACAAGGTCAAAGTGCAGCCGCCTCCTGTAAGCGATCATGTCCACCTGCAGCCGGCGCCGGCCGGGCCGGGCCGCGGGGGCCGCGCTCCCCGCCGAGCGCCGCTGCGGAGCGCGGCTCTCCCCCAAGGGTTAAGCGGCGGCGGGGGTGTAACGCGGGCTGACACACGGGCGGGGATCGCCCCGCCGTGCCGGCTCGCAGCTGCGACTGGACCGTTCAAAATTGCCGTCTCCCTCTCTTTTCCCCCCCGCCTCCCCTCTCTCTCGTCTTCCTTTTCCCTTCCCGGCGCTGGGCTCGCAGCCGGGCGCGCTTTCCCGGAGCTGGCCCTGGCCGTGCTGAGTCAGACCGCGCCCCGCGCCCGCCCCCGCGGCCCGGCCGCACCGAGGGGCTGCAGCCCCCGGCTGGCCCCGCCGGCGGCGGCGGGAGGAAGGCAGGCGCGGGGGCTCCTCCTCGCCCGCTGCCCCCGCCCGGGGCTGGGCGTGTGCCCCGCCCGCCCCGCCGGTGGATCAGTTACACGCAGCTGGCACAGGTGCGGGGCGCCCTTCAGACTCGCGCCGGCGGGGGAGACCCGGACGCAGAGAGCAGCAGGGAAAACATGCAGCCATTTTGGGCCGAGGCAGACAAAGAGCCGCCGGCGGCCGCGGCCGCCCCCGCCGCCCCGCGGGGCTCCCGAACCCCCCGCACCCGCGGCGCGGCCGCACCGAAGGGCCGCAGCCCCCGCCCGCCCGCGGCCGCCGGGGGGCCGCCGCCGCCGCCCGACTCCCAACTAAGCGTTCGCAGCCATTTGCACGGCCTTTTATAGCGCGGGCGCGGGCCAATCAGCGGCGGGCGGAATCCCTGCCCGGCCGGTGATGTGCGGGCCGGGCGCTCGCGCGTGCGCTGTTGGGCGGGGGGGCCGAGTGTGAGCGGGGCGGGGGGAGGAGGGAGCCGTGAGAGGGGAGGGGGGGGAGGAGGGAGCCGCTCACAGGAACCCTCCGAAAAAAAGATGGCGGCGGGCTCGGATCTGCTGGATGAGGTTTTCCTGAACACGGAGGTGGATGAGAAGGTGGTGAGCGACCTGGTGGGCTCCCTGGAGTCCCAGCTGGCGGCCTCCGGCCACCACCACCAGCACCACAAGGCGCAGGAGCCCCTGAGGGCCGCTGGGGGGCTGCTGGGGAACCATGTTGTGAGCAGCAGCAGTAGCAGCAGCAGCCCTAGCCCCAGCCCTGGAGGAGTAGTAGTAGGAGGCAATGCTAATGCCCAAACAGAGAGCAGCAGCGGCAGCAAGATGGGACTGAGTGCCCCAGAGATCACAAAAGCAGGTAACGTGGGCAGGGGTGGGGGGCTCTGAGGGAGAGGGGCCCTCCCCTCCCCCCACTCCCCAGCTCCCGCTGCCTCCTTCCCTCACTGCTTTCCCCCCTTTTCCCTCTCTCCTCCTTCTCGTTGTGGCAGGAGCGGGAGTGCAAAGGGTGGTATCGATCATACGGGGGAGAGCCTTCCCTCATCATGCCCCCTCGGTGTGTATCCGCGCCTCTGCTCCCTCCCCTTTATTTTCCCTCCTCGCCTGTGCTTACTCGAGGGTGTTGGATCATGTGTGGGGGCAGCCGCCCCGCAGAAGGAGCCGGCAGTGCCCGTCCGTGACTCTGCCGGTCCCCTCTGCTTTTCCTGCCCTTGTTGCTGGAGTGTAAAAGGGCTCTGTTAATCTCGGGGACTGAAGGAGGCAGAGCCCACCCCCTTGGTCATGGCTGTGCCTCCCATGCCGCCTGTGATTGCTCCCCTTCCCTTTCCAGGGGTGGAGGTTATGGGGGGGATTCCCTCTTGATAATGCCGCCTTAGCTGTCTGTGTAAATGCTCCTTCCCCTCCCCCTTCGCTGTTGCTGAAGTGGAAGGGGGTGTTATTAATCATGACACCTATTTCCTGTAGAGGAGGAAGCGAGGGGGGATTTCAAGGGGAGGAAGTCCCTCAAAATGCTTCCCCCCCATATCTGCCTGCCTTGATATTCCCCCCGCACCCCCTCCCTTGTTCCAGGGGCTTGGAGGGGGCACGGGGACCTCCCATTCCTCCTCTGCCCTCAAGGGGGGGTAGTCACAACGCCGGGTCCCGGCAAGGGGGGGAATTCAGGCCACAACACCCCACCTTGCACAGCGCCTTCTCCCACCCGCCCACCCCCGGAGCTGCCTGGGAATATTCCCCCCGTTCGTCTTGTGAGCCTTGGAGGGGGGCAGTGTGAAGGCTGGGACCGAGGGCTCACTACGTGGGAATGGAGGGAAGCTGTTTTTCAGGGGGATTGAAAGAAATGTCTCCTCAGAATCTCTCTGCAATTCCTCCCCTCCCCCCTTTTTTATTTTTGATTTTGTCTTGCTGAAGTGTAAGAAGATACTACAGACCGTCTGTTATGATTGATGAAGCTCTTCTAGGAGGATCTCCTTGACCCTTATAATGTGCATCTCAGTGTCTGCCTGTCACTATTCTTTTCCCATTTCTGTCTCCTTAGGGCCAGGACCTGGACTGTGTGTGATTGTACTTGTGCTAACACCAGGCCTTATCAAGGGGCATGAGGATTATTCAGGACAAGAAGCTACATCATCTTGTCCCTTCTGAAAACCAGCTTTGCTTTTTATTTATTTATTTTTAACTATCTCGGGCTGTGGGAACTTCAGATGCGTCGGAACAAATTCTGTAATAAGGAAGAAGGGTCTTCTAGAAACCTGCTCCAGGCCTTGCAGTACTTCTTATCTTGCGAGGCTGATGTTTTTCTTTCCTTTCACTTTTCATATTTTGGTGCTGTTGTTGAGCCTCCTGATCTGACTTACTTTGTAGGAGATGACAGGATTAGAGAGTCATGTGTATAGGGAATATGTCTCAATAGTGTGTCTTCCATGGCCATTTTCCCCCTTGCAGTTGCAGTCCTGTTTCTAAATGGGATGTCAGGCTCCAGAATGGGGAGGAGGTCTTAGATGATCTACTTACTTCCCTTGGTTCATATTAAATCTCTTTTCCCTGTTTTGTACTGTAGTGTCAAAAGCAGGGGTGTTACAATTAATACTGGATCTGCCAGTCTTTGGTGGGATATTGGAGGCTTTAAGATAATGTATTCAAAGCCATGTTCAGTTTGTACTCTGTCCTGTTTTCCTGGCTCCAGGCAGGCAGCTTGGGAGATGGAGAAGACCTGGTGATAAGGGAGAACATTCTGTCTTTGCTGGACTTCTCTTCTTGCTCATTTTCTCTGTTTAACCTCGCTGTTGTTTTGCAGGGGCAGGAGGAGTGCAGGGGGGTGTTATTAATCATAACACCCGGTCCCAGACTTCAGCTCTGGATGGAGCCACCACAACGAGCACCAGCACCACCACTGCAGCAGCAGGAGGCTCTGAAGTCACTGCTGCTCCAGGGACCCTCAGTCAGGGCAAATCGGTGGTTATCAGCACCATGGCAACTGCCTTGTCCACCAGGAATGGCAAGATTGGGACCACGACGGTGCAGACTTTGAATGGGAGTAACGTGGTGATGAACTCTCACCACACAGGAAGTGCTGCTTTCTCTGGGACTCCTGTGACTGCCAACCCCGCTCCTGCACCTGCTGTTGCCCCTCTCGTTAACAATGGACCCGGATCCGTGGGGAAAGGAAACGCTGTTAATGCTGTTTTACCCTCAGCTTCTAACACTGTCATCCAGACTTCTTTCCTAAACACTGCTGTGTCCTCTGCATCCTCCTCCTCGCCCACAGTGATCTCCTCGCAGCCACCGGCGAGCGTCGGCACCGGGGCGCCCACGGTGACGCTGGTGAGGCCCCCCATCCACACAGCAGGACCCACGGTGGCTGCAGCTGCTGCAGCCACTCAGAACGGGAGCAATACTGTGATCAATTCAACCATCAGTGTGGGGAGTTTTCCTGCTGTTGCCACAGCCACTGTGGGATCTGGAGTTTCCCTCCAGACGTCGCTTGTGAACAGCCAGTCTGGTTCCAGTGTGCCAGCAGCTCCTGCCACACAGGTCATCAAATCTGAGTCTCCTAAAACTATAGTCCAGGCAGTATCCCAACAGCAGACGCTGGCTACTGCTGGCCAGCCCAGTACTACAGGGGGTAACATGATTATTGGGCAAACTATGCAAGCTGGGCTCTCCAATGTTGCTCCCAATCCTGGTGGGATACCTCCTGCAGCTCCTGGCACCCCCACAGGAATGGCTAAAGGCACTGCCAATACAGTGGCACAAAGTCTGCCAAGGACTCCAACACCAACTACGAGTGGAATCAGAGCAACTTTGACTCCTACAGTTTTAGCACCTCGTTTGCCTCAGCCACCTCAGAATCCGACTAACATTCAGAATTTTCAGTTACCACCAGGTAAGTCAGAGGATTGAGGGGTTTTAGTTTGGAAGTGTGTATCTTGCAGGGAGGAAGGAATCCAAGTAAGATTCTGTGCCATTTAATTGTGAATTGTGGAAAAGGCATGACATGTAACAATGAGAATGGTCTGGTGTTGAGTAGTAGTAGCATAGTAGCACTCCACTACTTAGTGTCTGATTTTGGGTGACCAGAAAGTCTTTTCAGCAGTAATTGAAAAGAATTCTGCCTGGTATCTTTGTTCCAGTGCGAGTGTAGATGAAGCTGCAAACTGCCAAAGTGTGACAATGGAACATTACCTAATGAAATGTTGTTATTTCATTAGCACAACAGACATTTTGAATTTTCAGGTGGTTTTGTCAGTAGTTTGTAACCTTTATGTGCTGCTTGGTTCCCTCCTGTCCCTGCATGCCCCCATTACCACAGAGCACTCATGAACAGAGAAGCAGCAGATACAACACATGAAAACCACCTACTTTGGCTTTAAATACCTTCAAAGTCTGACTTAAAAACTCACAGATTTGAAGCTTATGATCATCTTTTTAGTCACTGGCATTCTGATACAAAAGGCAGACTTCCTATGTCCTTACCTCACCCTGTTGTGTCTAGGGCTGCAGCTTTTGTAGTAGCTAGTCTCATGCTTAGTGCTGAGCATCTCTGGACAAGGAGTCTAGTCCTGAACTCAATGGATGTGTGAAAAGCAGGATGAGAAGCATCTCTTTGCTCAGATTTGTTCTGTCTCTCCTTAAATATCCCAGATTTGGAGATGTAAGGTTATATATTTGCTATTATTTTGAGTCAGGCTTGTTGCTTGTATCCACTTTGATTTTTAACTCCAAATACTTGTGTGAACCTACACATTGCTGTCCTCATAATAATACATACAAGGGCTGTATTCTTAGTGCTCACTGTTTTCAGGGCACTATGCAAAGAATAGCTAATTGAATTTTGCTACTAACACTGAATGAAATTGGTGGTGGTTTTAGTAGGTGGTCCTAGTAAAATACAAGTGGTCTTAGTTAAATACATCTCTTGGAACTTCTGATCAACCTCAGAGCAATGCACCTGTCACATAAAGTAGATCAGGAATTATGTGCTGTATTACTACACACTGTGTTTTTGTGTAATATGCTATCTGTGGTATGTGATGCCATGGAGTTTGAAGAAGTCTGTCAAACATTCTGTGTATCCAACTACTAACTGGTATAAATATTCCTCTTTTTTTCCCTGTAAAAGATTATTCCATATATGAGTAATTTGAATGACATGTTGCTAATTTAAAGAATAGCAGTAAAATTCAGATCTTGAAATTGTGATGCTTGATTTGAAGCCTGTAAATTGATAGGTTGGAAAAGCCTTATTTTATTTATTGCTATATTGTATCAAAGGATTGATCCAGTTTAGTCTAGTGCCATTTATACCTACATTTTTTATTAATACTGCATTATAAACCTGATTATGAGGGAAAATACTAGTGTGGAATCCAGTGGGACCTTTTTTCAGGTAGCTGATGTTTTCAGACTGCCACAGCATCCTGAAATGTGTTACTCTTGGAAGCAGCATTGCCAGTCCTTAAGCAAAATTGGACCATAAATTGTTCCTTTGGAGTTCTTGATAGATCCAAGTAAAGCAATACAGGTTCTAAGCACTTGGATTTTTATGAAGCACTTTTTTTTTTGTCCTACACTTAAAGAAATACTTATGGCTTTCAAAAGAATAAGCATGACTTATAATAAGCAAGTATAAATGATTGGATACATAGAGGTTGGAAACTGAGTTCTTGCATGATAAGACAGGCTTAATATTGAAAAATATTTTTTTAGCGGAACTGATTATTTCTCTTTTACATTGCTTTAGTTTGTTTTTTATACTTTGCAAAAGTAACCAGCATTGAAAATGCCTTGCATAAACCATCTCTTTCAAAACACTTAGGAATTGGTGTATGCTGGCTCTTCCAAACATCTCTCAGAGCCAAGCACCTCTGCAAATCTGGCCACGTGCAGCTGCTGTGATCTTCAGCAGAGTGCAGGCACACTCATAGTGAAAGGAGCATAGGGGGCTGTGCTTTTGGGGTTGTATTTTCAATGACAGCATCTAGGCCAGGTTTTTGGAGGCAGTTTGGTAGTGTGAAGCTGCAGCTGCAACGCCTGTGTGCTTTGCACCTACTGCATGCATCAAATTCACAAGTTTGTTTCTAAAAGTTAATAGTGGGTGCTAGTAAGAGTTTCAATGACAGTGCTTGAAGCAGTTTGAAATCATACACTGCACACACAGCTTTTTACAGCAAGAATTACAAACACTTAGAAAATTCTGATGGAAGGTTTGACCATGACAGCACAGGTTTTACTCTTGTTTTCTTATCCAGAATTACTGTTTCTAGCTCTCCAAAATACAGTTACAGTGTCACATGTATGGAAAGCAGAATGTAAAATGTCAGCAGGAGTTATAAACTGGGGCTTGAAAATTAGAAACCTTACAAGGTTTCAAATGTTTTCTGTGAAAGGCTGTGTGGAAAATAAACTCATCGATGGTGCTTAAAATACATTACTATTAGAATAATGCTTTGTATTGCATCAAGGCAATTGTACTGCAAACCTTGACTGACCAAATTGGAGATGTTTGAAGAGCCAGTGGGCCATAATTGTTGTGACCTTAGTGGATTTTGGTGTATTTCTTATCTAAGGAACTGAGCTATTTTATCTGTGTATTAACGATGGTTTTTCACTTCTGGCATCTTTGAGGAAGGGGACTGTTGTCCTTAGGCTTTTCTTCAGGAGCCTGTGTTTGGGACCTTGTGCTCCAGTTGGACAGATTTGGGTAATGATGGTCCCAAAATAGTTATTCACACCCTCTTAGAAAAGAGATGGAAATACTGTGAAATAATTTTGTAAGGGGGTAGGAACAAAAGTTTACACAATACTGCCTTAAGGATGCAACACTGCTGAAACTGACTGGGAATCAATTGAATGAAGCTTGTTGTTTCTGAGTACTTCAGTAATGGGAAATGTGTTATGTACAATAATATGGTAAGAAGTAGAAAACCAGTGGGTTTGTTAAAGTGATAAGTCAGTGTTCCATGGTTAGAAGTGCTCAGAAAAGTCTGCAGAAAAGTATAACAGGGATTATGCACTAAAATTTTTCTTTTGCCTTGTAAGAGTGTGTAAAGGGTTTAGAGGTCATTGCTTACACAGGGTAGGATCACCTTGTAAAGTGGCAAAACTTGGATACTTTAAAATAATTTTTGAAAACCCCATCCTGTCCAGCAGTGCTGTAGTAGAGGCCCAGCATGTGTGAGTTTATGCTTACCTAGCAGTATACTGTCAACTTGGGGTTCAAAGATTTGACTTCTCTTCTTCCTACTGTCTTCTCCTTTATCTTTATGTACAAACATCTCATAATAAATTTTAAGGTGTCTGCTTAGAGAAAGGAGCAGATTGGTGAGTGCTGAATGTATGAGTGAGAATAGTATGGAGTGAGAATAGTATGGAGCAGGTAGGTCTGGACAGTTTTCTCAACTAGCTTAGGTGAAATTGAAATCTAGAAACTTTCACTTCCTTCTGCCCCTCTCTTTTCTTTTACCTTCTGAATGACTGTTAGTAGTTATGAAAATTTGGTGGCTTGATCATAAAGTCTGGTATTTTCCTGATTAAATATGGTTTGGTGACATGTAGTCCTGTTTGAATATAGCAAATAGGATGGCATGTCATCGTGGGGTTTTTTTTACTTCTATAGTCATGGCCAGTTTTCCCACTAGCAGTGGTGCAGTTCTGCAGCTGTTGTAGAAGAGAATTGTTTTGCCTTGTATCTAAAAATAAAACTTCTTTATTACTTTCCCAAAACTCAGTGGGATCTGCCAGTGGCTGATGATAGGGGATGAGACTACAGATTTCTTTGTTGCTCTCTTTCTGAAGGGCATCTCATGTGCCTTTTCTGTGGTGAGGGCAGGATAGGCCTTTTACAGACTGAGAAACTGCTGTTAAAGAGGCCCCTTAACAGTGGGATGTTCCAGAGTTCTGAACTCCAGCAGTGGTTAAAACTTATCATTGATGCTTTCCAGAAGCAAAGGAGACCTGAAGGAGCATCAGTGCTCTACATCTGCACATCCTGGAAGATGGTCAACATGAATATGCACACTCAAGGGTTTCTTCATGGCCTTAGAGGCTCAAAACTTCATTTGGTGTTAAATTGGAGCTTTTTTTGTAGAAACTGATTGGGTTTTGGCTTGTGTTCACTATCCAAGAAGGATTCTAACTCAGGCCATGGTTATAGTGGCTTTAGGATGGGAAAACTACCTAACACATAATTTAAAGCATGGGTTTGGGTCCTTCTGACTTGAGCAGTTGTACTTTTGGGAGGTGGAATAACTGAAAAACAACTTCTGCAGGAGTAATTCCATTTCCTTCAGCTGGGAGTTGGGGTAGTAGGTGATTGGGCAAAGGAGAGTGGATAAAAATGGAGAAGGGTGCCAACTGAGAAGAATCAAAGCAAGCAATTTATGTTATTTTTCCTACTGAGTGCCTCATTCCTTGGGTTGCTTTGTACTTGAAACGTGTACCTGAGAAGTCCCTGAAGGAATTAGGATGCAGATAGATGAGGAAATCATCACAACCCCATGATATAAGGAACACAGAAAGGAACAGGGGAAATACTATGAAGTAGTAGAATGTGGTTGTTTCTATTTCTCACTGACTAGTAAGCGAGTTCAAACATATCCTCATTATAGTTTCCCTGTATGTTGCATGTGCTGCCAATATTATGCCTGTTAAGTGTGTTGGCATGGCTCGATTTTGTTAAAAATAATGTCTGCAATGCACCGTGACAATGGGGGTTTCTTAGAGAACTTCCAGTATGTTTTACTTTCAAAGCATTTTTCAAAATGTTTTAATCCTTGCAACCTGCCTGTGTGGTTGGTAAATGAAGTAGTATAAACTCTGCTTTAGAGCTGGGGGAAAGAGCAAGTTAGAGAAGTTCTGACTTGCCCAAGGCCATGCAGGAATCGATATTTTGCCAGGATTAGAGCTTGGGAGTCCTGTACTTGGCGTGTAAAGCAGTATCTGTCTTTCTGGAAGATGACCATGGATCTCTTCTGCAGAACCCTTCTGAGTGCAGGGTGGATTTTATGTTCAAATCATGCATCAGCAAAAGGAACATTCTGCTTTATTTGGAATCTGCTACATCAGATCTGCCATATGTCACCAGACTGAAAGTTGTGTTTGTTCGCATTGCACCTTCCATAACTGAGGACTCCTGCATGCTTGGCTTTGTACCCCAGAGAGCCTCAGAGAGCTGCTGTGCAGTTGGGTTTTCTGGTTCTGTTAAAAACAGTGTCTTCATGTTGTGCACATCTTATCACTTGTGTCGTGAAGTGATGGGATCTAATGGGACTGTAATTGTGATTCTCTTAAGCTATGGAAGCTGTTAACTCTGATTACATATTGTTCAGTTCTGTTATGAAAAACACTGCTCCCAACAGCCTTTGGAAGTGTATGTATGGATATGTCTGTATGATCTTCAAATTGTGATCTTCTGGGGATTTTGGGTATCACTAAGCTTGTGATAGAGGTTATTGGTCAATAACCAGAAGTGATTTATTTCTTTTGAAGTGTTTTGCACTTTGCAAGAAGTTACATGTTTTCCATCTCTGGAAATTTAAGCGGGTTGCTTGTGAAACCTTCTTGGTTTGAATACCACAAATTTGACTGTTGCCCAGGACTTGAATCCCTTAATAACAGAGAATACTGCAGCCCTGTTAGCAAAGTGAGGTGAAAATGCATGAGTTTGGGCCACTGATAGGAGACAAATTATATCACAAACTCTTCAAATGAAGTATTTTGATGTATGAGAACTTTTACTGTTGTCTGTCTTCCCTATTTCGGGAAATGATATGTAAATATAATTCTAAAAAATTTTATTAAGTAGCTCTAGAACACAGTTGAAAATACTGATATTTAAACTATCTGGGTTCAAGGAAAGAGAGTGCTGGTGTGTGGAAAGGTTGCTTTGTGTAAAAACTGTGTGGTCAATACTGAGTCTGCTCAGAAAGAACTGGACATAGAAGTCACTTAACACATTAAACATTTTTTGTTACTGTGTTCATTTTTTTTGGTCAGAAATATTCAAAATCATAATTTTTACCTTAAAATATCTACTCTTGTCAAGATTATTGTTTGTGTTGAAACTTTATGAATGTTTGTAACTCCATTAATCTGTCTGAAACTTCTCTTTGAATTGGTTGTCGTTACTTCACGTAAGGAAAAAAAGGCTTTTGCTAATTGGAAGACTGTTAGCAAGTTTAGCTTGTTAGGCACATTATCTCTTGTGAAAGAAGATTTGGAGAGGTAGAATTTTGAAAATACAGTTTCTCATAACTGAGGAGAAGCACATGTATCTATCCCAATGACAGAGAGGAGGTTTAGTCCTAGTTAGTGGACAGTTCTTTCAGGTGTGTTATGAACCCCAAAGCTCTGTACGAGGGAAGGCCAAACTAGGGAGAGAGTGTTGCTCACAGGTGACAAAGGGCTTTTTCTTTGCACAGCCACAGGTCTATTCCTGTGTGCAAATAATTGTATCAGCTCTTTTGTATCTGCTTCCTTGTAAGAGAAGCAAAATTGCTGATACAGCCTGGTTTGTGTACAGGTTGTAATTAAACAGGTGTAAAGATTATGTGATCATCCATATTTCAGATTAAATGAGGCTTTTTTAAAAATTTTTTGTCATAGACACATGAATAGAGCTTTTTGGTTGTTTTAAACCTCAGCTTACTCTGGAAATTTTTACACCAGTTCTAATCTGTGGGAATTTCTTCCTGGAAATGCTGTTTGTCTTCTGGAGGTGCAGATGACCCAACTGAGAGCCAATTTTTTACCACAAGCCCTCCTCTCTTGGAGTAATTCTCTTCAGGTGTCTTTAGCATAAAATTTAATGTAAAAGATAATAATTGTCCTTGAGGTCTTATGTGTGCCTTTGAGGGTTTTTTAAAATATAGAGTATTTTTTGTGAGAACAAAATGTTGATTGTTTTCACTGGATAGTGGTAGAGATCTATCAGTAATCAAGAAAGAGGTGATAATTCTAAGGAATTGATACACCTGCAGTGAGATCTGTTCAGCACCTCAGCAGAGCTGTCTTAAGGTGTTGTACAAATGTATCTGATCTTCAGGTCTGTAACTGTTGTCAGACTCAAAATAACATTTTAAAACTGTGGGTTTCTGTACTTAGATTACCAGTAATCAGAAAGTTGCACTTTGAACATCAAAGGTTGATGCTCAGCAAAATGTGTAAATGTGTTATAAAATAGGTTAAATAGGGATGGTGCTTTTACTTTGTATTTGTACAGAATTCAGTGCAAGGTCCAGTTTGGATACCAAGCTCTTTTTGTGGGATTTGGAAAAGTATGTTGATGAAAATTAAGTAACTTTTTGCCATGGTAGATCTCTGTTTATAAATTTGACTTGTAACTTATGAATGCTATGTATCTTAATTTTGATGCTTTTTCCCTTAAAATGCCTTACTAAAATGTATTTTCGCATAACACATATCCAGTACCTAGACAAGAATAACATAAAACAGCAGTGTGTAATATTATTTTACATGACTGACATGACTGTCCTAAGATTTGTATTGAATTGAGTAAGCCTCTCTTGGAAAAATGGTCTAACTTATAATCATAACCTGATTAATATATGCTTCTGAGAGTAGTTGAACTGTTAAAAGCTATCACAGTGCTTTTGTGCAGTATAAAGCACGTGCTGGATAGACTGTGCTGACAACCAGCACAGTTGCAAAATGTGTGCTCCAGATATCAGAGTATAAACAAAAGCCAAGCAGTGAGGTGTGCTGCTATGCTGCAGTCTTTCTGAGAGGTTTTGGGGGGCACCAAGGCTGTACTGAGTTGTCTGCACACCTTTCTTCAGTTTATTAATCAGACATTTCTTGAAGGGAGGGCTCAGCTGGGAGCCTCTCTCCCAGTGTAATAACAGCAGGTGCTTTGAGCCTGAGTCGTGGTGTGGCGAGTGGGACCAGTTGTGCTCACATGAGTCACAAGTGCCAGCTCCAAGGAGTAGCACTGGGGAATTGCAGCACCTGTGGCAAAAGAGTCCATGGAGGGGACAAGAAGAGTGTTTGTGGAGGGATCAGTGGGGGAGAAGAGGTCTGAGCAGGGAGGCTGACAGTGACTGAACTGTGTGGAAGTTCAAAGACGAGCATGAGGAGTTATTAGTTTTTAACAGACATACGTGCAGTGGTGTTTGCAGTGGTATTAAGGGTGGATTGGAGGAATATACAAGTGTTCACACATTGAGATTCAACCTCTTAGTTCCTTTCTTTCTTCCTTTTTTACCAGGGTATCATTTGATTTTCTTTCCTTCCCTGTGCTCCATGGGGGAGGGGGAGAAAAGGCACTAATTATTTATAAGTGTTAGTCATACCCAGTCATTAAGCTTAGTCATTACTCAGGACTGTGCATTTGATGGTTAGTAAAAATCAAAACGAAACCTGATTTTGTTGAAAAGCATTCTGAATTCAAGCTTACAGGTGTGAAAATAATTCTCCTTCTGTGTTCAGACTAACTGCAAAAGCAGAGCTACTTAATAAATGTTGCTATCAGCCAAATGGCATGTAATATCATGTCCCAGTTGATGGCTTGTATTGAACTTGCAGGCGTAGTGTTTGGCATATTCTCAAAGCAGAATGATTCTGTATGGGCAGTGAGAGAGGCATGAATTCACAGAGGAGGATGTGGAGGGAATGTTTGTGCTGAGGCTGCCCTGGGGAGCTGTCAGTCAGTAGAATTGTCCAGCTCTGGGTCTCCACAGCTTCAGCTGGAAAGGTGGCATCAGCTAAAATTACAAAAAGTGTATACCTTGAGTAGGGCATTCACAGTGGAGACAAATTAAAAGAAATTTTTCTTCGTAGCTTCTCATGGACTTAGTTGTTTTAGGCTGTTGCATTCTGAAGGAAGAAAGCATTGATTTAAAGCATTACTCCTCATTAAATATTTCTGTGCAGACTCTGGTAATAAATGCAAAGTAACTCTGCCTTCCCATTTCTTCAGGTGCTTGAACAGCACTAATGTTGACACACCTTGGTACAAACAAACTGTCACAAATAAAGACAGGTTGAGTTTTAAAACCTCCTATTTAAAATAACATACGTAAAGAATTAGTGACACTTTATTTTGTGTCTTCCTTTCTCAAACCCGAATCCGATTTTGGTATAATTGCTTTGTTGTTTGATCTAAGTATATTGAAATAAATGGCAGAGCTGCATCTGAATTGCTTGGAGATCAATAATTAAAGCAATTGGTTTAGCTCTTGATAGTGTTTTTCTTAGCTGTTTCGACATCAGACAGATTTGTGTGATGATTGGGTTGCAATTTGACAGAGCACTCTGGTGTTCTAGCTTTGTATCCTTGACTAGAAAGGAATGTTAACACACTTTCAAGGAATTTAGCTTTCCAGAGAAGTCAAAATAGTTGCAAATCACATTGTTGTTGAAGCATTTGTCAATTGTTGCTATATAAAATGATGCATTTTCCAAAGCAATTCTTACACACCTCTTCAAATGAGCAGGTAAGATTTTTTACATATGGAATCACTCTTAAATGCAGTGTCTTTTTGGCATTCCAACATGACATTATTCCTTTAGCTATATTCTCAAAAGGTTTGTGAATCAATACTTTACAAATGATTCACTTCTTTACCTTTTAGACAGATCAGTTGTGTTGCTTGAAACAGAACTCTTGCATAGTAAGAGTAAGCAAAAGCTTTTAAAATTAAATCAAATTTTTTGTCTATTGACTCTTCTGTAAGAAAAAACAAGCAGTTTTTCATAATGTGAACTTTTGTACTTAGTCTGTACAAAATGCACTTTCTGTGCACTGCAGTGAGGATTCTTGAGGATATTTGCAAATGTATCTTTCACCTGTGTTGACAGTAATCATAAATCAGCTGTTGAAGAATTGATGTTTCTGAGACCATAATGGCAGGTTGGATAGAGTAGTGGTAGCCAGCAGTGGAGTGCTGCTGTTGTATGTTGTACCTTAACTTTTAGGCACTGTGTCTGGGTAGAATTTTCCTTTACTCCAGAGTGACATGAGTTGAAAAGGAAATGGAATTTGCTTTTGTAGTTCTTGCCTAAAACTCTGTGCCATGCCAGTCTGCAGTGCCTGTCGGGAGAAACTCCAAGTATTTTGTATTAGAAGTGCTCTGAAGCATCACCTGACAATCATGCCATGTTTTTTCATGGTGAGTTGTAGCACACCTTGAGTGCAGCAGGTGCTGACCATTGAACAGGTCCCTTTCCTTGGGCACAGGGTGTCCTGTGTGCTCAGCACAGCTGTGTGCTGAGCCTCAGCCTTGTGGCTTTGGGGTGCCTGTTGCTCTGGAGCAAGGCATGAGGGAATTGGCACGGGCTTGTCCCGTGTGCTGGACAGCTCTGTCACTGCCTGGCAGTTTCATGGAGCAGCTGCAGTCTCACATGGTCATGGGGTCATTTCTGATACCTCCTGATCCCTGCACTGTGGAGACTTCTCCTTAGGCACTGTGCTTATCCTTGTGGAGCTCAGGTGTCTTTATAGAAATCACAAAACAACCACGTTTGTTGATGAAACTTGAAAGCTCAGATTGCTGGTGAGGTCAAGGGCTTTGGCAAGAAAGTTCAAGTAGAATTTTTTCTGGACTTGTGCAGCACAGGTCTCCTGAGGTTCTAAGTACCTAAACTGAAGTATATCTAATATATACTTAACAGTGGTGCACATTTCTCCTCAAGTACAAAGTAGTGTGTCTTCACTGACGTCTAATCTGCACTTCTGTTACCATTTACAGTTCTGTTCTACTTGTCTTGATTTGTAATCCCTGTTTCTCATGAGGTGGTGTGTAGATGGTCCTTCATGAGCTGGTACTCATCTGGTTTGTTACAGAGGTTGCTCTTTAATGTGTGCAAATAATTCTAAATCTGCTACAAACTGTCCAGTGTTCGGGAAGATTTCCTTAATGACCCAGATTTTCACGGGGCTGCAGTGGACTAGTAGACTTCCATAGGTTCTTTCTGCTTTCCTTGGGCTTTCATTCCTGTAGAGTGGGAGTTTTTCCAGGTGGATCAGTTATTGGAAGAGGAGGAATGGTGGATTGTTGGACAGCATTGATGTCACTACCAGGTTATCTTTCCCTTTTCTGCAGTAAAGGACCCTGTCACAAACACCACTTATTCTGGAAGCTCTTCTGTAGCTTGTATTGGCAGCTATCTTTTTCTCCAGCTCTCACTCTGGTACTCCAGCATTTTTGTACTGGAAAAATCTTAGAAACATTGTCCTTTTATAAGGGTTTTGTCATTCTGGGTCCCTGTGTAACCTGATCCAATCAGTTACAGAGCATGGACTCAGCCCCTTGGCTTTAGATGGTTTTTGTGCTGTGTGTGATAACTTGCATAACCTTACGCACACATTCACTTTCTCTTTTGCTGCAACAGAATCTCTTCTGACAATACCAAAAGGATTCTCTCCTAAAGCTTTCTCCTGCTAATATGGCACAGCCCACTTAGGATTACTGTCAGATTTTTCTGCCATGTCAAATGTTTGCAGCATCTTGCCACAAATGAGTGTGTGCTCAAGAGCTTAAGGCCCAAAGGGCTTTGAGGTGAAGATAACCTCTTAGTGAACTTCCCTGGCAAATCTAGTTAGGATTTGAAGGTTTGTCAGCTGTCAGTGCACTGTATGATCAATAACCTCCTTTTCTAGAGATGTTTGTAGGCACTTTGGTTTTCTACACTAGAAGCATCAGTCCTCTGGTTATTCTTTCAGGCTTGGACATTCTTTCTGAACACCAGCATGTGTGTCTATTGATTCTTCGCTGCCTAACAGTTCTCCCTGACCCCAATTGTTTTTTCTTGGGAAGTTTCTAGTTACCTTTTTACTTAAAGAAGAGAATTTCCTCTAGATTCTTAGTAATGGTTCTGATTTGGTCTGGATTAACCATGAACTACATTGTGGGTAATGAGCAATATTTGTAAGCTTGAAGCTTCTGTTCTTCTGTTGAGTGTGTGCATCAGAAAGAGAGATGATGTCACTTGGGATCAGATAGTGACAGATGATGTCACTTGGGATCAGATAGTGACAGATGATGTCACTTGGGATCAGGGTCCTGTGTAGGGTTTGTGTTTCCCAGGCAGGAGTTTGGACCTTGCACACTGTTAAGCCCTGTGAGAAGCACAAGCACACTTTGCTGTGCCCTCTGGTTAGGGCTTGCTAACTGGAGAGGGAGTCCCTCAGTGTGTCCCCCATGGTATGGACGGAGTCCCTGAGACATGGAGGGGTGACACTGGGCTATGGAGTGTTACCCTGGAGGTGACACTGGGCTATGGAGTGTTACCCTGGAGGTGACACTGGGCTATGGAGCGTTACCCTGGAGGTGACACTGGGCTATGGAGTGTTACCCTGGAGGTGACACTGGGATATGGAGCGTTACCCTGGAGGTGACACTGGGCTATGGAGCGTTACCCTGGAGGTGACACTGGGCTATGGAGTGTTACCCTGGAGGTGACACTGGGCTATGGAGTGTTATCCTGGCGGTGACACTGGGCTATGGAGCATTATCCTGGAGGTGACACTGGGCTATGGAGCATTATCCTGGAGGTGACACTGGGCTATGGAGTGTTACCCTGGAGGTGACACTGGGACATGGAGTGTTACCCTGGAGGTGACACTGGGCTATGGAGCGTTATCCTGGAGGTGACACTGGGATATGGAGCATTACCCTGGAGGTGACACTGGGATATGGAGCGTTATCCTGGAGGTGACACTGGGATATGGAGCGTTATCCTGGAGGTGACACTGGGATATGGAGCATTATCCCGGAGGTGACACTGGGCTATGGAGTGTTACCCTGGAGGTGACACTGGGACAGTGGAGTGTTACCCTGGAGGTGACACTGGGACATGGAGTGTTACCCTGCAGGTTAGTTTGGTTTGGTTTCTGGACGTAGGGGTTGTCTAGTAAGAAAGTAGTATGTGTGTGAAATTACACAGATAATCAGAATGGTCTGCAAAGGCTGCAGAATACTTTATTAGTCTTCTTTATCATTCTGTTATTCTTTTTTTCTTTTGTCTTTGTTAAGCCAAGCCATGTTTCAAAGAAAGAAGGAAGAGGGAAGTATTAGAAAAAAAAGTCTGATTTGTGTTTTTCTGATATGTCCAATGGCCAGAACCTTTCACTTTTTATTCCAGTGCATGATTTTACACATTTTATCAATTGAAAAAACACTAACAAAGAAAAAACCCCAAAGCACAACACTTTATAAATGGAAATGTCATTAGCAGATGGAATTACAAATAAGCAAGAGGCAAAGATGACCCTGCAGAATCTTGCAGCTACATCACAATGATGGCATTTTCCATCCTGAACATTTTTGTAAACAGGATTGATCTGGGAAGGTCTTCACTGCAAGAACATTGAGATGACCATAGTCTGGTCAGGAGCACAAGTCTTTCTGGCATCAGAAACAGCCAACTAAGTTTGTTAATCCTTCATTTGGAGCCATGATGAATTGTTTAATTCAAACTCAAATATTAACCTCTTTCAGGATTCTCTTAAGCATCTAACTTCTAACAAAAATGGTAATTAATTTTAATTTTAATTAGTTTTTTAATGAGAGACTTGGAAAGAATTCTTGAATGTTTGCATTTTTAATAGTGAATATGATTTTTGAGTACACGTGATCAGACTTTCTAGGAAAAAGAAGGCAGAAAGATATTTAAAATGGCCAGGTTTCATTGTCACCTTTTTCTAATTGAATGTTTCCAGTGATGTTTATTAGCTCTTTGATCTCAAGCAGTAATTAATCCATTTATCCAGGAACAAAAACCTGGTTGATAAAACAGAAAGATGTTTTCCATCTTTAAATATGTTGCTGTATTTAATTGAAACAGTGAGATAAGTTATACAATTCTAGCTGTCTTCTAGTACCTGGTAGTCAGTTCTGACCTGGTTCATTCAGCATTTGCAGCCTTATGCACTGGAGTTTGAGGTTATGATACTTACCTGTGTTTAAATATTTAAAATGTAAGTTTTGGAAAGAAATTTCCTTTTCCCCACATGTGGCTGTCAGCCCTTCCTCTTCTTCATTGTCATGAATTGTTAACTGAGATTCATGTATGGATGGGGAGAGGGGGTGTTACAGTCACACAGTGATTTTCTTTAAAAGTAGGAGATAAATGGGACTTTTGTTTTTAATTCATAATCAAGTTATCTCCAATGACCCCTCTGAACTTCGCTGAAAATCCACTTAAGGCCAGCTTGGGTATAGTTTTGGGTTAGTGAGTTTTTTTTTAGCTAATTGGGTTGGAAAATAGTTTGTAGTTGGACTGTAGGGATAGAAGTTCAGAGAGCAGCTCCATCTCCCTTTTTAAAGAATTCCCATCAAGGTGGAGAGGTGTTTTGTGTTAAATCAAAACTTCCTTGCCTGCACACTATAATACTGCAGAGTTTCTGCACACAAATTTCAAGTTCATCACATTCTGAATTTTTACACCTTTTCCAAAGTCACCCAGACAACAACAAGTTAACATTCCAAGCAGGTAAAATGTCTCATATAATCATACTGTGATTAAAGCTCATGCAGATGGTAGTAACTGTCTTTATGTTTGTATGTAGCCTTGTGTGTACAGGAATTTATCAGTGGTAGAGGCTGACTTAATGACATGTTAGAAACTATATAAATTAAAAATAACTGTGTATCAAATTTGAGTGGGAATGAAAGAACTATTTAAATAACGACAGATATAAATGTGGCTTTGTATGAGTTACTTTTTTATTATGACTTCAATACTTGAAAGAAGTACTTCAGACTTCCTGGAGTTAGAAATCTAACAGGGTAGTGCCTAGAGTCAAGGTTTGAATTACAAATGATTGTTTTGTCTGTCTGCTGCCAAAAATTGAACTTTCTTGATATGTTTTCTAAAGCTCACATTAATATGCTTTTCAACTGTCTGTTTGAGCAGTTGTGCTATGTTAATGTGTAGGCATGTTCTAATTTTGCATGTAGCTCAGGGAGAATATTTCATTGTTCAGATGTTGTGCTTGCACTTCAGGGGTACTGAACCTTCACCTTGTGGTTATTTCCCATCTTTTCTCTGTCCTCATTCATATTTTGGGGAGCAAAGCAGTAAGTTGGCCATACTGGTGTGTTGGTGTGTGGTGCAGACACATTGCTGAGCCCAGTGGGTGTGTTGAGCTGGAGACAGGAACAGGTATCCCAGAGCTCTGGGCCACTGCCTGATGCTGTAAAGATCTCATCTGCAGGCGAGCTGCTTTGGCTTGGTGCTTTCAAATAACTTCAGTCACTTTTACACTGAAAAGGAAGTTTAAACACACACCCCCATCCAAAACTAGGCTTAGTATTTCTCATGTTGCTTCTGTAAGGAAAAAATATGTAACTCTTTGAAGAATTTGATGGCACATTAACTTTAGGATACCTTAGGAAACTCCCAAACTGGTGAATTTTAGGAAAAAGGGTTTGCTGTGAGGTGTCAGTGTAGTTCTGTGGCATTTAAGGACTTCTGAAAGCTTGGGCATAGGTAGTTGCATGGGACCTTTTCAGTTGCTAGAAACTAAATAAGTACTCAAAAAGCCTTAATATTTGATGTTGTCTTGAAAATAGCTCCTCTAATCAGATTTCCACTGTACTGATGATTGAGTTTATAGTAATATTGAAGCTTTCAAGTGATTCAGCATTTAGCTGCTTCAGCTGATCGTTATGAGGGATGACAAAAGTGGGCAGTGTGAGTTCATTTCCCAAGATCTTACGTTTGCACATTGAAGAGGATGCCAGGTTCTTTTGGTGCAAGAATGAGGTTGATGTAGTAGCAGGTCATTCTGTAGTCTTTAAAATGTTCAGTTTCTCTGTCTTTTGTCAGTACCCCTCTCCCCATAGTGTTAGGCTGATGGTGAGAATGTAGTGATGGTTCCAATGAGCAGCCCACAGGATCAAGCTCTGTGTTCACTATTAAGGTCTTTAAATTCTCCTAAGATGTGGTGGAGGTAGTGGTGGTGTGTGCCTTTGCTGTTTTAAAGGAAATACTTCTCCCTACATAAGTTACAGGAGAAGAAACTTTACTTTTTGGAATGGCTTGGAAAATAGTTTTTTGGACCTGACAGCTAAACAAAGAGTATTTACTTCTACAGTCTGCAGGATAATAAATAAGTTTCTCCCCCTCTTCCTTGCCTACAGAAAAACACTTTGAGGATATTTGTTTCTAGATATAACACTTGTCCATAGCACTTTGTGGGTCCCACCTTAACACTTTTAAATAAGCTGTGATGGAAAGTCACATTTTGGATGTTTAACATCTCTGTGTGACTCTGCTTCATTAAAAGAGAGTGTAAGGAAAAAATTAGGGACAAATCAACGAAGGCTTTTCTTTTAAACTCATTTTTGTAGAAATCAGTATATGAATTTTTGCAGTTTACTTGTAAAACTGTCCAAGAAAACTGTTTGAGGCGTTGTCTGTAAACATTTCAGCACTTCACCCGAATAGAAAAGCAAATAAAAGCTTGATTCTTTTGAAGTAGTCATGCTCTGAGATGCAATAGACCACATCTCCAGATACTGTTGGGGAGTGTGTATGGGCTTTTGATTCACTGAACAACACTTAAGAAAAACTTTCTGATTTCACTAGTGCCTCTTGATTTTCATGGCGAAGGTTCTTCCTGTAGCTGCTCAGAAAAGCCAACTAATTTTGAGTGCCCAGTTTGTTTCCTTAGGTGGCTTTTTCAGAGCTGATGAGGTCCTGAGGCTCTCAGGGAGCGAGTGAGGCAAGCTGAATGAAGGAGCTCTTGGCACACAGCTCATGTTGTCCAGATCCTGTTTGTGCCTTCAAGGAAGAGAGAATCACATCTGAAATTCTGCCTGTTAAATTCTGGTTCCCTACAGCTACCCAGTGGGGTTAAGTGTATTGATCTGAGTGACTGAGCAGGGAATGACTTCCTCATTTCCCTCTCTGTTTTATTTTTCATTTGGGGTGTAACATGGCACAGTGCAGTCTTGTTGCTGATGCACATGAGAGAGATTATGATTTTATAGCCACTTTCATTACTAAATTGGTTATGGGAAATTAATTTAGAACTTAGACAATTGTTTTGCTGTTGATGGTGAAGCCTAGGTTTGATTATTTTTCTTCCCCTCTTAAAGACAAACTAAACAGGCATGTTGCCTAATGGCAGGATTTTCTTCCATTTGTAGTGTCTCATAAAACAAATTTCTTAGTTAAGAGCAGGTAGGATTTTTACAGGATTGCTCATTTGAACTTCTAGTCACATGGAATATTTGTGGTTGGGGCAGATACAACTCACTGTGTTCTGATGCACACCGTACTAAGCATTTAGATAGGGTATTTCTGAAATTAAGTTATTCTAGACAAAATACCATAATGCAGCTGGGTATTTTACTTTTATTCTAAACTCTTCTTGCTTGCTGCCTAGTCCTTCAGCTGTACATGAATTCCATATGTGCCCACCTTGAATTAAAAAAACCCAAACAGAAAAGTGTGTTCTCTGATATTTGCAAAGATGTGTTCCTTGACCGCTGTGTTTTGCAGGCATGGTGCTGGTGCGCAGTGAGAACGGGCAGCTGCTGATGATCCCCCAGCAAGCCCTGGCACAGATGCAGGCCCAGGCACACGCCCAGTCTCAGCCTCAGAACACTCTGACTCCTCGTCCTGCTACACCTACCAGTGCACCCCCAGTGCAGATATCCACAGTGCAGGTCAGTCCAGCAAGCTGTGCTGCTAAAAACTGTTTTGTTCCCTGTGCAGAATACCGGAGGAAGTAAGGTGTGATACTAGTGAAGAAACCATAGATCTAACTGGGATGTACTGACTGTTCATAGATTCACAGAATCTCAGAATTGTTTGTGTTGGAAAGCTGTTGGAAGGGGCCTTAAAGCTCATCCAGTTCCTGACATGGGCAGGGCCACTTTCCACTAGACCAGGTTGCTTCAAGCCCCATCCCAGCCTGGCCTGGAAGACTTCCAGGAATGGGAAGTCCACACCTCTCTGGGCAACCTGTGCTGGGGCCTCATCACCCTCAGAGCCAAAATTTTCTTCCAAATAGCTAATCTAAATCTACTTTCCACAAGGCACAGGCATTGCATTGTGTTCCTAATTCTGTTACAGCTTGGCTGTTACTCATCAAAAATATTTTTACATATCTGAATCTTATTAAGTTGAAAACTTTGATATAAAGAAGACCATATATGGTTAATGTGTACAACTCTTCTCCCCGGAATAAATACAGGACTAAAAGAAAAAAACTGATATGGATATACATACACCAAGGTTTTGACAGTTGCATTAAGTTCAAGACTGAAAATCCTTCTTGGAGTTCCACAGTGCTTCAGATGCATTCTCCGCTATTTGTAATAATGCAGAATCAGAACACCAGATAGAGCAGTTGGTATTTAACTATAGGCACTGATGTGTTTATGATTTTTTTCCTCTTCCCCAGGCTCCAGGAACACCCATTATTGCACGACAGGTGACACCAACTACTATCATCAAGCAAGTGTCTCAGGCTCAAACAACAGTGCAACCCACGACAACGCTACAGCGGCCCCCGGTTGTGCAAGTGAGTGTGTAGGGACATGGTGTGTGCATGAGCCTGCCAGGCACACAGGAAATGCAATTGCTCAGTGCAGGGAAGAAATGCCTTCTGGATTAGCCTTTCTAAAACATCTGCAGGTCTCAGTGCATATTTTGGATGTACAGGTATAATTTTTTATATGTATATTGGTATAATTTCATATTACACCTATACATATCTCCATTTAAAGGTATTGTGTTTGTAGTTTGTACAGTCACAGAGCTGACTGAAATGAAATACCTTTATGCTTTCTGCTTAAAGGAGGTGACAAGAATTCCCCTTGGATTTTGGGCTGTGGTGTTATTCCTGTGGTGGATCTGCAGTCCTCTGAATTCTGCAGCAAAATTTACAATTGCAAAGATGACTGCATTGGCAGCCTTCTCTTCCTGAAGCCTTCTCCCTTTCACATGAGTCTGCTTTGGTCTGTGTCCTTCTGGAGACTGTTGTCAGTCTGGGCTGGCCTCAATTCATTTTGGGCTTCCTTGGACGTTTTTTTTGAGATGTCAAGAGTTTAAAAAACAGTGCAAGAGTGTGAAATTCTCCACATGGCTTCCAGGCAGCAGTGATACAATATGATCGCTGTCGCCTAATCTGTCTCATTGTGCTTTCTTCATCCTTTGAGTAGACAGGATTAGAGAGTTTTAATTTAAAACATGCAGGTTTTGCTATGCATCCAGTTAACCTTTTTCCCCTCAGAGAGCCTTTCCCTATGCCAGTGATCTTTCTAGATCTAAGAGTTAATTTACCTAACTGAGTCTCCTTAATTTGCACTGCTGTTATACAGGACAAAAAAAACCCCACCATCTTTCCATCTGCATATTTTGTTCTGTAATGAGCACGCCATGGACTTGATTTATCCTGATTTAAAAAAAAAAAAGAGACAAATGAAATCCTTATCTCCCTTATTTTTTTCCAAAATACCAATAAAGGTAGCTTTGGCAGCAGGGGAGCCTCTTTTTTTGGTGCATCTTTATATAAAGAGCAAGTTTATAAATGATTTGTGAACATTCTGAGTGTCAGTTGTAGCTTGGTAGGAATTTGTCTCTCAGACTGGGTTGTTGTTAATAATTAGACTTTTGGAAGCCCATGAATGAGCTGTGTATGTGAGAGGATCTTGCTTGTAATTGTGATTCTTTGGAGCTGATATTTCTACTTCAAATTACCAATTTGTCTACAAAACTAGAAAAATGTTTTGTCCTGTTGTTTATCACAAAGACCTCGGTAAGACCAAAGCTTTTGTGTCAGTTGTGCCTTTTTAGAAATTCCTCCCTTTGGAAGTGGCATTTAATGAAACAGTCAAAAAGATAAATTGAATTCACAGGAATTCAGCACTTGTTTTAGCTGAATTTTGGAACCCCACTGGCTGAGATTATGTTTATGGTGTTTTATTCGGTGACCAAAAATCGCGCAATTTTTAATCAACTTTCGGAATTCCCGTTTCGAATGTTTTTAGTGCCATCTGGTGGCCATTTCATTCCACTGCACCAGAGCATGAGCAGCTTATTTATAGCAGCTGTGAAAGGTGTTCTACTGCCCTGTGCCTCATCTTCTGTTTGATGGCTCAGGAAAACAGGCTCTTGGTGCGTTCCACAGAAAATAATCTTGTGTTTTTATTCTCTGCAGCCTCAGATCGTTCTGGGTGGTACTGCACAAACAACCACGCTGGGGACAGCAACAGCTGTACAAACTGGAACTCCTCAGAGAACAGTGCAAGGGACAACGGCCACCTCCACTGCTGCCACAGTAAGATTCTGAGAAATGTGACATCTATTTTTGTTCACTCACATATACATGGTGTGCATATAGACATATACTTGTAAACACAGATAGGAGTGGAGATTAGTAAAGATGCAGGAATCCTGTGAGCTGTTGACCTTGAAAAGGTAAACTTTAATAGAACCATATAATTTACAAGGTGTGGGTACAGGTCACTTGAATTTTGACAGGTATTAAAGTGGTTTTGTTTCTGTAACAGTATTAAAGCACTCGTTTAAAAAATATATTAGATGTATTTTATAGAACAGTGAATTGTTCAGCACTGTAGAGGAGAATCACTATAAGAAAGGATAAACAGTTGGCACTGATTGATTCAAACTGCATGTTTCCAGGATTGCAAAATGCAGGGAGAATCCATGTACTGTGCACTGTGAAACAACAGCTTTACTATTTTTTGTCCTGCTAAAACATGTATTTTCCCATGTACCATGTGCCATTCTTAAAATACTTGGTGTTTCCTCATTTCATAAAGAGTCACAATTCCTTAAATTTTGGTAACAAAAATGTATAATATATATAAGTATATGAGGAAAAATAATAATCTCAGTCTGTTTATGTTTTAATGTGAGGTACATGTATGTATAAATATTACTCTGTACTGATGAACTAAAGGACTTTATTTCATGGAGTATATGGTCAGATCATGTATTAAGAGGAGTTTGTCTTCCTTTCTCTGATTGTTTTCCTTTTACCCTTCCTTCTCAGGAAACTATGGAAAATGTGAAGAAATGCAAAAACTTTCTGTCCACATTAATAAAACTGGCATCATCTGGAAAACAGTCCACAGAGACTGCGGCTAACGTGAAGGAATTAGTACAGAGTCTGCTGGTAAGAAAAGTTCATCAGAAGTTGTTAAATACAGCATCTGGGCAAATTCAGACTCAAAAGTGGGTTTTTTGTGGGTTTTTTTTTTTTTTTTTTTTTTTTTTAATTCAGTGGCTGGAGTTTATAAAATTTGAGCTAAATTGCCTGATGCTAATATAAAAGCTTGACATTTTTAATATTTATAGAGTGAATGCTAGTATTGCTTAGCCTACTTGTTAGCAACCTTTAAGTTATGGTTTTGTGTATCCCATCATGCAGTAACCAGAGGTCTTTAGATCTTATTACTTGAAATTTGTAGTAAAGTTGGTTACTACCATAAAGCTACTGGTAACTAAAAATAGTGAGAAATGATAAAACCACCTAATTTCAGTGTGTTCCCAAGTCTTAAATTTTTTTTTAGTGTTGGATAGTTATAAAAATTAATTTCTACAAGTTTGTTCATTTGAGTTTTCTGTTTTGAAGGATGGAAAAATTGAACCAGAAGATTTTACCAGTAGGCTCTACAGAGAACTTAATTCTTCACCTCAACCTTACCTTGTGCCTTTCCTGAAGGTAACTTATCTTCACTACTCTTCCTTTATCTCTGTGCTTATATATCAGCTGCAATGAACACAAGCACATCCTTTGCCATTATAGGTGGAATTCCAAAATTAAGTTAAAGGAAGTTTTAAATGGTGCCTGGTTAGGCTTTTGCTCCCTTCAAAAAATACTTTTTCTGTCTTAGTTCCTAGAATTTGTTACTGTGATTCATTGGCACAGTCAGTAATGTAACTTCTACCATGGTGACACATAGTAGCTCTTTTGAGAAATCTGGAAAGTTTTCTTTCTATGACTTAAGCCACAAACCTATGAATTGATTTATTGCTCTCTTTTTAGTCTTAGAAAGCAAAGGGATTCAGTGATATAGAAAATTGTACCTTCTGGGGAAGTTTTGCCTGTGCTGTAAACTGGTTTGGAGAAGCAGGAAATTTGTCATCTCCCAATGATAAATCACATTTGACATAAATTTTATAGTAGTTCAGCAAATCTCAAAATAGTATTTATTGCAAAACATTTTCCATCAGTGAAATGAGTGAAAATATAGCAGCACTGAATTGTAAGAATGTAACTGCTTGACTAATGTATGATTATGGGATGGAGTTGTAGGTGTGTGTTGACATTTCTGGGTTCTTAAATGCTTGTTCAACCTTGAGCTGTTCCTGAGGACAAAAACTGTTGCCATAAGAAAACAACTAATTTAAGAAGCCACCAAAACACTCTGGACAACAGTCAAGGAAGGCAGCATGGTCTTGGGTTGTTAAATACATACCAGGGGTTCCAGATAGGCTGCATAGCCTAGATGCCCATAATATCCAAAAGGTATTGTCCCTCTGTCCTGCTTATTAAATAGGAGCAGGTTGGTATTTCTGTGTGCTCACCTTTCCTCAGGTGCACACAGACCATTCCAATGGACTGAAACAAAACACGACGCTTCTTGACAATTAATACTATGTGAGCCAGGATTAAACAAATCAACCAAACTCTTTCCTTTCCCCTTTTCAGAGGAGTTTACCTGCCTTGAGACAGTTAACACCAGACTCTGCAGCTTTCATTCAGCAGAGCCAGCAGCAGCAGCCCACGACGCAGGCGACGATAGCCACGATCCCGTCGGTGACGTCCGTGCTGCTGAGCTCCTCGGTGCAGCGCACGGCGGGCAAGGCCACTGCCACTGTCACCAGTACCCTCCAGCAACCCGTCATCAGCCTCACTCAGCCCACACAAGTTGGTGTCAGTAAACAAGGGCAGTCCACGCCACTGGTATGTGAGCTGGAGTGCAGCGTTGGTCATTGCACAGGGGTTTTTTTGATAGTACTTCTTAAGCTGGTGGTTTGGCTCAATCAAAGGTCTGATAAAAAAAGTATAACTTAAATTGTATCTTGGTTAAAGTGCACTTAGGGTTTGTTCTTCCCATCTGGTTCTCAGATTATTTACAGGTTTGGTTTTTTTCCTTATTTGCAGGTTATTCAACAATCTCAAAAAGCAGGGGCATTGATAAGGCCTCCACAAGTAACGTTGACACAGACGCCCATGGTGGCATTGCGGCAACCACACAGTCGTATCATGCTCACCACTCCTCAAATCCAACTGAATCAACTGCAGACAGGTAAGAGGTCAAGATACTTGTGATATGCCATATTTGATAGCATTACCTGAAGCGTGGTTTAAGGATTGCTTGCCCAGAGAAGTTGTTGATACCCCACTCCTGGAAGTTCAAGGCCAGACTGGATGGGGCTTGGAGCAACCTGGTCTAGTGAAAGGTGTCAGAGGGGTTGGAACAAGATGATCTTCAAGGTCCTTTCCTGCCCAAGCCATTCTGTGGTTCTATGAATGTCAGTTCATAAGTGCCCTTTTTGTACTACTGCTAAAATCTTCCACTGTGTAGTGCCATAGTGGCTGGGGGTACAGATCTATCAGTGCAGCATTGACAGAGAAATGGTTTGGCTGCTGGAATTGTGTGGGAAGGGTCCTGTTTTTACCTGGGTGAAATGCTGGCAGAAGCTATAGAGGTCAACTCTTTGTACCAGACCTATTGCCATAACTGCTTGTGACTGGCTTGCACGTGTGAGCTCTTATTGACGGAGTCCAAATCCTGTCTGTCTTCTTGCAGTACCTGTGGTAAAACCAGCAGTATTACCTGGAAACAAAGCTATTGCCACTGTTTCGACACAAGTAGCTGCTGCTCAGAAGAATAAACTGAAAGAACCTGGGGGAGGCTCTTTTAGGTGAGGAACTGTATGTTTGTGCTTGGGCAGCTGAACTCAGACCTTCCTGGTGCTGAATCCATCTGGGCAAACTCACAATAACCCTGAGGTGAATTTTCTGGGGGCAGGTTTGCTTATTCATTAAAGCCTGCAACAAACAGCACTGGACATACTCGTGCCAGACTGGTTTTGGCATTTAGCTGGCGCTAAACCTCATAAACAATTCCTGCCCAGACAAGCAAGTGGAATTCATTCCTTCACTTCTCCCAGCTCTGGTTGAGTTACTTGGTGAGGTACAGCCTGTCTTGGTGGTGAGGGCAGATTATTATTGTTTTGTAGTAGTGATTCGTCTGGTCTCTTGTTTCTCAAGGTGGTGAAACATTACATAAGAAAGGATCTTGGAAAAAACAGGAAGTACAAAATTAGTGCTCTTTGAAGTCAAGGCAATAATTTCTCATTTACAAACAAATGAGTTGTATTTTATTATATCACAAAAGCAAATAAAATGTAAAACTAATTATTCAGTTTTATGGTGGAATTCATTATGTGCAGCTGTGGTATCATAGCAGTGTGTGCAGATAAGCACTAAATGTTATGATTATAATAAATTTTCCTTCCTTTAAGGGATGATGATGACATTAATGATGTTGCATCAATGGCTGGAGTCAACCTGTCAGAAGAAAGTGCTCGGATATTGGCAACAAACTCTGAGCTCGTGGGCACATTAACACGGTCCTGTAAAGATGAAACCTTCCTTTTCCCAGCACCTTTACAAAGAAGGATATTAGAAATAGGTATGTTCCTTTATCTTGAGCATTATTCAAAACCAATTTCACTGCTCTTAGGTTTAATCGAAGGCATTTTCCAAAGAAATTGGTTTGAATAATTAAAAGTTGCTGGAGTTGTTACCTTCTGGTATTTTCTGGTATATTCAGATGCTTGTGGGAAATAATTTGTCTTATGAAAGTAGAATAGTGTCAAGGAATAGCAAACATAGATTTGCCTTCTAAAGTGATGGCAATTCAACATCAAAACTACTCAATCTGCCTGAAAGTCTGACTATATAAACTAATAAGGTGTATCAAGCATCACACAAACAATGAGTAAGTCCAGAAGCACTTTTATCAGCTTTACTTAGTAATTTAGAATTGATGGTGGAACGAAAAAGCAATCTTGAATTTTTGTTACACTGTAGTACACAGCATTTATTAATAGATTTTCAATTTTGTTAAACTAATACAAATTTTAATAAGTGTGTAATTTCCTGTTTAATCCTTGTCTGAGAAAAACCTGCAAATCATATTTAGAAGAGGGGATTTAAATTTCTATGACTGAAATTTTACTCATATTTAGTTGTATTGTAAAATTATTTTTTGCAACCCACTTGTGTTTTGTTTGTAGGTAAAAAACATGGAATAACAGAAATCCATCCTGATGTAGTTAGCTACGTATCACATGCTACACAACAAAGACTACAAAACCTCGTGGAAAAACTATCAGAGACTGCTCAACAAAGGAATATTTCCTACAAGGTAACTGTATTTAATTGCTCAAATCGAATGGCAAAAATTGCACAAATTCAGCAGGCTGTGGTGTTGACTGTAATGCAGGAGTTCAGGTCTTCTTTTTTCTGTGAAATCAGGTTGTTTATTCTCTTTGACTGACTCACCTTCCATTAAGATATTAATACACATGGGTGACTGGAGCTTTTCAGCTTGCATATACAAAATGGTTTTAAAACAAATGCAGATAAGCTGTGCCCTCCCCTTTATTTATTATGTCAAATGTTTAGTGTGTGAGTGATTGTAGAGTCAGACAGATAAAAGCACTGCTTTGAATTCCCAGGAGACTGCTATCTGACAGATGTGTGTTCCTAATAGATGCAAATGCCTGAGCAGTGTTTAAAAAACCACACAGCTCTGTGAAATATGTTTGAGGGGTTAAAGCTGTGATGATACTAGTTTAGAAGTCAAAATCTGATGATTCATGGAATAGAACAAAATGCTTTTAAGAGTTCTGGCTGGTTTGACTGGTGTAAATATACTCCTGCTATTTGTCTGAAAAGGACAAAGTGAACACTGGAGCTTTGAGTGTGTATGTTCTTCCCCAGTGCAGTGCAAGGTAACAGCTTTGTTTTTAAGGGAGTAATGAGAAACGTGTTTGCTGTATTTTCAGGATGATGAAAGATATGAACAAGCAAGTGACGTTCGGGCACAGCTCAAGTTCTTTGAACAACTTGATCAAATAGAAAAGCAGCGTAAAGATGAACAAGAAAGGGAAATTTTAATGCGCGCAGCAAAGGCAAGTGCTCGCCTTTCACACGTGTTTGCAAAGTGTCACTTTTGACATCAGAACTGCAGAGTTTCTTTTCATTCTAAAACACTTGCAATGAAGGGGAAGACTAATCTTCAAAGATGGAACTTGATGAGTGTGTTCTTAACTAGAGCTCAGTTTTGCTTTTCATTGTAAAGCATGGGAAACAGCTTCTTTGCCACTCTCATTGCATATTCCCAAATTAAAAGGAGTCTTGAAATTTAGTTTTTGCATTTTGCATTGGTGAAGAAAGATGAATTTTATAGCTTGATGGTATTCTTAAATGTAATAGAGAGAGACTAGAAATAGAATTCAGAAAGATTTTTACAAGTTGGAGAAATACAATAAATAGGAGGCAGTTGATGTAAACATGAATGTGAATATTAAACTGTGGTTTTACTCAGTGAATATAGAATGAATGTGATTAGATAAGAGTACCCTAGAAATAATTCACAAAACAACCTATGTTTTCTCTTAGTTTTGTTGTCCAGCATGAGTTGACAATGTCAAAATCCAAATTTATTTTGTTGTTTGCCTAAAAAATGTAAGGGCTTGACAACACTCAGGATTTGATAGGACAAGAGGAAATGGCCTCAAGTTGCGTCAGGGGAGGTTTAGATTGAATATTGAGAGCAATTTCATCACTGAAAGTGTTGTCAAGCCCTGGAACAGGCTGCCCAGGGCAGTGGTTGAGTCACCATCCTTGGAAGTATTGTGTAGATGTGGCACTTGGGGACATGGTTTAGTGGTGGGCTTGGCAGTGCTGGGGAAACAGCTGGACTTGATGTTCTTAAAGGTCTTTTCTAATCTAAATTATTTCATTATTCTAAAAGTATGACACACACAAGGAATGCAGGTGCCCAGTGAAATGGGCAATTGCTGATGCAAATGGTCTTGGGTCACTCAGGTGCACTTTGTTCAGCCTGCAACCTGATCTGTGTGTGTAGGCGTAGCAGAAAATCAGCTCTGAGTAAGTGCTTGGTTACCCAGCAAGGGGAGGAATTGTTCCAAAAAGTACAGGTCTGATTCCTTTGTTCATATGCAAAGTGTATAATTCAGTTCACAGATCTGTGTAATTTGTGTCTTGTAATTTGTGTCTTGTAATGATTGCATTTAAGACATAATTGCCTGGCTACTCCTTGGCTATCTTTAACAAAGCAGAAAAGGGGATGCCTTTTTCAAAAATAGAAATGTTAAGAAAAGGAAAACTTTTACTTTCTAGAAGTTGTTTACCACTGTTACCCTCTGTGGGAGTGATAGGTGTTCCCCTCTTCCTGCTGAAATTTAAGAAAAGCTTTCATATATAATCTTTAACTGCTTTTGTAACTTTTTCTTTCTTTTTCTCCAACCACCTCCTGCTCATCCTTTATCAACACAGTCTCGATCTCGACAAGAAGATCCAGAACAGCTTAGGTTGAAACAGAAGGCCAAGGAGGTGAGTGCTGAGCTTAACATAAACTTTTCTTTTGGAAGTTGAAAGAGAAATAATGACCCATCCTTGTTCTGGCACACACAGATGCAGCAGCAAGAGCTAGCACAGATGAGACAGAGGGATGCCAACCTGACTGCGTTAGCTGCCATCGGGCCCAGGAAGAAAAGGAAAGTCGATTCCCCAGGATCTGGATCAGGGACAGAGGTACAGTACAATTGTCACCTTTGGTTTTGCTGCCTCAGCCTCTCTGCAAAGCTTTCTGTTCAGAGCTTTTCCCCAGTTTGTGGAAGCTCCCTGAGCAGCAGAAGTGTTTTGTGTTCAGATTTGCTCACTCCAAGGCCAGGATCAATTTTTAGCTCCCGTAGTCGCATAGGGAATAGAATCTGAGGGGTCATTCCCTGACTCATGGAACTGGGGGGATCTTAGAAAAACCATCTCTGATCTAACAAGTCTCAGCTTTTTGGGCCTCTCTAGTTTTGGAAGGAGATTTTTGTGGTCATAACCAATCTAACTTGAAGTGCAGAGTAGGTGGGGTGGTTGAATTAAGTCACTGCTAAATTTGACAGCAGGAGCTTCAAGTTACAGGAGCTTCCCTAATTTTTCTCTTCAGCAGTTGATTGGCCTTAGTTTTAGTGTCTCCACAGCAGGTCAGTTTGACCAGTTCCATCTGATCAGGATGTTCTTGCACATCCTCTGTACGTCCTACTGTTGAATCTGCCTTTTAAAAAATTCTCTGCAGACTAGGTATTGGAATGCTCAGTGTCTGATTCATTTAATTTACATTCTGGTACATGATTATCTGCTGTATTTCTAAACAAGTTAATAAACAAGAAATGGTATAAAATTGCTTTCTGCATGAGACATTCAATATGGGATTTCTCTAATGTTTAAAAAGAACAAAACATTCTTGAAAATTGTCATTTGTTGGACCAAAAGCTCTCTTCATAATTTGAGGATTTTCCCCCGTGGGGTTTTGTGTCTGATAGCAAGTGACAGAATAGTAATAGTTTAATAGTCCTGTTTATTACTCCTTGAGCATTCTGAACTTTCAGTGCTAAAGCATTTATACTGCAGAAAAGCCTCAAAAAAGTTCACCTTGTTTTATACTGAATTGCTGCAAGCAATAATTTACATGTGCTTGATATAAAATGGTAGAGAAAAATCTGAATACTAGTAAATTGTTACCTTTGTTTATAAAAAACCAAGCCTCTTGAGCATCTTTTAGAGTAATTTTAAGTTTTGAAATTTACTAAACTGTCTGCTACTGAGAATAAGACTTGTTTTTATATAAGCTGACAAATGACTCTATTAAAGGTTTATAGATGTGGTTTAAAATTATGAAAATTACAGAATGGGGCACTTTGCAAAGATAGATGTGTACACAAATGAAGTTGTCTCAGAGGAATATGCTGAAGTACCTCATGCAGAGTTAATGTTGGTATTGCTTACTCCTGCATGCTCAGCTGTGCCACCTTAATGGTCTGTTAATGTCACTTAGGTTATGGGATGTATTTTGCATCTCCTGTGAACACTTGTTTGTATTTCATCTAAATCTGACTAATTTAGTTATCTTGGATTAATCACTGGTTAACCAATTAACTACAGGTTCCCTGGAACTCCAGTCTTTTTGTCTGCTTAATTAAGAAGCAGCTGCCTTTGATCTGATACTCACAGCTGTGCTTTTGCTGCTGTGTCACTTGACATTTTTAAATTGGGCTCCACTCGTCACCATTTGTATGCAGTTTGTGGTTAAGGCATATTACAAGAAGTGTGGAAAATAAGGTTTGTTGTTACTTAGACACAGTTTTGTAAGTGGAAGCTTTTGATGTCTAGAAATGCTGACTCTTAATTACATGTAAAATCACTTCTAAGTAGTAATTGCACTGTTTTGTTTCCAAATTCAACAAAACAGGTTGCTGTCAGTTTGAGAGTTTTATATCCATGTGATTTTATTGAAAGTTACTAAAAAGCTTCTTAACTTATTCTATACGTAATTCTGTGTCTTTAATGACTCCTGTAATTTCACCTTTGCATTTCGAGTATTACGGTCTGCATAACAGAGCTCAGGCTTGAGCTTTCACTAAAGAATATTTTAAAAACAAGAATAAAATCCCTTCCAGCCATTCTTTCTGTTCTCTAGCAATCATATGTATGTGAGAAAATTTAGCTAGCATCCAATGCTTTCCTGCATCTTCTCATTTCCTCTGAAGTTGGTGAAAATTTGATGGCCAAATAGTTCAAGCCTTAAAATTTCCCTTGAAAATCCAGCATTTGAGCAGCCCTAACAACAGGATTTTAATGATTTGGTGTTTGCTGGATCAACAGAATGCATGAGAAGCCAAAATCTGGCTTTCTTGTTAGCAGTGTGGTGAAGTAAGTTCACCTGCACTGACCAGAGTTCTGCTAACCCAGAGTGATCATTTCCAGTGCAGGTTTAGGTTGGTTTTGGTCATCAGTAATATTCATTGATTAAATACATTATTTCACACCTGTTAGTGGGACCCTCCACAGCTTATTCACATAGCTCATGCACCACTCTAAATTTGGACTTTTTTCAAGTTTGGAGTGTTTTTATTAAGAAAAATTTTGGAAAATTCTCCAAGCACAGTGGCAGATAAGTATTCACTGCTGAGGCGTGCTTGGTGTCGAAGTATAAAAGTTTAATAAAAACAATAAAAGATAACATTAGGTTAGTAAATTAAATTGGAGGGGGAGATGAAGGCGTAGCTGACCTCAGCAATGGATCCCGTTGCCGGAATAATTCTTTATTTCGTTAAATCACCGGGCAGCGCCCCGAGGTTCCCGGCTGAGCCGGGCGCTGCCTGCATTCCGCTCCCCGCGCGCCCTCTGCCGGCCACTGTGCGGAGCTGCAGCTGCGCCCCAGCCCGGCCCGCTCCGTGCCGCTCGTTTGTTCCCTTCTGCTTTTGCTTTCTTCTTCCTTTTTTAAAGTGATTCATATAATGATATCCTGCCTGTTTGTCCTGCCACTCCGGGAAACTCACAGTGTGTGCCAGAGTGACGCTGAGAGATGGAGAAGCATTCATGGGTTATTAGAGAATGTGACTGTGTCTAGGAAAGCTTCTCCTAAATTTAGTCCTGAGCTTGGTTACAGTTTGTCATCAGAAGGAGAGCACCCTGCCATTGAGATCATGAATTCAAGGCCTCACAGTCCTGGGAACAGGATGCTCTCCAGGTCATACACAGCTCCAGGGCTGTCCTTGGCATCTGTAGGCTGGAACTGTGAAGAATCCTGTTTTCTGTTTGGTTTGGTAGTTGGGATTGCCTGTCCTTAGCGCCTTCCTAAAAACACAGGCAGTTCTTTGGGGCTTTATTATCTGTATTGAATGCCACTGAAAACTTGTGATTGTTCAACTGTTGTTAACAAATCAGAATTAAAAAGGAAATCTCAAATCTGGTAGTGTACAGCTGCCTGACTGTTACTGTAGGACATGGAATAACACAAAATGCACACGCTGCTGTCCTTAAGGTAAAAAAAGGGAGGTTTATTTTCTGACTCTAACATTTATAGATTTCCAAAAGTGACAGTGGATTGGAGGGTGAAAGTGCCACCTCTCCAATAACACTAAACAAACAGTCTATCAGATTTCTCCTCTTCCATAAAAAAATGCAAAACAATAAGTTGTTTACAAAAAGTGTGTGAAAAAGTTTGTTACAAGAATGTGAACATCAGAAGGCTCAAAAAATTTTAAAAAACCAAAGCAACACCTGACTGTGTAGAGCTTTTAAGTCACGTTTTCTCTGAAAAGTTTTGCAGTGCTTGCAGGCATGGACTGATTGACCTGTTCTTGTGCTTCCCAGGGATCTGGTTCGAGTGCAGCAGTCCCAGGCAGCTCTGGAGTTGGAACAACCAGACAGTTTACGCGACAAAGGATAACGCGGGTGAACCTCAGGGACCTCATATTTTGTTTAGAAAATGAGCGAGAGACAAGCCATTCACTATTGCTATACAAAGCATTCCTTAAGTAAAATGGAAAAGATCAAGGTATTTTTGACGGAGAGACGCCTGAGGACATTTTTTAATATATTTGCAAATTACGCCTTTTTGTAACAAGCGAATGGGATATTGTTTAAAAAACAACCACCTCTTTACATGGAACAGTTTTATATTCCTGTTTATAAATAAACTCTTCAGTATAAGAGAAATACATTTCTGTAACAGTGAGGATACTTACAAGGCCTGTGGATACTATAAAAGGACAATTAAATTTTAACTCATCTCTTGATTGAGTGGCCTTCTTGCCAAACAAGCCATATATAAAGACTGATGGAATCGTTTAGCAAATAACTAGCTACCCTTTGTCAGCCCTGTAGCAGTTTCAACATTAATTGTTCATTTTAGTTCAGTTTTATTCAACTAAATCCATTACATAGGCATATGTCTACAGCAGATGACCTCATTTCATTTAGCTTTTTTTTTTTTTAAACAGTCAGTTAGCAAAGCAAACTGATTTTTTAAGAATATTTATCTTTCCCCCAAATGCTCAAAATCTAGAGGGATATACAGTTAATTTTAAACATAACCTCAATTTTAATCACATTATTGCTTATTAGAGGCCCTGAAATCCCATAAAGGAGGGTTACTTCTGAATGTTTTAGCAGCATCTGTAAAAATGCATTTTATTTGCTATAGTTTGTAAAGCTGTAAAGTTAAAAAAGGAAAAAAAGGAAAAAAAGAGAAACCTTTTCAGCATAAATATATTTTACTTGCACTGTGTTTTTTAGCTAAAGTGAAAGCTTAGATTAAATAAAATCAAAAGTTGAGAGGAATCATCGAAAGACTTTCTCAGTGTGAATCAAGTGTTGAAAAATGGTTGGTGTATTTTGTCAGTAATTGTACATAATTTTTGGCACATAACATAAAAATGGCTATGTAAACTATAATTATTTTGCTAAAAGACTGTATGCAAGCTGTGGGCCTACTTTAAAGATGTCCAGAGCAAAGTCCCTTCTTTGTACCTATTTTTTTATTACAAATATACTAATTGGTTCTTTATATTTTCAGAGGTTATTGTATTAAATTGTCTATTGATAGTACTTTTATGACTGTAAATACTTTGGCTTTCTTTGTGTGAACTCTCATGGTAGAATTTAACTCTCTTGCGTGTAAACTGAATGCTGATCAGTATTTTTATCAACACCTGACAACTGTTACACCCCTTTTATTTTGTCTCTTAGGAAATCCTGTCTTTCCATTTTTTTTCATGTAAATTTTGCACAGTTACTTGTTCATATGTAAATATTTTACTTTCAAAAATGAAGTTTTTAATTGCTATTGTTTTATATAGGATTGAAAGAAAATTAACTCCTTTATTAAAAACAAATTTATCTGTATTTGTTAATGTATTTTTCTCTCTAAATCTTTTCTCCACTTGGATTTATTTTTCTTGGTGCAGTAAAAGTTGAGTCTACTTGAGGGGATACTGTTTGCTAAAGATGCACTTTGGGATGTTTTTATACTGTTTTGTTTTATCAGTATTTTGCAGGTATGTGATTTCATCAATCTTGGCATTTGATTGTTGTCTTAGGGGTCTTGGAGTAGCATCAGTGGGCAGTGGATTTGGTTTAGTTGGTTTTTAAGCAGGGAAAGGTGTCTGAAACATCTGAAATATTTTGTGTTTGTCTAGTGAAGGTTTAATAAAACAGCCTCTCCTTGAGGGCAGCCTGCTCCCTCAAACACAGCTGAAGTGGTTTGCAGAAGAAGGTAGGACATAAAACACAATTTGGAGCACAATTATGAAAGAAAATAACCAGGGACATTTCTGATTATCAACATGAAAATCTGCGAAGCATCTCTGATGTTCTGTACTGAATATTTAGCTTTTGGGTTGTATTTTTTTTTAATTCCTCCTCTCATGCACCAATTAACCGAATAATTTTGAGGCCCTAATCCTGCTAGAACATTAATTTGATGATTATTCCTTGCATACAGACAAATCTGCCCTGCTGTGAACAGGCAGTGGCAGCAGGCCCATGGCAGATGAGTGTCTGAAAAAGAGGATCAGCTCCTAAAGGGATGTGCTCCCTGACACTGTGTGACACTGACCCCAAGACTCCTTGTTTGTAAACTCCAAACAGCTTTAAATTGTGTTATTCTAAGTGGAAAGAAACACCTTTGACTTTTGGCCAAAACTGTCAGAGCATCCCTTGAATTGTAGCAGGAGCTGGTTTAACTGTTAATCACCACTGGCCAGGCACTGACTGGGCACAGTGTCTGCAAAGCTGTGGCAGGTAAGTGGGGAAGGAACTGAAAAATTAAAGTTATTTCATGGTGTGCTGTTCTTTGCTCTCCCTGCCCGGTAGCTTAGAAATATTCTAGAGAGGCCAAGGGAGGAGGGAGAGATCTCCTGCAAGAGGAGAGCTCTTGGTTCTGTTTTAAATAACATTGGTTTTGAGTGCACAGGCAGCCCTGCACTCCATAGAAGTTTTTCTCAGCTAAAAGATAAATGTTCCTGTTGTTAGTCAGAAAAGCTGGTAGCATCCATCTCCCTCCAGTAGTTCATGGAGGCCAGTTCATGGAGTTTTGGACTGGGGAATTGGTCCATTATTGTCAGTACACTGGCACTGTGAGGAGTTCTCACAGCAGTTGAAGACTTTTGTTCATTTGTTGTTCGTTTGGTTTTTTTATGATAAAACCAGTAGCTCTTCTTAAAGCTGCTCAGAAATTTGACATTTCAAAGTCACAGCTGGGGAGGGGTTGCATTTAGAGGGCAATACCTGTGCAGCACAGCACTCCTCTGGTGTGTTAGTGACCTGTAGAGAGAAAATTGTGATTCTTTCCTGACCCCAAAGCTCGTGCAGCTCCACCAGAGACTGAGGGTGAATGTGGGAGAGAATCCACTGCCCCTCTGCTTGGATCTCTGTACCAAGACTGATGCACCTTTGTTGTAAGCAGCCCCAAAACTGCAGTTTGCCAGCTGGGATGTTCTGTGTGGGTATCAGTGAGGGTTTATTGCACCTTTATTTTAGCACACTCTTTCCACTCAGTGCCGGGGACTCTTGTAAGTCTGTGCCTTGTAGTGGGCTCTCTACCCTGTTTTACAGAAGTCTTGATGTCTCTCTGTTTTTTTAAACACCTTTGATTGGGTACTGCATAGCTCTAGTGTTGCTGAACTGTTGATATCATTCTTTTCCCAGCAGAAAAATTGATCAGAATAAGTAGGATAGAATAAGGCACTCTGAATTCAGCCTGTTCTTATTTCACAGGTTTATAATTAAATAGATATGTTTTCAGGAAACCTTTTAATATATAGTGAGAGATGCATGCATGATAACACCAATTCACAGTAATTAAGATTTTATTGGAGGTTTCCCTGTGATCCAAGAAGTTTCCCTCCATTTCTGAGATTGTCTAAATTACAAGTTTAAAAGTGCTCCAATGACAATTTTAACCATTTTCTTAGGTTTCCAGCTATGTCCATCTGCAGAGGAGAGTGTTGACCGTTGGGGTAAGTGAGGGAGGGTGGTGGCACTTTCAGGAGTGACATTTCCCTGCAGTGTGGGAGTGTGGATCCCCCGGCCCAGGTGAGTGTGCAGAGCCCTGTGCTTGGCTGTGCAGGGTGGGAGGGTCCCTTCTCCAAAGACTTCTTGGCTTGTGCCAGGATTTTTGCACAGCAGGGCTTTAGGCAAGGACCTGATGTGTTCAAATGTGGTCTAAAGCGCCAGGAGGGAAAGGTTTAGGTAGTGTGGGTTGATCCCAATCTTCACATTTTTGGGAATGCCATGTGAGCAGTCCCCTGGCAAGGGTTGCTCCTCAGTATTTGGGGAGTTTTTTTAGCAAGTGACATTTCCCTGTCTGTGGAAGTTGCCAGGCTGATGAATTTGGGAGATGTTTCTTGGAGGGATGAATAGGGAGGGCAGCACCTTCAGGGCTGCTCTGCCATGGCTGACCTGACTTTTATTTGCCCACCACAAAAGCTTCCCCCAGATAGGATTTCCCACAGGATGACAACTAGAGATATTAAAACTGCATTTTAATAGCCCAGATCTGTCCCTCCCCTGCAAATCTGCTGTGGCCAAACCCTGCACTCTTCCCTCTCCCATTGGAGTCCAGGGAATGGTTGTGCCAGAGCCCAGCAGGAGCAAGCCAGAGCTCCTTCATTTTGTGTGTTGTTATTAGATGCCATAGAGCTGTGAGAGAAAGGGAATACATTCTTTAAAACTTGCTTTTGGCAATTCAGTCATGTTTTCCTGTGCCAGCTGAGGGAAACTTGCCCAGTGCTGCTGCAGATGTGGGAAGGTGAGGGGAGCTCTGGGCACATTGTGGGGAGGCCTCGTAGCCACTGCCTGATCTTACTTTGTTCTGCCCCTTCAGAAATAACTTTCCTGTGAAACAGTTTATCTTCCCTTTGTTTTCCTGCTCAGCTTATTTACTGTTATTCTCTGGAAGCAGCTGGGTTGCACCCTGTCTGCTTTCCTCCTGGGAGTTTCCCTGTTCTGAAGTCAACAGAGGACTTGTACAAACAACACAAACAGCGTTTGGGCTGTGATATGGTACCATACTGCTGTGAAAGTGCTGCATAAATGCATAACAAATCTGGCTTTTACTGCTCTGTAAAAGTACTGCATGGTTTAACTTAAGCACTTATGTACTTTTTCAATCCAATAACAAAACCAAGTTGCCAAAAAAAAAAAAAAATTGTGAGTGCTTTCTAGTTTGCTGTGATACATTTGGTGCTCTAATTTTGAGAGAACATGTTGGAGAGTTGCCCAATTATGGCAGATTGGAATATGAAGAACAATATATCTAATTTCCCAGGAGAGCAACGTGCTGATGTTTAGGCACAGCCTCTCTCAGTGAAAATGAAAATCCTCATGTTGTGCTGAGTGTGTCACTGTTCAGCTCCTTTGCTCCACTTTGAGAGGGACAAGAGTAAAATCTGGGTAAGTTGTAGGTAAGGCCCTTTGCCTTCAGGTGGAATTGGTGGGATTGATCATTTATATTTGAGTAATAAGAGTTAAGTTCCTTTAAAAAGTTATATTCTCTCTTTCCACACTGACGCACAGCAGTGGTGTGTGAGTTGAAGTTGTGGGTTTCCTTCCTATAGTGTTTTTTGTTTGTCCTTTAAATTCTATTTGTGTGGGGTGAATTCCTACTTGAGTGGTGAGAATACATTTTGTGTGTATTTGCTTATTCTTGATACAGATATTTCACGGTCTCCATTTACAGCACAGCTCTAAACCAGCTGTGCTGCTGGAGCTGAGTGTGCCAGTGGAGATGGGCACCATTCCCATCCAGCCCTCTCCTCCCCAAATCCAGGGGAGGCCTGTCCCTCCTGTCCCTGCAGCTTGGTCCCAGGAAAACTCCCCAAAACTCAGTTCCCTGATGGAAAAATGCCCAGGAGCTCATGTGGGCAGGGTGAGGGCAGGAGCTGATGGCTGGGAAGGGGAAAATGGGAGACCTGGACAGCCAAGGTGTGAGGCAGTTCAGGGTGGGTGAGCTGGAAGCCCTGAGCACATTCATCCTCTGGGAATGTGCCTGGCACTGCCCATTATTTTAAAAAATAAATACCCTAAAAATAGCTAAACCTGATACCTACACAACACAAAGCAGGTCTGTGTGAGCATCCCCATCTCCTTGGCAACAGAAGCTGGCAGGGAGCAGGGAAGGTGGAGCGTGGTGGGTGAGTGTGGTCAGCAGTGGCTGTGGAGGAGATGAGGGCTCAACCCCCAGTGCCAACATCACATTCTGGAGATGGGAAGTGCTGTTTGGAGGGTTTGTAGGCTTGGATGGATTCTTCTGTGAGTTTGTGAAGTTGCTTTGTGAGCATGGAGGGAAAGTCAGGAGGTTTGGGATCCCCCAGGCTCCTCCTGGTGTGGGCTGCCCCTGCTCCCAGCCCACCTAACTTATGGACAAATAGATAGATAGATAGATATATACATGAAATATGTGTGTCTGTATATATATTTGTGTATAAATACATGCATACTCTGAGAGATATTTATAAAACTCAGCTTTATAGATACGAAAGATGCACATTTTTGAAAAACGCAAGCAGGGCTGACTCTATGACCCACCAGCTCTCCTGTAACCCTGATCCTGACAAAAGCTGATTTTGCAGAACTGAGGAGTGTGTCACTCAAAGCTGCTTAAAGGTGTAAAATGGAATAATTTTATAATTGTCCAGCAAGGAGCCTCCTGGATGTTTCATCCTGCACATGGGAACTGCAGAGGGATGCTGCCTCTGAAGATAGTGATGCTGAGAAAGTTTCCAAGGAAAACTCCTGGGTCTTTTTCCCCTTTTATCCAGCGAGCACTCTGGTTGTAGAGTATTTTGTGGCTGGATTTGGAAAGGGAGTGTTGTGGGGAAGTGTGAGAAGTTGAGGGAAAAAAAGAAATCAAAGTGTTGACAAAGTAGTGGAACACTCAGCAGGAGTTGAATGGCAGAGAGCCGGGACGATGTGGAGCCGGGTGGGGGCGAGGAAAGAGGTCAGTGGGGTCAGTGGGGTCCCTGGGGGGGCGAGGGAGAAGGCAATAATGACTGCTGGGAAAAATAATACCAAGAGGTGAGAACCGTGGAGGCAGCTGGTTCTTGTTTTCCCGAGTCTCCACCTGTCAGAGGGGATTAACACCGACTGCATCCCTTCCGTGCCTCAGCTGAATCCCCGCTTAGGGAGGGCACGGAAACCCTCGGCTGGGAAACGCTCTGTAATCGTTGTTATTTCATTGGGAAGGAACCGCATCCGTTTTCTCCCTGCGCAGGGGAAGGCCGGGAGCCCGCACGGCCGGCTCGCCTCGGCGGGCGGCAGAGGGTGCTCTGAGCCCGGCTACGCCGCGCCGAGCGCTCCGGCTTCATCCCCGATCCATCCCGCTTCATCATCCCCGATCCATCCCGCTTCATCCCCGATCCAGCTTCATCCCCGATCCATCCCGCTTCATCATCCCCGATCCATCCCGCTTCATCCCCGATCCGGCTTCATCCCCGATCCATCCCGCTTCATCCCCGATCCAGCTTCATCCCCGATCCATCCCGCTTCATCCCCGATCCGGCTTCATCCCCGATCCGGCTCCGGCCCCGCTCCATTCCCGGCTCCATTCCAGCTCCATTCCCGCTCCGGCTCCGGCCCCGCTCCATTCCCGCTCCTGCTCCATTCCCGGCTCCATCCCGCTTCATCCCCGATCCGGCTTCATCCCGGCTCCGGCTTCATCCCCGATCCAGCTTCATCCCCGATCCATCCCGCTTCATCCCCGATCCATCCCGCTTCATCCCCGATCCGGCTTCATCCCGGCTCCATTCCCCGCTCCGGCTCTGGCCCCGCTCCATTCCCGCTCCTGCTCCATTCCCGGCTCCATCCCCTCTCCATTCCCCGCTCCATCCCCTCTCCATTCCCGGCTCCATCCCCTCTCCATTCCCGGCTCCATCCCCTCTCCATTCCCCGCTCCATCCCCTCTCCATTCCCCGCTCCATCCCCTCTCCAACCCCGCTCCATCCCCTCTCCAACCCCTCTCCATTCCCGGCTCCATTCCCGGCTCCATTCCCGGCTCCATTCCCGGCTCCATCCCCTCTCCATTCCCGGCTCCATCCCCGCTCCATTCCCGGCTCCATTCCCGGCTCCATCCTCTCTCCATCCCCGCTCGGAAACACAGCCCTGCCCAAACCGCAGCCCGCGGTGGGGGCAATGCTTTTTTCTGCTTAATGCGAAGTATTAATTATTAATTTGCTGACTGTTAAATAATGGAAAGTGGGGAGGGGAGAAAACGGGATGTAGCTTGGATGATGCTACACCATCCCCCCCCGCCGAACTTCAATTAAAAAAAAAAAATTTAAAGAAAAGGAATGCGTGCTTCAGTAGGGTTTGATCAGAATGGCTGCCCCAGACTATTTAAGTCTTTTTGGGAGGAACAGTCATTGAGTGGAGCAAATGTCTGTGATCTACAAGAGCAAAGGCAGGTACAAACTGAGGCGAAAAGTACAGAAGAAAATGAAACTGTCGATTAGAAACATTTACAAACAGGACAGAGATGTTCAAAGGGAACTCCTGGTGATGACAAGATGTAAGAAAATCGGTGACAAGAAGCACAGTACACACAGAATCAACACTTAAACCACCGCCTCTTAATTTCCCCCCTTCTTTCAAGCGCTGCAATTCCTGCAAGTTGCAAATGGATGAGGGTCCATGTGAGTTGTGTTTGGAAAGGGTGGAGGTAAACTGAGCCAGGAGCTGTGGATGCTGGAGGTAAAAAATCCCAACTATGCCAGGAATGTGCTTTGGGACTGCAGGGTCTGTCCGGGCTTTTCTCCTTCACTGCTGCCTCCTGCCCTTACCCTAACCCCGACTGCTGCGTGGAGGAGCAGGCTGCTGTGGGCTTCCCAGCTGCCTGGATCCAGCCAGGATCCCTGGGGCACTTGGCCCTAAATCCCAGTTAATCTGTGCTGAGCTGTGCATCACAGGCATTTCCCTGCCCTCATCCATCAGTGAGGGAGGCAGTAACGAGGAGAGATGGGTGCAGGCCAGGCTGTGGGGACAAGAGTGGGGTGGCCCTGCTTGCCTTCCTTCCTTCCTTCCTTCCTTCCTTCCTTCCTTCCTTCCTTCCTTCCTTCCTTCCTTCCTTCCTTCCTTCCTTCCTTCCTTCCTTCCTTCCTTCCTTCCTTCCTTCCTTCCTTCCTTCCTTCCTTCCTTCCTTCCTTCCTTCCTTCCTTCCTTCCTTCCTTCCTTCCTTCCTTCCTTCCTTCCTTCCTTCCTTCCTTCCTTCCCTCCTTCCCTCCCTCCCTCCTCTCATGCTGCTGGCAGCGATCAGAGGGTTGAGTCCACTCCTTTTCCCATCTCCCTGAGTGCCTAAGTCACTGTAAAACTCCAAGATGCTCCTGAAGCCACACTCCAATGTCACCCTGTGGCTCAGGGGCTGGCGTGGTCCTGGCTGGCAGCACTGTCATGTCCCAGCCCTGGCTGCTGCGTGGGTTCCAGGTCACACCACCCCACGGGCAGCCTGTCCCAGGCAATCGTTGTTTTCTAGGTCATTAAATCCTTCGCTCTTTAATTCTTTGCCTCCTGAACACCCCCAAGGTATGTTATAATCACCCCAAAATGCAGCCACTAATTGTTTGGTGTCCCCGTGGGGGAGGAAGAGCAGAGTCACGTTAAATCACAATAATCAAGAGCTTCTGTAACAAATGAACTCGAGCCTGCTTGGCAGGAGGAACCGCGGCGCTGCGCGAGGGCCGTGTTCGCTCGTAATCTTATTTGTAATCTAATCAATATGTTTACTGAAGGAGAGAATATCATCAGGTATTACTTTAAGACACTTAGGGGATGTGACACCGTTCCCAACTCGAGTGTAAACAGGTTTGCTGGCTGTGTTTGCTGTGGGAGGAAGGTGCTGTGCTCTGGCAGAGGGGCAGTGGGGAGCAGGGGGACCCTGAGCAGCTGCTCAGGGAGTCAGGGATGGGCTGGGCCTGAGCCCCTCCTCAGCTCCCCATCCCACCACGGCTGTGACAGTGCCCAGGACCTTTCCCAGGCCTGTGGGCAGGCAGCTCCCTCCACTCTTTGTGGCTCATGGTGAACCCTGCCCTGCACCAAGCCCAGGCGTCCTCTCCCATAAGACTTCTTTTAGTGTGTGAGCCTTCAGGAAAGTCTGGAGGATGTGGCTGATGGTGAACCCTGCCCTGCACCCAAGCCCAGGTGTCCTGTGCAATGAGGCTTTTTTTAGTATGTGAGCCTTCAGGAAAGTCAGGAGGTTTTATTAAAAACTTACCACATAACGTCCATAACAAACAATTAGGCTCTAATGGACCCAGTGGAGGAGTTCCCCCTTACCCCAGGCAGTTAAAAGGTGCCTTTTACCCTGAAACACGAGGGTTTTACATATAAAAGTGTATATAATGATTCCCTTATAAAATTTTTTATCCTGTCTAATGTATCCCAAAGCTCTTTAAAAAATGCAAGCAGGAACTCTGGAGGTTTGGCTGCAGCTCTGGGTAAAGGGGAGACTGTTCAGGTGAAGGCAGCCCCTGCAGACTGACAGTGAGGGGGGACACAGAGGGGGGACACTGTGTCCTAAGAGGGCAAAAATGTCATCCAAGACAGGCAGGATGGCACCAACCCCATGGGCCTTGGACAGATGTGCCAAGATCCTGAAGCATCTTCAGGGGTTCAGAGCCCATAGCATCCCACAGACATGGCCCAGCTCATTGTTAAAAAAAACACACTACCTGTGAGTTAAACTGACAGGGAAGGTGGTAGGAAAACAAAAATGAGAGGAAAAATAAACGCTGCCCGTTCAATTACTTGAATTAAGACTTATTTGAAAGCTGTGCTTGCAGAAAACACCCTCCTTTCCCTTTATATTTTAAAGAATTGGGGTTAGGGTAAGGCTTAGGGTTAAGCTTGAGCCTAGAAGAGCCTAGAGCTCCAGGAACACTGGTGCTGGAAAAATGAGTGAATGTGGCACTTGACAACAAGGTTTAGTGGGCAAGGTGGTGTTTGGCTGGACTTGAGGACCTTGGAGGCACTTTCCAAGTGGAATGATTCTGTGATTCTGTGAATGCATCTGCTGCTGCTCTGTGTGGAGCTGGCACAGGGCTCCTGAGGTGGCTTTTTGTGAGATTTTCGTTATGTTTTTCTTGGAAGTGGCATGGGTTTTTTTTGAATAACACAAAGAGTGATTTAAAATAGAGCCCACTCATCACACATGACAGGGTAGCTACAAAATCCAGTGTTTCAGGAGAGCAATGCCAACACAACAGCCCAAAGGCACTTGGAAAAGCCGATGGACAAAGGGTGGGAGGCTGTGCTGGGGCTGGTGCCCGGCACCCCCCAGGGCTGGGAGCTGCTTCCCCCTGCCAGGAATGGGGGCAGCAGGGTGGGGATGGCATTTCTGGCACAGCCAAGGGAGCCCAGGTGCCTGCACGGGTGGGTGTGTGGGTGTGCATGGAGCAGGGGAGAAGCACAGGGGAGGGAGGGTGCTTTTCCACCAGAGCCTTGCAGGGATGCCCCAGGGCTGGTGGCCCAGCCAGGGCACCCCCTGCAGCTGCCATCTCTCCACAAGAACAGAGCAAAGCTTTGGCAGCTCATCCCCCTGCACGTTTGGCTGCTGTTGCTGCCTGAGCCATCGGGTGGAAGCCTGGGGGTGCTGGTCCTTTAATTTAAGGGACACTGGAGAGGAAGATGCAGGAGAGATGCCGTTCCAGGGATGTTTTTCCAGCCGACCTGCCAGAGGCAGGCGGTTCATTCCCCCACGCTGGCTCAGACATTCTCCTCTCCCTGCGGGCTGGGTCTGCCCCTGGAACGGGGCCCCAGAGCCCTGAGGAATCCCCGAGGAGGCCGCTGGCATCCCCAGGAGATGGAGCTCCGAGGGTGCGCTGCTGCTGCCCGCAAGCAGGGAGCACTGTCCGCACACCGCTGCATTCCCCGCAAGGCTTTGCCTGGCGAGTGCGGCACTGCCCCAGCACAAACTGGCCCTGGGCTCTGTCCCACCCTCACAGCTCTGCTGCTCCCACACCCACGGACTGGAGGAATCCCCCCAGAGTTCTCCTGTGCAGGGACAGGGCTTCGCTTCCATTTGTTATTATCAGATAGACTGAGTCACACTGAGATGAATCCTGCAGATATTACAGCCTATTTGTGCCTGGAAAAAAAAAAAAAAATGTATGTGGATGTTAACATTGCCAGTTGTCACCATGCTATGAGGGATGTTGTGGAAATAGAAATGGAGAAAATATAATAGATACTTCAGATTTGCAGCCTTAATAGCTTTACAGCACATCTAATTATTATATATCTATCACATCAATATACTGCAGCACTCGTGGTATTTTTATTTAGCTCCATCTGGTGTATGATAACACAATTCTGGCACCAAACAAGCATGAATTGGAAAGGAATTTAATACATAGCTCTGCAGAGAAGTCCCTTAAAACACATCCCAAACCAAGCACGTGTCATGCAACACCAATACTGCAGTCTGGACAGAGAAAGCACTTCTGGGTGAAAAGGGGGGGGTGAGAGCAATTTAAAGTACACCCAGGCAGACACTGTGCCCAGGTTTTGTGCCTGTAGCTGGAAAATCTGATGCTGATGCTGTTTGCCCATGTCCCAGCAGTTAGGGTGTACTCCTGGGAGCAGAGGTGTGGGATGATTCCAGGTTTTCTTCAGCTTTGAGAGAGATACAGGGGTGAAAATGACAGGCACAGGAGCTCTGGAGACTGAGAGATGAGAGGAAGGGGCCAGCAAAACACCCTGTGGATTGGGAATGGTGGGAATGAGGAAATACTGAGCTCTGCTCACTGAGGGCTCCTTTGCCAAGACATTCTGACTTCCTCAGCTCTGTGGAAATCACTTAATGGCAAAAGCAACAAAATAAATTCCCTGCTTGCTTTCCCTGCTTGCTTTCCCCTCTGCTCCCCAAGCAAGGGGCAGTGCTGAGTGGATGTGCCAGACACTGTGGCCCCATGAACTGCAGATGGAATAGCACTGAGGGACACATCTTCAGAGAGAGGAATGGGGCTTTGTGAGGGGAAAAATCCATTCCCCAGCTGTGGGATGTGAGGGAGATGATGCATATGCTGCCAGCATGCCTTGCTGGGGAAACCACCTGCAAACCCCTGGGATACACCAGTGCTGAAATCCTCCTTCCTGCTGCTCTTGCAGAGATTCACCTTTGCTCTCCCAGATGAGCCCTAGAAAATGTAATTGCACTGAACAACTGCAGTAATGAACTCCTGGTCTGCAGAGAATCAGTTTATAGCCAGGCTGGCCATGAGCAGATATTGAAAACCTGGCTCCACCTGGCCCCAGGTGCCCCAGGCTGTGCTGGCACCATGCACTGACCCTCCAGGTGTGTTGGTACCATGCACTGACCCTGCAGGTGTGTTTGCACCATGCACTGACCCTGCAGGTGTACTGGTACCATGCACTGACCCCTCCAGGTGTGTTGGTACCATGCACTGACCCTGCAGGTGTGCTGGCACCATGCACTGACCCTCAAGCTATGCTGGCACCATGCACTGACCCTCCAGGTGTGCTGGCACCATGCACTGACCCTCAAGCTATGCTGGCACCATGCACTGACCCTCCAGGTGTACTGGTACCATGCACTGACCCTCCAGGTGTGTTGGTACCATGCACTGACCCTCCAGGTGTGCTGGCACCATGCACTGACCCCTCCAGGTGTGCTGGCACCATGCACTGACCCTCCAGGTGTGTTGGCACCATGCACTGACCCTCAAGCTGTGTTGGCACCATGCACTGACCTCCAGGTGTACTGGCACCATGCATTGACCCTGCAGGTGTGTTTGCACCATGCACTGACCCTGCAGGTGTGCTGGCACCATGCACTGACCCTCCAGGTGTACTGGTACCATGCACTGACCCTGCAGGTGTACTGGCACCATGCACTGACCCCTCCAGGTGTGCTGGCACCATGCACTGACCCTGCAGGTGTACTGGCACCATGCACTGACCCTCCAGGTGTGTTTGCACCATGCACTGACCCTGCAGGTGTACTGGCACCATGCACTGACCCCTCCAGGTGTACTGGCACCATGCACTGACCCTCCAGGCTGTGTTGGCACCATTCACTGACCCCTCCAGGTGTACTGGCACCATGCACTGACCCTCAAGCTGTGTTGGCACCATGCACTGACCCTCCAGGCTGTGTTGACACCATGCACTGACCCCTCCAGGCTGTGTTGACACCATGCACTGACCCTCAAGCTGTGCTGGCACCATGCACTGACCCTCCAGGCTGTGGGGCTGCTGCAATGGAGGCGCTGAGGAAATGGGAGCTGTGCCCTGGAGGAGCCATGTGAGGCTTCCAGGAGCTGCTGGTGACCCAGGTGAAGGATGGAGGTGACACAGGCAGGTGAGTGATGGCCTCCCCACCTTGACAGCTGGGAGTTCAAGTGGAATTTTCCAAGGGAATCTCCCTCTGCCTCAGCAGCAGCACATCAGTGACTGCACAGAGCCCAGCTCTGAGGCTGGGAAGGACATCACAAGCTGCTGTACAGGGCTGACCTGTGGCTCCATGCAGCTGCTCCTGCACTGGAGGCAGAGATGTGCCTCACTAACCTGTCCCACAGCAGATGACAGGGGAGCTGTGCTATATTTACTGCTGGATTACTTTTAATCATATATTTTCCTCCAAATAAAGAATTGCCAGCTCGGTACTTAGAGATCAATGCATTTTATTTATCATCTCCAGGCAGGCACAGTTTCCTATTAACATTTTCCACACTTTACAGCCTAATTAAGGTCATCTGACCAGCAGAATGCTGCTGTGTGTGTTTTAAACTACTGTACCTAATTATTTCTTTTAAACCTTCCATGGAGTATCCTGTCTGACCAGCAGGTCCCTGCTGCAGGCTGGGGCTCAGCACTGGCTCCCTCCTGCTCCTGGGCTGGGGTCAGCACATGTGGGGACATTGCACATGGTCTCTGATGCTCACTTTTTTTTGTTTGTTCAAAGAATTTTTTGTTTGTTTGTTTTAAGATTTGGGAGCTCAAAAACAAAAAAAGCCCTGAAAACTGCTTGAAATTGATTCAGACTTCCAGCATGAGCAGCACCAGGGCCTCGAGCTGTGCTGTGACCTCTGAGCAGCGGGAAGGTCCCATCTGAGCCCAGCCCAGACACACCTGAGCTAATGCATCTCCTGCAGGTGTCCTTGGTGTCATCCCCCTGCTCTCAGCACTGATATCATTGAGCTTGGCTCAGTGTCACATCTGACATCACTGCAAATAGCCTCAAAATTCTTTGAAAGGCACAGCTTCCCCTCAACAGATTGTGGGACCTGCACCTACCTCCCTGCTACCCTTAAATCAAACTTCTGTGAATAATTACACTGCAGAGCCATATGTTCAGTGCCACTTCCCTTGGAGTACCATCTCATTCATTGGCTAGAGGCTCCCCAAGATACATGGACATTGCCAAAAATAGGGAATGCTGGACCAACCCTCCTTCCTCCTCAGCAAAAGTGTGCTTTCAGCTGCTTGGGGAGAGGGCAGGTGGGAGTGGGCTTGAGGTGGGACTGCACAGGAGAAAATCCCTTAAATTTTGTTCTGCAGACCCCATCCTGTGAGTGCTGGGAGGGAAATCCTCCAGCCCTGTCCCACTCAGGATTTTTCATGGCTTTCAGTCTGCATTCTTCTGCTGGATAGAGAAATTGGAGTGTGCTGAGCAAAAGGCACCAAGAGCATCAATGAATTTTCACTGCCACGGGAGGACAAATGTGCTCCATTCACATCTGAAGAGAATGGGATCTGCTAAAGCTCTGGCAGGTTTCATCTTCATCAGGATGAGCAGACTCAATGGGATCATCAGTTCCCTGTCCCCGTGGTGTGTCCTGCCCTTCTCCTGGTGTCCCCATCCTGGCATGGGCGCAGAACAGCTCGGGGTGGAATGAGCTCTAGAGCCGAGGCTCTCCCCAGTTGTGTTTCACAGCCTCCTTTATCCCACCTTGGTTTCTGCACCTTCCCCTGGGGCTGCCAGTCCCTTTGGGGCTGCCCAGGCTCTGAGGAGGTGCCAGCCCCCAGAATGGCCCCAGGAGCTCCTGGCTCTGCGCTCAGCCCCAGTCCAGCACTGGCAGGGCACTGCAGGCCCTGCTGGATGGGCGCTGCTGAGTGCAATTACAGCTCTGGAATGCACTTCCCTGTGAGTCCCTTCCAGGACCAGCTAATATATGCTCTGATATTGGCACTGCTCTCGCTAATATTCCTGCCAGAATTCTCTGCTCTGCTTGAATATTCATGGGAAGTGAATGTGAGGATAGGAACAGCCTAAATGAGGTGAGTACGTTTAAAAATTCAGCTTCCAAATTCAGTGGCTATTTCTTGCAGTACTCACCCAAGCGTTAGCTCTCACACTATTAATTTCAGTCTGTGTTTCAGACTTCTGAGCAAATTTTCTGTGTTTTTCCCTCACTGGATCTGCAAACTCTTCCCTCCCTTGAGATCAGTAGCTTTGTATAAAAACAGCAACTCTCCTTGATGAACTTTGCAGTCAAAGAATTTCTTTTCCCTGACTTTTATTTAAATTATTCTGCCTTCGCCTCCCCGTGCATGGTTCAGAGACTATGGTGGCTCTGTGCTGGGATTGAAATGATTCTTGCTTAGGCAAACTCTCATTTGGGCTTGTCAAAGGAGTTCGGTGTGTTCGTAATTAAGTGCTTCTCACACCTTCTTTAACCTCGCTTACAAGGAGATAGAAAAGCCTGCAAGAGGCAGGAAAGGCTCATTTGCGCCTTGAAATGCCAATGTTTTGGGAGATCAATGCTGTCTGTATGGAAATAAACTATAAGCAACTTTCAAGTGTTTTTTTTTTTTTTTTTTTTTTACCGCAGCGTCTCCTTTGCATATGGGATTCGTGTCTGATTATATGGTGAGTGAGGTGTGAGATAACAGCAGAGCAGCCTCTGAAGCATCAACTCCTCCACACGTGCCCCGGCTCAGCCCAGCTCGGCTCTGCTTTCTTGTGCTTCCTCCCTGCTAAACACCATCACAGGCACAGAAACGCTACTGTTGCCGAGCCCAGCGTGGGAGGCTCAGCCTGTACCACAATTAGGGTAATTAGTGTTTGCATTAGGCTGCTTCCCAGCCCTACAGGAGGCTCCATGGCAGGGAGGCAGGAAGGGCTGCTCTCCTCTTCCCCCAGGAGGTGACACCAAGGCAGGATCTCCACCTTGTCGTAGATGGATAATGAGATGATTGGCTCTGGCAATTAAAAGGTAACTGTTGTGTGAATATTGAGAAAAGCTTTAGTGATGTATAGTTGTGTTATTGTGGTTTAGATGTCTCTTGGGGCTTTTGCTGGTCAGAGTGACCCCGGGATGTGTTAAAGTCTCTTTTCCCAGCCTGGCAGTCGAAGGAGGAGTCAGGGCTCTTCATTTCTCGGTCTCAAGGTTGTTCATTGTTTCTTATCTATGGAATTCTTTCTCTGGCCAGCCGAGGTCCGTTCAGCAGGACAGACAGAGGCACACTGACACCCTCAGGGCAATGTTATCTTTTTATACTAAGAACAGTATTTACTGTAACTTCCCAATACCTATCACCTATGTTAGACAGTGAGTTTCTACTCTAACCAGTCCAAAAGTGCCACCATCACAGCAGAAGATGGAGGCCAAGAAGAAGGAGAAAGGCTGGACACACCCAGATTCCTCCATCTTCCCCCCTGAATGCCCATTCCAAAAACCCCAAAAAATCTATTTTTCACCCTGTGACAAATTAATTATTATTCTACTTAGACTTTCATGGCTTACAGATCCTCATATAAGGTTGGTAATTTTTTCCATGGGTCATAATCAAAATCACAGGCGTCTTGGGCTCTGTGCCAGGGTCTCTGAGCCCCCTGGCAGGGGTTGTGGCACTCCAGGACAGCCAGAGGGGTGTCCTGAATTCTGACAGATGTCCTCTGTTCTCCCCAGAGTTCCCTTTCCCCTGCATTGCTGTCATCAGACAGCCTGGGTTCTCTAGAACAGGTACAAAGAAGCTGCACATGTGCTCCCTGCATGGGGCAGGTGGGAATGGAAAAGCTTGGAGGTGCTTAGGGGGTGGGCATGGCAACACCTGAGCTCCAATCCAGTGACAAGAAAGCAGTTTGCACTGATAAACGGCACAGAAGAGCTGACTGACAGACTTTGGGAAGGGCAGGGCTGGCTGATGCAGCCCCCAGGGGTATAAAACACTGAGCATCCATCTTGAAGATGAACCGGCCACATGTTCTGTACAAGGGGCAGCTCCCAGTGCTGCACCTTTTTCCTTATGTAGTCCTTTGCTGTATTTTTGTTAAGGTTTAATAAACCTCTTTGAATTTTCCAAGTGAGCAGTTGTTTCTCACAACCTGACCTTGTCTTGCTCTGCAGCTCCAGGGAGGTCTGAAGCATCCCACATCCCCGTCTCCCTGGAGCTGCAGTGAGCCCTCCCGGGCCCTGCCCGCTCTGCTCCCAGCACTGCTGGGGTCGGCAGAGCCAGGTACCTTGGTAATCATCCCTGGGCCACTCGTGGAAAGCTGTGAAATTCCCAATTAGCCTGGAAAAAAAATGTAGATAAGCGTGTAATTCTCAGCCCAAATTAAATCAAGCGTCCAAGCACGCTCTTCCCTCTCTGCTGTGCCTCATCCACCACCACCTCCCCTCTGCATCCTTCAGCACTGCACATTTTTCTTTTTAATTGGTGGCAGACTTTATCCTTGGAGTTTAAACTTTGCCAGTGGATGGGAGGAAGGGGCTGTCTTCTTTATTTGATTTAAAGAAAGGCTTTGCTGCTGTGAGGATCTAATGCAGGAGCTTTTTGGGGGTTTCATATCCACTCCCATGGCTGTGTCAGGTTGGTCTGGTGCAGCAGAGGAAAGCAGGAAACTCAGTTTGAGATACAGGGAGGGAGCCTGGCTCGTTTGGGAAGCTCTGCCATACATAAGAAACATGTTGACACTGCTGAACATGGAAAACCAAGGGAATACTAATGGTCCATTTATTAAATACCTCAAAGTCCATTTAGGATCCCATAGAGACCTTGAGTAAATTAGAGTTCAGGAGGCAAACTGGTGCTGTTGAATATGCAACAGTGAATTTGTGTGTCCAGGCTGCTCCGGTGAGGGACATCCTCCACTGGCAGGTGCCACCAGGAGGGGCAGATTCCAGCATTCCTGTGCCTCCAGCAGCTCCCAGACAAAGCCCAGGAGATGCTGGGCATGGCACAAATTGGAAAGCCTGTTAAAAAATAAAGAAAAGATGCATCAAGCCATGGCTTTCTCCTGTGGAGCAGTGTTTGGGTGTTTGGAGGTGGCATTTAGAGAGCTAGACACTGAAATTGTCCTCAGTCAGGGCAGAGTCATCCTGTCCTTCCCACCTGGAGTGTCATTTCCCAAGGCTTTCTGATGCTTCCACCTTTCATTATTTAGCAAGCAAAATTCAACACAGACCCTTTTTTGTTTACTTCTGTCCCCATATAAAACTGTGAAAAATGCCCAGATCACAGGGATGGCCAGGGAGCCTGTTCCACCCCAGCACAGGTGCTCTCCAGTTGCTTTTCTAAAGAAATACAGATCAATTATTTTTCTGTCAATGCAGCAATTGCTCCTAATTGCTGCCTCCATTGTGTGCCTTCTGGTTTGGAGCATGTTTAGTGGGAAATTTGTGCTTATCTTGAAAGATGCTGGCTTTAATGATCAGGGAGCTGGAAGTTCACAAGCAGTGCCCTTATTTCTGATTTCCAGTGTGAAATCCCATCTGCAGCTCCTGCAGTTTAACACTGAGGGGAGCCCAGAGCTGGGCAGAGCAGAGAGGTTTCAGAGTGGGTGATGGCTCAGTTGTACCAGGGCAGGTGAGAGGTCAGGCAGACACAGGAATCTCGGACTCATGGAGTTATTATGGCTGGAAAAGACCCCCGAGCTCTGCATGGACACCACTAAACCACACCATTCTGATGTCTGCAGCAAGGACTGGGCTCAGCCCCTGTGGGTCCCTTCCAGCTCAGTTTATTCTCTGATTCTCTGAGCCCTTCACTCCACCACAAGCACCAGACTTCAGCAGCTCCTCGCTTGCTGCAGAGCCTTGGCTTTGCTTCAGCATTTATGCAAAAGCAGGAGAAACCCAAACCCTCTGAGAATGTGTCCTGTGTCCAAAAAAGTGCATTTTGAGCCAGCTGGGAGCAGGGTCAGCGTGTCCCCAGGTGTCTTTGGCAGCGAGAGCAGGGATGGCTGTGGGTCATGGCTGGGACAGGATTCTGAGGGATTCCTCTGTGGGCTCCACAGGCAGCACAGAACAGCTGAAGTGGGACCAGCCAGGCACTCTGGAGGCACAGGGCTCCTCAGCTCAGGGCTGAGCTGGAGGAGAGCTCACCTTTGTGACCCACGGCTCCTTCCAGCTGTGGGGCTCATTTGGTGGGTTTGGACATGGAGCTTTGACCAGGCATGCCTGAGGTGGGACAGTGAGAGGCTGGGGAGGGCTGGAGGAAGGGACTGGTGCTCTTAAAGGGAGCCTCCTGCAGCCTCACACCCTGGTTTTGTTGTGTAACTCCAGGGAAATGGGAATGATTGTCTGTGATTAGATGGGTTTGGGGGGAGAGCTTTGATCTGTCAGCAGAGACAGGAGAATGATGAAAAGAGAAATGAGTGCAAAGAAAGGAGAGGGGAGGAGGAAAACACCATCAGGGTGGTTCTGACAGACAGGGAGGAGGTGAGGGATGTGTCAGGAGATGTTTCCCAAGGCTGCTCAAATAGGCAGGGGGAGGACAGGAGCTCAGGCTCCCTCTCAGGGAGAGCTTTCTCTTAAACCTAAGCTGTGATTTCCATTGGTACTGTCAGATCAGCCCAAACCTTGGCAGGAAGGGCAGTTTGACATCAATTACTGCAGTCCTGTCTCTCCCTGCTCTGGCAGCAGCCCGGGGGTGCACTGTGCAGACAGATGTGTTTGACTCACAGGTGTGATGCAGAGCAGAGGTTGAGGCAGTGCTTTGAGCTTGGTGCTGCTCTGGCTGTTTCAGTGAGAACCAAGACCCTGAACAAGCTGAGTGCAGTGGTCTCACTGCCCAAATCCCTCTTGGTGAGGCAGGGATCCCCACAGCCACAGGGGGCTCTGGAGGTCTGGCAGGGAGCAGGCTCCATCTCAGAGCCACTCACCTTGAGCTTTATCAAACCATCCCCAAAAGCAGCGTCAAGGAGCTCTAGGGGTGCAATTCCCCCAGGAACTGAAGGAAAAACGAACCCAGTGCAAGGCAATGTCAGCCCTCCCTCCTGACCTTCCTCTCTGTGCTGGGCAGTGCCGTGTGTGGGGTCTCACCTGCACCTTCCTCCCATCCTGCCACCATCCCACCTCCCTCTCAGCCTCCCCATCCATGACAGATCCCAGAGGATGAAGGAAAACTTGTCTGGATCAGATATTTTTGTAAGCACAGCTCCAACACCCCCACACTTTAATACAGCGCTTCCTGTTCTCTGCTGGAGGTTCTGTCGTGGAGGCTTCTAAAAAAAGGAGAATTTCTGGCATTATTTACAGTTAAAAAGATTGGGTTTGACACATTTATGGCTGAGACAGTAAATATGACTTATGGCAAATCAATTCACTGCATTTGCCTGTGACATTGGTGCTGCCAGGGGTTTGATTGGGGATTGATGGGGTTGTTGGCCAGGGGGCTGGGGGATGCCATGGGTGCCATGGCTGTCCAAGGCCCAGGCTGGAAATTGGGGTTCTGGGGCATGCTGAGAGCTCAGCCCATCCTGGCCCACCCTGCCAGGCCTTTCCTGCTCTCCCCAAACCCCAGGAATCACCACCTGGGGCTGATGCCACCTCTCTGTGCTGAGCTGGCATTTTCACAGCTCTGCCAAACTTTGGGGTTTGTTTTGCACCCTCCCCTTTTCCTCAGAGTCCATTTGGATGTCTGAAAACAGAGATGTTGGAAACTGGATTTATGCTGCAAGGAGAAGCAGTAGAGATAGGGTGTGTGTGTGTGTGTGAGGGGGGGGGAGCTCGAAAGGCAGCTTTTTAAATTTTTTTAAGACTTTTTCGCTGATAGCAAGTGGTAAGCATGTTTAATTTATGTATTCTGAGATCCTCCAACGTTCTGTTTTTCTTCTGACTGATGCCTTGGCTGCAATGACAGCTTACACTGAGCTGCTGTGCACGAGCCTGATTTACCCTCCACAGACACCTCCCTGAGACTGACAGTGAATTATTCTGCACCTTGAACTGCTCCTCAGTTAATGCAATGCAAATTTGGCTCCTTTGTTAAAAAGTTGGGTTTTGGGTTTTTTTTTCCTTTTTTTTTTTTTTTTTTTTTTTCCAAATGTGCAGATTATTTTTTCAATGAAAACGAGCTGGAGGCTTTTTTGAGATGGTAAAAATAAGGCATCTCAGTAAATTTTTAGTGAACTCTACCTTCCACCTGCCTCGCTGTTCCCTGACTATGGTGGGTGGTGCCTGTGTTAGGTGAGAGATAAAGGATGGGGATTCCTTTCTCCCTCCTCTTGCTGCTGGAGGAGTGATGGATTTTGCCCATTTTTTGAGAGCTGCACTGTGCATTCCCAGTCCCTGCTCTCCTTTCCCATTTTGTTTGTGAAAACTCATCTGCCTGCTTGTCTCCAAAACACTTCTTGGGGTGGCCAAAACCAGATCCAAGCAAAGATCCAGGTATAAAATGGGGGAGAAATTAGAGGATGCTCATTCCATGTGTCCATGAGCACTTGTGTGTGTCCAGGAGAAACTTTTACCACCAGGAAAGTCCCTGCCAAGGCTGTTTTGCTGGTCCCAGGCAGCTCTTCCTGACAGAGCACGGCCCTGCTTCCATCCCAGCTGGGGAACTGCTTGGGCAAAATCATCACTAAACGAGGTTTTTAGCAGCCTGTGGTATGGAAGGCATCCAGGATTGTGGTTTTCCAAGGTAACAGCTGAGGGAAAGGAAAAAAAAAATAAAAAGAAAAAAAAAAATAAAAGTAAGGCTGAGCTTTTGTTAAGTAATTAAAGAATTCCGGGTTGCTGGAAAGCCTCAGGGCTGTGCTTCTGTGGCTGATCAGAGTCAGTTTGCACAAGCTGGTAAACAATTTGCAGTTCTTGGCAATAACCTGAATTATGTCCTACCATTACAAAAAAAAAAAAAAAAAACCAAACAAACAGAAGAAGGAGTTGAAAATGCTGGGTTTATATGGGTTTATATAATTATTTCAGGGCAGGGAGAGGAATGAGGGAGGGACTTTGGGTAGGCTGGCATTCACTCTGTGTGGAGCTCTGTGTGGAGATGCCCCTCACTTCTCTAGCTCCATCCATGCTTTTGGGTAAATAATAAAGTTCAGCAAGAGCAGAGAGCCCAGGATTGCTCAGCACAGGAATTCCTTTGCTCAGAATGGGTTTAGCCATGATTTAGGCAGGGGGCTCAGTGCACAAAGCATTAATGTGCTCCCTATGTACCCTGGCTGTGCTCACAGCCAGGAGATTTGCATGTGAAATCTCTGCTCCCAGAGCCTCTACACCCACATCCTTCATTAAGCAATGCCCCGTGTTTCTGCTCTATAGGATGAGTGAATAAATGCAGCTGCAATGCACAGGAGAGAATTTTGTCATGGTTTTGCTGTTTGTTTAAGTGAGGAGGAAGTTTGCTCCGTGGGCTCTCCTGACCCCCAGCTACACTTGGTTGGAAAAATTCATAAATAAAAGCAAGATGCAATTTCCCATCTGGGGTGAGCTGCCAAGAGAAAACCTTCACTGGCACCAGGGGAGAGCTGGAGGTCAGGGGGGCCCAGCCCTGCTCCCATCTCTGCTGGCAGGGCCAGGGTCACCCACACCCTTGTGCTCAGCCTGGCTTTGGGGAAGGGGAATGGGAAAACTGGAATAAAACCAGGGAGCACATGTAAAATATCCCCTGTCTTGCCCCAGCCCTCTGAGGGTGAGGTTTGCAGGGGGGGATAGGGGAGCACAACCCCCTGATCTGGGGGTGCCTGTTGGTGTCCAGCCCTGCTGGCCCCTGTCCCTGTGTCCCACTGTGCTGTGCCCACCAGTGCCTGGCCTGCCTGCCATGGGGATCCTGCCTCAGGGAGGGGATGGCAGGCAGCAGGACATCACTGCATCCCCTTCAGTCCTGACAGCACATTGAGAAACCTGCCTGGACCCCTCCCAGGAGGAGATGCTATTAGGAGAGTGAAATTTTTAAACACTGTTGACTCTGCCCAGCCTTGGGTCAAGTGGAGTTTGATAGTGTGGGAAAGGACATGGCCTTTGGGAAACCACAGGAGAACATTTTGGTTTTTTATTATCCACAGCCACTGAGACTGGGGAAAAAAGCTTCTAGGAGAGGCACCCTTCCTCGTCATGCTGCGGGAAAGATCATCTGAATTAACATGAGCTCCTTGGCTATTAAATGGAAATTTTAAATGGGGAAAAAATTCTGCAGTGACTGCTAAACTGTGTGTCAGCAGAAAGGGGAAAAAGCAACGTGTGTCATTGCTATTATCATCTGGAAATCCATCTTCCCTCCACGCCACGAGGGTGGATAATCCCCGACACGACGCCTGCATCGCTGATGCCTGCAGAGGCACAATTCCTGCTCTGGGAGGATTTTGCTCTGCATATCTTATCCCCCACCTTGGATGCATGGTCTGAGATGATCAGAAACGCTGAACACGCTGTTCCTGAGGGCTGACTTGTGCCACTGGTGGCAGCAAAGTGGCCTCTGAAGCCCAAGGAACCGAGGGATTATTGGAATTCCCATCACTGCTGCTGTGTCCCTGCTGCTCTGTGCCTGGCTGAGGGCTGGACCTGCTGACAAGGACAAGGGGTGCTCTCAAAGCAGGAAAATTGTGCCAGGCCCAGCCAGGGTGAGGGCAAAATGGCCAGTGTGTGTGCCCAGGGCTGCAGGAGCACATCTTCAAAAGGAAGAAGAAAATCTGCGCTGCTTCTTCATTGCCTGTGGAAAAGCAAGGAGATCAGACAGGGATGCTAAGGCATGATAAACTTTACAACACCTGCACTTTTTTAACCCCTTGGTTGCATGGGGTGTGATCAGATTTTTGCTGTGGTGGGTTTGGGTGTGAATTGAGGGTGGGGAAGGGCTCTCTGCTCCTGAGGTGGGGCTGCATCTCCTGCAGCTTCTCCTTTGGGATGGGGACTCGGGGCTGTTGGTGGCACAGCCAGGTCCAGCTCCTACCCTGTAGGGTTTGTCATGGTCATTACCCAGGTGGCAGGGGGTGGAAAGGCTCCTGCTGGTGGGAATTTAAAGCAGGGCCTCACAAGTGAGTGATAATGCAGAGTTTGTCAGCCTTGGGGATCAGCCATGGCCTGGCACAAGCCAGGAGGCTGAGGGACGTGGTGGCTGTGATCTTGGTCACAGCTTTGGTTTTCCAAGCCAGGCTTTGGTGTTTCCCTGGTGGAAGTGGGCTGTGTGTGCCAGGAGCCACTCAATGGGAGGTTTTGGTGCTGCTGTGTGTGCCAGGAGCCACTCAATGGGAGGTTTTGGTGCTGCTGTGTGTGCCAGGAACCTCTCAATGGGAGGTTTTGGTGCTGCTGTGTGTGCCAGGAGCCACTCAATGGGAGGTTTTGGTGCTGCTGTGTGTGCCATGGCTCTGCATTGCTGCCCCCACAGCCAGCCATGGGCTGTGGGGGAGGAACTGGGCTGGGTTTGTGTGCACTTGAGGAGTTGAGACATGGGGATGAAGAGAGTGGTGGAGAGCCAGACCTTGTGTGTGCACATCACATCTTTGCATATGGCATGGAAAAAATCCAGACCAACTCCCTCCTTCAGAAAAGGAACCTCATTAATAAATTAATGGGGTTAATTTATGGGCCTCCAGGTCCCCATTCCATTTTGCCTGGCAGGGAGAGGAGCATGAGGAGGAGAAAAGCACAGAGGGGATGTGATCCAGGGTGAAAAAATCCAAGCTAATGATGTAGACATTTGTGCAGAGGTTAAAAATGAAGCAATAAAACCTTTACACAAACTTCCAAATGCTTCAGCAGCCACAGGCCGTAGCTCCAAGTGGGGAATAAATAAAGGAAGGCACAGGCAGGCAGAGGGAGGCTGATGGAGCCATCACTCCTCAGTGGCAGCCTGAGAAATGTGTCCCCATGGTGTCCCCATAGCCACTGAGGGGCAGGAGGGGAGAAGAGGAGGCTGGGGGTGCCCTGGTGCCTCCTGATGGCTTTGGGTGATCCTGTGGGGAGCAGAAGGGGTGAAACATGAGCTGAATTTGCCAGGTCTCTCGGGCTTACAGCCTGGCCAGCAGGGTGGGTTTATATTCCCTGGCAAGGGCAGATTAAAGCCTGAGTGTGGGATGGAGAATTGCTGAGCACTTTCAGAGGGTCTGTGAGAGGTGGGAGCAGCAGGGACAGGGGGGGTCCCTCAGCCCTGCCCTGGGCTTGGCTGTGCCTGCAAGGAGGGTGCTGTGGCTCAGAGCTGACCAGTAAGCCCAGTTAAAGCCCAGTTAAAGCCCAGCTTTTCACTGGTGCTCAGCTGCTCTGCCGAGGGAGCAGCTCCTGGGAGGACAGGGACAATGCCACCTCCCTTCTCCAGGGCTCTTTGCACTGACTGCAGGCTTTCCTTAGCTGGGTCTCTGATCAGTGGTGTAAAGACACAGCTAATTCATCATGGAGTTTCAAAAGCAGAGATTTGCTGCTGGGAATGCCCTCGGACTTCCCAGCCTCCCCCCTCCCATGCTGCTGGACTTTCTGATGGTGACCCTACAGCCCCAGACATTGTGCTACAGCAGCACGAGGCTGCCTGCAGAAGGGAGAAGGTGGGAAAAGTCTGTTTGTCCACATGAGCTCCAGTTTAGAGCCAGGGGGTCCCTGGGGGAAGCTCCTCCTGCAGCTCTGGGTCATCCTGCCCTCCCTGTACTGGGGCTCCTGACTGTGAGCCACATCCAGCACTGAACCTTTCTTTATAAGTGAGTGTGGAAAGGGAATGTGAGTGTGCTGCAGCTTCCAGGAAGCCATTCTGCAGCCTCTGCAGATGAACTCACTGCCTCCTTAGCTTAGGGCCTGGGTAAAGAACTAATTATTTGGACCTAAGCTTAAATCTGTATCCACAAAGATGGATTTGTGACTCTTGCCAGCTTCCCCTAGAGGATTGCAACCTCATTGTGTTCCTGGTGAACTTCTGCTGAGGTGTAAAATAACAATAATCTCGAGAGCTAAAGTCGCTGAAGGATGGATTAAATTATAATGCAATCAGTCCAAAAGATCTTCTGTCTGCAAGGAGCAGCACTGGGCAGCCCCAGAGCAGGCAGCCTGGCAGGATTACCCACCCCACTCACTCTGGTTCCACCAGGAACCTGCATTTCCTGGGCATTTTCTGTTCTCATCTGTGAGTGCTCCTCGGGAGCTTTGGCATCACCCTGCCCAGGGCAGGGCTCTGAGAAGAGCTCTGTGAACCCAGGACAGAAAAGGACAGATGGCAATGAATATTTTGAGGTCTGCAGCATATTCCTGGGGAAGGATTGCTTCCGACCTGCCATCTCTGCACAGACTTTAAATCACAACTTGAGCAGCAAGCCCGGTCTGGGGTCTGTTAATATGTGCTTGGAGAGGATTTAGCATAGCAGGGCTCCAATCCCCACTGAGATTTTCGAGAATAAGCTCCTATAAATAACTAGGATGCAGCCCATGGGATGATTTTCAGACATTTGAAGTACCCTGGGCCATGGCCTGGCAGCCCTGCACAGCTCAGGGAGCAGCTGGGGAAGCAGGAGCTGCCTGGCTGGGACTGGCCCTGCTGGTCCTGCCCTGCTCCCCATCCCAGGGCTGCCATGCTGCTCCTCCAGCTGCCCTGTGCCACCTTGTCTCGCTGGCAGGAGGAGCAGGGCTCACTTTGGGACTGCAGGCACCTGGTGGGATGCTGGGCAGTGACCCCACGGCACACAGGGCATCCCACAAGTGCCCGTGCAATAGATGTGGAGCTGGCTGCAAGGCCCCTTGGAGCCTTTATCCCTCTTCAGGGCAGCTTTAAGATCTCCTTTCCTGCCTGGACAAAGCTAACAGAGCATGCAGGGGCTTTCATTATCCTTCTGTCTTTGTCCAATTCAGTTTCTCTTTGCCAACGAGTTCAAGTGTTGCTGTGGAGCAGGGGGAAGCAGGGGAGGGGGATGCAGGCAGAGCACACAGAGGGGGATGCAGGCAGAGCACAGCTGTGTTGCTTAAAAACCCTGCTAAAAAGCCATCTCCTTTCTGGAGATAACCCAGCATTGCCCTCTGCTCCATGCTCAGCCTGCTGGAGCCTCTGTGCTGCTGGGCTCTGCTCATTAGGATGCTTTGAGAAAAGAGGTCCTTGAGGACCCTGCCCTGATACTCCCCTGCTCAGGTAGGCTCAGCCTGGATTTGACCCTTTGCCTGCTCACCTAAGCTGTTCTTAGGCAATGAAATGTGGAGTTTCTTTTAAAAGGAGCCCTCTTCTTCTTGGGCTGGAGTCCATAGGTTGACTGCAATTTCCCCCTGGAAGGAGGGAGCCCGAATGATGGGGACAGAGCTTCCATTTGCAGAGGGGTAGCACAGCCAGGGAATCCCCAGTGACTGGACATAAATTCCAATTTGGTTGAAGCCTCACTTGTTGTTTCTTTGATAATTCTCAATGAAAATATTTTGATTCCTTTTTGTTAGTTTGTTTTTAGGGTTATTTTGTGTTACCTATTTTATTTTTTGGGGGGGGAGGGAGAAGAGGTTGCTGTGCTGAAATAGATTTCTTTGTAAAATGTCAACTGGAGCAGTTCCACCCCTCCACCCCCCTGCACATGCAGTTGCCTCAGTGCCACCAGGGTCCTTCTGCAGCTGCAGAAGTATAACAACAAATGGGAGAGACAAGCATGAACAGAAGCAGAACAAATGGAAAAGCAAGATGCTCAGTGAAAAAATTAGAGAAGCATTTGAAGCAAGGAAAAGGCTGTTCCTTTTCTATTTGTTACACACCTTGGAAGTGAGGCACTGCCTGCCTGCAGGGGCTGGTACCTGCAGCAAAGCCCTGCTCTCCATTTGCATCTTCCCGTTGCATTGAGGCAGGGAAGATGATAAAATGCTTTTCATCAGAGGCACTTAAATAGCAGGATCCTCTGTACAAACACGCTTTCCTGCCCTGGTGTGCTCAGGAGAGTGTCTCAGGCAGGGCCTGGGGCTGTGCACAGCACGTGGCTGTGGTGGCATCCTGCACTGGGGCAGGAGGTAATGAGAATTTCTTGTCAGACTTGTCCCAGGTCCCCTGAGCCAGCATGGCCGTGGCACTGCAGCAATGTTTGGTTGTTCTGGGATGGATATTTGCTTTTGGCTTCATGCCTTTTACAAGAGCACAAATGTAATGTCAAAAGAAACCACTTTGGTAATGTACTCAGAAGTTAAATATTTTATACAGTGCTATAGTGATGTGAGGTATTGCCTTCCTGACATTGCTTTTTGCCTGAGGTCTGGAATTTGGGGTCATCTGTGGGGCTGCATTCCTATATCCTCTCCTCTGTGGGCCTTTTTCACAGGGTGCTGAATTCCCTTCTGTCCCTACAAAATGCTGAAAAGCACCTCCATCCCAGTTTGTGGTAAAATGTGAATTCTGACTACCTGATGGTTATTGTTGGAGCCCTCGGGATCGATAGCTCTGTGTTAAAGCAAGGCACTCCCTCCTTCTCAAGCACAAGGTGAGGGAAGATTTGTGATGATAAATGTGTGTCAGCCTGTGAGCTGGCTGCCAGCACTCAGCTGGGGAGCAGCACAGGCCAGGGAGCCCTCACACAAATGGGAATATCTGCATGTCTGATTTGCACTCCATCCCAATCAATATGGTTTTCACAGACCAGGATTAGCTGGGTTGCCCTTTATACCCTGAGGTAACTCAAACTACTTCATAAAGTAATGAGTTTGGCTATAGATAGCACAGGTTAATGGCATGGTTGTTATGTACTCAGTTACAAAGCTTCCATGTGGCCTCAGGTATCATAAATCTGGTTTATGAAGATTGGGAGTATTGACAGAGACCCGATTCTGACTTATTCCTTCTGCAGCCTGCCAGGCATTGTTGACAATCCACTTTTAGCAGCTTCCAGCACAGGCAGAGAGAGACTTTGTCTCTCTGAGGAAAACTTCTGGGTGAACACCAACTTGTTTTATATTTGCCAACATTTGTGTGTGCTTGGAGGGTAAAACAGAGCCAGGATAAGCACAAGCCAGAGGGGCTGTGCTAATTCTCCAAACCAAGGTAGGTTTGAACTCTTCTGAATGACCCTGGCTGGACAAACCCAGCCCAGCTGTCTGTCTGTCCTTCCCATCTCACCCCCAGCCAATCCTTGTGCCCAGCTCTCAGCTCAGTTTAGCAGCTGCTGAGCACCAAATGATGACTCTTCTGCATTTTTATTGCCAGGTCTCATGATAGATTTTTGAAGGTGCCAGTGCCAGGCCAGCACCAGCCCCAGGGAAATCCATGGCACTGGATCCTGCTCACCAAGGCAAACCAGGAGCTGCTTACACAGAGATTTAATGACTAAAAATGGCTCAAATGGCAGCTGCTGCTCTAAATGCACTTCTTGCAGGGTCAGTGTGTGGTTTGGGGTTCATGGCCCTGCACACAGTGGGAGCCTGGCCCCAGGCTGTGAATTCCCAATTAGCTGGGGAGGGACCATTTTCCTTTGGCTGCAGGTGGAAATGACCCTTCTAAAGCCACTGATCACTAATTAATTAAGGCAGAACCTTGAAGCAAAGTTTCCCTGCCAACCCTGTTACTGAGTGCAGCTCACCAAGGCCTCCAGACATTTCAGCAAAGGTTTGGGGTCATTTGGGTTATGCTGGCTTAAAAACCACCTTTACAAGGAGGTGAATGAAAGGTGTGGATGGGGATGTCCCTCCTCCCCAGTCCTCTGATCTCCATGGACAAGGGGATGGATGAGGGCATCAGCAGGGAGGGCAAACCTGCCAGCAAGCCCTGGCTTTTCACAAAACCCCAGGGGTAGTCAGGAGGGTGTATTAAATTTGTAACTAAATTCTATTTCAAATTCTGGGGTATGACTTGGGAAAAAATAACCCCAACCCAAATGCCTCTAATAGTAATTGTTATTTTTAATTTTGGTACAAAAGTCCCTGGATTTAGGGGAGGGCAGCTGTTTTCATCAGCTTAGGAAAACTATTCACATGGTCCAAGTTAAGCATGCAGCTCAATCATTTGAGGAACAAGACCTTCTGCAGGCAGATAAGAGCCAAATAACACGATGAGAGCCCAGCCTTCCACTGATAGCAGAAACTAATATTTGTGATGCAACAGTCCTGCATTATTCAGTGGTTAAAGATAATTCTAAGAAACAGAACAGCTTGAGAATTAGCAAAACTAGCAATAAAATATTCTTAGCTGACTCCGGGGGGAAGTAAATTGCCATGTACAGGATTTGCATTCATCTTAATGTTCATTAAAAATGAGACAGCACTGCCTTCCACACACTTGGCCAGAACAGCTCCACAGATCCCTGGAGTGTGACCTGCTGGCCTCACTCAGCCCTGGGACCTGCTGAGGCCTCCCTAACTCATGGCATGTGTGGGTTGGTGTTGGGGTGAGTGATGGAGCCCCAGGTGCCCCCCTGGACACATCCCCAGGGTGCTGTGAGCAATGGCTGCCAGCACTAACTGCTAATTGTGCCCAGCACTAATTGCTAACTGTGCCCAGCACCAGGGTGTTTGTCCCCTCTCCCAGGGGGGAAACTGGCATGGAAAAGCAGCTGCAGAAAAGCAGGAATGTTGGCCCTGGAGGAGATGTGCTGCTGCACACAGCAATGCTGATGTGAGGGGTTTGCACACTCACTCACAGCAGCAGCTCCAGCCGTGACTTTGCTCCTGCACTTGCAGAGAAGGTGGAGAAATACAGCTGGGAGAAGCAAGCTCAGGTTTCCAGCAGGCCATCAGCTGGCCCAGGATGCTCAGTCATTCCTCAAGACCTTTTTGGGCCATTCCTGTTCCCTGGCAGTGGGCAGGTGTGGGGGCTGGATGTCCTGATGCAGCAGTCAGGGCTGACCAATGTGTTAGCAGAAAGTAAAGACCCCTGAATGTGCTGGGATTGTGCTAAAGCATGAAGATCTGAGGCTGCAGGAGTGAAATTGCTGCCCAACTGATTTGCACCAAGAGCTCAGTGCAGCAAAAATGGGTTGCTTTGGGATGTGTGAGGAGCCTGCACCACCTCAGCCATAATCCAAACAACAACATGGGACAGAGGGGAGCCACACTCCTGCCTTTCAAATTTCTGCAGAAGCACCCAAGATCTCCAAAAACCCCACTGATGTCTGTGCACCTGGACCCACACCTGCAGCCAGACCACCCCTTGCTGCTCACTGTGTGTGTAAGAGCCACAAACAGTGACTGAGCTGGGGTGGACATGCAGGAAAGGAAAAGGAAACAAACAAACAAGTAATAATAATAATAATAATAATAATAATAATAATAATAATAATAATAATAATAATAATAATAATACAAAGTGAGACTATTCAAAAGGGGGACTTTATTTTTATTACACTGGAGCCAGGCGTCAGTGCGCCAGTTCAGCTTTGATACACAATAAATCAGCAAACCTGTCACTCAGTTTGGAAACCAAGATTGCAGTGGCACTAAAAACACATTGAAAACATTTACTTTCTTCCCTTTTTTTTTTTTTTCCTCTTTTGTTTTTGGTACAAAAATGGTACAAACAACAATACAAAATATTTGTGCTGTTGGCGGTTACAAAAAAAGGTTTTTGAACTGGGTTAACGGACGCAAACTTTTGCTTTTGCTTCAGCGTGAATACAGCAGAACAGCAGAAGTCTTCCTTGAGAACAACCACAGTCATGCGGGCTGCTACACAGCTTCTCCATCAGAAAGGAAACATGCAAAATCATCATTAAAATTAAAATGAAAGAAAAAAAAAAGTGCTCCACTTATACATCTACATGTTGTTGTTGTTTTTTCCCCTATTAGGTTTGTAGCTTCAAGCACTAACTACATTATGTACACTGTGTGTGAACAGTTGTATGTGGGGTTGGTGTGGACTGGAAAGAACTTTTATTTTCCCCAGGAAACCGAGTTAATTTGCGTGGGAGACACCTACGTTGTCTGGCTGCTGTTTTAAACACTTGCATTCATGGTGACACAGCATTTCCCCCCCTCCCCCAGTATTTTTTTTCACACTTAAAATGAAGAGCTCCAAAAGACATCACAAATAAAAGTTCTGTATTTTACCTTTAATATGGTTTTTCTTTTAGATTAAACAAAGTTGCAATCTTGGCATATTGTGTGGTACAGACGCTGCACTGACCATTGCCGTTCTTCAATGCCTGAGCATCCACCCTACGTGAAGCAGTTACAGCCACCTCTGAAACCCCACTTCTGAAGGCTGGATTTGGACCTGACTGTCCCTAGAAATCCATGGGAGCAAACTCCCCATCACCATCGTACAGCTGCCAACGGCATTGCCTGGTCCAACAAAAAGGGGGAAAAATGGAAAACACAAAACCAGAAGCGAAACGATGACTAGAACGTGGGACACCTAGAACAGACTTGCCTATTTACTGTCATTAATGACCTGCTGAATCTCCTCCTTGCCTTGCAAAGCATTTCTGTGACTGATGCTGCTCCCAGTTTTAGGCTATGTGACAAACAGACCACCAGGGCTGTGGGCCATGCTCTGCCAGGGGTGGCTGTGGGTACAGCAGTGACACTGGACCTGCACATCCCTGGCTTGGGGATGTGCAACCCTCATCCTTAGGAGGTAGGGAGGCCACCATGTGTCTGGCCCCAGTGCCTTGGGAACTCACTGTCCCCGTCCCTTGGACAGCAGGGAGAGCTGTGGTGGTGTCCCCTGGCAGTGCTATGGGGTAACAGGGTGGGACAGGGTGTTTTAGGGACAGGATAGCCTCCACCTGCCTGAAAGCAAGTCCTTCCCCACTGCCTTGAAGGGTACAAAGAGTGGGGATCGCTTCTTCAAATAGTTTAATGTTTTAGTTTAGATTAGTCAGGAAACGGGGACTCTGGTGTCAATGCATTAACCCCTCCTGTGGCCTCAGAATAAACAGCAACTGCAGGCTCAGCCAAAGGGTTCTTTGCCTCAGCACTGATCCTTGTAAGTCTCCATCACCTCCAGCTGCAACTGGTTGTCGCTGTGTCACATCCATGAGGACCAGAGGGGGACAGAATGATGGCAAAGTCACCTTGTCAATGGGACCCCGTGGATTAATGTAAATTTTCTTAGCTGGGTTACAAACCACCAGTAACATTAGCAAGCAAAAAGGTTTGTAAAAAGTGTTCTGTTTTCATTGCTGGATGTGCCCCTTGCTTACCTTCCATGGGTCCCACTGTGAGAAAAGTGGCCTGAGGCTGCTGCTGCTTGTGGGGCTGTAAATCTCAGAGAGGGAGTACACAGGGAGCAGAAAGGGGAAGAGGAAAAGAAGGGAGAGGTCCTGCAGAGGGAGACTGAACAGAACTGGGTCAAAACACAATAATCTGGTTGGTTTGATTTATAGGCTCATGGTATTGGAATGGCTGGATTGCAAATGCTGCAGAAAAAAATATCTGCTGATGTTAAAAAAAGTCGCCAGTGGAAACAGGATGGTTTATTTTTAATCACTCGTTGTTTGACTTAGGTTGCATAAATTCTTGAAAACCTGGAATGATTAGACAAGCTGAAGTCAGACGACATCCCCCTTCATGGCTCCTGTCATCGCTGGGGAGAGTGTGCACTGCTGATGGCCTGGAGCTGCCATCCCACATCCCCGGCAGCCCTTCCCTACCTGAAACCCCTCATCCCAGCCAAAGCCACAGCAGATGTTAAGCACCAAGTGCTCTGGAGCAGGGACTGAGCTGCTGTCCCAGGTAAGCAGTGCCAGGTGGATGGCAGGGCACAGCTCACAGCAGAGACCTGGCTTTGCAGGATCCACACGAGCATTCCAGGGGCTGGCAGGCAGTGGCACAACCCAAGGGATGGAGAACCCTCGGCATCACCCAGCTCTCCAGCTGAATCCTCCTCCCGTGTCGGTGACGAGGCTACGGCGACGGACACCAGCAGCAAGAAACACCAAGAGCATTTTTATTATTCACTGTGCCTGTGCCCAGGCAGCTTCTGCAGAGGTGCAAAGCCCTGGTGGTGAAATATTCCAGCCCTGTGGCTTTTCCAAAAGAAACTGGGAAGAATCAAGAGTGCCATGGGTAAGGAAGAGAGGCTGCAGGGCCATGCAGCCTCTGTGCCAGGGAACAGGGGCTGTGAGGTTTGCCAAGAGTGGCTGAGAGGAGGGGGATAGCACATGGCAGAAGCAAACCAAGACTTTGATGGTGGTCACACACGATGACTGAGTTCACAACGATGGAATGGGAATCTGGAAGAGTGTCAGGTGCTGCCAGCCCATGCCTGCCCGTGGTGTGACATCCTCACCTTGCTGCTGCCATTAGCGCCGTCCCTCTCCTCTGAGGTCCACACTATTGCCTCCTGGTCTCCTCAAGAACCTTGGGTGAGAGTGGGTTTGCTCTCTGAGCCGTGAAAGACAAACTGACCCATTGACAGGCCGACCAAGGCAAAAAGAAAGATCTCACCCTTGGTAGTCGATAACATCCTGGTAACGCTGAAGTCCCCTCGGGCAGACTTTTACCATATTCCACTTCATACAAGACACATTTCAAATGCTCATTAATTTACAGAAATTGCATTTTATAGAAAATATGATACAATGAAATATAAAATGCACTAGGAGCATTTCAAAAATCTATAGAGACGATCTTGCAGCCCAGTTTACCCTCTGAAAGGTGCCCACTCATCACCCCAAGCTCTCGTCCTCTCATTCTCGCTCTCATGTGCACGCGCTCGCTCCCCCCGCCTCCCCCCCTTTAACTCTTAGCATTCAACTTGAGAATCAATAGAGATATCAAAAAAAGCGTGATTATCCCCTGGATAATCACCTTCCAATACTGTGCACATTCTTGGATTTAAAGGAAAATATATCTAAGCACTTTTACAAGTTTTAGCGAACCCACTGCAAAATCGTCTGCAGAATATAAAACACAGGTAATCCAAGATTTCATAGCACATTAATTAAGTGGCTCATAATCCATTAAATGTGGTTTATATTACACATCCATGCAGTCTAAATCATTTTACAAACATTAGACATAAACCCACTAGTCCAAATCAGTAAAGGAAAAATGTAATAAAAAAAGCTAATAACTATTTGTTATTGGTTAAACTGACCCTACATATAAACTAGGTAGTTTGCTACCATTTATAATACTGATGTTGAATTATGCCTGGATGCTGCGAAACCTCTTGCTTACTTGGCAATGCTTGAGCATATTAACCACAAGATACTTAACAGGCCCTCGTTGCACTTCTTCTCCAAAAAAACACATTTACTACAGATAGCAGCGCCTACCCATCGAATAGAAAGGACACACATTAGCTGAGTTACACGATGTTGTTGAGCTTTGGCTACTAATGCTCCAAGGCATTAATGTGGAACTAGACTAACTCCATACTTAGGGATGGGAGAAGTGTGGGTAACCTGTCCCTGTCCTTGGCACTGCCTTGGCCGCGAGCGGCGCCGCCGCGCAAACCCTGCCTCAGCCCAGGAGAGCAGCACCAGTGCTGGGCATCCTCAGGGATGGGGGACACCACCACCATCACCACCACCTCCTCCTCGTCCTCCACCTCACCCCGCTGGCGTGTCCGTGGGAGCCAAAACATGGCGATAGCAGAAAAACAAACAGATGGGCCTTTGGTCATGTCACCGTTTACTTCGGAGGGTTTAGGCAAGGGCTGTCGGAGATTTCTGTTGCAATAACCAAAGGCTTTATCAATGCTATAGTTCTATGCAGCTACATTGAGTGTGACCAGGGGCCAGCAGAGCCCTCTGGTCAGTATTTTGCATCTGATAACACTGAATTATATACAACATGATGACTAGTTCACCACCTGCTGAGGCTTAAAGATGGCTGTTTAGATTTCGACTCAAAACATCTCCCCCCCTCCCCACTCCCCCCATCTTCTTCCACCCCAGAATGAGTCACCCCCTTAAAAAAAAACCAACAAAACGAAACAAAACAAAAAAAGGCAAAAAAGAAACAATCTCCACAGTTCCTTTTTGTTAACTCCTTCCCAGCTAGAACTGGCTTAGGGTCACAGGGAGTGCTGCCCAGGATGGTTGTATGTTTGTTTTCATCACTCCTGAGATTGAAGGGAATCTGACACATGCACCAAAAGGCACTTTCAAATATATATATATATATATATATTTTAAAAACAGTGCTTCTGTTCTAAGAAATTCAAGTTAAGACAGAGTGCCTTTCACTCTCTTTAGTCATAAAGCAGGTAAACGAGCAATATCCCAGCTGACATTAAAAAAACAAAAAAAAACCAAAAAGAAACCTGCAGCAGAGACAAGTGTTCATGCGAGACAGCTCAATATTCTAGGAAAAAAAATACAACAGAAAAAAAGGAAAAAAAAAGAAACCTCCTATATCACCACTAAAAATAACAATACAGTCAGCAGGGGATATTAATTAAAAAAGCTGCCACATCTGTACAGTTCTTGCTCCTGCATCGGCTCTTTTCGTTAACGTTGTCTGTGGGTTTGTTGTTTTTGTTTTTGTTTTTTTTTTTGTTTCTTATAATTTTTTTCCTCCTCCTTCTTTTTTTTTAAATTTTTTTTTTGTTTGTTTTATAATAAGATGAGGTCAGTTTAATCTTCCTCTCCTCCCCCGTACATGTCTGCCAGTTTCTTGAAGCGGGGCCCCCAGTCGTTCAGGTAGTCGTAGTCCTGGTCCCCGGAGCTGGAGGAGTTGAGGGAGCTGACGGAGCCTGCGGTGGAGCCGCTGCCCTCGTAGTCAAAGACCAGCAGGGAGTCGTAGGGGGGGGCTGTGGGGTCGTTGTCTGCTGCACGCAGGCCCTGGAGGGGTGAACACATGGTGTTAATGCCCACCGTGGGGTTTGAGGGCTGGGGGGGACGTTTGGGATCCCCGCAGCAAAGCTAAAAAGGGAAAAATGAGTGTCCTGGGGCTTCCCAGATGCACCTCCACGTAGAGAGCTCTCAGCTGCTCCCAGCAGAAAACCCAATGTCCCAGTGTCCCTAAAAAGAGTCGCTATTTCCAATTGTTTATTTCCAATGATCCACTTCTGGATCTGGAAGCTTTCTGTCCTGCCAGTGTGCCCTTGCTGGGGTTGCCTGTTGAGATCTCCATCTTAGCCAATAAAACAAAAACCAGCACCCTTCCTCCACCACCAATATTTAAATTCTGGTGTTCTTCATTCCTTTAGGAAAACAAAATATAAAAAAAAAATCACTCCTGGCAAAATTCTGCAATTAGGACAAACGTGGGGTGTGGAATCCTGGGCAGGGGACTTGGGGAGCATTGCTGCTCCTGTGCAGCGTGGGCAGCAGAGTAGGCAGGCCATGGAAATGGCCTCGGGATATGGAGAAAAAGAATTGCTTTGCTGCAGAGCCCAGCGTCAGGAAAAGCCTCGTGGAATAGCCCTGCAATAAAGCAAATGTTCCACATTCCCACCTTCAGAGGCCCTGACCTCAGTGTGGGGAGATGGAACTGGTTTCAGCAGCAGGGGCGTGTGTGAGGAGAGTGAGTCTTCATGGATGTGTCAAATGTGAGAGAAGGATGGGCAAAGGGACAAAGGAAGAAGGGATTTTAATGATGAAAATGAGAAAAGCACGGCAGGAAATGCATGTAATAATAGAATTAAATGGCTGTAACATTTATTTTTCTGGCTTAGGAAATGGATGGTGTGCTTTGTCTCGGAGGAAATAATGCATTGATTGGTTTGTAACCACTCAATCACTCAAAACTAAAAATGAGATAAGAAATACCAACTGGATAGATATTTACAGGCAGAAAAAGGAGAAGTAATCTAACATAAAATAAAGAAATTCTCTCTGATCTGTGTCTATCTGTGCTGCAAACTCTTTGAGGCTTTACACCAAACAGAGCTTACGAGGAAGGCACAGACTGCTGAAATAATTACAAGTCCAGCAGCCACAAATGGCTCATTCTGCCTGGGTTCTAAAAAGCATGGTGTTTGTGACACCCACAAGACAGAAATCTTGGGCTTTTTGTTGGTTCAATGCCTTCATTAGGCCAAGCCCTGCATCCTTTGCTCAAATCCTTTCCCTGGCTGGCATCAGATTTCTGGCTGAGCAGTAGCACTGCTTGTCCCGTGCAATCAGGGAAACCTGACTTTAGCTGGCTGCTCAAGCTTTGAAGATGTGACACAGGACCTCCTACAGAACATACCTCGTTAATAAAATCACCAATATCCCCGGGATGTGGGATTACTGGTCTTATGGGATACTGTGGCTCAGCACCAATAGGTCTTTCATCCACCCTTCTGACTCCAGGTGTCTTGTTCAGCACGTGATCCATCGTCTCTGGCTGCTGGAGCTGGCTTAAATCGTAATCCTGTGACAAATGGGAAGGCACAGCGTGAAAACCAGAGCTTTTCCTTCAGATCACCTACTCACTCCATGTGCAAACAAGTCAAGGGCTCTAATTCTCTTTCAGCTGAAGTTTGATGGCAAATCTTATCCCTGGGTATGTAGCACCTCCATCTGAATTACAGATGAACCTGACCTCTGAGGAGCTCATAAAATTGACCTCCTAAGAGTGTATCTTATAAGTTAAATTAAGTATTTAAATACTTCCTGAATATTTCACACAGCGTCTAAATATTTGGGATGAAACCCTGGCTTTTGTTTGTGTGTGCAGAGATGTACACGTAACTTTTTTGATAAAATACACAATATAATGTAGAGACACAGAGTTAGTAGACATATTATTGCAATTACATTTCTACAGAAGTAAAAACATTAAAATGTGTATTGCATTTATGCATGTAGACCTTTTCAAAGTAATTATGTTCTTTTTCCTTGTGAAAAATCCCAACAGAATAGGTTTCTATCACGAAATGAGAACCAGGTAATATTTCATTAAAAATATATTCATGTAGGTAATGGTGTTTTGCTGCTTATCCTTTTGCTGTTATTTTTAACGAATCCTTCCTAAAATATTTAAGCCTACTGTGTAGTTGCCTGAAACCAGATACTTCAGCTACTTGGAATGCTTAGAACAGTGCTTTGTTCTACCAGGAAAACTATCCTTGTGCTCAGATGGGGATGATTGAATCTCCAGGAGCAATATTTATAAATAACTTGACAGCAACAGGAAAAAAAAAAAAAAGAAATATTAATTGCAAGGATTTTTCTGTGGAATAAGAACTTTTCAAGGTTTGGGTAAACTCCTGCCTCAGAGTTTTCCATGGCAGGTCTCATCAGGCTCACTTGCTTGCCACCAGGACCTCCATGGCAGGATGTGCTACAGTGGTTTTGGGGGATCCCTAAGCACTGACCTGAAACCATGCAGTCCAATTCAACAAGCAAAAATAAAGCCATTACACAATGTACAGTCACATAATCTGCACGAACATCATATCTGAGAGTGTCCTGGGCTCTTTACTTGTGCTTGGTAGGAGTAAAAAAAACGGTGACTTCAACACGAGTGACCCAACTTTGCTGTTTTAGGTGAGGAATGGGACAGGTAGCAGTGGAGAAGCACATCCCAGGAGTGCAGGCCAGGGAGGTTTTCATGAATATCAGGAAGTTTTCATGCAGTATCAGCACTGGTGTCTGTAGGAAGAGCCACTGGAGGAAAGCTGACGTGTTCAGGCAGCCTGTGGCTCAGGGCTCTGTCATCCAGCACAGCTTTGCCACCGCGCGCTGCGTCGCGAGAGAAAATCCCCAAATCTCTTCAGACATTTCTCACAAACCATGTCCAGAAATTAAAAGAAATTAAAGGCACATTAGAGATGATTAAGTAAATGCAGGGAAAGCCCACAGAAGATCAAGCAAGCCACAGGGGTGGGCAGGGCTGTAGCTGCTGGCTGGTTTTACAAAGATCTCTGGTAAAATGCACAATTTTAATGACTTAAATAACAGAAATATGGTTTGAACATGAGTGTCAATGGAGTCATTTATAGTCCTTCTCCAGGAAGGTGCCTGGAGGGTAGAAAAATCCCTGTGGCACTGGCCTCCTGGCATTGTCCTGCTTGCACAGGAGGGTGTCCCACTAATATCCTGAATGTCCTGGACCTGCTATCCCTCCACCACACCAGGGAAGCCAATAAAACTGCCTGGTCATAAATAAAAGAACACAACCCTTTGCATGTATTTTACTAAAAATAATGTGGTTTCTGCCTTTTATTGAGAGTACAGATTGCACCATGGCCACAGCTCAGGGTCTCCTCTCACCTGATCCTCCTCTCCACCTCCCTCTTCATCATACTTGAGGATGTTGTCCCTGACGTCGTCCTCGGGGTCGATGAGCAGCTGCTTGGTGTGCCGCTCCTTCTCCCGCCGCTTCATCCACACCACGAAGAGCAGGACCATGGCTGCAACGGGGACAAGCTGGGTCAGCTGGCACCTCCTGCAGCACCAGGCCAGGCTCAGGGTGTCCTAACTCCTCACCTACCCCTGCCCACTGCAGGGAACCTCACTGGCTGCTGGCAGGAGGAATAAAATGTTAGCCTATTGTGTGGTCTAGTTTTTAAAGGAGGGATCAGTGAGAGCTGTAAATACTGTGACAGATTCTCACTACAAACATTTCTTTAAGATCCATCACCGATGCTGATTGAGCTGATATTGATCAGGAGTAAAACACACAATCAAAGCAGAAGAAACCAGAAACTGTGAAAAGTGCAGCTCTCTGAAAATATTTGATCTGAATTCCTGAGTTCTTAGGATTAGATTTCCACCTTTATTTTATTCAGGGATATAAAGATGGAGGGAAGAGAGCTGCAGAGAAGGAAACAGGTGCAGATACCCAACATTTGTGCACAAGGGGCTGTTCCAGCAGCCTGTTCAGGTCATGAGCCCTGACTGTGACAGTCTCTGCTGTTTTCTGCAGTTGGCCAGGCAAGACTGATCTGGGGAGGATGCACAACACTGAGTCCTGTAATCCAATTTGGCCTCCCTCATATTCTTCTTTGGTCCATGAGGGAGGCTCTTTAGATTTCTGAGATCAGATTAGCCAGGACATTAGCACGTGCATTTGGCCATCGACTTGGAAAGCAAATCTCAGATCATCTGAAATCCTTTCAGAGAGCAGGGCTAGCTTTGCAGAACGAGGGAGAGCAAATCTGGTAGCACACAGCCAAGCTCCTCAGGCATCAGCATTTGCATGCCAGGCTTGGCTAATCTCTCTCAGCACAGTAACAGCGAGAGATGAGCATTAGAAACTTTTCTCATATTAAACAACTCTACCCACAGGGAACACTGGCTCACTGCTCCACAACCTCACCCTTCAAAGGGACACCCACATCCTAGGGGCTGGCTGTGTGCTCCCTGTGAATTACATATCTGGGATATATCTGTGACTATCTGGGAACTCAAGTCTCCACTGACATAAGGCAGCCAGATCTTGTCTTCTCCAAGAAGGTGTTAATACATTTGTTTTCATTCTTGTACTCAGTAGCTGCAAATAATGCCCTGAAGAATGGAAGTTCAGCCTGGGCAGCTGCTGCAGCCACACCTCCCACTGCCTGCTCTCCTCTCCATTCTCCATGCAAGCCCCACACTGAGCTGCAGTGGTGGCAATTTGCAGAAGGGAGCAATGGATGGACAGTGGAGGTGGGAAAAGTGTCCCAGGTTCATTTCACCTGGATCAACCCTCAACTGTGCCAAACCAACACAGCCAACCAAGCAAACTCAGGCAGGATGTGAGATCCCAAAATTTGGGGGTTTTGGTTGAGACCAGACCCTGGGGACATGGATAGGCTCTCCAACCTGCAGGAGGAGGTGGTTAGGAGCATCCAAATTCTTCTTCCCAGCACCAAAGTGTTTATGCCCAACAGGAATTCAGGGAAGTGAGCGAAGAGGACCGGACAGCTAATTACTGCCATTGTGTGCCAACTGGCACATCCCTGCCTGCCAGCTAACAGAATTGTTTTCAGATAGTTCAGCATGTCTTTAATGCTTATCCCAGATCTATTCAAGAAAGAAAAAAAGAAAAGGAAAGAAAATGTAACTCTCATCTGTAATATAAAACCTCAGCTATTTAGCAGACTATTGAAGTCCTTTTTTCATTGTTCCTTTTCAAGTCTCTCACAACAAGATACCTGACTGGTCCACAAAGACAATATTATAATGGTTACTGAGGTTTATCTTTTTATTTCCCTTTTTTTTTTTAAATGATACTTTTTCATGCACTTGTGGAAAAAATGGTGCCATTAATGCCTTTACAGCTGCCTTGGAAAAAAAACCACCTTCAAAGTGTCAATGGTGGATGTAGTGCACTCTCCTTCCTTTTATTCACTCTGCAGAATGGGAAGTGCTATTACTGCTGTTAGAACCATTTTTGCTCTGCATGTAGTTTTCCTTGAAATCTATTGTCTTCACCCTTCACAATTTTTTACTGCATTGCTCTTCTAAATGTGTTATTTGTGCAGCTAATACATCAGGTAGCAAGAAGAAGAAAAAAAACCCTTTGAGCAAAGGTAAAGGCATAAACTTCCTTCACAGGAGCAATCCTGGATCTGTCCCCTTGTTTCTTCTTCCTTTTAAAGTCATCCAACTTTGACCTGCTGACTCTAAAATGGACAAATAGCACAAGAAAATCCCTCTTCTGCCTTTTTCTAGGCTATTGTTTAGAGGTCATGATATGAAACAGATAGAAAGGAGGCAAAACACTGGAAGGATGTAACTGTAAAACTGCTCATTGCAAATTACATTTTTCATCACTGATACAGTGCTTTGCAGCTCTCCAAGATAAAAAAAAAAGTCAATTAGAATTACAATGAATGTAAAAATAAGCTTTTGTAATAAAACCCGTAATTTAAAATGGGATAATGTATCTGAAAATGGAAAGAGGAATCTCTTAAATCAAATGTCCTTCAGCTGAAGTTAATTTCAGTCAATAGGATTTTCAACCGTTTTAAATTGTATTTTAGGACTGGATTTATACAAGAGCAGCAAAAAGAAGACCTGTGTTTAATCACCTCTGTGTGAGCCCAAACTTTGAGCCCAGGGGCAGCAGCAAACCTGCACAGCAAAAGGAGGTGAGGCTGATGAACACCTTCATCTTCATCGGGGTGTGCGACCATGGTGCCCCAACAACCACCCTGGCTGAAGGGAGCAGCCAAAACTGGGAATGGGGGGCAGGAACTGGGCACCATGGCTGGGCACAGGGATGTTCCATCAGCTGAGCTGGGCTGGGAGAGGAGCAGGGTCTGCACAAACACCCAGCTCCCTCCTCACTCTCCATGCCGATCCAGTAGATCAATTACACACCAACACATTCCCAGCACCAGCCCAGGATGCGGATGGAAGTCCAGGGTGAGCCATTCTCCTAATGTACCATGTCATGTCCCCATGAGGTGACATTTGGAGCATACGTTGCTCTGTCTGTGCTCTGTTAAAACACACTGAGGGTAAATATTAAATGTGATTGAGCACCATAACTCCCATTAGCTTTAATGAGAGTCCCATGGATTCATCCTGTGTTTCTTGATTAATATTTACCTCATTGTTAATTTCAGTGCTTGTTTTTATCTATTCCTACTGTGCCAACTCCTGCTTGAAGTTATAATGATATAATTTTTACTTTTTAGATGTGCACACATGGTTATTGGTAATGCTCATGGAAGCCTGGGACTGACAGCACTCCTGGGCAAAAGGGATAGCTTTGCCTCAAGGAAAGGGATGGCCAGTCCTTCTCTGTGATGTATCCCCAGTCCTCCATCATTTCTGACAAACTGGGAATTCTTCCTCTAAAAACACTCATAATCTCCCCAATCCGAGGTAATTTTAAAAGCAATGGGAATAACTACCATTCTTCTTTTCCTTGGAACAACCAGGAAAACACAGTTATGCATTAGCTCTGCAAGGGACGAGCCCAACTCTCATAACCAGGGTATCTGGTACTGGGAACCAGTATATCCACAGCCAGCCAGACATGAGAGCTGTGGGAGAATCTGACAGAGAAATTTGGAAGAAGCCTTCAACCTTTTCCTGCAAAATGTGGATGATCCTATCACACTCGCTACTTACAAGTTGTTGTCAGGTGTAATAATGTTTGCAAAGCTACTGGAAGTCTTAGAAAGACAGGTCTGACACGGGCAGAGCTCATTTTGCTGATGCTGCAGTGAAGGAGATTTGAATGCAGATATGAACCACCTCCCCAGCCCAAGCTCAGTTGCGCTCTGCATGGAGCTTGAAAAATACAAGCTATAGGAAAGAACAACAGGGAAATATGAAGGAGGGTAGATTTAGAGCAGATTTTGGGAAGAAATTCTTTAGTGTGAGGATGTGGCACAGGTTGCCCAGAGAAGCTGTGGCTGTCCCATCCCTGGAAGTGTCCATGGCCAGGTTGGACAGGGGCTTGGAGCAACCTGGGATAGTGGAAGGTGTCCCTGCCTGTGACAGGAGGGTTGGAACGAGATGAACTTTAAGGTCCCTTCCAACCCCCAGCAACCTGTGTTTTCAGGCCAGGCCCTGTGGTACTCACTCAGCAGGATGATGATGCAGATCAGGATGGCAATGATGGCCCCCGTGCCCAGCCCCGCGGCAGCCACGGCCCCGATGGTGGTGCAGTCGCCGTTCTCGTCACACGGGCACACCTTCACCTTGATGACAGAGGTGTTGTACAAGGGGGGGTTTCCTGAGTCTGTCACAATGATGGGCACGTCGTACACTCCTGCTTCCAGGTACATGATCCGCAAACTGAGCTGGGCGTAGTCCCCTGGAGACCAAGACAGACAGACAGACAGATGACAGGCACTGGTAGAGTCTTGCAGCCACACTTCTGCAGAGTTCTCTGCCAGAGCCCTCTTCTGAGCCCTGCAGAAGAGGCAAGCAACAACACACCTGGGCAGGAAAGCTTCAGGCCTCTGCCCCAACAGTCTGGCCAACAAGCAGCCTGGGCTTTGTTCTGTGTGCTCTCACTGCTGCACTCAACTACCTGCATGCCATTTGCAAATCCACTTGCATGTGTTCAATATGGCATCCAACACAAATGGGAACACATGGATAATGTTTCCTGAGGCTGGGCTGCCCCTGGCCACTTGTGCAGGTTCTGTACTCACTCACACTTCCCCCTGAGGATTTTGGGAACTCACTGATGACAGGCACAGCCAGGTGATCCCGTTATGACTGAGCTCTGAGCTGTGAGGGCACGAGCTGTTGCCCCTGGTCTAGCACCCTCTGCCAGACCTCAGCGAGAGGGACCAGCATTGAAGCCAAAACGAGCCCACAACTCCATGATATTTTCCATCCTCTGCTGAAACTGCCAATAAGCAGAGCAATTAGGGCCATTTGTGGTTGCACACTGCAATATAAAAATCCTTCACATACTGGTAATCTTCACACTTACCTAGCCCTCCTGGTTCCATGGTAAATTAAAAGGCTGCCTTTATGCAATTATGGTCAGAGAAATGAACATTGATCCTGATTGTGGCTTATGACAATTACACTGGAGGAACATAAGGAAGACTGATAATAGCTTTTTTCCCCTTGGCCATTATGGATGATTTATACTCTGTTCACTACTGATAACTGTTCATAATTATGAACTGCATTAAAAAAAGCCAAGTGCCAAGGCTCTTAGAGTTATGCTGCAGGTCTGATACAAATCATTCCTGATTAACTATCTTGTCTATAATGTCAAACGTAATGTGCTTTAAAAAATAAAAATCACATTAAAAAAAGTGGGAAAGTTTTGGATTTGGAAGCCGCGCGTGGGGCTCGTTAGCGAAGCAGAGCCCAGATGAGCTCAGGATTGCCTGCCCCGTTTACCATTGAGCCGTGAGATGGTCCAGTTCTTCCTCACTGCAGAGGGCACACTGGGCAGCTCGAAGACGAAGGGCCCCACGTTGGGGTCGATGTCGGCGTCGGCGGCCGTGATGTTGATGACGTTGAGGTTCGGCTTCTCGCAGATCTGCGCCTCCTTGGGCAGCAGCTCCGGCGCGTTGTCGTTGATGTCGATCAGGTAGATCTGCAGAGTGCCCGTGCCGCTGGCTGGGGGAATTCCTGCACGGCAAACACCCACCTGTGAGCACCACTGGGGAGCAGAGGGATTGGCAAGACCACACACCAGCCCCCTCTCCGCCTTCCAGGGCCAGTAAACCAGGATTTTCACCTTCCCCCCCTGGACCTCATTAGGGACATACTGCACTTCCATGGTCCCTTGCTTCATGTGGTATAAAACTTCCCCAAGCCTCCAAATGTTGCTGTTTTTCACTCCTGCAGAACAGGAGGTTGAGTTCTGCAGATCTGTAGCCTGCAGCAATGCCCCTAGTCAAACTAAAACTGCAAGCAGGTGATGCCAAGCTGCTCCTGCAAATCTTGGTAATGGCTGTTTTAAAGAAGAAAAACCATCAGAAAGAGAGCTGACAAGAGGAAGAAGAGGGCTTGGAGGGGAGAAAAACCTACATATTGTAACCTATTGGTCAGCATTTACTGTAGCACTTGCTGGCCAGTTTTCAGCTTTGCAGACCATTATTCTGCTTCAAAGAAAGCCCAGCTTTAGTGGTGAGAGGTCCCTGCTCAAAGGCCACAGTGTGAGCCACCACCAGACCTGCTGGGTGATGCCACTAACCCCCAGCAGCAGTGTTAGGTCCCACCACACAATTCCCCATCCTCTCCACATCTGTCCCAACCAGCAGGGATGTCCCAGCACAGCAGTCCTGGTCCTCCACCCCTTCTTGATGGAGAGCCACATTTGTCAGATTAATGACTACTCACACAAGGTAGGATCTGCCCTGGTAGGAGAGAACAGCCCTCCCAGAAATGGCACAGTGTTTTTCATTTCTCTCCCCACACATTTATCCGGCAGCTCCGTGTTGGCCTGCCCTCTGCCTGCATGGCTTCAGCAATTCTTTTTAGAGTTTGTATTTTCAGTCCTGGCCTTTCCTCCCAGTGCTAGATACAAAGCTACACAAACGACTTCCCCATCAGGCTTCTGCTTCCACAGACCATCCTTCCCACATTCCTTTCTCCATATCTCAAGGGAGCCTCAAAAATTCTGAAGGAGCCCTGGAAATCCTTTTTTCATGGTTCCCACATAAGCTCTTCAATCATGGACTCTCATCCTTTCATCCTGTAAGCATGGGGTAGGTCTCCCTCTAAAACAATGTCTTTTGATCAGCCTTGAAAGCTTCCAGAGAGGCAGACAGCTCACCAGGATACTGGGGCTGGACATGAAAACTGACTTTTGGGACCAAGCAAAGTGATTTTACTGCTTTCACATTACCCAGAGTATCTTCTGGGATAAAAGCACTGTAACCTCTGAGAAAGACTGAACACAAACCCTCAGTCCTGAGAGGCACTAACTGGCACGTGGCTGAAATAACCTGCAATTGCTGCACGTATAAATGCACTTTTGTTGGGCCATTGAGTATTGTTGGGATCTGAGTCCTGGTATTTTTGTTTCTTTGTGTCCCTGAGTGCAATTCTGGGGCAGTTTTAGGAGAAATGAAAAGTAAACAAAGTTTTAATGGCCATGTCCTACAAACTATGGAACATTTCAAATTATTTCAGCTGTCTTATATGGAGAGAGCAAAGACATAGAGCAGGTACTGATGAGCAATGAAGGATCCTTGGACTTTATCCTCAGGAGATGAGGACTAAAATAGCACCACTGACTCCAGTGGAGAAGCTGGTGTGAGCCCTGAAATTAAGATTGAAATACTAATGACAAAAAGGAAGAAAATGCAACTTATGCATCTACATTTAACTGTTGAATTCTCCATCACAGCCTTTTTCACAGGGTCAGTGTCTGCATTCCCACAGCAAGGTGTAAGCCAAGGTTTTCATGCTCAGCTCTTTGTTTCATGAAACCTGCTGGAATATGACACATTTAAGTTCTCAGCTTCCCTGGGAGATTGGCTGAAATTGGCTGAGGGGTTCATACACTGCCAGGCTCCACTCTTGTGTAGACACAGCGTGATCCAAGGGACTCTCTCCTCCGAAACCAGGTTAAAACCATGCTGTTGATTAGGATTCCCTTTTTGCCCTCCTTACATTGCAGCCAAGACTTTTCTTAAAGACACTATCTCTACACTGGAGCCCAGGGAGAGAAAGAGAGCACGTCCAAGGAATATTGGTTAAACTTCTTTATCATGTACTGAGAACAGCAAAAAGAACTTCAAGGAAAGAAGATGCTGCTGTGTCTTCAAGAAAGAGAGAAAAATCCCCAGCAAAACCCTTGACCCAAAGCTTTTCTTTGATGCTGGAGAACCTGGAACTTGGGAGCAATGTGGTAAGAGTCTATTAGCCTAGATGAAACTTTAGCTGTTATCCTAAGCACTCTAGACAGAATTTTAAATAAGGTGTTGCTTTATGTGCATTTTAATGGCTGCAATATACCAGTGATAGATTATTTTTTCAGAATAAAGAGATTTATCTAGGCCCTCACTTTCTGAGCTGCTGAATGATGGATGTGGAGGTGCTGATGCACTGCTGTATCAGCACCACAGCCAGGGAAAGGGGTTAACTCCACATCACATTGCACCAAGTGCTTGGAATTTGCAAGGTCAGATGGTGAGGATTAGGTTGATAGGTTCAAACCCTACCACTGCATCTGTGAACAGCCCTGGCCTACTCATTTGACCTGTTTTGCCCTGTGGCTTTTGCAGATGAACATCACTGGACCCATTGGAGAATATTCTGAATTTCCCTGTCCTCTGTTGCCTTCATGGAGGGGATCTCAGGATGGGGCTGTGGGGTGTGTCCTACCATTCATGGCAGAAAGAAGGGGCAAAATGCACTTCTTGGTACAGCTCCTCAGCACTGAAACGCCTCCATGAGTTTCCCTCACCCCTGTGACCTGGGATGCAAGGATTGAAGTGATGCATGGAACCCCAGAGGGAGGAAGTTTTCGTTAGCCCTGCAACCACCACCAAATCTGCTCATAATGACCATGGCACCTCCAGCCTGAGGGATCACACAAACACTGCCCTGGAAGCACCTGCAGAGTATGAGCAATATATTGAGGTGCTCACAGCCAGCCTAGACTGAATTGTGCTGCTGAAGAAGGGCTCTGGTTTGAGTGCTCAGCACCCCACAGCAGGAAATGAGGATGGGTGAGGGGGAGGAAGGCCTTCTCCTTGTCCTGGGAAACTCCTGAACCTTTTCCAGATGGAGGAACTGAGGAATGAAATACCAGCATGGCCACATTTGGGTGTGGTTATCAAAACTCATCAGTTCCTCCTAACCAGGATTAGGAAAAGAGAGCAGCAGCACTGGGCTGCCTGCCCTTGAGTGAGGCCAGCACAGCTCTCAGTGCTGACTGGACCAAAAGCACTGAGTGATCTTCAGAGAGAAGAGCAAACAGGACTTCTCCAGGAGATCTAATTGGCCTGAGTGGCGTTGGTAAAAAGCAAAGCAGCACCCAGATGATCTGATGATGGCTGCACATTTCAGGCAGGCAGTGGCCAGAAGGAGCCCAGCTCCAGTGACAGACACACCTTTTATGAAAGCCACCACGGGTTCAACAGATGGGCTTATTTTTAATACCCTCCTGCCATCCCATAAAATTATTTCTGGTTTCCTGATGGAAGGCTTCCTGAATGCTGTGATCAGTGCCTCTGGGAGGATTACCAGGACGGGTGTGCTCGGCAGCCCCTGGAGAGCACATCCCTCTGACACTTTTTTAAGTTCAGGCTACACCGCCACACTGAACTCCCCAAATCAATTTTCCATTTGTCCTCCCTTTCCCTTAATAACACTCCCCGTATACTGTGCACATTTAATTTACTCCAGCAATTTCCCGTCCCACTTTCACATTTTTGACCATAAAAACCTGGGAAAAAGATAACTTATACTGACAACTCTGTCAGGGCATCATTTCTCTTAATGCATCACATTAGAGTCTTATTGAAGCATGAACAATGTGAAGCCTGGGCTCACCGTTGTCAGCCGCCAAGAATGTGGCCTCGTAGACATTATTCTTAATGTAGTCTGACTCTCGATCAAGGACAGCAGCAGTAGTGATCTGACCATTTGTGGCATTAATGTTCAGCCAGTTTGCAGGATCTGACAGCTTAGAGTATCTACAGAGAAAGGAAATAAATACATGGCAGTCTTTTCACTGACATATCCTTAATATTGCTTGAAATACGTTTTTTTCCTGGACTCCTGACCTGTGATTCAAAGGACCTTTGGATAACTGGTTTTGTTGACAAACACAATGCTAATTGAGTATCCGGTTTTTGACCTTTACAATTATTCAATTTTTCAATTACTTTAGTTTTAAAGGTTCTTCTTTCCACTAAGTGCCACTTACATGCCAGTTTCCTGCTGCTAGGAGAGGGCATTTCCTGAGGTCTCTGCAGCTGAGCAGAAATGGGTCTGCAAAGACCATTGCATTTGTATGCCTAAATTAGAGGATGGATTCCTGCTTTCTCCTGCTCCCAACCTTGCCCTTCTGAAACCAGCTTTTTAAAGTCAAAGATATTCCTGTTTTCTCTCCACCACTAATAACCAACAGTTTGGGAATACAACACTGTCAGTCACCTCCCAACGACTCAGTCAATTCACAGCTGTTTTCTATTTGTGTCCCATGAAACCAGCTGAGAACATGGGGCTTTTTTTGGGCAAACTCTTCCTGTGTTCTCCAGATCAGTGTTTTCAGTTCATGCTTCTTACTTGCTTGTTTTCTTGCTTTTCTGCCTACCAGTTTCGTACTGTTTGAAGTGAGATGGACCATAACTATCCAACTGGAAGCTAATAAATGGTCAGACTATAAATTACTGAAATAAGCAAACAGAAGCTGAGCTTATTTCATGGGTAACTCAGACCTGCTGATAGTTTTATATAATTTGTCATTAGATATGCAGGTGAGAGCATTACTGGCTTCTGGTGAATATCCCTTTCCAGAACTGGGCTGTTTGAAGCAGAAACTCAAAGGGAAACCTGAGCTGAGTCAATCCATGTGAAGAGAAAAGCAACACACAGCTGCACAAACTCCTGCCAAAGGAAAGAATTACATTTCATGGAGCTAGACTCTTTGGGATGTTTTCATTTCAATATCACTGGTGTGAGGCTCCTGCCCTTTCTCTGCTAAATGACCAGGGATCCAGTTTCAAAGCTGGCTTTGTGAATGTGTCTGTGGCTAATGAGGATAACCTGAGGTGTGACACTGCCCATGCCAAGCTGTGCATTACTGGAGATGCTCCTGCTTCCTCATATTCTATTTGTAAAAACTCTATTTCATCAAAGACTATTTAGAGACTGGAATCTGTATGCAAGGCTCTAGCAGCAGGATCAGCTCTTATCATGGATCTGTAGGTTTAGCCTTTTGGGTATCTTTTTTCCTAACTCACCAATGCCAACGGTGAAGTAAAAAATAAAATATCTTTTTTACATCTCACAAAGACAGGACCCCAAAACCACCCCACTGGTTCCTGCAGAGCCTGGGCATTGGCTGTCCTGATGCAAAGGGAGAGAGACTGCACTGGGGTTTGGAAATGAGGAGCTGTGGATGCACAAAATGCATGTCCTGGAAGCCCTAGAAAGAAACAATGCAAGTAACTGGCTGCTCATACCCACAGAAAACTTTACAAGACCCTACACATGCCCTGTGCAATGACAGGAACAGCAGGTGCTCGTTTGGATTACAGATCACCCCCCTCCAGGTTAGAGGGAGTACTCAATCACAAATGAGTTGTTCTCTCCTCTGAATACCAGCCTTGGTACAGACATCAGGGAAATAAAGACCCTTCAAAGGCCAATATTTCAAAAAGAACATAAGAAAAATGGGCTTGTTAGTTAGGATGGTCTCTTTCCTCCAAAGTCACAATCCCTGTCTAAAGACAACAAGATGAGGCAGTGAATAAACTACCATTTTCTAGACCCGACAGCTCTGTGCCAGGTGAAATATTTCAAACTCTTCCTGACACAAAATGTCACAACTGATGCAAGTTTAAGTGGCCTCACCCGTGGTCATGTCGTATACTCGGGTTTTGACAAAAATACCACAGCTCTTACAGACTGGGAGCAAAAAAGAAAACAATTTCTGTGGAGGTGTAAGTATCCAAGATCAGGAAATGCATTTCCTGTCTGCACAGAGGGAGCTGAAATAGTTGTGAAAGTGTCACAAGGACCCATTCTCACCTACACTTTCCTGCCAATTATTTCCTGCTGGGAAGGTGTGCGAGCTGGGGTCCTGGACCCTGGATTCAGTCCCTGCTCTGCCCAGGTGGGACAAAACAGAGTGAGTGACACCCTCCTGCTCACAGCACGAATTAAAAGTGATCTTAAGCTGCTTGGATAGAAACCTGACTTTTACAAGGTTAAAATTTTGCCACCTGAATCCCATTCATAGGGAAAGCAGCTAAGGGAGGTTATGTTAGGCAGGTGCTCTGAAGAAAAAGGGATGTTTGGAACAAATTGCACGTACTGGGAGCAGGCAAGGGGAGCACTGGTGAGATACAGACCAAGTGCCAATGGCCTGGGAATGGCTGTTTGACTGCTCAGGCAACAATGAACAATTTGGCACTTTAAAAGCCTGCCCAGCAGCTGTTTGTAACCCTACCAGCCTTGCTCTGAACCAGCTACAGCTCCACTTCCACTGTGCTTTTAAGCAAGGTTGAACCTAAATGCTCTGGAAGCAACACAAGGCATGATTAAAAATCCCAGCCATTCCCTTTGAAAACCCAGGCCTAGCCCTTTCTATGCCTCAGTTTCCCCCCATAAAACAGAAATAACAAAGATGCCTTTTTCTAAACCTCTCTGTTTATGAAGTGCATGAACCACAAAGGTCAGAGCACCCTGGGTGAGGCAGAGCCAAAGACTGGGTATGAAGCAGCCCTGACCTCTGTAACAACACAGAAATCTGCTTCATTTGAAGGTGTGATCTGCCCCACAGCAATCCAGTAACCCAGGATCCAACTCTGTCTGCTCTCCTTGACCCAGCTGCTCAGAGCCTGCCTTACCTGGAGCAGGGGGCTGTGAGTTTACAGATGCTCGACTGCAGGTGCCACTCCCTGCCAAGATCTCATTCACATCCCACCAGCCAGTTTGGAAATCAGCTTTCAGCTGCTTGTCTCCCCCAGATTTGTGCATCTGAACCCCCCAGCTGCAGGGGAGCCCCCAGGCTGCCTGGTGTCCCACCTTACTGCCTGCTGCATGAAGCGATCGGGATCCACCGCCGAGAACGTGGTCAGCACCGTCCCCGTGGGCACCCCTTCCTCCAGCCTGATCAGCTTGTGGTTGGTTGGGAAATACGGGGCTTCGTTGACATCTGTGACTGAGATGGTGACTCCTGCTGTCGACTGGAAGGACATCTGGATGCCACTGGCCAGGGGAGCTTGGTTTGACACCATCACTGTCAGCATGAAAGCTCTGTTCATCTCGTAATCGACTGCCTGAAACAAACAAACCAGCAAGTGTAGAGCCAAGCAGAGAATAAATTCTACCTTCTGGCTGGAAGCTGCAAGACTAGAAGGTAGATGATATCAAAGTCATTGCCTGATCTTTTTCCTCCTGAGCTCAGTTCTTTTGAAGGTGTAAATCCAGAGCAACTTCAATCCAGTGGAGGATTTGGCCTTCCAGTTTTTGGAGGGTCAAGTATTAAAAAAAATTCCACAAAGGAAAAACTGCAAACAGCAGGAAGCATTTACCCTGTATTTTGTTCCAATGCTAAGTGGTTTCCAAAAGGCAACCTGCCTGTGAGAGCTGAGCATCAAATGAACAAACTCACCCAGGGCTGCTCTAATGCAACAGGTGGAGCCTGTTCAGAGGGTTGGGATGAGCACTTAGCAGTGCTATTAGCACTGAAACTGCTGACTGTGGAACCAGGACAGTCTCTGTGGACTCATGAGCCTGAAGGGCTCTTTATTTTCCCTCTTAAATGAGTTTATAAGCAGAGGTGGAGCTGCCAGGAACAATCCCTGGTCAGGTTAAGCAGGTGGTCCTTCCACTGGGACCTCTCATCCTCCTCCAAGGCACCTCGTGGTCTCTGGAGGCTGCCTACAGCCCTTACAGCTGGGTTTTGCTGCTGGGAGGCCACAGATCTCTTCTCAACACACACATGGAGACAATGTGTCTGTCCCAGGAGCCAAACGGAGTGAAAAGCCTTTCCTGGCACGACTGACTGAGCCCAGTATAATAATAATTTCTAAACCATCCCACTAATTATTATGAGGGAAGTCGCTAATCATCTGCCAAGGAGGCTTGAGTTATGCAGGATCACACCTCTGCTTGTTAAAAACTGCTTTGCCATGATTTATAAATTTAGAAGCATATCCATCCTCCCTAATACCTTCTCCAGCGCTGAGTCTGCAGAGCACTCACTCAGGGTGTGAAACACCACAGCTACACCGACTTGGACAGGGATTTACAGCAGCAGGAGCTGCCTGCCATGTCCTGTTTAAAACCCAGTATTGTCAGGAGGGAAATCAAATCATAGGAGCCTACACGAGAGAAACAAATTTCAGGGGCAAGAGGTAAACCAGCGGAATCTCTACTCGATTGAAGTGCAAATGTTCCCCATGCTAAATGGCTTCCTGACAGGCAGGGCCAACATTTAATAAATAAAAGGAAGCATAAAGATTCCCAGTACACCCACCCGTGCTGACTCACGGACTTGTGCTGCATTCAAAACCAATGCACGCTGAAAGTTCCCATTTAAACACTATTCAAGGCCTTGAAACAATTTGACTAATGCATTTCCTCAATTTCTTTTCACACCCCCTCTAATTTATATTCCTGCAGTTTTCTTTTTTTTTTTTTTCCTTTTTTTCTTTTTTTTTTTCTGCTGCTCTTTTTGCTAGGCTGTCCACAGCCACCCTGCTCCTCCCTCCCCAAGGGGTCTCAGAGGCAGCTGGGGGCTGAGCAGCTCCATGGGGAATGGTGTGGGAAACTCCCTGCTTCTGATGCTCAGGACACACAGCTCTGCTAGGATGTGGCCTGATGTAAAGTAGTGGGGTTTTCCCCCCCAAAACATGTAAGGCTGCTCTCTAAACTTTTTCCTCTTTCTTCTGGTAGCAACAAAACTTGGGCTGCAGAAAAAACATGCAAGGAGCAGAGCTGGACCAGGATCAGGCACCCCAAGGGTTGTCTAGGAGGCATCAGTGTCACCAAACAGTGTCCACCACACTTCAGTCTGCAAGACAGAGCTGATCTGCTCATTTCTCCTGTGTCCACCAAATCCTATTTTACACAGTTTTGTAAAAAAAAAAAAAAAAAAAAAAAAAAAAAAGGTAAAATCAAGAGTCTGTGCTGTGCTGGCAGTTTGGGCCATTTAGCCCCATGGGACAGCAGCCCCTTGCAGCCACTGTCCAGCCCTAAGGCAGAACTTCTTTCACAACTTAATAAGCAATTTATACCAGAACTGCTCTTGCCTCTGCTCCCTAAAACTGCCTCCCTCTGAGGATAATGGTGCACAGAGCACTCAGTGTTCCTCACACCACACTCACCCCTTCCACCTCCATGCATCTCACTGCAAATGCTGCACACTGGTCATTTGATGGGGTTTTAGGGACACAGTGGACTTGAGCTTGTTAGGTTAACAGCTGGACTTGATGATCCTAGAAGTATTTTCCAACCAAAATGATTCTTTGATTCTATGACAGCAGGATCCTGAAAAAGCCCACAGAGCCACTACATCTGGGACAAGGACATGTGGGACTCTTGCATACTTTGCACTTGACATGAAATGAAAAAGCAGCACTTTTGCAGGTACTCCTTGCTGGATGTTTGGTGTGTGATCTGGCTGTGAAATATCCCCTGGAGCTGCTGCACATCCTCCTCCTTCACCAGCACCTCCAACCTGGCTGCAGCAGAGCGATGCTGAGGGCTTGCCATGCGTCCTCCTTCTCTCGGGGTACTTTCAACTGAAGTGAACAAATCTGCCTGGTGTTAGAGTTGAGGCAAATAATAACTGAAGCTTCAGCAGCACCTCCATTATAAATTCACAGCTCTGATCCATGCAGAGTTTATAATAACATTTTACTTAGCTGGCTGCCACAGGGCAGCCACTGCTGCTCTGGAGATTGTCTTCAGACTCTGCGGTGTCTCATCTGAGTGGGAGGTTTCCCTCTGCCCTTGATCAAGGCCTTCTTTGAAGATTAGGGTCTTGCACAGTTTTGGAAATGGTTTGGAAAGGCAAAAACAGAAAAGGGAAACGTTATACTTTTGGTGATCACACTGGAGATACAGATGGGGTTTTGCTGAGGGCAGTTTCAAAATGGCCCCCACGAGCATAATCTGAACTCCAAAGGGAAATCTGGCTTGGAAGGGTTTCTGGCCCTCCATTTCAGGCCCCTGAAATGCTGGTGAAGTGGTGGGATTCTGCACAGAGCCTCTGTCCCTGTGCTGCTGCTGTCACTCCTTTGCTTGCAGGAGGAGTGATCTGTGAGTGGCTTTGAAGAGCTATGTGAAAATCCAGCCATGTAGGGTCTGTAAATAAATGGTTCATTACTTGACTTTAATTTTTTTACCTGTGTTTTCAACCCACATCAGTGATCAAACCAGCAAGAGACTGCTCCAACACAGCAAAGAACAAGCTCTGACTGGCCACCCAGTCTGATGAGAATACATCCTCCAAATCTTTAAGCATATTCACTTATTAACAGAGAACAAAATATTTCAAAGAAGGTGGAATCCTAAGAGTCTTCCCTTCTTCACCATGAAAATTTAATCATAAGCAATTTCACTCATTCTCCTTGCTGAAAATACACCAAAAAGCCTCCCAGCCAGATAGGGGTAGGGAACCCTGTGCTCAGGAGGATCAGGTGAGGTGATGTAGTGAAGACATCCAATGCAATTTCAAGCTCTGAGCTCAGCTTGATGGGATGGGATTTTCATGTGGTTCTCTGCTTTGTGATCACTGTGGGTTACAGAGCAGTGGAAAATCAACACCAGCATCAGTGGTGTCTTGACAAATCTGCCCTGCTTTCTGCCTGCAAGTTGTGAATAAGGGAGGGTTCATTATGCACAAGTCCTTGTGCAGCAGTGTTGATCATGCAAATCCCCTGTTGTTCACTTTGATGTGCCTTTAAACTACAGTCCTGACACTTTGCAAGATTAAAAATAAGGGGTCCTCCCCTACTTGCAGTAAAAATGTTGGCATTTCAATTTCAGACTGGCTGCTGATGTCAGTGGAAATTAAATTTTTGCACTTTTCTTCATTGAATGTTTTCTGTTTAAGCAGAAAATATAGATTTGGATATATGTATGCTTACACACATATATGCAACCATATACACATGTCTAAGCTTGAAGAGACTTCATAGTAAGGCTGTCAACCATCATCACAGAGCAATAAAAAGTGATAAATAAGAGGACCCTGCTGAAATACCATCTGGCAGGTAGGATGGTGTGTCCCTTGAAGTTTCAGCAGAGCAGCATCTGCAGACACACACACATAGCCCAGGGGTCAGGGAACAGGACAGGCTCACATGTTCCTGCCAGTGTGACCTCATGGCATCTCACTGATGCCATTTCTCCTAAGACACAAACTGCACATTAGGAATGACTGCAACTTGTTCAGCTAATAACAAGGAAACAGGGCTCAGCACAGAGCTATTCTTGAATTATACTGCTCTTTATGCTGCTCATTTCTACCTGTGTTGTTGATTAAAACTTTTTGTGAGGGAAGGCCAGACTTATCAGAAGGTGCTGACTTTATCCACCCCATTAATCCTTCCCATGTGCAGTGCACAGTGTGTGCTGTGCAGCTCCTGCACATCTCAACAGCCTGTGTGTGATGTCTTTGCTGGTTTTTGTAGTCATAGGAAACATCCACAGGCATCTTTTCTGGGAAGAGCTTCAGTGAATGCTGAAGGGATCCAGTGATGTCCTGGCTGTGTGTAATCACTGCAGAAACACTCACTGGCCTCACAACTGAAAGAGAAGCGAATGCTCCAATGAAGATAGAGTCAAGTTCTTTGGAAACATGGAGGCAAGGAAGGAAACACAATTTGGCACTTGCTGCAGGCATCTTGAGGCTTCCAGCTCTACCAGCACATGGAGGGAAGAATGGTGGATATTTCTGGTTTGATTTCTTGGGAGTCTTTAGACAAGATCTTCTGCTGATCCACCTGGGGGGTGGCTTTAAGTGGAGCTGTCCTGAATTGAGGATCTGTCCCATACTGTATATTTATTGCTTAATACTAGGAAAAGGAAAACCTCTCCAACAGTTTTGCTGCCAAACAACTCAGTCAAAGGGAAAATTTCCTCCCCTTCTGTTACAGAAAATTCACCCCTCCTGAGGTCTCCTACACTCCCTGCTTTCACAAAGGATCACTTGACTGACCCAGGCAGTGAAACAGTGCCCTTGATCCACAGCAAACAGGGGTTTTTCTGGCTCAAGAGGGGCAGGGCTGCCCAGCCCAGGCTCGTTCCCTCTTACAGAGCTCAAAGAGCCAAAGAGAAGCAGGAGGTGGAGGTCAGGCTCTGGTGCTGGGAATCCCTTCAGCGTGTGAGGCTTTCTGAAAGCTCATGGTGGGCTGGGCTGAGCTGGGAAACCCAGAAAACCCAGAACCAGTGCCATATGCTGGAGAGTTTCAGGCCTCCTACACACAGAGAGATGGGGAACAACAGATCCAAACACTCGCACTTCCAGGCAGGGAAGGCACAAACAACTGCAGGCTCCTGGCCATCCCTGCAGCTGTAAGGGTGACAAACACAGTGTCTCTGGCTCCCCCTCACCTTCACCACGGTGACCATGCCCTCGTTGGTGACGGGGTCGGTGCGGATGGTGAAGTGGCCCGAGGGATCCCCGCTGATGATGCGGTAGATGGCGTTCCAGTTGGGAGAGTGCGGCTGGTCCCGGTCCAGCACCGTCAGGTTTGCCACCACAACCTCCACTCTGTTCTCAGGCACTTCTCCTGAATACTGCAAAGGAAAGACAGGGGTGGTCATGGAGGGAGCTTTCTGTCCATCCCCATACCTCCTCCCCTCTCCCCTCCATCACCATGCACATTGGGACGCCAGTCCCATGAAGAGGACCATCTGTAATGAGCAACACAGCTCTTTCTCAATTCTGCTTTTCTGTTGGAACCCTGGTTACTGAGGATTTTAGACTTTTTGTGCTGACAGGCCCTGACCCCCAAGAGAACACGGCATTGCCTTTCCACTGCTTGAGTAAAGCAATCTGTGAAAGAGGTGAATGGCTCAGTTATTCTCTGCTTTACTTCTGTATAAATGCCCTCTGGGATTCCAGTAGGTTGGATTTGCAGAATAGCTTTCTGAGCTGCTTCCTTGATATCTGAAATCACATCTCGAGGAAGATCCACAGCTTGGTCCTCAGGTTTATTATGAGGAAAAGGCAAGACTATTCCTGTTTTTTTTTCCTTTGAGTATTTCCCCAAAGCCCAACTTCATGTCTCAGCCTGAAGGAGAACAAACCCACTATGGCACAGCCACTGCAAGATTCAGCAAATGCTCCAAGGAATCCAACAAAAAACATTCTTGATATTCTTGCTTAATTACAGCAACCAGAGAGTTAATTGTCAACAGCAGGGGAAAATGGCACACTGAAATGTCTGAATTTTTAGGATGACTATCTCCGTCTATCCCAAGGTATTATGCCTCACTCAGATTTCAGTGATGGCATTTTATTGCTTCCTCAGTGATTTTACTTCATTTTATTTCTTTCTTGCCCCTGATTTTGTCTCATTATTTGAAGTGTTTCTTGTGATTTTGCCACAGCCTTTCCTGGTGCTTAATTCTCTCATTTAGCACTGATTTCCATGGAGCATGTCCCATTCAGGCACATCCTGACACATTAACTGCATTCTTTTCTGCTTTCCAGTCCCTGATTTATCTCATGGCTGATCAGGGATCCTGGCCTGTGAATACTTCCAGTATTTGGGGCTCAAACTGCCAGTAAGACACATTCCCAAATTTTCAACTGTCCTCATGTCTCAGCACTGCCTATTAGCAGCACTTGCAAATCAACACTCTGATTGACATATGGCAAATTAAACACTGGGGAAACGCCGGGAGCGGCTGGCTCCGAGTCTGCAACTGAAATTCTGGCCCCAAACTGCAGGAGCAGATGACTTCTAAAATCTGGCCTTTGGTGTGCACAAATGCCAGGTTGTGTAAATGATAATAAATCATTCCTTTGTTAGCACAAGAGTCCGTTTCCCCTCCTAACCCATCCCCATCCTTTGGCATCTCTCTGTTACGGATGCTTGTATTTAGTATATATTATTTCACCGCTGACAGCAAAAATATTCAATCTGCCTTATGCTAATGTGAATTTAAATTTGCCCTTTAGTGGTATCCTGAATGGCATCTTGCCCTCTTTTCTGCTATGCACCTGTCCTAAACAAGTTTTCATTAGTGAATGCAGATGGCATCTCTTTCCAGCCATGCAGAGTGGTGGGGAAGAACAGTGGGAAGCTGCAGGATAATTCTTATTCTGCTACATGCTACAGCTCTTCTTTTCTCTTTATTTCCCCTGATTTCACTTGTTCTTTACCCATTCTCTTGCCCAATTTGGAGTCTCTGCGGCACACAGCTTAAGCAAGGGAAATATATGCAAATTTATCAAAAGCCTCTTGAAAAATCCATTAGATTATGTCATATGTACACTCTACTATCAACCTCGTCTGAACTGAAGCAGATTAGTTAAACAGGATCATCTCTTCCTAAATCCACACTAGTTATTGCCCATTACATTAAATTAATGTTGTATGGCATGGCAGCAGTGACAAGCTGAGGACCCCCAGTCTCTTTTAGGCTGCACTGCTGACAACAAGGTATCATTCTGTAATTCCAAAGGAGTTAAACACTCAGTGAAACCATCTCAAATCTTCAACTCAGGACCACAGATTTCATCTGTCAATCCTGGGCTTATGCCCTGCAGAACCAAACAGAATTAAGTCATCAAGAACAAACCATCAGCTGCATTTAACTCATTTAAGAGAGCCTGCCCTATATGATCCCTGAACACATTCAGTAGGTCACAGCCCAGGTGCTGCCAATGAGTTTGGGTCACATGGAAAAGCCCCACACAGATTTTACAGCAGCTCCTCTAGCAGCCATCACATCATCTATTTTCAGCCCACAGTGACAGAGCTTACACATTTTAAAACATGATGTTATATTAAAAATTATAAATACACAAGCACATGCCAATATAAAGCCTGGAGGAAGATCACAGCAACCTATAAAGCTTTTCCCTGGGGTGAATACCACAGTGCTCAGCACATCCTGGGCAATCCAGGAGTTCATCCACTTGTTGTTGACCTCTGTTAGGTACAGTTAGGAAATTATCAGTCCTAAGCAGAATTGAGAGTGGATACTGCTTGCTGTGCTTATAAAGCAAAGTATTATTCTGAGGAGAACAGAGCACCTTCTCTGGAATCAAAGGAGCCATCCAAAGCTATTCAGGGTAAAAAGCAAATCTTGGAGAGATGTGCCATGAAGAAAAGAGTAATTTTCATCAGCTACAGATCAGCAGCTACTGGGAATTCAAACTGGAGTCTTCCTTTCCTCCCTCTCACACTCCCCCACTATCATTATTATAGGTAAATGCTGTAATATGTATTGTCCACAATTGTCTTTACCTTTAATAAAATTAAGTAATGACATTAAATTACACCTGCTAAAGGAAGGATGGCAGCTCAAAGCTACCCACACTTCTTTAATGTCATTCCCTCCCTACCCTGGAGTAATTCAGGATAATGAACATCTTTCACTATGCTGCTTTCCAGCATTCCCTCTGCTCTAAGTTCTCTTTCATAAGATTACAATTGATTTTCAAATAAAGAGAAGCATATCTATTCAAACAAGGTAAAACAATGGGCAACAGAGGAGCTGCTGGAGTAAACACAAGATTGATAAAGCAGTGCTTGACCTATACCTGTAGCATTTACTCATACTCCCCTGTATTTCATTCAGCTTCACTTTCAACTGTTGCATTTGAAGTCCTTGATTGACAGAAAATTTTTAAAGACCACTCATAAAGATTTCTCTGGCTGATTGTTACACATTTCCCTTCTCAGATAGAGATTTGTTCTGAAACTGTCATGTTCTTAAATCCTTAAATTCTGTGGGTTATTTTTTCTTCTCCTCCTATAAAGGCCTGTTCTGGCAAAACTCCTTCTCCCACTCCCCTTGAGCTGGCCCCTCTGAAGTTATGCTTTGCTGAAAAGGAAATAATTCATTCTGATCTTTGGGTTGGTACTAAAATTGGTTAATCCCAGAATTTGTCTTTCATGTCATTTGGACCTGACAGCACATAAACACGCAGACAAATATCATTGCAGAGGAGAAAGGGATTGATGTGGGGGACAAATGATGAATTCACACCATGACTTGACTTTGTGCAATAAATCTGGAGTCTGGGCAGTGAAGCCATGCACAGCTGAGTAAAACCAATTAGCTACTGCAGCCATTCCTAGGGAGGTGTGGGATTGAGACAGATGAACACAAAGATAATTATTCAGGCTTCCTTCTAAAGGGAATTCCTTTTTCTTCCAATGTTCTTACTTCTTTCCCTGGCTGGTTTTGCTAAAGAGCTGTGAAGGCAAAGACTTGTTCAGATGAATGTCTGCAGGAAAGATCTTTCTGTTGCCTCCAAGATTCACTAATGATGACCCAACATTTGTTCCAGGCAGCAGTGGTTTATGAAGGCTGAATTGCAGGACAAACAGTGTTTCATGACCTATAGCTATGGATTAACAGAAGAGTAAGGGCATCTCAGTGCTCTTATTAGACTCTGAGCCCCTCCCCAGATAGATATGACTGCTGCAAAGTGCTGGATCTTCTCTCTAGGCTGGGAGAAACTGAAATGAGAGTGCATGGGCTGGTGGGGGGTCCCATCCCTCCCCAGTTCCTGCCTGCCCCATGAGGACACAGGGTGATGTGCAGCCAGGGATCCCAGCACTCCGGGGGCTCCACTGGCTGAATAAAACCCACAGCTCCTCACACTTCAGGGCATCCCCCCAGCCCCATGCTGGCATCCCAGGCAAGGGTTTTCTGCTAACAAAGATTCTTGAAAAGCAGGAAAATTAATAAACAACTGTGGTCTGGTTGCAGCAGTCTGTGTAAAATGGCGGGGGGGGGGGAAAGGAGAAAATTTCCTAATAAATCATTAATTGTGATGTGCCTGCCCAACTGCAGCATGGAAACAAGCAAATGCCATCCTAATTGATTGCTTCTTATTCCATCTTTATAGGCCTGCATTTTTTATTGTGTGGGTTGAATGAGCCCAGAGGTGTAAAAAACTTCTAGGCTGTACTCTGTGTATCTGCCAACTTGATATTTAGATCAATAATGCTCTTTCCCCTCCCCCCCCTACTCCTACTACTGGTAATTTAGCTTTTCTTCCTAGCAGACTAATTGCTGTTTTCTTAAGCCTTACTATCAATTCTGTGACCTTTAATTTCCAATATAGTTTTCTGTGGGGATGGCTGTGCTGGGCTGTGAGTTATCCCAGCTCTCAGCTGCTGTGACAGACACACAGGGACTGCCAGGGTCTCCCTCCACTGTGTGCAAAGCAGACTATGAGCTTGCTCAAATCCCCACAAAACCCCTGTGAAGTCTGCCTTATTTTGAAAGCCAGGCTTTGAGATGCTCATTTCTGGTTTTATTAAACTACTCACTCCAGTGAGGTCTCGAGTGATCACCACTGATGTCCTCACTGCTTTTTGAGGCTGCTCTGCATTCCACCAGCTAGCAGCCCCTCCATGAACCTCCAGGCTGTTGTTTTTTCCAGGTTCATGGCTACAGAATCCTCTGCACTGCTTCAGTTTCACATCCACGTGGATCTCCTCCAGAGTGCATCCATGCATTCATACCCATCTGCTGTGGTGCTCCCTCTCAAAGGAACTGGCTGGGCTGCAGGCATCACCTCGTGGTGCTCGGGCAGGACTCAGCCCTGCCCAGCCCACCCAAGGAGGTGCATGGCAATGAGCTCACCAGCTTTGAAAAGATGCTTTGGAAGTTTTGCCTTTGTCCTCAGCAGTGTGTGCCATGAAAGCAGCTCACCTGCCTGCAAAGGAGCCCTCTCAGCTCTGAGCAGGGTGAGGGGCACACAAGGCACCCACCTGCTCACAGGGAGTTTGTGCAGGAAGCTCCAGTGATGCTCAGCGTGGCCTCCACGTGCTGGTTTCTTTTTCTTTGAAAGAGTTTGAAAAACTACAGCAAGCCTTAAAGTTTGGCACTTCTGAGGCTGATCTCAGGCTGGAGCACAGACAACCTCTGTTGTGCTCCTACCACAGGTGACAGCCACCGGCTTTACACTTTGTTTTTACTGAATCATTTTTTCAGAATCTCAAGTAATGACTAACTCTGGATCAACATACAAATTTTACTCTCTGAATATGAAGACAAAGCTGGAGCAGAGGAGAATAAAGCAATATCCTCTCTTTCAGAAGCAGCAAAAGAAAACCCTCTTACTTCAGACTCCGTGTGAGGAAGAAACACGTAGGTTTCACCTTGGTTCAAAGACTCTTTGAGGACTTGCCAGGAGTTCAGAGCACATAATAGTAAAAGGATATTAAAAAAAAAAAAAAAAAAGCAGTTTGCATATCTAACAAAGAGCACTAATTTTTTTCATTATCAGATGTTACATTCTTTTGATAGTATGAAAAGATGCTGCAGAAATGATGACACAAGACACCATTCTGCTGCAAGATAACCATTTCCAAATAAATATATCTTAAGAAATGAGGTCTGAAGTTTGCATAGAAATTTAGATATTTTATAAAAATGCATTACAATACAAAGGAGCTTTTTACAATGTTCATACGAAAGGTTTAAAAAGAGATTAAATTATGTCCTTGCAAGGCATATAGCCTTGTCAAGAAAAAAAATTTCTACATTAACCCATGTAGGAAAGTTGTACTTTATCTCTATTTCAAAGGCTATAAAGAACCACTTTAATCAACCTACTTGACTTTAGGGACTTGCACATCTCACTGAAACTCATGAAATCTGGCATAGTGTGGTTTCCAGAACACAAAAGCCTTTAATCCGTAAACCGACACTCTTGTACATTCAAATCCTGATACTATCTCCTTGTTAGGAACAAAAATTGTGAATTTATCCAAAATGGGATCTCATCTCCTCTAAATGATGTAGCCTTTGCAACAGTGACCTTTAACAATGCTTATACCCAACAATGAAAGATTTTATGTCAGGAATCAGTGGAAACAATATACATTAAAATTCTGATCTGATAGCACAGCCCTTTATTTTTCAGTTTTAGACAAGGATCCTTTGAACATTTCATTTGCTCTCTTGTCTAACATACCTTTGTTTCTTGCCCACGGAATGAACAGCAGGAAAAGGTGGCTGATACTTTTCTGCAGACTATTTGATTGTCAGGTGTAATTAGCAATGCTCTCTTTAAAATAGAGACATAGATTTTAAAACAGCTGGAACTGCCTACAAAGCCTCATTCTTAAAAAAAAACCCTTATATACATACATTCATATAACAGAACAGTTTTGAACAGATACATCATAGCTCCACAGTGCTTGACAGCCCTATGCTTCCCTTCAGCTGCAGAACCAAAGGCTGAAGTGACTTGTCTGTCTCCTGAGGCAGCTGCAGAAGGGGCTGCAGCCATGCCCTGTGCTGGGGCAGAATGCTGAGAAAATCATTAATTCATGTGTTACTTGATAAATCCATTAGGTCAGCCTGGATTAGCCCATTGATCCCCCCAGTGCTTTGCCACAGAGCCCTGTGATCCTGGCTCAGCTGCTGGGTGGAAAAGCCCCAGGAAGGCTGGCAGGGAGCTGGGATGAGCTGATCCCAGCACGGCTCTTCCCAGGCTCTGAGCTCCACCAGGAGCTCAAACTGGTTTGTTTGGGCTGGGGTGAAACAGGCCAGAAGAAGCTTGTTCTGCTTCCCAGCTGGGAAGCTCCACCAGCTCAAATTGAACCACCATGGTTCAATGAGGCTCTCCAAGGCCAGCTCTGGGCTGAGGAGGAGGATTAGAATATTTTGTATATAACCAAAAGCAGAAAGAGGCACAACACCTACAAGAAACCATTCAAATTTGAGGGAAATGCTACAGGTGGAAAAAAAATTTCAGACAAGAAACATGATACCCTGGAATTGCCAAAGCAGTGCCCCCTGCATCCCCCACCATGGCACAGGGGAGCTTTCCAATGTACTTCTACTCTCTGAAATAACCAGCTCCCTAAAAAGAGGATGCAATCAATTCATTTGTTGGCATGTCAGGCCTCGCATTTCGTTCTCCTGCAAACTGCAAAGCAGCAAAAAATCATGCTACTTTGAACAACAGTATGAAAACAAGATTTTTCCTGATTTACATGTAAACCAGAGCAGCAAAAATTGAGTGAGAGAGCTCAGCTCCTAAGTGAGCAAAATGTACTCCACAGGTCTGGCTCTGTATCTCTGGTGAGATGTGTCTAGAAGGGGATGTTTCAATTCAGGCACCTGCTATAAAGTTTCATAAAGAAGGGCCTTAAGCTGATAAATCTGGTTTAGGATTTTCTTATTAACTGCCCATTCCCCATAATGAGTTTTTAATTTAATTTTTTCAGATTTTAAGGCATATGAAAGCTGCTCATGTGCCTCTGGGATCTCAAAATGGGTATTTGGGAAAGGAAGAATTACGAGAGTACTGAAACTCTCACTGATTTTTACATGTATGCTATAATCCTGGTATTGAGATTTTTAACAAGTTTCTAGGGCAGCACAGCTCAGCCCATGTGCACACTGACTCCTGCTCAAACTTCCTCTGCACTGCAATTGGAATCTCTGTAATTTCCAGATTAATCTCAGAATTAGCCCACAGTAGGGTTTTGGGATTTTTTTAATGAGCAGATTGGAAGTCCATCATCAGGCACTGAAGACCCTCTGGTCTGGCCAAAAAAAGGGTTCCTGACTGGATGGAGCAGTCTTGCAAGAGAAAGCCACTGAAGGAGGTGTTTTATTCTGAAAATGTGGATTATTCTGTGGTTTAAAGACACAATCTTCTGCGCTGGTGACACAATGGCCATTTCTTTATGTCCTTGCTGATGCTTAAAATATTATGGCAGTGTCTGCCATATGGAGTGAGAACCTGCACTCACAGGAGATGTGTGCCAGGGCTCCTAAAGGAAGCAGTCCCTAAAATCTCAGAATTGCAGAATGGTTTGTGTTTGAAGGGACCTGTAAAGGTCACCGAGCCCAACTCTCTGCAACCTTCACCTAGATGAGAATCTGGCATTCCAGAGAAATGCCTGCCTGTTTACAGTAACTCAGAGCACAGACAAGACTACATTAAATACTGTGTAATTAATCAGCCTTGCCATGAAAAAGAGGCTTCTTGCTGAAACTTCTGTTTACAACATTTCCTGTGGAATGGAGCAGAGGAATGCAGTGAGAAACGGAGGATATTGGGTCAAAGAAGAGATGGGTTGTAAATTCAGGAAAGAAAAGACTAGTATTTCTCCTTTTTTATTTTTTAGCAATCAAAACCTGATATTGCACTATGCTGAAAAACTCTGCCACGCTCAAAAAAAAACTTTGTAAACCTTTCACCCATTCTCTGATTTCAACTGGCTGCTCTCTGTGTTGTGAACCTTTCTTCTACAACTGGGAAGCTTTAAGACATCCTGGACAGTTAGAAAGATTTGATAAGAGAAAACTCACAGCACTCCCAAATCCTTTGCTAAATCTCCCTTTTTCTTCCTCCACAGCATGTCACTAAAGATTTCGTAAGTGAAATGTACTTAATGAAGTTCCAGATATATATCCTCTTAAAATGACAGCCCTCAGAAGCAACTGTTTTTAAAGCAAAAGAATATTGAAGAATTAAAAACCTGCCGCCCCAAGGAAGTTAGCCAACCCCAGGAGGGGATTTATTTCACTGCCTTCCAATAATGGAGTTACAGAACGTATTTAAATTTCTCAGCCTCACACCCGTGCCTGAGATGCTGAGGACTTTAGAGATAAAGAAGTAATCCAGCACAAATGGGTGTTTGCCTGGAACGTGCCAGGGCTGTGTGGGTATCCAGCCTAACCATGATGGTGCTGGGTGTCTACATTCAGACAACTGAATGAGGCTCTCCAAGGCCAGCTCTGGGTTGAGGAGGAGAATTAGGATATTTTGTATAACCAAAAAGCAGAAAGAGGCACAAAATCTACAAGAAACCATTCAAATTTGAGGGAAATGCTACAGGTGGAAAAACGTCAGACAAGTAACGTGGGTAGATATGTGATAGAGGAGCATCAGTGTCTGATTCCTCCTTCAAAGTGTAGCCTGACAGGCACACCAGAGATGATGGGAACAGCATCTGATCCCCACACACGGATCTGGGGGTGCAGCCTGGGGTGATTTCCATGGCAGCACAGCACAGAGTAACAAGGGCATTTCCCTCTGCATCTCCTCTGACTCCAGGGATTCTGTCAGTGACACGTGGCCCTGTCACACCTCCCTGCGCACAGGTGGCTCACGCCTGCCTGGAACCTCCTTCCCACTGCACAATTCCGTGGAAAGCACGGGGTGGGGATGGGGTCTGGGGCTTCTCCCTCTGGATCCAGCCCAGGGGAGGAGAGGGAGGAGAGAAACCCCTGCTAAATGAGGCACTGAGCCAGGAGACAGCTCTGCCAGATGCTCACACGAGAGGGCTCATGACAAATGGGGATGGTGAGCGATGGCTGACGGGCGCTGCTGTGGGCTGGGGGTTGTCTCTGCTTTGATAATATTAGATGGTATTTAATATTAATTAAAATTTAAATGATATTACTAATATAATTATACTGTAATATTAATTATAATATTAACCCAGCTGCACAAACCAGCAGGCTAGAAAGGCAAATGCCAAATCAGTTGGTGTGTCACACCCATGCATTGTCAGGCACCTCCACAGTGCTGAGGATGGATGTGCCACTCACCCTGTGAGTGACAGCTGCTGAGGCACTGCTCAGGCAGGAGGGCTCCAGGAGCAATCCATGCAGGACTGCCCAGCACATGGAACCTGCTGCTCCTCCTGCCTCTGCCTCCCGTGAGGCGCTGCAGCTCCAGCTGACTGAGACTGCACTCTCCAGCATGGAGAAGAACTTGTATTATTCTTGATTTTACACCAAGTACTACATGTGTCCAATCTGAGAGAGACCAATTGAGTATTTTTTAATATCTCTCCCCACATTTTTTTTTTTTCATGACAGAAAATTGAAATTTGTAATGGAACTATCGTTCCTGTTTTTTTTTTTTTTTTTAATCACTGGTCTTTGGCAATTTTAAACTCTGAGGTCTGAAAAATTCATTACCAGTAACTTCCATCAAGGGTGTTCCTGAAACCAAAATTACTTAATCAACTCAATTTAGCTTCTTGTGTAGACCTAATTCAGAAAAACTTTATCTTCTTGAATTGTTATTGCAATTAATTTCCCCCCCCTTTTTTTTTTCTGCAGCAGACGACATTTCAGTAATTAGATATTCTATAAAAATGAGTTATTCATTCAGAAGAGCTTCACTTTTATATTTGATTAATCACATTACCACTGAGGTCTGGGTTTTGTCTCCAAGGAAAGTTTAATGACCTCATTTTAATCCTTCTTTTAACCACCAGGCAGGTATCAATGAGAAGAAATAAAATTATCTTCTTTTTTCTTTTTCTCTGCTTTATTTCACAATCTCAAGATTACATTTGATGCTTTTTCTGTGTGACTGACCCATTTAGAAGGAAGAATCTAGCTGATTCCAATTAGGTTCAGGGCAGAATCAGGCTAAACAGAGCCTTGAACTGTGCCTTAATAACTAATGCTCAGAGTAATGGAGAGGAACCAGAACTGCTTTACCACGTGGCAGCCAGTTTAAAGCTCTGTACATGATTAATTTAGTGATAATTTGAAAATGAATGTACTGAAAGGAAATACACAAAACAAAAGGCACTGTAAATTTAGGTTTTGATTAATGGGGTCTATTAGGAAGAGACTTCTATCAAGAAGATGACTTTTTTTTTTTTAAATCAATGCATACATACCCACACAATGTAATGGAATAATTCATATAAACCACAATTTATCTGTGAGTAGAGACTTGGATATGATTGATGACTGTTTCCCTGGCATCAGCATCCATCTATGCTTTGGATCCAGCAATATGCACATCTATATTTGGTATTTATACATATACATCTCTGTATCTCTATCTGTTTGGCAGTCTCAAAGGTATCTCATCCTTTCTGTCATGTGCTACACTGGTGTAAAGCCTTAACAGACATCACAGAAGAGGCTGATGCTTTTTTCATTAAGACATGAGGAATTATTGTTTTCTCATAAAGTGAGAAATAGCTTTCATTTTAGATGAAAGAGGTGATAAAATAAAGAACAAAAGTTGAGCATCTACAAGAGAGAAGGAAGTGTTTCTTGTGTTCCCTAGCACAGCCCTGAAAGGACCTCCAGGCACTCAGAGATGCTGTGCCTGGGAAAGCCCCAGTGCTCCCAGGGAATCTGCACTGGGAGCTGGGGGTCACCCTCATCTCTCACAGAATTCAACTGTGTGGGCATCTCACCTCCTCAGCTCCACTGGACAGGCTTTGCACTGAGGTAGGGATCCAGCTCCAAAGGCAGATCAAGATGTAAATAATTTCCTAATCATGGTTAACCTGTGTGTCTACAGCAAAGACCCGGAATAATTATTGTGGTGAATTCAGCACAAGGCTGTAACAGGATGGGAAGAATGAATATTGTTTCTCCTTGTGCCCTGTTTGTTACTGCTGCCTCCCAACCTAACATTCTTAATCTAAATTCATTGTTCATGGCAAAGGTTGTCACTGGGACATGCAATGAGAGGCAGAAAGCCCATTTCAATTTATAAGCACTGGGGTCTTATTTAGGAAAACTAGACTGATTTGTGGTTTTTAAGACTTCACTGACTGTATATTTAATGGAAATGCACACAGAATTAGGTAGATGCTCACATACCCAAATGCTACTGGGCATATCTGATTTACTTGAATATAATAATTAATTTCAGTTAGAGGCTGACAGCTCTGTAACAGCCCAGGCTTTGTTGGGTACTTTGGCTGAGCCTCGTTTTGACTGGAAAATTGCAAGTGAACACAGTCATTGGGGAATTTCCATGAAAGCATAATTGATTTTTAACAATAAAGCCTGTCTGCAGGACTGTACAGAACTCAGGGTTTGTCTTCAGCTGTAAAACAGCAGAGTCCTGCACATTCCCTCACCACAGCACTGGTCCTTCCCCTTGCCAGCTCTGACCTGTGCCATCTACTTCAATTCTTGTGTGACAACTGCCTCTAAATTATGCCACAGGCACAGTTCTGATGATTTAAAGATGCTGTGTGGTCCAGGCTAATCTACATCCAAATGTCACTGCAGACTTTCTGAATGGCACAGGTGTAGTGACAGGGACACAGAGACCTGCATGGACAGCTACACATGCACCTTTAGTCTGTACACTGGCAAGTCATGTACACAGGGCTCAAGGTTTAAGCCCTTAATCTTTCCAGGGTCTAGGAACAGGGAGGAGGCAGATGGACACATGCCAAGGTCCTGGGAGATAGCAAGCTTCCCACTTTCACCAGTTTTTCTTGGATCAGCCCGTTAAGATCTCTTTTTAGGAAGCCCTCAAAGGCATCCTGGTCCAATTTTCTGTCTGTAGGAAATCCCAGTGACATCCCACTCCTGCTGGGCTCTCCCTCCACAGTGTAAGATGAATTTGTAAAACATGAGCATGCATGTAAAAGGGATTTCTCATAACACTCCCATGTTCCAAATGCTTCTGGGTACATCTGCCTATAAATGTGTTTAGGAAACCCCAAGGCAGCCTGACGTGGATGCAGATTTTGGATTCCTACGACCATTAAATATCATTTCTCCAAAGCAGACCTATTTGCATCTTTGCATCCCAGTCACTTGGAAGTCACAATCTTTCAGCCTGAAGGAAGAGATCAGGTTTTTTTCCCTGCTACTTTGCTATTTTGAAACACACCATTGCAAATGGAGCTCAGCAAGATCTGACTGAGGGGGCTGGAGCGCAGGCAAAGCATTCACCCCACTTGCAAAAAAGTCACAGTTTTACAGATCACATCAGCTATTTCTATGCAGTGCTGCTCTTGCATAGGTTGATGCACAGCTATTTTCTCTCCTCAAACAAACAATGAATGTGAGAACAAACACATTCAGAACAGGGAATACAATTTTAGGTTCTGCTTGTTTGCTTTGTTTCCACAATTTTGGCAAGTTCACAGAGCAGGAGGCTAAGTGAGAGCTACACCATGGCTGTGAAAAAGAAATACTAATGCCCTTGTTCAAGGCACTGAAACTGGATTACTATATCCAAACTGGGTCAGAAGAATGAAAACTGAGCAGAGTGGGGAGCACAGCAGGGTTAGCAAGATAACCAGGGAAGGGAAGCTGTAAAGCAGAAGGGGTTGGAGGATCTTGGCTTGTTTTGCTTCATGGAATGATGTACAAATGTACACTAGTAACTCACAGGGGAGAGAAAATGGGAAGGAAACATCAGAAAGGGAGAAGGAAGAACTATTTCTGGTGAAGGCAATGCCAGCAGGGCAGCGATGCTCCAAGAGCATCTTCACTCTCAAATTCCAAAGCACTTCTCAGAATGGGCTCATTAACATCTCCCACAGCACTCGAGGAACCAGAACACCTGCACAGAGAAAGGTCAGACATTTTTGGCAGTGTGCTGCCAAAACCAAGAAGCCCTTTCAACTTGGGTCTCTCTCTGTGCTCCTTTGTGCAGGAGGAAGCACCGAGCTGCTCTCAGTGCTGCAGATTCCAGCACTGCCTGACCCAGCCCAGCACGAGCCAGGCTAACTCAGCCTCACTGCAGCAGCCAGGGCTGAGCCTGCTCTGACAATATTCATGAAATAGGCCAGGTAGAAACTGCCAAGAACTGCTTTTCCCAAGGTGCTTGCAACAAGGACTTGCTCCTTCACTGATTAGCCAAGTCCGTGTTGTAGCCAGATTAACCTTACCCAGAAACAGGTCCCTCCTGCCCCAGCACAGCCTCTCTGAATCCAGGTTACTCCTCACCAGCAATTCTGCTTTGAGTTCAGCCAGCCCTTGGCCAGGCAGCCTTTCCCAGGCCAGCAATGCCCTGTGAGCTGGGAAGCACCCACCCATCTCCAATAGTCCAGTCCTAAACCTCTGGAGCTGCTCCTAACTCAGTGTCAGGATTAGCCAGCTGGGGATGCTGTCCCAGAGCTGCCTCTTTAAAACAGACTCCACTGGATTCAGCTTTGGAAGAGGAGATTCTCAAAGCAGTGACAAAGGGCAAATTTTAAAGTAGCTTAAAATAAGACCTCCTAAGGCTCAGGAGATTAAAGAACTTGAATAGCCCAGTTTCTTTCTTCCCTTTCTTTCCCTCCAATTTTTTTTTTTTTTTTATTTGAGAGGTTGATTGCCAGGCAGGTTTTCCCAAGAATTCACAAACTCAAGTAATCATGAACACTTTAGCCCTGTGAAATAATATTTTCCTTACATGGGCTACTATAAAAACAAGTTCTGCACAGTAGGCAAATTTAAAATAACTTTTAATTAACATTTCAGACACAGAAGTCTGATCATGCAAATTCATCTGCGTCTCCTCTCTGTGCCTGATTGTTCCTGATTGAATATGATAAAAATAGACTTTGAATGAGTCAAGTGTGGGCATGGATTTCTTTCACTTCTCCTCCCCTCTGATTATGCATTTTCTTAGATAAAGTGGAAATCCTTGAATGGCTATTAACAGTATCATGGGTCAGACTGGAAAGGGCATCCTGCCTGAGAGGAGTTAAAGATTTCACTGGAATTAAAGGTGTTCCTCCTGTGAGCAAGAAAGATGCTTCAAATCTTACATAAACCTCACCTGAGACTATCCAGCATTGTTCTATCTCTGCTGACTTTTAATCTCTGAAATACCAACTCTAATTTCACTGTATCCCCAGTATCTGAGGTGAGCATCTGACCAGAGCTATGGATCCATATTAGTATGGAAAACCCACAACTCACTTGCACATAGGAGATAAATATTTGAAGGGAGACTGAGGAATTTCCCCATAATTAAGACATGTCAGAGGACATGACCCTGTTATAAGTAACAAGGACTCTGGATAATGGTGGGCACAGTGATACCTTCATCTTACAACAGTTAGAGAGCCAGTAAAAATTCCTAGAAAGCCTTTGTAACACAGTCCAGTTAAAATGTCAATATTTTACAACAGCTGGTGACTTGGCAGGTGCAAAATCCATCAAAACTTCCACAGAAATGAATGAGTCACAGAAAACTTGGGCATAGGGGACTAACCTACCCTATGGCACCTGACCCAGAGCCTGTGGGCATGGGCTGGTCGGGCACTTTGAGGAGTCAGTGCTACCTCTCCTCTTTGGCAGAGGGAAGAGTTGCCTCCCTTCATTAATTTCTGCAAGCAGCAATGTCACACAAAGAACACAACACTGTGGACAGGCTGAAGTCCCTTAGATAGCCAGAAAGGCATTCCCTGGGTCACAATCCTGCCTTAAACCATTAAAAATTCCCCAAACAGCTTCCTGTGATGTTTATAGTGTTTCAGGGGATGCTCCACTCTTGTGGTGTCTCTCAGGAGACACTTCCCCACTGCTGGCTGTTCTCTGGCTGATGCTTCTCAGCACAGGCACAGGTAGCACTGCAGATCAAAAAAACATTCACCATCACAAAGAAGAGCTGGACAGGACCAGAGGAGGCACCTGGTCCTCGCTGTGCCCAGTGCCTTGCAGCTGGCTGCAGGTAATCCTCATGACTGTCAGGACTGGCCATGCTGATGGAGACTGGCCTCAGAGTTAACAGCAGACTTGAGCTCCAAGTTGTTTCATCCAGAGACTCTGATTTCCTTCCTCCCATATAATTTCAGAACCCTTTGTTTGAGAAGGTGGGGCTCCTTCTTCCCCTGCCTTTCAGGTGGTGGACCAAAGCACGTGAAACCCACTGACATCAGTTTTCACGGAAGCACCCAGGAATGTTGGAGTTTTACTGAGGTACCTTCATTTTGTACCTTTAAGGATTTTCGTAATTTTATTGCTCTTTTACCCCCTCTCATCCAGCAGTACACTTTGATGCCAGCCCATCTGGTATTTTGGATGTCCATTCACCACCACACCTCTGCTGGCTGTGCCTGTGTCTGAACCTGCACGTGGTCCCTGCACTCAGCCCCTTCCCCCTGCCCTGTGCCTGGCTGCAGACATGCCCTGACTCTCTTGACCATCACAGTGGATGCTTTCCTCTCTCCCATCCTGCTGTTAAATTTTACGCAGCAACATTAATTCCTGCTGCTGAATACATGAGCTGTGACACCAGCGTGGTGCAGAGTCCTCCTGAGCTACATTCCCATCCAGAAACGATTAAGTCTGAAACCACCCTGGCTGAATGACAGGTAATTTAAGAGCTCTATAGGGTGGGCCTCTGTATCTGTCTGGGATGAATACAGCTCCTGAGTTCCTCTCATCTGGCAGCTTGCCAAGAGCAAGCCACAGTTTCAGTTATTCAGTCTATTTTTGTTTTTACAGCAGCATCTCAATACAACTATTTAAAATAAAAATATACAATATCTCTCCAAACAGTCCGCGGACTTAAAAGAGACCATGGGCTTTCTCACTCTCTGAGGAGCTATAGATTTCCTGGAAAGTGATTTTTGCTATTTTTTTTTAGAGGTGTTAAAATGCAGATCAGACTATTTGAGGACAGCGAGGAGATTCAGCTCAGGCTTAAAGAAACTCATCAGCCTGATGCTGTTCCTGCTGCCAGTAAGAGAAAAAAACATACTTTCATACTCACATGAAATTCAGCCTGGCTATACCCAGGAGTATATCAAAGATATTTGTTTCCATAGAATCACAAAGTATTATTGTAAAACACCCTTGGTTTTCAACTCTTTATAGAGAAGTCCCATGTGCCACTGTGTAAAGCCCTTTGGCCCTTGCAAAACTCTTTCCTCAGTGATTGAAATTAGAGAAATAATGGTACACATCAACTCTGCTTAGAGGAAGAGTAGCATTTTCTAATCCATTTAACACAATTCTGTGGGTAATTCTCTTGATGGCTTTTATTCCTTCCAGGTTTAATACACACCAAGACATTAAATACTCAGAATTCACCTGAAAGAAAATTTCCATTATCCCGCCTTCCATCAGCTCTGAGAAGTGCCATTAAAATACACCACATCTGGAGGGGATGCTGCCCTGCAGAAGGCACCAATGTGCTCGTGCAAGGCACCCTGACCCAGCTCAGCCTGCTCCCCAAAACCTCCCCTCCCAACCTGCATTGGAGACACTGACCCCAGGGCCTGGGTCATGTGAACAACGTGTGCTGAAGTGACATGGCCACTAGATGTCATTCCTTTTTCACTCAAAAGGAGGGCAGAGAAGCATTTACCTGGCAGAATAAAGTCCCCCCACACACCAGGGAGCTGTGGCAGTGCTGTGGTGCAAGGTCCTGCAGCCCCACAGACACAAACCTCCTTCCCAGAGAGAATTATTCTGTCCTGGCAGGAGAAAGGACCACACAGCCCAAGACCTGTGCTGTATTTTTATGGCTTTTCATAATTGCACCATACTAGAGAAGATCTTTAACCACAACACTACAGCAGAAAAACTGGAGTATCCATGATGGACACACAGCACATGTGTGCTGATACAGCCACTGGAGCAGCAGCACAGCCTGGGGATTGATGCCCAGACCTAAAAACATGTTGGGTGCCCATTTTGCTGAGACTCAGGAGGAATTTAGTGCCTTTTTTCTTCTTAGAACCTATGTCCAAGCCACTGTGTGAGAAAATGCTGTCACAGCCCCAAACTCAGCTCCCCATGGAGTTGGGAAGGAAGGACCCAGACTCCAGAAATGACATGAATCCAGTTTGGGTCCACAGGGGCAGAAACTGGGCTCTGCATGACTTCCTTGAGTTCTGTGACATACCTGCAGTTTGTAGGAGTATAACTAAGGGGAAACTTTGGTCCTACGCTAATAAATATTTCGAGACCCTTTAGGATGGAATGAAAATTCAGAATTATATAAATAATATAAACATTCCTCCAAGGATGTTCAGTGACTTGAGCACTAAGAAGTTAGACCACCTGTATTTGAACAGATTTGATGCCTATTTAAGATACATCACTTACTGCTCCTTGTTGACCCTCATATGAATACAGACAGGGCGTGCACAAGCATTTCTCATTTATTAGCATATAGACCTCTGCACTGCTCTGTGATTTCTAAATTTACCATGCACATTTCAGATGTTCTACATCTATGGATTATGAAGGCTGGAATGAACCAGACCACATCATTTCACCTTCCAAATCTTCATTTTTACCTTAACCAGCTCTAAAAATTTGTCATTTGCAATCTCTGTTTTTTTCCCCTTGCCCTCCAGGAATACCTTGGAACACATGAAAACAGAACAGAAGACCGTGCTAATAAAACATAAGAAAAATCTTTAACTGATTAAAACCAGATGTACTGAAGAATGTCTACACATTTACTGCCAGCACACACAAATACATCTGTTAGAGCTATCAGTGAAATACAAATTTTACCAGCTACCTGCTACCATTTACAGTACTTACAGCCCTCTTGAAATCATATCCAAGCCATAAACCCCAAATATCTCTCAGTGCTCAGGATTTCACTCAGAAGTATTAATAACTCTGATATGTCTACAGCCAATTGCTATGAAACAACTGCATCCTCTTTGGTGCAATCAGACATGGGCTGTTTGCCACGTTATTTCTGCTCCTTCAGTGCCTTGGCCAAATCAGTCACCAAACAGTTTTGCTTGTTCATGAATCAATCTTTTCCTTTTTCCTTTTTCTCCCTGAAAGTCTTCATTCCACAGTTATCCATCAGAGTTCCTCCTATCTGCCCAAGCAGCTCAGAGAGACAGCAGATACCAACAATACCCTGAGTTAAAAGCAGAGTGTGTGTGCATCCCCCTGCTGTGTGTGGGTACTCACAGTGCTGGTGGTGAATTCAGGGGGGTTGTCGTTCACATCTGTCACTGTAATGATGGCTGTGGCCGTGTTTGAGAGACCATAGTTCAGATTTCCTTCCATATCTGTTGCTTGAACAATGACTATGTACTGCTGAACTTTCTGTGGAGAAAAAAAAAAAAAAAAAAAAAGAGAAGGGAAAGATGAGAGACAAAACCACACCCTGTAAAACACCTTGGTTTATTTTCCATATAAAAGTGTGATCTTTAAGCAGACTAAGAAGTTAATTGGATTAAAAATGTTAGTTAAAAAAGTTCAATTAATTTTTCTGCATTGTTTTTGAAGTGATTTTTGTATAGATTCATGGACATCACCTGTCTCATGGGAAAATAAAAGTCTTATGGGCAAAATTCCCTGGTTGAGGCTGACATTTTTATTAACTTTTAAGTATTTTCTGCAACATTAGCTTCTGTCTTCTGAAAACCAGAAGAAGTTTTGTTCATGTGTTTTCACTGAAAACATTGCTAAGAACATTATACCCCCAAAATTGACATCAACATTGCCTGGCAGTCCTCCAGCTCGTTCTGCTCACACAGTCTGATGCCCAAAAAGCATTAAAATGCTCTTTGGGTTTCAATCCTTACCACAATCTTGGTAAATAAGGAGAATTTAAGTCCAGTATGGAAGAAAAAAATAATCCAGTGCAATAAACAGCAGTTCAGCAGAACTAATTCAAATTCCTGAGCACCCCCTACCACACAGCTCTCAAAGGAAAAAACCTCACAGAGCCAGCCATGAAAATCACACAGTGAAGTTCTAAAGGATGCTGTAAGTCAATGCAACTGGAAAATAAACCTGAATAAAAGAGGAGAGGCCATCTGATGTTGCATGTGGAGACATCTTCCCGGGATCTCTTTACTTAGGAGTGTCTGCCTGCATCAAGAGAACTCTCCTGATCTTTACAGCTGGCCTCAACAATACATTTTCATTTAGACTTGCAGAATTTACTATTGATTACTGTCATGCTCACAGAGCACTTCACAGGCAGATGGGAAAGCAAAGCTCCTCTCCTGGAGAGTGGGCAAGGGGAGGCAGGAGAACCAGGGGAGGATCCAGGCAAAAGCTCAACACAACCCTGCTCCTTAAGGCTGCAGGAGGCACATCAGAGAGCCCCAGAGGGGTGTAAACCAAGTGGAGGCAGAATTTTATGCAGGAAAAGCTTTTTTGTGAAGTCAGGTGGAGGGACTTTGGTGCAAGGAAAGACCAAGTGCCCCCAGAACACAGCTCAGGTACCCAGGGCTGCTCCTTCAAGGTGCCAGTGCTACAAGTGTGTGTAAAATGTCAAATGTCCTCTGAAGTTTCAAAGGGCAAGAATTAGGTCAATTAGGTCCCTTTACTCCCATATGAACATCCTTGAAGTGCTGTAACTGGCTCAATTCTTTAAATCTTCTGAGCTGCCAGAATAAGAGATCTGCATTTTAGCTTTATCTTGATTCCAGGGCTTTTAATTGACCTGCTAAATTGACAAGACATCACACTTAGGGATCCATCAGCACCTTGCAACTGGAATATATTATGGAAATGCACTTTCATTATCTCTTCCTATCTTGTATAATAAAACATGAGGGAGAAACTATTGTTAGCCCTTGTTTTGGCTCATGCAAGAAGGTTCTGTTCATTACTCCATTTGTAAAGCACTGCACAAGGCTGAAATGTCCTTATTAGTGAATGTAATTTCTATTTCATATCTAGCTTTTCCTTCCTTATTCTCTGTTGTAGACTACCTGGGAAGCTGATGGAAGTATTTCCTAGCAGGCCAAATACTCTGGTTTAAATAACAGAAGGTTTAAATCATAGAAGTGGGGAGGATACTTAAAAAAGTAGCAGCAATCAGATTTCACATAAATGAGAAAAACACATCTGTGTGTGTGTACTCACAGGCCCCAGGTTTACAACAGAGTTGCTTTCTTTAACAAAGCACTGTTCACTGAGTTCTGTAATGTTAATAAAAAAGAAAAAACCACACAAATTCAGAGCACTAAATTAGAGAGGTTTAAAAGTAAGATGTCGATCAGATCATACAACACAAAAAAAGAGAAGGAAAATGGCCAGAATTTATTAGAGTGTGCAAATGTAGCAGCCACAAGGAGCTGGTGTAGAAGGATGGAAAGAAGGGAGGGATGGCAAAGGAGCACAGCACTTGTGCAGCAAGGGCAGGCAGTCCAGGCCTGGTGAGAAAATGTGGGAATTAGAGCAGATCCCAAAGGGATGGAGTGATGAGGCAGGACATGATGGGAATGCACACGTTGGAGAGGTGGTGGATCTCAGCAGAGCACTGGGTACACATCAGAAGTGAGCAGCTGGGGGAACCCCAGAGACATCCCCAAAGCTGCACTGATTTCCATCAACTGAACACAAAACTATTGTGTTTAGAGCAAAAGTGGATTTTGACATGGGGAATGGTGTGGGAAGTTGTACGGAACGCAGACATAGGAAATCAGAGAAATATCTAGGTTAGAAAAGACCTTTAAGATCAAGTCCAGCCATAAAGCCAACATTGCCAAGTCCACCAAATGGAAGCAGTCTGAGATCTGATCTGCCAAACCTTCAGGTTGCCATCCACATCCAGCTCCATCCCAAAGGCTCCAGCACTGGGCTCCTTTCAAGTGCCCAGTTTTAGTTTATAACTAATTCAATCTCCAGTGAGATTGGCCCCAGCAGATAACAAATTACTGATTTTTTGTTTTTCTCTAGCTAATCTTTTTGCTTTTGTGCATTAAGCTGATTTTATTGAACTATTCAATCAATTTCAATTTCAGCATGTCCTTCCAATTTGTCACATCATCTCCAGGGGCATCTCAGTTTGTTGTCCTAATAGTATTATTATTGTTACGACTATTAAAAAAAAAAAAGGCAGCCTCATGCCCCCAAGCATGAGAGACGTTTTCTTGATGGCATTTTGATCATACAGAATAATTCTTCTATTCTCCTTCTTTGCAAAAATGACATTTTAAATAGCACAGGGCAGAAACTACAGCATAGAGGTAAAGCAAAATGGTCCTAACATTTACTGTATGTTTGCTCTGATGATGATGCTGGGGAACTCAGGAAATGAGCCTGTGGCCCAAGGGGGTCTGGACTAAAAACCCAGCCCCACTGAAGCCTGTGGGAAGTCCTGTGGCAAGTGTTTCTAATAAATCTAACAGATCTTCATGTTACAGCAAAGCAAATGTGCTGCTTCTATTCCAGCCAAGGAAAAAACTCATCTTGATAAGTGCAGAGCTTTTAGTCTGACCTAAAAACTAAGAAGGACTTTTTAAGAAAAAAAAATTATGAAGGAGGGAATAATTAAAGGAACTGTGGCAGATCTAATCTATCTGCTTTTCTGTCAGTCATCTGACACAGTGCCCCAAAGAAATACATCAGCTAAATTCCAGAAGATGGGAATTAGTTGAAGGAATTTGTTAAGCTGGCTAATGGGAAATTAGTCGAGGGCTTGGTTAAAAAGGTGCTTTGTACAGGAAGAAAGGCAGCTTGGAAAAAGGGCAACTGCATAATAGAAAAATGTGATCTAATAGCACAAAATACAGGAAAACACAGCAAGGAACCCATGAAACAAAACTTTCCTGGAAGCTGTTCTATTGGACAGGAGGGAGATATGGCTGTGCCCATGTCCCACCAGCTCCCTGCTGCTGAGCAAGGGGGCAAACACCCTGTGTGCAGCTCTGAGCAGGGCACAGCTGGCAATCCTGATCCCTGTGCCAAGCAGCCAGGGCTCATGGGGATGCTGGGCACAAGCCAGGCCCTTGGCTGAGCCCCCTGGATCCAACCAGGTGCTGGCACTGAAGAGCCCATCACAGGAGAAGAGCCTGGAAGAGCCTGGCTTGTTTAGTCTAGCAAAATGAAGGCTGATAGCAGATATGATTGCTGTCTATAAATAACATCAGGAGGATAAACACTAGGAAGGCAAAGAAGCAATTTAAACTAAAGGACAATGTTGACACAAGAACAAATGGGTATAAACTGGCCATGAATAAATTTAGGTTGGAAATTAGTAGGTCCTTTACCAATAAAGGAGTGAGATGCTGGAGCAATCTAATATAGGGTCTGGGGAGCAAAAACGTTCAAAAGAATATATTAAATTAGGGCTAAATCCTCTTGGTCTAGGTAGAAATTATGACAAATTGAGCTAAAGCAAAAGGCAGATCTCCTAGCATTCTCTGTGTACAAACAACTTTCTAAAAAGAAAAAGAAAAAAAAACAACCCTTTCAGTCCAAATAGCACAGACTGTTCATGTGAAAAGGCTTAACACTGATGGTTATCACTGAACCAGCCCATTCCATTGGCACACACAAAGGACCAGGTGCCCCAGACAAAATTACAGCCATTGCAAGTGGCTCTCCCCATCGAGACAGAGGCTGGCACGGAAAGCACAGGCTCAAATCCCTGGCTGGGCTGGGCTGAGCAGAGTCTTGCTGAGACAGGGTATAAACAAGAGTAAATCATATTCAGAGACAGAGTAGAAAAGAACAAAGTGTTTTAAAATGAAGCCCTAGTAATGGAGTGCTACCTGTGATCCCAATTTTCAAATGTGCACGCACGGTGTTTGAGAAATGTGGCTCTTGCCAGTTTACACAGGCAATTATTATACATCACACATGAGCTGGGGAACTGTGTATAGCAAAGTCCAGAAATGCAGTAATTATGTGATTAAATTAATCTGCATTATGGACAAAGGGTTTGCAAAATTAGGAACTACATTTTCAAAGCCCTGTACAAATATTGTCCAATTAATTACTACTTCCTGAGAAACGTATGACTAGCTAATTTTAGCATCACGTCTGGTAAAGCAAATAAGGTTACCAGGATGTAGGATGTATTAGCAGGAATCCATTGGTGAAGGAGATAGGAAATCTAAATTCTATTTCTTCCCATGGTTATCCTCACCTCTCCTTTATATCTATGTTTTTTTCATCTCCCCTTAATTTTGCAACCCCGATGAGATGAATACGAGATGTTCTTGTGATTTGTTTTCTAAATCATTTTTTTGCATGCTACTGAAGACTTGATGTTCATGTTTTTGGGTATCAGAGATGGCAAACACATCATTAATAAATACTGCACCAGACCCAGGAAAGGCAATTTAAAAACAAATAAACAAACTCCCCCCAAACATTCACTTGACTCAAGCAAAAGTACTTTTTCCAAAAAGACCTAAATAGCCACCATTTATACAAAGCTCACAGGAAAAGCTTTTAAAGCATCGATCCCTTAATACTCCCTACTTAGCCTTGGTTAAAGAAGAACAGATTTCCAGCAGAAAGCTCTCTTCTGGAAGCTCTGGGAAGAAGGCAGCTTTCACAGGACACCTGCAGCTCCCCCAGCCATGGTGGTGTGGGTTAGGGTTAGGGTCAACTCTGTGCCACAGTTGAGCAGAGACTTTGATAAACTTTGACTTTTTCATTTCTCACATCCAGCACAGCATCACGCTGTGGCTGCAGAGTCCTCAGCAGACACCAAACCCTGGGCCTGGCAATCCCAGTGCACAGGCTGCTGCCTGAGCTAAAAAGATGCAGGTTTGCTCCATCACTGCCTTGCTGTACAGGACCAGCTCCTTCCTGAGGTGTCCATGTTCCTGCTAAGACAGGCATAGAACAAGGGAGGAAATTCTGTTTTTAAAACAAACTGGGGCACTTGCTCAGTGCTGCACAGCCAGACAGGGAAGGAAACAGCCAAGGTTGTTTTCTCCATTTGGCTGGGGCTCCATTGGGTTTTCCTCCAGCATGGCAAGGTGTTCCCCTTTCACAAGCCTCTGGTGTGTTTGATTTTAAGAGCTGCCTGTGCTGGCAGAGCCCCCAGGCAGGGCTGGTGCTGGTCTGGCTCTGTCCAGCAAGGCTGAGTTTGCTCTGCTGGGAGCAGCCCTGTGCTCACCAGGCTGCCTTTCCTCCTGGCAGGGGTGTTGATGTGACACCTGGTCTGTGATGTGCTGGTCAGACCCTGTGTGCTCCTGTGACCCTCTGACCAAACCTGCCACCACCAAACACCAGTGAACTCCTCTGTGCCAAGAACAGCCTCAGTGCCAGCACCCAGAGCAGTTTCATCCACACCTCCAGTCTGGAGGAGCTGTTCCACTCCCCTTCAAAAACCATTTTGTCTGACACAAATGAAGGGCCATAGCCCAGCTCAGGATTTTCACTTGGCACTGGACCTATATTGACATCCACCTTTATTGCCTTTCTCCTGGCAGCCTCATTAACAACCAGCAATTAAACTACTTCTTAACACTTTCCCTCTCAGCACCTAAGACCCATAACCCAGGGGATCTCACACATTAAACAACTTATCTTATTCTCTCTTAAGCTACTGCACTTTATGATAGAAAATTAACGTGTTACAATTTACACCTTTTAACCCATTTGGAACCACCAGACACCCCATTAACTTTTCCAGCTTCTCCCAGGGTGGGTGTTGAATCTCCCACATAAGTGTAAATGGGACGTGTTCCAGCTTTTAGCAGCTCTTTCCTTTTTTGTGTGGCAGCTTCTGAAAGCAAAACAGCCTCTGGTGGTGGGTACAACACCCAGCACTAGCAAGCTGAGCTGTCCTATGAAAGCAGGAGGAAGTGATTTAAAAGTTAACTGAAAGAAAGTGAATATGATCTTTTTATCACACAGAGGTTACAACATCAAAGAATGCCAGAAAACCTTTCAGGAGTCTACTGTGTTTGGCCTTTCAGCAGCATGAGACCAAACAGTTCAGTGGCTGCTGCCCACGGCTGCCTTTTCTTGTGTCGTCCAGGCAGGGGAAGTGCTGAAGTGGAAACTGTTCCTGCACTGGGTACAGAGCAGACCCCAGCAGGCATCCCAAAAAGCCTTCCAGCATCCTGGCCACCTCTCCCTGGAGCCTCCCAGACAGAAGGTCTGTGACCCAAACAGAATTGCTCATGCACCTCATCTCATGGTGAGTGCCAGGACGCTGCTGAGCTGCTCCAGGAGCTCAGCTCAGCTCCAAGAGGGATCAGCCAGCTCAGAAATGGAAATCCAAGCATTAAACAGCCCTGAGACTAAACCAGCAGAAAAAAAAGGGAAAAAAAAAGAAACAAACCCAACCCCCAGCAGACAAATAACTGGAAATGGTAAGACAGACTGGGGATCCTGATGGATCATTTTAATGATTCTCTTAACAATGCCTGGTGCCAGCAATACTGTGCATAGGAAGGGCTGCATTAAACTGGAACAGAGGTGCTTTGACTGCAATATGCTGCCACCACGTTCATCTGAGATAGATATTTCTTTCTTTTTTTTTTGGAGTTTTACCCCTAAGGGATTAGACACTGAGCCTGGGCTATCAAGGTTTTGAAAAAACAACCTTTTTTCTGCAGTGAAAAATGTGGAATTTCAATGCAGCAACTTCTGCCCAAAGAAAGGGGCATACAGGAGAATACATCCACCAAAACAGTAAAGTGACCCAAGCACACCTTGCAGAGGGTTTGCCAGGCTCTGAGCCCAGCTGGCAGCAGCACCTTCAGAATTGTGCTGTGGCCAAGGTTAACAGCACAGCAGGGTTTGTTATTAACCCCACACTTGTTCTATACTTGTACATTTCCACTTGCAGAGGGTGGGCAACAGAGGACACAACTTTTCTTATCTGATATTTGAGCACAGGCATTTCTCAAAACTTGAATGAAGTGACTCAGGGGCTATGAGCTGACTTCAAAACTATTATCAGAATTATTATCAAAATTATTGTCAGAAACCCCATTGTTACAGTATCTGTCCTTGGATAGCATCAAATTTTCTGTTTAGAAAGACTAAATGACTAAACTGACTAAATGTCAGTTAATGAGCTTCTCATGGTTATCTCACTTATACCAACATCAGAATCACAGCTCCACCAGGAGTGGGCATCTCTCTTTTCAGTGATCCAAACTCCAGATCAGATGTAAGTCCACAAGGAGGTGGGGAGAAATAAGAAAACTGAATTACCTGCTTCTGACAGCCATACAAAGGGATGGCAGTGAGCTGGCATGAGCTACTGATAAATTTCACTAAAAAAAAAGAGATGTGATTAATATCTTGGCTAATGTATTTCAATTCTAACTTCAGCCACTGTGCCAAAACAGAGGAGGGTTTGTGATTAAGGCTGCAGGCTGCAGCTTGGAAGATCTGGATTTCTTTAGCATTTTCCCAAACCCTCCCCAAGTGACCTTTAACAGGTCATTTAATTTTTCTGTGCATCAAAGAAATTGAAAATAACACTTCAAAATGAAATTAAAACTCTTTTTTATCTAACAGTGATACCATGAGAAGAGAAATCCATTTGTTGGCTGGAGCACTGGGCCACTGGGATGAGGAAGGCTGCAGAGCTGCCCAGGACAGAGCTGTGTGTCCATCTGCATCTCCCAGGAACAGGAACCAGCCCCAACCCAACTCCCACCAACACTTTCCAGAGGTTCCAGGTCATCTCACAAAGAGCACTCAAAAGGAGACCTCAGGAATAATATGCCTTCTAACTTTTGGCTGAGGCAATTTCTGTAAAACCATGAAATTACATTTGGCTTTTCTTGAGCAGGGAGAGACGAGCAATAGTTCAAAGTCTGGGTGGTCACACAGCACCTGGTGCTGCAGAGAGGTGCCCTTTGGTAAGTATGCCAGCAGTAAATTGATGCTTCCAGGTGGTTTCTGCCACTTACTGACAAAAGCCATGAGTGCTGAGACAGAAAAAAACTCAAAATCTCAAGGCAGAGAAGGGAAAGTAAACAACAATCTCAGAAACATTTATTTCTTAGGTAAAAAACCAACTTTCTTTGGACTTGTGGAAAGCAAATTCCTCCTGCAGCGTGTAACTTCTTGGTGATTACCCAAAGGCCAGGCTTTAGGATAAAAAAATATCCTAGTTATGTCCATTGCACTCTTATAATCCACAAAACCTTTGCTGTCAAATGCTGCCAGAGCAATTTAATAAACAGGGAAAATGCCTTAATGTATTCTGAAACCTGAAAACCACCCATCATTAGCCCCACATGCTGTTTTCCTACTTTCTCTGCTTTAAGCCATTTAGCTGCTACAGCTGTTTTTCTTGTAAGTCTGGCTTCTGTTTTTATCAGCCTGATTTGTTTTCTGGTATATCACGCTTGATTAGAAAGAGGAAGAAAAACCTTTCAGAATTCAGGTAAAACTGCCTTCTTCTTTAAGCTCTGTCAGGCTGGAAGCTTGGAAAAGATCATCACGAGGATCAGTGTAGGTGAATAAATATTCATAATATTGCTTATTACTTATACCTGGTCTCATTTTTGCAGAAAGCTTGAAATTCCACACTCATGACACCACTGATGTAGCCAGACCTTTCTATTCTGAGGAACATGAGGTTTTTAAAAAAATCTATCAGTGTAGCAACTAAAAAAAATAAAATCAATGTAATATATTCAAACCATTTTGTCTAATCCTATATGTATACACGTGGTATGAACAACACTAAAATCCTGGATTTTAAAACTATTGGCAGTCAGGAGCACAACACAAGTCTGGGGCATCTGTACTGTGTTGACTCCTTATGGTCTGGATAAAATAAACTCATTTGGTGTCATTCTTTATTCATTGCTGAGAATTATTTTAAGAAGACAGCTTGGCTAAGTCCCTGCTGGCTGCATATCATATGTGCCTTATGAATTGAAGGGAATGTCCAAACAGAAAAGGACCAGGTTAGAGCCACAAAAGCAGCTGATTTAATTAAATTTGGCAGAAGGAAAGGTTAGTGGAAAACAGTCAAATAACAGAGAGGAGAGATTAATGTGAGATGCTCCCTATTGTATTTCTTTAAGAGCTGTTTCACCCTCTGTGGGCAGGGTCATGTTGTGTGGATCTGCTGAGGGAGAATGTGATTGACAACTTCTGGAAAAGAAATTCAGCTTGGTTGCGAAGTTGGAAATAGTAAAGGAGACTTTTGTCAAAACCAGCTCTGCCTGCAAAGGCTTTGTTTCCCTGCCTTGGAAAAGGGCTACATGAAAACAGGTGCAATGAAAAAGATCTCCAGTGCTGTGGGAAAATGAAATGAAAGCTTATCCTGTGAGTGAAGGATTTTTTTTTTTCTGGCTGGAAATTCTGACCCATGACAAGAAACAAAGGCATTTGCACATGAGCAATATTTGATCTTGCTAATTTTGTATATATTAATAATGTTAAAGGCGTAACACACAGGAAATAAAGACATGCAGTTGATTCAATACTTGACTTGCACTATGTCTTGGTGTAGAAGGGCCAAAATTCAAACTCAATCTGATGGAAAAAACACTTAGGTCCAGAGCAAAATACAGTAATAAAGTTTGTGATAACTTATCAAATGCTACACAGCTACAATTACTTCATTGGTACAAATAATTCACTGAGCAAGGTCTAGGATTAATGGAGGATAAAGTGCTGCACTCTTCTGAAGGAGGCATCTCAGCCTTTTTTACAAGCTACTAATCCTGATGTTTATATCCAGTTGTATTAGACAAATAGAAAAGAAGGATTTTTTATGAAACATTGTATTAATGTATTTGAGAGAAGTCACAGGTGGGTAATAACGTGTACTCTTACAAAAGAAAGGGCACCAAAATGAAGAACTGTTTTCAGAGAGCAGCCTTAATAGAACAGGGCTTCCTGATGGTTGTCAGCACTCACTGCTCTCTGGGCTACAGCACCTGGGGAATGAGACACAGAATTCTCACCTGGGGAATGAGATCCCAGGAAAATATTGACTGCTCTGCTGACCCATCATGGGTTTGGCACAGGAAGTGGCTGCAGGGCATTTGGGCAAACTTAGTTTTGGGTTCCATCATAACCAAAAACCCAGCAGGGAAACAGCACAGTGAGGTGTGAACCCCAGCCTCTGGTGACTCAGAGGTTTTGCAGATGCTTTTCTAAGGGAGCCTGCTCTGCTTTGGAGAGTACAACTCCCTGTCCTGCCTGCTCAGAGGGCTTCAGACATGAGATAAAACCGGGCAAGTGAGGAACAGGAACAAATGAGTTCGCGATAAAGGGGAAAACTGCTGATAAATGAAATGATTGAGATGCCAGGCTGGCAGAGTGCCACTGTGAGAGCTGCTGTGATGAGCAGGGATGTTTTCCTTCCCATACTGAGCCTGTCAACCTCAATCAGATGTGCCTTAGCAGAGTCTCTTACACCCAGGTGAGACTCCAAAGAGAGCAGCAGGAAAACTGCCCCATGTCAGTGACAGGAGAGGGTCTGGGCAGAGCAGAGCTCCAGAAAAAGCAGATTGATATAGGGAGTGTGAAATTAAATGCTCTGTTTATTAACTTGAAAGAGGAGGGAGTAGACCAAGAAGGATTTTTGATAATCCTAAATTGTCCCAGCTGTACAGGGAGACCTTTGGAAGGGTACCCTGGGCCCTTTCTGGTGACTGTTTATGACAAGAGGATGGAGCAGCAGCCAGAAGCCACTGCAATAATTGAAGGCAAAATTTAATTTTCCCAGATCAGGGCCTTAATCAAACAGCATTTAATTTCTATGCTTTTTTGTCAACAAAGGGATGTGCAGGATCTGTGCAAGTGTCAAAGGCTTTTGAGTGACCAGGAGCAGGCTCCATCGTAGCAGGGGAAATTTTATAAAGGAATTGGCACTGCAGAGACCTCCCTGACAACCTCCCAGGTTCCTGTAATATGGAATTAACTTCACATTGCCACAAGGAATGAAAGAGGAACTTGCCAGCCACCTTTATGCGATGAAATGCAATTCTTGCAGTTACAAAATTGCAGGAATGTAGCAGTTTCTTGGTTATTAGCTGCAAGAGGAATTTCAGCACTTCAGCTCTCCCCAGCTCTGGCTACATTTCCGCTTAAAAAACATTTATGTAGGGAAGTGCTGAATTTCATACAAGAAGCAAAATGACCCTGAATTTAGTAGGCTACATTATCAAATACTCAAAAGTAACAGACTGAAATGAAAAATTGCAAAGCATAATTCTGCCAAGATAATTAATCCTTGTTAACCCATGACCTGATCATATATGATGCTGCTCTGACGAGCTTACTGAAATGCTATAAATAATGCCAGCATATTTTATTTTCTTTGTAGACATAAATATTGACAAATTCATACTCATTAAACTTCTGCAAGCTGAGAATTATTCCTGTTCCTCAAATGGGGAACAGGCAGAGGAATTAAGGCTCTTTTTTTCAGAGGGATTCATTGGTTTGCAGAGTCCAGTTGGAGATGCTGAATGCAGTTTTAAGCCTTTTTGCATAGAAGTAAAACTGTATTGATTAAATCCACCCTCACAATGTTACTTCTTTTCCCCCCACCCCCAGCTCAGACCTGTTTCTATGTGCAAGACACTCCTTGTGCTGAGTTACATCAGTTCCCTGAGCAGAATTACTCCAAAAAGAAGCTTCTTGCACATGTAGATAAACTGACTGTCTGTTCTGGGCAGCAATTCATCAGTGACAGAACCAGTCCAAAAATGTAACTGCAGCCTGAGGATACAGGTACATAAAAAACTGTTGTGAGACAAGCTGGGCTGTGGATTTAGAGTGCTTTAGTCCCTCCACAGGATGGCTTCATACCAGTCATCACCTGCAATAAACCTGGGGTGTCTTATCCCTCTGAAGGGTACCATTCAGAGCTGGAATTTTTTTTCAGGCTATGTTAATAGCAAACAACAGTTCTTATTCCAGTACTGATAATCTCTGGCAATTGCGAAGAAAAACAGACACTGTGGATAAAGAATTCCCTCAAAACAAACTATTTTTGCTTTGGTTGTGAGTGGAATTTAAATGAAACCATCTCATCTGTGGTCCATGCTCCAAAATCTCAGCTGCCCGTAACAATGCGAGGGAAACATCCCCAGAACTGCATCCCTATTTTTATTCAGGATCCAGTTGAACATCTTAGCCCTGCATCAGATTTAGGAGGAGCTGATGAGATTCTAAGTTTAATACTCTCCAAAATACTGGTGAGACATGTACCTTTGGAAAAGCAAATCACCATTTTTCCTGCTCCTACAGCAGTGTTGAGCTCCTGTGTAGCCTCACCTCAGGTTCAGGTGTATGAACTTAAAACTAATTAAATGTTGTGTGTGTGCTGCTGTATTTCCTCCACTTCTCAGACAAAACCATGCTAGGAGAGGAGAAGAACCAGAAGCTGAAGTTCTTCACTGCAAGAAAGAAGCAGGGCTGTAAGAGCAGGCTCCATGTGGAGCAGGTGGGACCATCCTCTTCAGGCAGGATGCAAAGGGATTTAGGACTCTGGTCCTTGGTCTCAGAAGAAGCTGGAGGCTGTGATAAGGGTGTGTGAAGAATTTTGTGAGATGGACTGACTCCCTGTGGGGAGTAAGGTGAGATCATGAAATGTATTTAATTTTGTCTTAAGTTGAACTCACATTTGTGTCCCAGAGTGAAAAGGTTTTATCTCACCCCACTAACAGCAGTTTACTTCTCTCTCTTGGTTAATGGGAGCTGTATGGATTTTTCATTTCTTTTTTTCTCTAGGAAATATAAGAACAGTGTAGATTTAGAGATGTGTTATCTGCCAGCAGAAACAAAGTGCTACCTCACACCAGCTGTAACAGGTCCTTACTCTGAGTCATTAAGGTCTCTAACAAAGCCATTAGCCCAGGGAATCACTGATGGGAGCCCTTCCCATGGAAAACACAGCACACCCCACAGAGACCCCACTTTCACTGCTCTGTCTGGAACAGAAAATACCACACCAGGCTGGCACATTCTTCTGCATAGTAGAGGGTGAGTGTCTGAGGGACAGGGGTTATCCCAGAGATTCTGCACTGCCTGTGGAGAGATGCCATGGTCTGGGCTCCTGGCATGCTGAGAGGGCAGGGGCAGGCCCAGAGGGATGAGATGGATGCAGGAGCATCTCTTCAGGAAGTTTTCCCACCTGCTCTCCTGCGTGCATGGAGCAGAGCCCTCTGCCCTTGGCTGAGCACAGCCCTGGATAAACAGGGAATTCCTGCTCTAACAAACCCTCCTGTCTCTGCTGGAAAGCTGCACACAGAGCTCTGACCATGCTCCAGGGGCAGCAGGAGGGGTCGATGGAGGGTTTTATGGGGTAGCTCCTGCAGTGCCAGGTGGGGTACATTAATCTGATGTTGTTTTTCAGCTCCTTGTCCAGAGGGAAGGGAATGCTCAGCCCTGTACCCAGGGGCTGGGTGTGCAGCAGGACTGGGCCTCGGGATTTTCACAAAATGGGAGAAAAAGCAAACAAAGACAATCAACAGATGGAAAGCCTCAGATGGAAGGGGACATAGTGGCTATTTATTTAAAGAGCTGTTAAGTCCTAATGGAAATTTTCAAGAAGCATTCCATTTAGAACTAGCAGAGGTTTATTTAGCCCATATTTTCTGTTTGTTTTCACTCATTTTTCATGTTAAAGAACATTTGCTACCAGTACTCATCTCCAGCATCTTCAATCGTGTATTCCCCAGCTTTACCCTGGTTGCTACGGAGACAACTGAGATGCCACAAACAACAAAAAGCTCTTCTGGTGCAGGAGCAGTGCTCCAAGGAAAGAAATAACCCTGGAAAACATGATTTCTACCAGCCCTTGCACACAAGCATGGAAAGTGGGGGACATTTATGGGACAATCAATATGCTGGACCCTAACTCTAAACAAAATATTTCCCCAGAGCTGCTCCCCTGTTGCCAGCTGCTTTTCAAGCTGCACAAAAGCCACAATCCATATTCCTCTCGACTTGATGCCAAAGAACATTTTCTACCTGGATTTGAATAATGTGAATATATTAATTAAAGTTGATAATGGCTGATAATGATTTCCATCAGCAGTAGAATGTTGCTATATTTATCATTATTTATGAGATCACCGTACCTCACTGTAATTTATACAGAGAAGACTTGAAGTAACGTGACTTGACATCTTAACAACTTGTCTGATCACACCTTTAAAGCCACAGAACGTTGTTTTTTCAGACAACCAGATCAGTATGGAAAGGAAAGGGAAGAGATCAAGCCCCCCAGGTTTTGCTTTGATCAGCTTACCCTTGGAAAGGAGTTGACTTTGAGACTGGCCACAGCACTGGCAAAAATAGGGGACAATTTAGGGGACAATTCAGCATTTGTATTAATTATGGCCATTGCTTTGCAGAACTCTGCAGACAGAAGTGGGGCTTCAAGTAAAGAGAGATGTGGGAGGGAGAACAGAAACTCTGTGTCTTGTCCTTTCTAAAACCCATCAGGAGCTGCCCCCGTGTTCCCTGGCCTGAGCAGCAATGCCACAGGGGTTTGGGGCTGACAACCCTCCCAGGTGCCCCTTGGGCTCGGGAAAAGAGCATCTCCCCTTAGGGAACCCTGAGGGGCCCTTCACAACGGGAGCTTTGGCAGCAAATTGGAAGAAGCATCTTGCAAAAGCCAGAGGAGGCAGCAGGAGGAAATCTGGAAGGTGTCTACCCAAGCTGGATGGGTGGCAACGACTGGACCCTCCCTCAATGGGGAAGAGAAGGGATGATCCCACTAAGGAAGCACCCAAATCCTCACACAGGGGTGGATCAGCAAGCTCTACAACCCCGTGGGGTGGAACTCAGGATTGCCTGGTTCTCAGTCTGGATGCAGGAGGAATTTTTCCTGCTGCTGCTGTGCCTGGGCTCAGTGGGGCTCCTGGTGGGGACGAACCTTCCAGAAGAAAAATTAGAGAGTCAGGCACTGAATGTCAGGCACTCCCAGTGCTTTCATGGTAGTATAAGCTAAAACCAGCTGAATTATGTCTGACTTTAAAAATTCTGTTTTATATCAGGTCACTGGTTATAGACATGCGAGTGAAAATTCTGAAAAAACCCACCAAAATATCAAAGTAAGCATTTCCTATAAAGCAGGTCCTAGTGATATAAAATTTATAAAACATGAATTCATAAAATATGCAAACCAGATTCACTTTTAGCTGGCATGGCCAAAACTCAGAAACATCAGTAACTGACAGACTGAGGTCAAAACAGTTCAGAAAATATAACAAGCAAAAAAAAACCCATCCAGGAACCCCCAAATCTCTCAAAGCTGCTGACATCCCTGCTTTTGGTTTCAGCAGACCAGGGCACAAAGACAGAACAGCAGGAATCTTCTTAAACATTTGTTGTTAAGGTAAATCTAAAATGATTGTCTAGCACAATGTTAATTACATTGTACAGCAATCAAAACAGAGACGCCGAGTCTAATGAATCCCTGCTCTCACCTTTGGAACTGAACTGGAGTGTCTTGTTCACCTCCTTATTAGCCCATAAATATTCTAATTAGGAAGCAACTCCAGATGAATAGGATTAGCAATAAGGACATTTTAGACTAGGTACACAAGAGATACTCAAAACTCTCATGTCTTATCTAAGGCTCTCCTGACATTTATAATCATGTAGAAACGCTAAATTTACATAGCTCTGCCTAATTAGACATGGTTGCAATTATGTTTGTGGGCTTCCTTTTTTTCCTGCCCAAGTATAACTTACACTGTCAACACAGGAAGCAGGAACTGAATAGAAGCTCAGCAAGAAATAAGTGTTTTCTGCTATTTATTTTTTCCTGGTTTTAATTTGAAATTCACATTTCTAAGCTTTTTTTTTTTTTTTCTTTTTCAGATTCCAGGCAAAAACTGTCTGTTATGGATCCAAGTCCAGACCACTGCTGCTTTAGATGTAGGAAATGTGGTTTCTTTTTAGATCTTTAGCATCCCAAGAGGAGGCACTAAACCAGGCCAGATTCTGCAAAAGGTGACACGTTCTGCCTGCAGCAGGTGGGTCGCTCGTGCTCTTGGTGACAGCAAGAAACCAAGAAACTCCTTTCCTTTGAGGACTGTAAGGTCCCAGAAATTATTATGCTGCTCATGAATTCTCCTAACTGCCCTGGGGTTTTTGATTTCAGTCTCTCTCCCCAGCCTGAACTTGGCATTTCTACAAGAATCCTGTGTTTATCTTCCTTGGCCTTCAGAAAGCTGGTGGGAAGCAGGTAATCCATCACGTTGTATTTCTGTGCAGCAAATGTTGGCATTATTGGGCAGAGATTTGATAAATGATGTGTACATTAGAAAACTGAATTTCAATATATTGTCTTTGATGTCTATAATCACAGATAGAGTTCTTTCACCTCAGCTCAAATATAAATCAAGGTAAATTATATGCACTCAATTCAACATGCTTACAAATTCCTCTTTCAGAACTGAGCACAATCATGAAAGCTCACCTGTGTCAGCAGACTCACCTGCACAGAGCTCAGGCTGCAGCCAAGGTAGGTGGAGATGCCCATAAAACCCTCAGACTGGGATATTAGGGAATTCTCAGGACAAACATCCACAAATCCTTCTCCCTGACTGCTAGATGCCTAATTATCTCTACTCCTAAATATTTTCTTATTAGAAAATCAGGGTCTTTGGCTCCCACATCACATTTCAAGATCCATGCCAGTGATCACAGAATCATGGAATCATGGAACAGCCTGGGTTGGAAGGGATCCTAAAGCTCATCTCCTGCCCTGGGCAGGGACACCTTCCCCTATCCCTGGTTGCTCCCTGTCCAACCTGGCCTTGGACACTTCCAGGGATGGAGAAACCACAGCTTCTCTGGGCAACCTGTGCCAGGGCCTCACCACCCTCACAGTAAAGACTTTTTTCGTAATATCTAATCTAAATCTGCTCTCTTTCAGCTGGAAACCATTAAATGGCTCGTGCCAGCAGAGTCACAAAGCCCATGGAAGCCAGGCTGCCTGGTGGCAGAGGTCAGTGACTCCACGCAGAGCAGGACTGAAGAAAACTGTCTTAATAAAGACTCCTGAGGAATGAGACAACAACCAAGAACAGGATGAAAACCTCCTGTTTCTAGCTCGACTGCTTGGAACGTGGGAGAGGTGGAAAAACAACAGTTCTGCTCCAGCAGGTTTATAGAAGCCAAAATTAAACAATTAGGAAACCAAGTCTCCTCCTTCAGCAAACTGAAGGGAAGCAGATCACGCAGCAAAGTGACCCTGGTGAGCACTCCAGGCTGCTCCTCACAGCCCACGCCGGAACATCCAGCAAGGCAGCCCCAAAGCCCAACTGCAGCTTCCCAGAGAATTCCACACCCCAGCTCCACAGAGCTGAAAAGCAGGGCTGCTCCTGAATCTCTGCTTCTCAAAGGACACACCCAGCAGGGACATCAGCCCCGTGCCTGCTTCCTTATCAAGCCTCCTTATCAGGGCTTGTATAGGTCAAGGCAGTCAGATCTGAAAGTCTCTGATGACAGCCCAAGGAGCTGAAACAAAATCAATAACCATAGAAACCCCATCCCATGCCCTGCTCTGCTGTATTTAAGATCAATCAATATGCATAAACGACCAGTGCCAGGCACATCTGCACTACTTGTGCACATAATCAACTTTGTCTTGTCTCAGTTTAATACAATTTTCCACCATATTAGCAGCCTTTATGATATCCTGTCTTCTCAAATAGACGTGGTTCGGAATCACTGCATAGTTCAATTGGATTACTGGAGTTGCACACAGACCCACACTGTCACACTTCCCCCTCCAGATCCACCCTTGGTGACAGCCTCTCCTCACTCCACTGAGGTTGGGATTACAGCCATGTTTAAAGTGTTTGCAAGGAGGTGACATCCGTGACCACGGCCAGCTTCCACCAAAACCTCTGGCAGAAGAATATCTATGTGTGTGTGTGTGTGTGTATGTATAATTAACAGACTGGGAAAAGAAATGAACAAACTTATCAAATGCCATGCTGAAGCATCCATTAAAAACTGCACACACTTTTAATGACTTGGGTGAGGGTTGCTGTTGCATAAATTTATTTAACGTTAATGTCCCTAGTTTGCTGTAAATTTCACACTGTGAAATTACCAGGGCAGTTCTAATGGAGCTGAAGACTCCAGCTGCACTCCATGATAAAGGAGGAAATAATTATGAATTCCTCTGGGAAGCCAAAGAAAGTCAAAGATCTCCTCCGAAACTGCTCCCAGCTGAGCTGCTCATCAGCCAGCTGAGGAGGTGCAGAGCCGGGGGAAGCGGGATGAGCAGGACGCTCCCGCTGACGATGGCGCTGCCATCAACTGACATTTAATTTGGAAGGATTGAAAGCTGGTGTCTGCAACAACTTCTGCCAAGAAACATTATGAACAGTCAAGACAGAGCATGGAAGTGGTTTTATGTTCCAAGTTGGGATGATACTGTGTAATTTTACATCTAATCACCTAGCGCGAGACAGAACCGGCACACACAGCTCCAAGAGCTCGTGCCTGCAGCTCTGGCAGATGCCTGGATCGTGAGAGGATGCTGCACTATGTGTGTTGTTCTGCCTAGGATGGCATTCTCTATAACCCTTCAAATCCAGAGTTAACAGCCTTTGCAAGAGTTTACAAGAGTGGAGAAAGTAAACTCCTCTCTTCCACCCTCCTTAATCTTCTGTCCCTACAAATGTCTCTTCCTTCTGTTTCTGTTTCTCCCTTTTGTCTTCCTGTTCCTTCTTGTTTCCTCCACACCACCATGGGCTGCCCTGGCCAGCAGTGCTCTCCCTGCAGCAGCAGAGCCCACCTGGACAGTGAGCAGCTGGGGCACACCTGGAGACCCCAGCCCCTGCCTCCTCCCCACCACCACTCTCCTTGCCTGGCATCCTCCCTTCTGTCAGCTTGGAATTCAGGCCCCCACAAGCAAACCAATCATGGCTCACCCCTGAGTACACCTTTGAAATGATAAAACAACTCATTCCTGGTAGAGGAATCAGAGAAATGTAAGAAACAAAACCACCTAATGGGGCAGACAGGCAGTATTTATTCAGCTCCTCCCGGTGCATCACTCATAATAACGTCTTGCAGTGTACTTCAGGCTTGTTCCCCAAGAACAAATATAATTCTTATTTATAATGTAACAAAGGATAAAGCAGGTTTCCTGATTCTGATAAGTGACTCTCTGATTATTTCTTCAATAAAAACTGTCACATCTTTCAGATTATTCTTTCATGTTTTATTCTGGTTTGGAACAGAGACAGCACAGACGAGCATCTCTGCGCCTTGAATCCCTTTGTTTATTTCCTCATTTATAGAACCTTGGGACCTGCTAGAAAGAATTTCAGTGGTGCTTTAAGGACTTCTGAACTTTGTGGACTGGACTTGCAGCAGTGAGTAACCAAGGCCTGGCCCAGGGTCACCCTTTATCAGGTAATTGATCTGTGAGATGAAAACAGGGGTGGAGGGGGTGAGGCGTTATCACCTTGGATGGTGACAAAGGGCTTTCCTGGAACTGCAAACACCAGCCGTTCTCAACAAACAGCAACCCAAGATGCTGCTGGGGAGCCTGTCAGCAGAATGCCTGCTCAGTGCATCAGCATGCACCAGACATTGGCTTGATGCACCGAAATGGGGTGAAAAACGTGAAATGAAATGTGATCACCCCTTTGGACTCTCGGCTTGCATTCCAATTTCTCTGTAAAATACATGCCATATTATTTACTGTGTCTTCTTTTAAGGTAGCTGTCACCATATGACTTAGAAACTCCAAACATACTAAGAATGGGATTTTCTGTGTCAAAATGTCCCATTGAAATTCAGACACCTCCTTCTCACAGTCTGTGCAACACTGCGAAGCAAACAGGGCCCAGACCTTATTGGGAAAAAATCCCCAAACAAATGTTGTGTTTATATAACCATCTATTTATTTAGGGCCGCTTCAATCAGATACAGCTGGTTAGACTTGAAAATAACTGCATGAGAAAATGCAAACAATAATTTATGTAACTTTAAATGAGTTTTTGCAAGATGTTTTTGATGCATTTTCCTTGAACGCTCCCCTGCACATCTGGATATGAGGTCTGTAATTTCGCTTTCCTTACTCCCTATGGAACTTGTATGGAAAGGACTGCGCCCCTCTGTGAACTGCCCTGGCACAGAGTCTGGGGTCAGCAGAGTAGCACAAAATCCATTTCTCAAATGTGTCAGTCAGCCTTTGAAGATGCTGATACTGCAGGCAATGGTCACTCTGAGTTACATTAGCAGCTCTTATTGCAAACACTGGAATTAGTTTTCAGAAGAACATCCCTAAATACCCATTTTGATATGGTTGGATGACAGTAGTGGCAGAGACCATATAGAGAACTGAAGGGGCCTGAGGATGAAAACTGGTGGAGAATATTATGACAAAAGGGTTTTTCATCACAAGATGCTAAGAGTGAAACTGCTCCCAAGGACGGGCACTTGAAAGCTCTCCCTCACTTGGAATTTATTTTTACATTGCAAAAGAGTCCTTTTAAAAATGGTTTTAATGGTCTGAGCTAACTTTGACAAAAATTGATCTTTCAAAATGTCAAACATCATTTTAAAAGACCAATATCAATGCGACATTTTTGCAGCTATTAAAACAAAAATGCTAAATCTCTCCAGATTTTATTTTCTGACTGGTAATTACAATTCTAAAAAATCATTATTTTGTCCTAATCTGGGGGTGGGGAAAATGTTGTGGGGTGCTTCCTGCTTAATTAGGATCATCTGCATAAATGATTGCTGATGCTTCAATATGTAATCTGACGGACAGATCTGAGAGATTGTCCCATTTTTTACTTTAGGGGTTCTCAGGGAGGTGGCCATGGCCAAAGGAGCTGGGGTTGGGCTGCCTACCCTAAGAACCCTCTGATGGTTACCCTGCAGGCTATTTTTCTAGGGAAGTTTGCTCAATTGCTTTGTCAAGAGCTGATACCCTGCAGTCATGAGGCCACCCAGCTCCTCTCCAGCACTCACTGGTGGAAGCTGCTCTGCTGCTCATCTGTGGAGCAGATTTTCTGATAGTGCACAGCACTGGTAACCTTCCAGATTGTCTCTTTATGCCCAAATATGCTTTCTTTCAAACCACATCTAGCTGCTGATTTACCAGCAAATACTGTTCATTATCTTCTCTGTCAAACATCATCTTCTGATATCAAACATACAGAGGGGGGGAGGGAACTGCACATAATTTACAAACCTAGTAATGCATTTCCCATCACACTCCTCTCCATTGCCATGGCCACAAAAAGATGGAATCAGCCAAGATAAAAGCATTTTCAGGGCTGAAGTTTAATGGCTAAAATAATTGCAGAAACATACACATCTCCAAAACAAACCACTTCCAGAATGAGTAATGCGTGGAGTATCCTCTCATCTACTACTGCACATCAGCACAGGCTCCCCTGTGAGCAAAACACACCAATATAGGGTGGGGTATTTTGATCACAGCAGGTCTCTGGGGCTGGGCCAGCTCCACTCTGCTGCAGGCAAACCACAGGGTTGGCCCTGAGTTCAAGAGACGAGGATGCTGCTCCTCTGATCTCTCTGAAATTCTCCGCAGAAGGTGACCACTATGATTCCTAAGTAGGCATTTTATTTGGCATACTCCTGCTTGGGTGGCACCAAACCCTCCCTTTAGAATAGCACATACCTGGCAGAAAAGCCTCCCACTTCTACAAGAGTCATTTGTTGCTGACTTACAAACCCTGATTCCCATCCTCAAACAGCTGCAATCAGTCTGGTCAGTTCACCCCTCCTTGGGCATCTGCCCAGACCTTGAACCATTAAAACAAAATCCTTCCCTATAAACTGAGGTGAATTCCATGTTGGTATGAATAGGAAGCTACAATCTATTTATTTTTCAGGCATGTATAAGTAAGTTGGAAAGACCAGCTTACTGAACATCTGGATAATATGAGTCACTGCATTTTTATGCAATTAGTTCCTCTTCTCAATTTGAGCCATCAGATTTAAGGTCACTGAGTATGTGACCTGTTTACTTTAACTGAAAACCACATTTATTTTTCTGGAAAGGCATTTAGAACAGAAAGCATTTTAAGTGCAAAAAATGAATAGCCTGAATAAAACATGATTGTACTGACATGTACTCTATTTAATGAGGATTTCTTACACAAAGTCCTCAGAATTTTTTAGAAAACTGGAATAACAGAACAACAATGAAAAGAAAATATTTAGCCTAAAAATTAGAAGAAAAATGGTGAGGTTACCATGACAAAAGAACAAACTGCCTCACTGCTTCAGCTCTGCTACTACAGGCTCCTAGATGCTTTAATGTGTAGTTCTGGGGAGAGTAACACACAGCTCCATCCTGCCTGTATGTGCCACCTTGCTGGCCTTATCCATGAGTCCTCTCTCAGCCTGCAGTGAATGGAGAACAGCCCAAACCTCAGTACCTGAGGCTGTGATTATTTATAGCCAGCCCAGCGATGCTCACAAGTGTCTAACAAGAACAGTCCTCCCCTTCAAAGAGCCACCTTCTGCCACCTTTCTGGGTACTAATTAGAACAGAACTCAAGGAAATAGACAGGATTCGTGATGCAGAACAGCAAACACCCACATTTTGGTCCCTGTGCACACATTTCTGTATTTTTGGAAGTATTACATCCTCTGCAAATACAAACACCACGATCTTGACACTGTTCCAGATGAGATGTACTATAAAAACTCCAGATACATCACAATTTAAATTATACTTTACAGAGCATGTAACAGCCTCTCCGCTGTTTACACTGAGAACTTCCTATTTTAAGAATATTTCAGAATACAAGAGACTGTATTTGGTCTTCTGACAGTCACAGTCCTTTGCATTCAAGCTGCCTTCTTCTTATGCCCAGTTAAGAAAAGTAACTGATGCAGGGTGAAACATCCCACAAACTCACTCATGCTCTGGCAAATGTGTTGAAGACAATATTTAAGCAAGAAATAGAGCCAAAGATGCTCACAGGAATGAATTCTGCTATTAAAAAAAAGTAGTACTAAGTCTAGGAAGAAGGAGTTAACAAAGTCTCTCTTTAAAATGCTAATAACAGACAATGGTCTGTGGATAAGTTAATTAGTGGAGCCAGCTTGTGTTTAATTATTTCACTTGACCTGGTGCAGATTTAGACAATAATCCCTTTAGAGAGGGGAAGGGGCTGTTGGAAAGTATGTGATGTACCAAAAGAAAAACTTTAAATCTGCCTGAGCTGAGCAGGTAGTCTTCTATCTGAAATTGGAATGATACACTCTTCTCCACTGTAAGACAAGCTCAAATAGAAAAAGAAATGCAGGTCTGAACCAGAGAGATTATGCTAAGGACCTGGTGAGCTTTCCACTCCAATACTTAACTTTTTTTTTTCCTCCTCCCTATTCAGCTGGGATTTTACTACTGAATAATGTATAAACCATCCCACTGTAGTCAGAGGTGGGATTTCATGAGGAACTTGAAACAAGTGCAACCAGACTGTACCAGAACTCTCTGAACATATTAAAATGTGTGTGAAGAAAGAAAAGGATCTATAGCCTATTAGTATATGTGGAATTTTCTTACTGGAGAGGCTCTGAAGATTTCCATATTTAAAAGAAGGAAACTGATTAGGTGGGGTGTCAGTATTCTTGCTTGGACTCTATAATCGGATCCAATTAAACTCAAAGCTTTGTTTTATCTGAATAGTTCAACCCCAAATCATGCAGCTTTTCAATTTGGTAATATCTCTTCAACAGCTCACCCAAATATGAATAAAAAGCCATTACAGTTCCACATGTGAGTCAGTACAGTCTCCTCCAGAGGCTCCAGCATTTAAATACTGGCAATACTGAAAGCAAGCCAGGTGTATGAAGAAAGTCTAAGCCAAATGGGAGAAAGAATTTAAAAACTAAATTGGGAGCTACTCTGGCAGGCAGTAAATAGTGTCATAGGCACTGCCTGAGTGGGAGGAAACTCTTCCTTTCAAAGAGGAAGTCCTAGCCAAAGGGCAGGACTCACTCTTGGTGGAACTGGCTCCAAGGAAGATGTAAACTGGCTCTGGGTTTCCATTTACAGTTCTGAGGCTGGAGCATCCTCCTGTGCCCATCCTCAGGAAGGACACAGGGTGCACTGGGACCAGGGCTGAAAACCTACACAGCAGAGCAGTAAACCCAGCCCTACTGCTCTGTTTGGCCCTCTTTATTAAAAATGAAAGGCCTTAGGACAGGACAGGGCCAAGATGGGTGCAAGCAGATCACACAGCCAGGCTGAGCTCACACAAACTCACAGCCAAATTGTGCCAACATAGTTCGTACAGCCAGGGATCTCCAGCCTGCTACACTTGTGTCCTGATCATGCTCCTGGTGTACCTTTTTGGGAGATAAACACCATGGCTGTTTTTCTGTCTGCTCATAGGACTCCCACAGGTTTCAAGCTGTTTACCAGCCTCTTTCTTTGGAAAGCTCTTTTATTCTTTAAAAGTGTCTCCTATCATATCCACTTTTTCTTCTTTTTTTCCTACTCATGCTATTTTCTTCCAAGGCCATGGCTCAGAGCCCTTCCTCTATCAGTTTTACTAGTCTATCTAGCTCTCAGGCTTTTTTTTTAAGGAAAAATAATCAAAAAACCCTTTCCACACACAGGAGCTCTAAAACTGATTGCCAGCTCCTTGTTTAGAGAGTTGCAGCAATCATGCAGAAGAGCAAAAGGTACAGATCATTGCAGAAACACCCACCAGAAAGACACACAGGCACTGCCATTTGAGGAGCTCAAATGGGGAGACATATTCCTTCTGGGAATTGTGACAAGGTTTTAGAACCACTGGCATTGTCCCCTTCTTTATTAAAACAAATGGTGTGCTTTCTGTGACAAGGATTTGCTCATATCTTTCCCACCCTGCAACAAAGCTATGAGGGATCCCTTAAGCAGTGCTGGACCAACAGTGCTCAGAGCAGATTTGAGCCCTTCCCCTCTGCTAACTTCTGGTATCTCAAATTACTGCAAGTGGCCCTCCACTGAGTGCACAACACACTTGCAAAGCACTAAACAGGGTTAATAAAATGATTCTTCTTCACTGATGAGTGGTAGTGCTCCTCACCATAATTTGCTGAGAAAGGTCATTCTTGTCTATAATGAGAAAATGAAATACACTGGAATGATGGAGCAAACTCAAATCAGTCCTATGTACAATGTAGAAACATAAACCAGAATCCAGCATAAATCTGCTGGCTAAATTCAGCTTATGGCTAATCAGCTCTTCCTTTGACAGGATATGCTGCTGTGGAAATGGGATAATTTTATAACTGAATAATTTAACCAGTTTTATCTTGAAGCAATGATTTCAGGCATATTAATACATAAAGATTCGGTATTTACATTTTCGTTACATGGCCCTGAAAAATTACAAGGTATCAGGGATAAGGTGGTATTCACCAGAAATGATGTGCACAGAGTGGATTTCATCCCTCAGAGTCACTTTGTGCTCCACAAATCCCTGGGATGGCACGTGGCTGCCAGGCAGACAGCGAGGGCAGAGCCAGGTGTGTGACAGCAAGGGCACAAACTCCTCCTCAGCGGCAGAGGGGCAGAAACACATCAGGGCCAAGGCTGGAAGGGACAAGTAAAACACAGTCTGAAAGAGGATGCTGAAGTATTTTACCTGCTTATCCCTGCTAAGACTCTGGTGGTTTATAACTGCCTTGGAGACATGTTCCACAAGGACTCCCAATCACTGCTTGAATGCTGTGAGAAGTGGAAAAGCCACTTAACCCTGGAGGTCTGTTCCAGTCCTTCATCATCCCAGTCACTAGGGGAGCCTGCAAAGTCTGGAAGCTAAATACAAGGACTCGTGGTCCAAATTCATAGAAATGGATGTGCCTTGCTGGCAAAATAATTACTAATGCCTCACTCTGGTTCTCCTCCTGTGAGTTCAGCTGTGGAGGCATTTTTCTGCATGTTTTGATGCAGTGATATGGGAAGTTCATCTTGAAAAGCAAGATACTCATGGCTCCACAGAGTCTAACAACCTTGTTTTAGTTCTTCTCTGGAAAGAGCAGTGACAAGAACATGAAAAGCAGAATCCCTCTCATTTTAAAGAACTCCTGTAATAGATACAAATAGCAAACAGGGTGGATGTTGGATTGTGCATGTCAGAAGGTGACATGCTTGTAGCAATTCTGCATTACTCCTTTCTGCTCCTCGGAGAAGGCTAATCTGACTGAGGAAAATGGGAACAGGAGCTCTCAGGATGCAGTCAAGCCATTTAGATGTCACTTTCCCTCATTCCTTGTATTCTGTCAGTACACACACATGAGTGACAATGTGCCCAGGTAAACTCATCCATCACTGCTGTGGTGTGGGATCCCTCAGCCTCACACTGCAGCAGATGCTCCTCCAGCCCTGCTTGGAGCAGCAGAGGCAGCTTTGCAGAACATCACAGTGATTATGCAGTGAGGGAAATAATTACCATGGGCCATGGTAATTTAGAACAGAATAAATTCCTTTTGCTGCATTCCAGGGGTGGATGAAGGATTGAAAGCTGCTGGACTCCACTGTCAGGGGGAAGTTTTCTGGTACAGAAAGCCAGGCTCAGCCTGAGTTACCTGCTGGCTACACTTGGATGATTGTCTGGCTGGAAGAGACAAACCCAGCCTGAACCCACTGTATTTGGGTAATCTCAGACTAGTGGATGTCTGTCTATGGGAATTTTTCACTGGAATCTCAATGGCTAAAGTAATTTCTGTACCAGGGCAACGCCTTGTTTATTCCCAGCCAGCATTTGAATGAACAAGAAGGTTTTGAAAAGTTATTGCAATGACCTGGAGATAAATGTACCCAAAATAGTTACTGCAGATAGTAAAAAACCATCCCTGCTCAGTGTTTGAAGTAGTGTACAGTTGTTGTTTGTTTTTTTTTTTTTTCTTTTTCCTTTAACATAACATTTCAAATTCTGCACTATCAGAAATGTGGAGCTGCACCAAACCCAGAGTTTTGGAAAAGAAATCAACTGTCTCTGCTAATAAGAAGAACTTCTCCTCTTCCCCACAAAAATTCTGCCATTTCATTCATAAATAAAATAAACCTCTAACTCAGTTGTTGGCAGGCTCTCCCTTTTATCTTTCACTCACTTGAGAAGGACCAGCAACATCACGTTTTCAGAAAGCCAAGTGCAGTAATCATAGAATCGGATTTCATGTATTTTTAAAAGCATTTGCAGCAGCAGAGATCCAATCACTTTTAAAAGAAATACAAACATACAGAAATCTGGAAGAAGCAACTCAGTGCTCCTGACTTCCTTCATTTCTCCAGCACCAGATGAATGTGCTGGGAAGGGACTCCTTTCTAAGGGACATCTCAAAAAGTTAGCAACATTATACTACAAGCACCACAGTGCTGAAACACTTATTATCTCAAATAAACCTGGGTGACATTTGAGATGTCTCAACATTTATTGGCCTGCCAGCAGAGCCTGGGATCAATCACCTCCTTTTCTCTCATTCCTTTTTTTTTCCCTCCTGCTTGCTCAAAGTCCGTGTTCATAAAATATTTAGGGGAAGCTCTTCAGAGGATGATATTGCCTATCCTATAGTCCCACTGCAGGTTCACTGTGCTACTGAGACAGATATTCTGCCACCAGAGAAATCAAAATTGGTCATGAGGTTGAGTTACTGCACCAGGAGCACCATCAGACTGACAGTCTGGGCCTGATCCCACCTGGGACACTGGGCTGAGTGGAAGGAACAAAGAAACATGCGGAACAGAGCTGGTCACTTTTGCAAGGTTAGACAGAGGAATGTTACTTTTCAGGATGGAAAACAAAAACATAAATGTTCTGCTTGTGTCTGAGACTCACCTGACCCTTTCTTACCTCTTGCAATTTTCTTCCCAGTGGGGAAAAAAGCCCCCCAGATTAATGAAATGTGGAATTCAGACGTGCTGCTAAATGAAGCCATCAGTCTGGCAGCATCTCGTGTAGTGCCACCCACTCCTGCAGCAGCCTGCCATAAATTAAATCAGCTGCCACGGTCCTTCCTACCCCTGAACTTTGCCACAGCCTGCTCATCTCCTGCATTCACAGCCTTCCCTGTAATTCACACATTCTGTGCTCCCACCATCACACGATTTTCCCCTCCTAATTTCATTAAATCAGCTGCAGATTTCCTAGGCTACTCCAACGTTTTCCTGCAGCAAGTATCTGCTTTTAACCTTCTTATCCAAACCTGGCTGTCTGAATGCACTTCTGAACCTCTCATGACCCCAAATCCCTATAATTTCCCCCCTTAGTTCAAGGGATGGGTGTTCCTTTGTTCCACCCTTGGCATTGCTCACCCTCAGCCATCCAGGCTTACATCAGGCTGTTGCTAAACTGTCTTCCTTTAATAATTTTTATGAAGTGCAGTCCAATTAACTTTATCTTCCTTGGGGATCCATTCAATTAAATGCAGTCATAATGAGTGAGTGGACACAGAGCATTGTCACCATATTTACATCCAGATTAATAGGAACCAGGTAAGGTAACTTTAAAGCCATCGATATTTTAGTATTTTGGCTTTTGATTGTGCTATCTTCAGTGTCAGGCACATTTAGGAGAGACCAGCATAATTTGAGAGGCTGAGTTTTTAATTTCCTCCATGGTTTGTGGAAATGGGGGTTTAGAAACAGCAGCAAAAATACTGACTTGGTCTTTAAATAGGTTTCTCACTGGTCAAACAAAACACTTGTCCTGACACAAAATAAGCTAAAACTTCATCCAGTTCATTCCTTCATGGATTGAAGGTATTTTAGGAAACCAGCAAAGAACCAATATTTAAGTGGAGATGCTGGGAACATCAGGAAATCTCATTCAATGAGCATGCAACAGAAATGCTGAGCTAGGAACACCAGTTCTGAAGTGACTTTTCTCCCTTTTGAAAGACAAATGCTGGATCTGGAACATGGACCTGTCTCTCAGATATGGAACAGCTCCAGAAGTTATTTTTATGCCTGCTTTGCATTGCAGAAACAAGGGAAAAGGGTCCAATGGAGACTGAAAACCTCATTCTGTATCACCACAGCTTAACTTAATCATGTCTCAGGCACTGATAAATGTGTCAATAAGCATTTGGAGAAATAACTGGTATCCAGGGAATTTATCTTGGTTATAGGAGTTTCAGCTGAATAGGTCAGATTTGTTAACATTTTAATTTACACAAATCTGCATTCCAAATATTGCTCTTCGTCTCCTTTTCCTAACGACAAGGAAATGTCAGCAGCAACCCCAAATTCACTCCTTTAATAGCTTCCTCAAGTTTTCAGGAAAAAAAAAACCAAAACCAAAAAACCAGTCTGTGGTACAGTAATGGGGGTGTTTAAACACAATTTTCAACTTAGATGCAATATCACTTTATGTTAATAAACCAGAAAGTTTTGCCAATTCCAGATGCAATCCTGAAAGCAGGAGAGAGAGCTGGGAATAAGCATGCCCTGTGCCTTCAGGGCAGCCCCAGGATTATGCCCAGAGCTGGTTGTTCTGCCTTGATCCAAGTGTCCCCTGCCCACCCCTGTACTCAGCCTGGGACAGTCAGCACCAGATTTCCACACACAATGTGCCAGCTGTGATTTCCTGGACCCTGTGCACAAGGGAACTTACACGAAGCACATGGTTCCCCTGCAAGTTCTTAAAATACTTCAGATGCAATGAGAGAAGCAATAAAAGAGATTCTGACTTATCCTTTCCCCCTAATTATCACCTGCCTCTTTTCTGAGCTGATTTGCTGAGATTAAAACCTCTTTCCCACCAAGTTATCCCAATCTGTGTTTCTGAAATTAATATAAACTGACGACCTTTCTCTGCCCGTATCGCCCAGCATTCAAATGCTGGCCCCCACTGATGTCAGGGGGGCAGTAACAGTTCTTTCATTTCCATAAAATCAGCATTTTCCTGCCAGAATTTCAATTTCTTCTCTGAGTACTCTGCTACCATCCCCTGGGGGCTGCCAGCAATCTCTCCAGCACTTGTTTCTCCTCTTCCACTGCAAGCCTGCCGCAGGCTCCGGCACTGCCTGGGATCATCTACCTGCTTAAGATTCAGCAAACTTCCCAGCTCTTGGAATAAAAGGAGCAGGGAAAGGTCAAATCCACCCTAGGTTGTGCTTGCAGAGTCTGCCACATCAGGTGGGAAGGAGCAGGTGCTGGAGCTCCTCCTGCTCGCCCAGCTCTGCTTCCTTACTTCACACCTGGAAAGCTCTCTGCTCTCCTGATCTTCTCCTTGGAAAGCTGTTCCACACAGCATGTCCCCCCTGGGCCAGCTCACCCTGAAATGGTGCTGAGGGTGAGCCCTGTGCTGTTCCCAGCCAGCATTCCCATCCCATCCCATCCCATCCCATCCCATCCCATCCCATCCCATCCCATCCCATCCCATCCCATCCCATCCCATCCCATCCATTGTCTCGGGATGCCCCTGGGCTCCACATGTGCTGCTGAGCTGCTGCTGGGGCTTTTATCTGCTCTCTGCAGCTGCCTTTGGGATTCCTCCCCAAGCTCTCTGAAGCAAAAAAAGCAGCCCCAGGGATGGGAATGAAACGGGCACAAGGCCTGGCAGGGAATGTCTCCTGACTGGAGTCTGGCACAGCATCAGCAGTGGGGCCAAAAGTGTGCTGCTGGTCTGAGGGGCATGGGAAAAATCTCCAAGGTTCTGGAGGCTTCACCTCTCAGAGTTTAGGTCCCAGGCCCATATTTGGGGACGACTCCTGCTTGCCCTCACATTGCCACAGGGGAGGAAAGGAGAGAAAGAGGAACAAAACCAGTTTCTGGTGCCTTCTCCCAGAAACGCAGCACACGGGGCTCTCCCAAACTGGAGTCGCCCACTGGATGTGTTGGCTCTGGGGACTGCCTGAAAATAAACATCTGAGCCTCAGACTAAGCAAGTCCTTCCTTCCATACTCTCTGTGGCCCATTGTTCCCATCACTTAGTCCACAGAGCTCTCCCAGTTGCATTGAGCTGAATTCCATCACCTGCACACTCCAATTGGGAATAAAACAAAACTGAAGTTCTGGGGTTCTCTCCCTTTACACCCACTGACCCCATCCTCTCCTTCCCCACTCACTCCATCCCACCACTGACACTGCACTGATTTTTGTTTAATGTATGAGGCATAAATGCTTTGTCTTGAACATATCCCCAACTAGAGGAGGCAGAGCTCTGAGAATCACATTATATAGTTTACACTGTCAGAGTATTATTTTGTCAGTAAAAGTGAAATTTCTGCTGCATTTGGAAAACCTCCACATTGTAAAGTGCCAGAAAGAAGAGGCACTATAGGCAGAACACCACACAAACCTGAAATCACTGGAATTTTACTAGTTTGGAAATGACACAAGGACATGAAGTGTGCTAAGTGCAGGCTGTGTTCCTTTTCCAGGGATCACATGCAAAGAACTAAGAAAGACAGGTCTAGAAAGGGCTACAGATGTCTGTCACTTTATCTCCCCTCAACAGAAGGGGGGGACAAATGACCATTTATTCATCCCCCTATGCTTCCTGGAGTATTTTCTACATCTTTGGGTTTTACAAACTTAGGAAAGGAAAATATCAGCTCCTGTAGTTTGAAGATTCTCTCAGGGTTTCATTGACTGATATGGATTAAGACAAAAATATCACATCAAAGCCACGACGCCCCACAGTTGCTGCAGAAGCAAAGACTGTGATCTCCACACCTCAACTGCAGCTTTTAGAGCCTTGGCATTAAAGACAGGGGTAGGAGTGTTGGGGGTAGGACGGTCAGGATGGACGGAGACGAGAGATCTCTGAAGCCAGGTCGTGGAACCTGGGGTTTATTGCAAAGGGTGTGGGTGCAGGGGTCCTGCTGGGAGCTGCCAGCCACAGCTCAGAGCAGGCCCAAGAGAAGTAAAGACAGTGGTAAAGAGGATGAGAGAGAGAGAGAGAGAGAGAGAGGATGAGAGGATAAGAGCGTAAGAGAGCGAGGTTCCCCTTACAATACAATAAATCTTCTGTGTTGAATATTCTGATTCTCACTAACCAATCTAGTACAATATACAAATCCTACAGCATTTACATACAACCTATAAGAATCATTACCTTATCATACTGTGTTACATTTTAAACCCTAAAAACTACTCTCTGGACCCCTTCTGCCAAGCTAGTAGGGTCTGCTCTGACCCTTGGACCTGTCTGCAAGCAGAGGGTATTGTTTCATCAAAAAATCAAACAATTTTCATCAAATTGTTTCATCAAAAACCTTCAGCTGGCCATACCATTGTTTTCCAGTTGATCAGTAACTAAGGTACCTCAAAGCTTGCTTTCATTTCAATCTCGTTTACAATTTCTATATTCTCAAAATCTTTTGCCAGGCAATCATATCTATAAGGCTTTCCTGTTTCATCTTCCCCACCAGACAGGGTCTGTGCTTTTCACATCAGCAACCCTCACCAAACACCCGGTGAGATGGTTCCAAACTCACCTCCCTGTCAAGGCCAGCAGCCACGGTGACGATGTCCCCTGTCTCGCTGTTGATGGTGAACATGTTCTGGGAGGGGCTCTGGGGGGTCTGGGTGACGATCCTGTACCTCACCATCCCGTTGGCCGTGGTGGCGTCGTCCGCGTCGTTCGCCGTCACCGTCATCACGTAGGTCCCTGGAACAAGGCAAGAAGAGTTAGCAGGGCCACCTCAGTGCAGAGCAGACTGTGGTCCCACTGACCTGGGGGCATGCATTCTGTTCAGAAATGCTGTGGAATAGGCAGCTCACTTCAATCCAGGCAGGCGAGGCGAGGATTATGGAAATAGCAACACTGCTGAGATGGATGATCTGGAGGGATGATGATTACGTGTAACTGGTAGATAGAGAGAAGTTATGTGAGGGTATCTATGATTAACTTCTAATTCTTCCAGTGATTGTAAGTTTTAGGGCAGCATTTTTTGTTCTGCAATTTTCACAGATTCTCACAGGAGATTTTTTTTTCCCATCCAATCACTGCATTCACATGCATTCAGAAGCAGAATTTAATAGTGGAAAGCCCATCAGACTTCTCAGCAGCTTCAGAAGGACACCATCAACATGCCCATGCCCAGCGCAGGAAGCAACTGCCTGCAGCTTCCAGTTCTTGGAGAAACATCCACCTTTCTTGTCCCTCCAGGATTAAAAAATCCATTTCTGCAGAGCAAATACAACAGCTGCTGCCCAGCAGGACAGAAAATCAATTATTTGGTATGTGTGGCCAGTGATGTATTGAATTGTTGGTTTGTTTCTTGCCAATCATCAGTGTCTTCATTTGCCTTGCAAAAAACAAATCCCTACATTCTCGATACTGTCGGAGTGCACTGATGCACTGACAGGCTCATTAGCACTGGAGTCTGGCAGCAGGGTGTTCTGCTAAAGTGGGAAATTATCATTAGGAGCGTAAAAGATGTTACTTGATTGGGTGGACTCCTGCAGCTGCATGGTCCTGTGACCCCCCCAGAGCTCACAGGGCCCAGCTTTACACTTGTTGTATTGGTGGGAGGGAATGAGTGGAAGGGCAGGCACACACTGCTGACACAAAGCAATCTGCAACAGTGGATGAGTATAATGATATGAGACCTGAGAAGAGGAGTGGGAGGCAAAGAGAGACAGCAAAACCAGACATAACCTCGTTTGTGATCACCAAACCCAACAGCATCCATGAAAAGAGGGAAGGTGCCACTCGAACACTGTGCGTTTGGGAAGTCTGAGCACAGACCAACTTATGAACCTGCCATGCTGGAGAGATGCAAATGGTCCCAGCAAGAACCTGAGCTGACTCCAGATGGAGCCACACGTGCTTTACAAAAAGAGCTGAGTTTGCTCTGGTCTCTGGGTTAGATGTGAGCCATGGACAAACCTGAGGACATGTGGCTGCATCAGCAGCATGCTGTGTCTCCTCTGGCACACCCAGCCTGGTCACACTGGGAGCTACCACACTCCCAGTTCAGGAAGACCAGAGAGCTGCAGAGCTTTCATCTATTTGCAAAAGACTTGAAAAACACCACATGCTCTGAATGGCTGCAGCATTTGGTACCTTAGCCAAGTGTCTTTAAGCCACTCAGCACGTAGGAAATCCCCCCAGCACCTTTCCCAACTCTGGGAAACCAGCGTTTCTCAGTATTAGCAGAAGTGCAGAAGAAGTTTGTATTTTTGCAGTTGTGTGAAGTGTTTGCTGCTCTTCCATCTGCCTCAATCAGGCTCTTTTTGTTCTTGGTGGTGATACATATATTCCTGTGAGTTTTCTTAGTTCAATAAGAATTATAGATTAAAAAATAAATGAATGTGTAAAGCAAATCTTAATGATGAATACATTCCTGTTTTTCTGCAATAATCCTGATTCACATTTGTGAAATGAAAACAAACTATTCAACAACTTTAACATTCTCCCGATCAATAAACTTCAGAAGACGGAAGGAACACTGAATTGAAACAAGGCTGTGCAAGCAACAAATTTTCTCTATTTTCTCTACAAGCATTCGTTTTTTGCTCTTTTGCAAAACGAGTTATCACGAGACAGCTGATACAAATAATGAAACCAACCCTTAGATAACGACAGGGAAAATGTACAGGAGAAATTTAAATAGGAAATATGCTGAATGAGATGTTTGATTTGGAATTTGTGTTATCTTAATGCATTCAATACTGAAAATATCTCTGAACAGAATGTCAAAACCTGGGGCTAATGAAAACAGAAGCGGAAGGGGAAAACAGAATCTATTTTAGGACATGTGCAGTCTTAGGATGTATTCCAAAAAACAGGTGGTATTTCATGAGGCACTTCTAGCGCAAAAAAACAGCTCTGAAAGTCATTTGGACTTCCGGGTTCAGACAAGGGCACCCCAAAATTGTGGTCCCTCCTCATGTGGGATGTCTCAGACTGTACTGCAGGATCCAAAATTAACCAGCACATGCATGAAATGGTGGGGGAACCTGCCAGGCTGCAGCTCTGGTGGGAGGGGATGGGAGACAGCAGCTGTACTGTGGATGGAGAGCACAGAAGGTCTCCTTCACTCTTTCTCTGACCCTTTTGCTCCTTTCCTGCAGTTTAGGACTGGACTAAGCACATCTGCTCTAGAGAAAAAGGACTATTTCAGCAGTATTTGACCTGCATCTCCAGAAAGGGAGATGGGGCTGGACAAATGTCTCTAAAGTCATGAACTGAGCACCAGGGAGCTGTATTTCAAGAGGCAATCTGCTCCCTATCTCCTATCTTTAATTTCCATTATGAAACCCAACCACAGAGAAAATACAGAGAGGAACTTGGCATTAATTACTATCTTGTAACTTAATAAAAGGCCCTCTGCAAAGGGCCCTGTGTGGCTGCAGCACACACGGAGCTGCGGCAGCCACTTCCTTCCTGGCTCTCCCTGGGGCTGTCTGTCTGTCTGTCTGTCTGTCTGTCTGACCACAGTCTGCTGGCTGCAAATTGCTTCTCCCTCCCCACAGTCTGGACAGTGGCTGGTATCTCCTCTCCCTTTCCTGTGTGCACACTTTTCCCAGCTGGCAGTGCTGACCGACAGCATCTCCTGTTCCCCGTGCTGAGGGCACCATCCCCAGGGATGGCTCCTGAGGGCTCAGCTGGTGTAACCCACCCCCCTGCCATGTTCCACTTGGTTTGCTTTGCATTTAGCCTGTCTTTAAGCAAGATTTATCCTCCAGATACCTGCATGCTGCAGTGAATGACACAAACACAGATCTGTGCACAAGAGTATTCCACAGAGCGATGTGGATTTACACAGATAAAGTGTCTGACATCCTCTGGGTGCTGTATAAACTCTTAGTCTGTGCTCAGATGGTTGGTGATGATTTACCTGCAATAAAGTAAGTAATGTCATGCTTCTATGTCCTCTACACGGAGATACATCTTCATGTACTTTATATTAAAATAAAGGCAATATATCCCTGTATCCAGCCCCTAATACTACACAAATTAGGCAAACATACAGTGGCAGAGAGCACAGCTCTAACACACTCGAGGATTGAAGCTGGTTTTGTTTGGTTTTAAGTGACAAAGTACTGACTGCCTAATCTGGCCCACAGGATGTGTGTCTTTTGTGGAAATCAAAGTATTAACCACATCATATTTACAGCTCCATATCCTACCCAAACAGAGGCTAGGAGCAATTACTACAGACCAAAACACTGAGAAAACTCCTCCAAGTCACACTCAAGACCCTCAATCTGTACTCTGTCAATTTTGCATCAGATCCTGCTGTGGTGAAGAAGCTCCAAGAGCAGGTTAAACAAGTGTAAACAGGGCAAGAGGAACTTTCTGCTTTCAATGCCTGAGAAAAGCATCACCTTTATTTTTCTGCTCTCCAAAGCTTGCTCTCAAGCACACTGACAACATTAAAGGAATGCATAAAGTGCCCAAACTCAGAAATTTGCCCCAGTCTGTGCAGTGTATCACAGGGTGAATACCCAGTGCAGATGTAACAGATATATATCTGATATAACTGCATTAAACTACACACCTGGCCTGACTCAGGTATGTAACCTATTGAAAGAAAACCATTTCTCATCAAATAAGGCACATGGTATGTTAAATAAAATACCAAACCTAGTACATCATGTCAATATTAAATCAAATTTGCTGCATGTTGAACAGCTCTTCTGAGCAGCAGATTGCATTACCATGCACAGCTAGTGATGACAAGATTACTGTGCATTAGCCTTCATTAACTAATGTGCAGAGTTCATATATCACCTGAGTTAAAATTAATGGATGGCATGACAAAGGAGATCTATCAATAAAAGGCAAGACCTCCAGAATCTGTAACTTCCCAATGCATTCCCTTTGATTTCCCAGAGACTGTTACCTCCCAGATGTTATTTTGTCAAATGAGATGGTTTTGTTTCTAACCATGGATAAGACACATGAGAGAAATGCTTGAAAGCAAACCTTATGGAAAATATTCCCATAAGATTAATTAAAGTTTCTACAGGATAGGCAAAAAAAATGCCTTACAGAACCTGGGGGAATGGAAGCAAAGGGAGATAATTTATACCTGTACATTCAGTTTTGTTTGTCAATTTTAAAATGAATTGCATCTCCTTGCAAAAGACTGCAAAGAGATTTTGCTAGATTCACCATACCTCATCCCATCTGTACACACTAAGGAAAAAGAAAAGCAGAACAAGAGAGATAGCTGCCCTGAGCATGTGTAAGCAGATAAGCACAGCCATAAACAAATGTCCCCCTCAAATCACTCTGGAATCTGAGAATCAGCCCAGTTCTTTGTAGCTCAGACAATCCCAAAGCATGCTGAGGGCTGCTAATTCCCCTCATGTTGTCTGCAATCTCTGCTCTCCCATCTATGCAACTTCATTTCTCCATAAAGATGGAGCTTTCAGGAGTTTAAGGCACACAAAAAATATTTTGGCACAGTTGTGCTCCTGAAGTCTTTCTTACAATTGCTTTATAATTGCCATTTTTCTAAGCTGGTTTGATATCCATTAGTTAGATTTAATGCATGTTAAAATAAAGAGCTAATGGGCACTTACCAGGAAGCCAACAAAATATAAAAATCAAAACTCCTTTCACTTTGCCCTTTATCCCACATGTCACTGCAAAACCACATAATCCTCTCAGTCTTTTCCTATGATATAAACAGAAAACACTAAAAATTCACCCACTTTTTACTGATAATGCTGTTTCTCTATCCAGCTTTATTTTACAGTTTATGTTTTTAAATGGCTGGTAAATGGCTGCAGAATCATTAAAGGTTGGTTAACCTTCTCAGTCTAATTTTGACCTACAAGATACTTAATTTAATCATTCCCCCATAGAAAAGGACGGAATCATTATGTGCAGACATGTGGTGCTAGCCATGTTACATTAGATCTTCATTAACCCAAGTTAATAATGGCTTTGTACTAATGGAAACTTCCCCTTACTCCTCATTTTTTCCCCCTAAATTGGAAAGCTCACTTAGTGAATCCTCTGCATCTGATGCTAGATAGAGAAGACAGTAAGACTTGTGGGAAGATTAAATACCGAAGAACAGTGCAAAATTTACATTTCCTAAAGCTAAAATTTTCCACTCAGAACAGTTTCCTGATAATCATTTCCTTCCCCACAGAGGATGGGAATCTCATGCCACTACTCATAACAGACACACTTCACTCTTTGGGTGATTTCACTCATTGCAAGGAAGTCTCTGGGACAGAAACACACACAAGAAAAAGCAAAGGCATCAAAACCAAGTTCCAATGAGAAGAATGATGGGATCCTGAAAAAGTCCTCAGAGTACAACTGATCTTTCTGTAACGTTAAAGACTAAAGCATTTCACCTAACAAAACTGCATCCTCAAGTGAAAAAATATTAAACGTATTCAATGGGTGATGTGAAACAATTTCACACACTCATTGTTAAGGGTTTCAAGTGGAATTGGGTAGCTGACCCAGCAACAGTGCTGAGTGGAGTCACAGAGGTGAACAGGAAAATGGACACGACATCAAGATGACCGAAGTGAGTGCAAGTACTGCAGGTATAATAAATTGCAAATATACTTAAATTAAACTGCATCCCACATGCTCTGGATAAAAAAACGAAATAGGAGCAGCATGTTCCTTCCGAATGATATTCTTTCCGTTGTAACTGATAGCTACTGTCATTCTCCTTCACCATAATTTTTGTAATCATTGCCAAATTTTGACCTTTCAAGCAGCTAACCTAATTCATAACGGATGCCACTTCCTAATTAGCAGAGACATTGGATTTTCAGCTTCAGACAGGGCAAGAGCCAGCCTAATGAGAATAAAGAGAGCGAGCAGGTCTGGAGAGACAACAGAGAGAGCTGAAGAGGCTGCTGTCACCCAGGACGGAAATAAGAGCCCCTGATGGTTAAAAATGGAATAAATACCTCCGGAGAGCCAAGGAGCAGATGCACTGACTGCAGCACACACGTGGCCCTTACAGATTTGGAGATCCCTCCCCTCCAGCAGCCTGCAGCTCACTGAGACCCCCTTACCCCAGAGGAATCCCACCAGTCCAATGCCAGGGTGGGCAAAGGCACATCCAGCCTCTGGCTGCATAAATCCACCAGGTTCAGCTTGGCTGAGTTCCTGCACATACAACCTCTCGATTCCAGGGCTAATTTAAAGAAGAGGGAAAGCATGGCTCCTTAGGACAAGATATCCTGAACATCTCCACTGAACTGTGCTGAACACCCAGGTTTGATGCTGCACTGAGAGCATGTGTGACTCCAGAAACATTCCAGCCCCAGCTGCACACAACCTGACACTGAACACATCCTCCACAAGGCTGCAATCCAATCCCTGAATTTTGGCACTAGATACAATACAATATGAAGTGGTGCAATATAATATAAATGTTATTATATATATCATAGTATGCTATTTGTATCTGCTGGTGAAAAGGAGGCAGAGTGTAGGCTATTACAGTGTTCAGCTGTAACTCCCTCCTACATTGGTGTCAGACCATGATTTCCACATTTTTTCCTTTACATCAACATGGCCTTCTTTTCTTTTTCTTTTTTTTTTTCTTTTTTTTTTTTGAGGGAAAACCCACCAGTCTTGGGATTTACATTTTTTTTTCTCACTTACAATCCTATAATTCACTTCCTTGCTCTTGGGACTGGATGCTTCTGAAAAGGAAATTAAGAGCACAGATTTCATAACCACTCACCTCGAAAGAAAATGGAAAGCAGTACCACATGAGTCTGCAGAAAAACAATTTCTTACCTTAAAATTGTGCTTGGCTGAGCAACTTGAAAAAGAATATTGTGTATCCTAAGTCTGTGTGTAATGTGTGAGAGAATACAATCAGGTTTAAAAGCCACTTTTAATAGCATATAGAGTGCAAGGATAAGAGCAGCACCTGCCCAGGGTGCAGAAGATGGCATTGCCATAGATGAATATATTCAAACTTGGGATGGGTTCAGAAGTAATGCACCCAACCTGTGAATACCTCTGGGATGAATGGAAGAATCCACTGAGTCCTACTCTGACCCTCTGGAATATTTTACCTGTGCATGATCTCTCTGGAACATTCAGCATTTGCATCATTTTAAGTTTCTAATGTTACAAACCAAAATGTGTGGCAGCCCCATCCATGAACCTTCTCAGGTGCTGTCTTGAACTGGGACCTTCCTAACTGAAGAGCTCTAAAATGAACTCACCTCCAAGCTGGAAAAACATATTGAATGTTTTGACTATGAGCAGCGCTATGGCATATTTGCAATGGGTTGCAGTGGCAGGAAGAGGGATTCACTCTGTGTCCTATTAATTTTTTAAAATGAAACATCATCGCTTCAGATTTCAGGCCCTGCTAGCCAGCTACACCTGCTCTGTTCCTTCACTGAACAAACAACCAGGCACACCAGGTATCTCCTCATGAACTGTCAGTCCGGAGAAGAGGAACAAGCCAGAACTGCAGAATCCAAATTCTCCCCATGAATATATATACAAATGCAACTAAATGCCTTAAAAGATTAATTTCACATGCCTTAAATTGCAGTTTAATTTGAAAACTAATTCAGCCTCATAATTGGCTTTCTGTTCAAATCACTGAGGCTAAAGATTTAAATTCTTAATATTCAGATGACTTTCGAGTTTCTGGCCCCATCTGTGCATTAGTCCATGGTGTTAATCTCTGAGGGAATCTCTGCTGGCATAGAAATAAAATAAACAAACTGGGACACTAGTAGAATAATCAGCTTTTAAAATCCTTGGGTTTTTTATATACTGTTTATTTTTTATGAGATTTCTTTAACTCGATTTGCCACATATAGATTTGGCTCCCAGCTATTTCATTTTTCACGTGGCATGTTATCAACAATTATTCTATCAGAGTTCCATGGACTCAGAAGGAGAAAGAGAAATTTTAAATTACAACATTTCTCATGTAAGAAATACTAATATTCCTTTATTTTGGAGGACTGTCTATACTCAGCACTCTTTCACATCACTCCAAAGAAGGGTGGTAGGAGTAAACTATCCAGGCTCCAGGAGAATGAAGGGGCTGGATAGAGTTTAAAAGAAGTCACCTGGACTTGTGCTATTGACTTGAAAGGGACCAAGATGCATCCAGAGAGTTAGTGAAGTGGAAAGGATAAATGGGAATGGAAAAGGCCAGTCTGACAGGAACAAATTGTTTTGGAGAGATGAGTTAATTTTTGACAATCTTTCTGTTAAAACAAAATAGATACAACCCAGAGCAAAGCACTCAAGTCACAGCAGAGCATTTCACATTGACCTTTTCAGAACTGAACACTTCAGTTAAGTGAGACATCCACATCCTTCCACATCCTTCCTACTGTGGTTATAGCAAAACTAAGCTTCTGCAGAGATGGAAGTAATCCTTCTCCATCACACTATTTTGTGATTAAATTCCCTTTCTTCTTTCATATTTAAGCATTTTCATGCCATCTTATTGAGTAATTTTTTTTGAAACTCTAAGAGTTTCTCCAGAAAGAGCCTTCCCCAAGGACGCTGCTGGGATCCTGCACACCCAGCAGTACAAGTTCAGGGGCTTGGGCTCACAGAGGGGAAAATCCCACTCCAAGCCCCGGTTCTTTCCTGCTGTAAGGAGCTGGTGTGATGCAGCTGGGAGATGTGGGCATGGAAAAGGCAGCAGAATCCTTGCAGGGCAGGCAGTGCTGGGCAGCCCAGCCCTGCAGCCATCCCGCTTTGTCAGCGCTTGGAAGGCAGCGTGCAGCTCCAGGAGAGCTCTGCTGATCAAGGCTGCCAGAGGGAGCAGGGGAATTGCAGCTCCAGCCTGCAGCTGCATTTTTAAAACTTGGCTGTGTTCTTCACACAGAGGCAAAGTTCAAAGAGGCAGAACATTATTCAACACGAGTAAAATATGGTCTTTTAAGATACACTTTCAAACAGTGGTGCGTTAAATCAAAAAAAAGCATGCAGGGGGAGAGTGAGGAAGAAAGATGGTCCTGTGGAAAAGGAAATCCTGCATCACTACTCCTGTTCTGCATTTTTGGAAGGGGCTGCTTTTACACATTTTAAATTGCCCAGCCACTTGACCTGAGGCTAGATAAGCTAGAAATGCATTAAACTGTTTTTCCAGAGAGCATCAGAAAAGGAAAGAGATGTAATTCAGTTTAAGGGCCAGCAATCTGAGGATGTCCAGGGGCCAGTTCTCACTACAGAGAACTTCACCAAGAGTGAGCTCCTGATTTCAGGAACACTATGCTATGGCTCAAGACACTATTTCAATTAAGTTATTATAATCTTAGCCAGCAACAACAACCTATTATAATTAATAATACTTGATGATTTCTTTTCTATTCCTGTCAAGGGTTGCTTCAAGGTGACTTGCAGAGAGCAAGCTCCTTGGGAACCCGGGCTGAGTGCTCTGCAGGCTGGGAAGCCCCTTCACTTAAACCCCAACAGACTGTCTAATGAGTCTCTTCACATCACTGCCAATTCTTCCAGCTCTTGGACAATTTTGTATATTTGTATTCCAGGGTAAAGCAAACTTGCTCCTGCGGGAGGCTGAGTGCCCAGCAGTGTCACACCGTGCTGCAGGCTGGAGCATGCCTCCTTCTGCATTCCCTTTCCTTCCTTCACTCCACCCTCTTTTGGCATGTCCACTGTTGGGCCAGTAGGTCACATCTCACCTGGCCACCCTCCATCCCTGCCCTGGCCTGGCACACTCTGCAGCTCCCTGCCAGGCTCAGAGATGAGGCCACGCATTCTGTTCCAGGTCACCACACCCCGGCCCCAAGCAGGGACCAGGATCCTGCGGAGGGACAGCCCTGCCTGCTGTGCACACACAGCCCTGCCTCTGCTCCATCCTGGACCCTGGGAATGCTGGACAGCTCCTCGGGGCCCTTTCCTGCTCACTGGAATGGGAGCTGCTCTATTGATCCCACTGGAGTCTTACCGGGCCTTTCCCTGCAGCTCAAGGTCACTGTGCCCTGCTCAGCCTCTGCTCTACAGCACATTTGTGATGGTCTTGCTCTGCAAAATTTCCATGGGTAGAGCTCAAGCTCCATATATCCTTTTTTATCTGGGTTTTTTTTTAAATTAAATCTGGGCAAAATTCCGACTGACTTCAAACAGCCACTGGCTGCTCGTTCTAGCTGCCCTCAGAGTCAGCATTTATTTGGGATACTCTGATATCTCTCATCAGAGGTGTGCAAAATTAAGAACATTGCAGATACTGTAGTAATCAAGTAATCCTGCATTTTTAATCACAGCCATTATAAATGGGCATATGGAAGATGTGAGAAATAACAATTGCACAGGATATCCAGGGAAGCATTTTCAGTCCTCAGGCATAGTTCAGCAGCACTGAGTAGAAGAAAATGAATGCTGAACTCCTGTAACATATAACAAGATTTTTTGGTTTGCTTGAAGCATGGATATTCACACATATGCAGATATATTTTTATAGATGCATATACATCTCTAACTTACTGTTGAATCAGTACTGAACAAATTTTGCTGTTACCTCAAAGAATATGCAGTGTCTTTCATTTCTCAACTGCTGCCAGAAATAATAATGAATTCTGGTAACGTATTTCTTCTCTTGCAATGGCTGGTGTGGTACTTCCTTAGTTGTTACAATATTCTGAGGCATCTTCAACTAATAAAAAGTTTCTAAATATTTGCAAGATCTACCCTTAGCTAAATACATTGTCTACACTTGTCTCTGCACAAAATAGGGACAGATAATTTTGAGGCAAAGGAGGAGCTTGCAGATATTCCCTTTAACTCCATGACCTCTCTATCACTTTCTCAAAGGCACAAGATCATGTTTCTTGCCAAGCACACAGAATGAGGGCCTCCAGTACCGAAATTCCTAGGAGGCTCAACAAAAGCAAGGAAGAGAAATTCAATACTAATATAAACCTTTAAAAGAATACCGATTAAACAGGAGAGAGAGGAAAAAACCCCTGACAAATACATCAAAGACAAATGTAATTGCTTTTGAATAAAAACAGATTGCTTTCTACCTTCCTGCCTTAAAGGCAAGCACTGCAGCCTGGGACAGAGAATACCAAAAAACACTGCTAGAAGCAGAGGCACAAGTATTTTGTAGGCAAATTATCCTGTTCTCTTTAATAGCTCAAAGGCTCATCTGGATTTCAGACAAGAAGAGGATGCAATTTACTGCTTCTCTGACAGATGAACAGAGCTAGTTAAAACATTTGGGAACACTTTGAATATTGATCTGTCCTCGAATAAGATGTAAGAAATTTGATTTGCTATGGAAATGTTGTATCAATCTTCAAACCTTTATATGCCCCAAAGTGGCCTTCAAATGAAAGCTGGAAAAATTCTCTGGGAAGATGTCATCAGAGCTGTCAGCTCAGGGACTCCTCACCTTCCCTCCTCCAAGCAGCACCAGGATCAGGACTATGAAGCTGGGACATCACCACCCAAAGGAATCAGAAAGGGAGCTGTACCTATTCTTTGCTCAGCAATAATGTCACGTTCTGTCCCCACCACGTGTGCCCCACAGCTGCCCGTCCCTCACAGTGCTTGAAGACAATCAATCAGGGCTGTGAATCACCTTGTTAAAAACAGTGCCCACCGGAGACTTCCCTGTCACACCTCCGGCAGCAGAGCCGCTGTGATAAATGTTTGCTGACACAAACCAAAGTCACGGGGTATTTAACCCCTCAGCTGGCAAATAACCAAGGAGACAATCTAGGAAAAAAACTCCCTCCGATTTCAGGAGACTTCCAGTTGTACTGGTGACACAGAACAAAGAATGGATACAGGAATTTTAGTTACAGTCAGCAATGAGCTAAACCAACCCTGCTCCCATATTGGGAACTGCAGGGTTACACCACACTTAAATAACAAATCAACAGTAGAGTTGGAAATAGAACATTAAAGACCTTTACAGCTCTGTTTCTCCCAAGCATATAAATGTGCTCATGTAAAAATCATCACTTTTCCTCATACAGCTTACACCCTCACTGATTTTTCACCCATAAATTTCCTGTAATTCAACTTCAGGTTTTTCCCTATTTTACCCTCTGTTAGAACAGTCTGTGGGGACAGAGGATGAGCCTGCAATTTCAATGTGAATATTCCCACTTCTGCAGGTTTCCACTGGCTCCCAAGCAAGAAAGTGTTTCTTGAGACAGAGCCTTCCTTGGAATCTGACTGGATGCCAGATATTGAGTTGGCAAATGACTGAATTAAATATCAAGGAGGAGGATATTGAGTATTTGAGACACAGGGTCAGGGAAAGGCCACTGCCAGGCTGGCTTTCAGTGCTCTGTAATTAGAATAACAGCCCTGTACGTGTGCAGTGAGTGTGTGAGAATGGTGCTACAGAGCATTACTCTACAAAACTGCTGCTTTTACAAATTCCACAGCCAGGAAGGGACCACCAGGACCCAGGTTCCCTCCATCCCAAGTCTGCACTTTCTCTTCATCCAGAAAAAGATATACAATGGGATTGTTCTCACCTCCATCAGTCTTCCACCAACAGCCATCAAGAGCAAACCTCTCCCTCATCCCCTGTGATCCCAGCAGAGTCCAAGCCACCACACCAAATGAATGCCTGAAAATCTGGGAAACTTTGAGACTTTTTTCAACTGTACCTGGTTTAGAGCCTTCATCAACAGATCCATTATAGACTTGGTTGATGAACTCCGGCCTGTTGTCATTCATATCAATCACGTAGATGTAAAGGTCAATGGGATTCTCCACCTTGTTTCCATTCATGTCCACTGCATGAGCCCGGAGCTGGGAATGAGCACAATGAAAGCACAATATCAGCAACTGCATTTGTGGCAGAATGAGAGACTGTTTTGCAAGGAGTGACTTTACATCATAAATACTTCCTCAAAATTGAATGGAGCCAGTATCTAATTCCAGCAGAAAGCACTGACATGGTTTCCATCTACACTCGACTCACAGTTTTTCAGAGCTTAATATAATATTGAAATAATATTTTGAAACAGTGATTGTCAATGGAAACACTTCAACTCTGGTACAGTGATGCTATCTTATCCCCTTCACAGCTCACAGACCACTCTATTTTAATTTTTAAGACATATTGAACCTCGTCTGACAATCTGAAAAGCAAATTTTGCTTAGTTCCAAGTAAAGTGAGGAAATGATTTTGAGCGAGAAGTTTCTTATGGAAACCTGCAGCGTTTCACACCCATAATACTAGGGATTAGTAACTGAAGAAATTTCAGCATGATCTTAGTGATGTTTATTCTTTGTTTAATCATGGTCTCCAGGAACAGCAACAGCTACCGACCCCATTGCTCTGCGCACCAAAAGACATTTAAAAAGTCCCTTTCCTTCAAATAATGGGAGCCCCCATGGCACTAAGAATGCAATTTCCTCAGGCTTCAATAAAATACCCAGTGCTGAGGCATTTCAATAACCAGAGCCACAGTGTTAAGCCCTCAGTTAAACTGGAACTGCAGCTTTATCTTATTAGCAATAACCATCAGTAATAATGCCCAGAAACAAGAGCATCTGTTTTCTGAACAAAAGAGACAGATATAGCATGTCAAAATGAGTAATTAATAAAACGAAGCAATCACAATAGTCTGGAACAATCAGTAACCAGGTGAAAAAAATGGATAGCTTTCTCATTAGAGGGAACAGATGGCTACTGTAAATGGTGTGTGGCTGAACGGCGTCGGGAGGGCTCTGACAGCCAGGGAGGAGCTGCACGGCCCCCAACCCAGGAGGCTCTGCCTGGCTCTGAGGGCTGCAGATTTTGGCCACCATCCCTCTTCATCTCAGCCCCTGCGAGCACTGCTGAACCTCCACCCTGCCACGAGAACAGGGGATGGCACTCGGGATGGTGCCACATCCCACAGGGCTGGTGGGCTGGGGAACGGTCGGAACCCAGCACATTCCTGGGATTGCCCTGGATGACTTGAGACCCTGGCAAGGGGCTCAGAGACCTTGGCATGGAATCTAAACCACTTGTGCCTTTGATTTTAGCCCATGGAAACAATTACTGACTTTGTGTGAAGATTTACAAGCCACAAGAGTTTGAGTAGAATAATAGTTAATTTATCACAGGGTGAAAAAGTAGAATTCTGGGGATTTAGAATGGGGGTTCAAGAGGCAAGATAGAGCAACCTGGGCGTGTCCTGTCCTTCTTTTTCTTCTTCTTCTTGTTCTCCATCTTCTGCTGTGATGGTGACACTTCCGGATTGGTTTAGAGTAGACAGACTGTCTAACATAGGTAATAGGTATTGGAAAATTATTGTAAATAAAGTACACATAGTTCTTAGTATAAAAAGCAAACACCACCCCAAGGGTGGTCAGTGTGCCACGAACTGACCTGCCAGAGAGATCTCAGCAGGTTAGAGAAATAATGTTATAGATAAGGAAAAATAAACAACTTTGAAAAGCAGAACTGACGAATCTCAACTTCTTCTTCGGTCGCGGGGCTGGGAAAAAAGACTTTCTAATACCTCGTGAGCCTTTTCAATCACTGAAAACTTGAGAGGGAACCAAGGCTTCAGAGGACATCAGCTTCACAGAGTCACACAATGGGCCGGGCTGGAAAGACCTTAAAGCTCATCTAGTTCCAACCCTCTGTCACAGGCAGGGAACCTTCCACTTGATCAGGGTGCTCCAAGCTCCGTCCAACCTGCGCTTGAACACCTGCAGGGATGGCACAGCCACAGCTGCTCTGGGCAACCTGCTCATGCCAGGGCTGGCTGGGAGATGGGGCTGAAGGACAGGGACACACCAGCTCAGCCATCCAGCAGGATGGCGGCCTCTGGTCCCTCCCAGCAGTTCCCTGCACCATCAGGCTACTGCTGGGAGTCAGAGCTGACTTTACAGGGAGGTCTCCAGCTCCTCTGATGCACGACAAATAAATGTGCTAATTGCATTAGCCCTGGTTCCTGTCTTTCACTCTCGCTGTGCTGGTGATTGATGCAACTTTCCCCTTCATGTATGGTGCTCAGAAGTCCAGAGCTTAACAAAAAGAGCTGCACACCATTAGGATGGGCTGGATTAACATTTAATCAAGCAAAGAGAACAAACTGCCACATGAAATGAGCTGGGAGAAAAACACTTTTTTTTTTTCAAAGGAAATTAAGCAGCACGTTTTCTTTAAAGCCTGAAGAAGTCCAGCTTTGCTTTCAATACAGGGTGTACCATTTGTGTTTCATGACTTGCAATGCTCTTAATATCTGCATTTCTTCCCTACATAGGAACTGCTTTGGCTCCCACCTGTTGAGCTATCCTTCATCATGTCAGATGTAGCAATTCAATAACTTTACAGTCAGAGGTCAGACTGTCTTTGAAAAAAAGTAATTCAGAGCTAAAATTAAAGTTATTATCTTCAAACTGAGGCAGCACTGGGCTCTCTCTTACAGCATTTCCAGCAGCGGAAATGGTTCCATTCAGAGATAAAGCAGAGAGCAAAGCTGGTATCTCCCCCCTCAGATCTGACTCTCCCCCTGCAATTTTTTAATTACATTCGATAGCTTTTGTTTGAAATCTCCAGGAGTAAGGGATTTCTCAGCAATGCACATCTATCTGCTTGTTGCACTCACTGAGCACATGTACCCATCAGCGCATTACTGCCTGCACTCAAGGCAAAAAAAATTCAATAAGCAAGACTGCAGGAATCTCATCAAACCTGTGGTGCCATGCTCAAGTGTCCTGAGCCCTGCACCAGCACTAGGACAAGCTACGGGAGGCAGGGCAGTGCTGGGCACACTGGTGTGGTCACTGGTGTCCTGGCTCAGCATCTGCAGTGCCAGGAAGATGGCACCCTCTCTCCTGCTCCTTTTTTTGGCCTGGCTTCAGGGAACATTTCTTTCCTTTTGTGCTTTTTTGCATTCATTTTCTCCGCCTGTTCTCTCTGAAAAACTCTCATGTGCCAATGCTTCCCTATCTCCCCCAACATGTGGCTTCCCTGTGGTCAGTGCCAGCTGAGGCAAAGGGAGAAGGGAGTCCTGAGCCATAGGGTTGATTTTCAACTCAATGGGAGCTCTTCCTGCTAAAAAACATTCCTTGTTAAGAGACAATTCCTCACTAGAGACCATCGTCAGCAGAGAGAGCCAAGGAGGGGACTCCAGGGGGCCAATCTGTCTGCTGGGAAACTGGCTGGATCTCCAAGGCAGATCTATACTAAATTTCCCTTCCTTAATTCATCTTCTCGCTCATTCTTTTGTCCTACTTTTGGTATTCATGAGGCATCCTCAAGCTGGACAACACACTTTGTTCTGGAGCCATTCCTCAGTGGCTGAGATGGGGCTCACTTCTGTGAGCATCACCTCAGCCACAGGACACATGCCAGACATGGGGCACGCACAAGTATTCAAATGGGAGCTGGTGGGTGCCTGAAGAGACAGTTAAGAAACATTTAGAAAGTTAGTTTGAAATATTTACATTTTCCCCAAGAGGAAGAACATGACAGGAGTGAAGAAGGAATAAAATCAAATTAAATACCTTGCAAAGGATTCTGAAAAATTAATACACGTAGCCAACTAATCTCTAGCTGATGCATCGTCTGCTGTACCAGCCAAGGAGCTGGCTCAATATTCTTTAACAAATATTGTTTAAAACTGTGACAATTATTGCTATCATATTCAGCAGCAGCTAGCACAGGTCTCTGAGGTTTTCCTACTGACAGTTTCCAGTGTAAATGTAGCTGTTGGCATACAAATGATTTGGTATCATGATTATTGATTACACTGGAGGCTGGTGGTATCTGAAGGTAGTTAGTCAAAGTCAACACAGTGAATTGTGTTAAATATGAATATTACTTAGGCACTAATACTACTAATACAAATATACATTATCAATCAGTGACAGAGCCTCTAAGCAATAAGCATACAATGTCATGCCTAATTTGTGTGCTCTTAATTGTGATTAAAAGTTCAGTTTAGAGCATTGTGACACAAATGGCTGGCATTATTCAACATGGCTCAAAATACTGGAATTATCCCTTAATTTGTAATAAAATTGTTTTGTTCCTTTGCATTTAAAACAACTCTTTGTCAGTCTATAACCCACCTGTTCTGCTCCAGCCATTTCTGAGGGAGTATTTCATCAGCCTGAAGCTGACAGTGCACACATGTGTCTGGAACTGGATTAGGACTTGCTTCAAAGTTTCCCTATAATGCATATTACTTGAGTATCATAAGCAATGATTACTTACTGACATGTTTATGCTGATGTCTTTTGAAAACAGAGCTTGAAAAACGTCTTGGAAAACTAAGCTACCAATTTTCTATCCCTTGTACTTGCCAGGCCTAACTGCAGCTTAATATGAAACTGGTGTCTGGATCAGAAAAGACATTCAGAGCCACTAATTCTGTCAGCAGCACAAATGGGACCTAGGGAGTGCAGCTAAATAAGGCCAAGAGAACTCATGCATATTAAATATCACTACCTGCTGCAACTTCCTTGGCATGCAGGGAACATTTCAGGGGCTGACTGCAAGGGGAGATGCAGCACACACACGAACCTGCCACAGTGAGATGGCTGAGAAATGTGGGGATGTGCCCCATGGCTGTGTGTCCTTGCTGTGTGTCCCATGGCTGTGTGTCCCACGGATGTATGTCCCATGGCTCTGTGTCCCACAGGTGTGCATCCCATGGCTGTGTGTCCCACGGCTGCGTGTCCTTGCTGTGTGTCCCATGGATGTATGTCCCATGGCTGTGTGTCCCATGGCTGTGTGCCCCATAGCTGTGTATCCCATGGCTGTGTATCCCATGGCTGTGCATCCCATGGCTGTGTGCCCCATGGCTGTGTGTCCTTTGCTGTGTGTCCCATGGCTGTGTGTCCCATGGATGTATGTCCCATGGCTGTGTGTCCTTTGCTGTGTGTCCCATGGCTGTGTGTCCCATGGCTGTGTGTCCCTTGCTGTGTATCCCTTCACTGTGTCCCACGGCTGTCTGTCCCTTGGCTGTGTGTCCCAAGGCACTAATGACACCAGGGTGGCTCCCAGGACATCGCTCAGTGCCACCTGTGCAGTTCCACACCATATTGTGGGGTTGGTTTAGTGGCTGCAGAACCCTTTTTGCTTTTCTCTGCTCGTATTTTCAGCTGACTCTGCGTCTGGGATGTCTGTGAAGTCCCTGGGGAGTTTGTGCTCTGGCTTGGAGTGCAGACACAAAATACAGCTGAACTTGCTATCACCAGCACACACAGCACCTGGGCAGGAGCTCTGAGTCCCAGAGGCACATACATCTCTGCATAACTCAACTCAGAATGATCCTCCCTAAAAGTTCAGGAATGATCACAAAAACAGGGGAAGTTCTGCTGCAGAACTCCTGATCTAATTAGAAAAAAATCTGTTTCACCTTAGGGAATGAGGCAGGTTTCATCAGACAAATGGCTTGCTGAATGCAGGGAGTGTTAAAACACTAGTATTTTAAAAATGGTAGTCCTGAAGCAATACAGATAATTATGCATAAGAAAATATGTGTTGAAAATGTGGGAGTTAATGAAACAGAACTCTTGATATGTAGCCTTACAAAGACTTGCAAATTATTGTTCTTTCTTTTATAATTAGTTTTTAGATTACCTGGGAACAAAAGCAGCAAGGACAACACTCGAGAGTGACAGAGATGCTGAAAAGATTTGGGTTTTTTTAGGGCTGCAGAAAACCTGAAGCTCTGTAAATGCACCCACCCTCACCTGGAACACAAGGCTGCACAGAACAGACACAGAACCCATGTCCTGCAGGGCCAGAGGGACCAGTGGTGCCTTGCAGCTCCACTGACATTCTCACTCAGGAGCAAAGCTACTAATTCAAGCTGAAGGAAACTACAGCAGATCTTAAACAAGTTTAAAGGTGGCCAAGCTCTGCAGTTCACGCTACACCTCAGTCACTGCTCTTCCAGCACTCAGTTCAAACCCGGCTACATGTTGCCTTTCCTATCAGATAGAGACTGGGCTCTATGAAGTGACATAAATTAATTGACTTCTTCAAACCCTCCACTAGCCAAAACTTTGAACTTTATTTTCTTTCTGGAAATGGGCCAAATTTTTTCTCATTTTCAGCACTGTAGTTTCTGCTCCAGTGTTTGGGTCATTGCTTTGTGCCTGGTGCATTTACAAAGGCTTCATAAAGGCTTAATAAATGAACAACTGATGGTTCAAGAAATCATCAATCCATTGCTACTGAGGCTGAAGGATCTAAAGGTCACTTACGGGCACAATTTAAAATGTTTTCATCACCTTGTACTGTTCTCCTGACAAAGATTTTTCTATCATTCAGTATTCCTGTCTATAAGGTCTCATAACATACTTATCAGTTATTCTCTCTATAAAATACATCTTCCTGTAACCTTTAGAGTATGAATATGCTTATTTACATATGGATGCCACTAGTTCAAGGTTTCTGTGAGGAACAGCAAAGGCTGGAAAATCTGTGTTATGTACAAGGCAGATTCATCCCATCACCTTTGACAAGGCAAGAATTCAATTTGCTGAATTCACTGTAACTGGCAGGTTCAGTTCATTTTTAAGGGGCACAGGGTTTTTTAGGATGGAGGACAAAATCTGTTTCATCTCATGTTTTTGACTGCGAGTGTCTGATCGCAGACATCAGAGCGGCTCCATCAAAAGTCTTAACTTTTTTATTATTGACTAGACTGTTATAATAACCTGGCACTGCTGAAACAATATCAACAACGCTGAGATGACACACACTTTATCTCAAATATTTCTTCTCCAAAACAACCTCTCTTCATATTTTCCTAGGCACAACAAACAAAATAATTGTTCTTGTTCACAGAGTATAAAATAATTTTTCTTCAGATCTCCTTTTACCCAGGGGAAATCTCTTTTTCCACCCAACTAAAGAGGTAATCTATTTTCTTTATCTTTCCACCCCAGCCCAGAAGCTGTGTCAACATGGTTAACTGGATACCTGATAAAGCTGACAGAATGTGCATCTCCGACGGCGCCGTTCGGGACGCGGTGTCACTGGAAGTGACCCGTGCACTCTGCTGGCATTACAGCCTCCCTGGGAAGGGCTATTACCAGCCAGGAGATGGGCTAAGGCTTACAGCAGCCCATGAAACAGCCTTTCACAACCACTCCAGCAGATGAAGAAAATGTTTGAAATGTTGCAGGGCTATCATGCAAGGGGCAACCTATTCTTTTAGCAATTTGTGGGACTGGATCTGCTGTGCAATTACACTGTGCAATATAAGAGCTGGGATTTATATCAAAACAGAGCAGTCAATTACACTGTGAGCATTCTGCAGGTAGAGCATTTTATGAACTAGGATAGCACGAGGCACCATCACTTTTGAGTGTAATTAATCTTAATTAATTCCCTGATATTTAATATTAGCCTATCTGCGTATTTAAAAACCTATCTGACACACCCCCATCATACTGCCTGAACATCTTCTGGTGAATTAAAGTGAAAAATGACTATAGCAATTATTGCATGTTTAGATGCAGTAATGATTCTTAAATTAGTAATTTCCCAAGACATGCTAATGTAGTGACTGGCTTCTCATGGTTTTGGGTGGTTCAGTCTACACATAAATTTGCATGGATTTAACAAGCAGTGTGAAGTTGCACCATTTTAAACAAATGACTCTGTGTCTGAAAAAGACATCAGTTTATCTCCACTTTCATATAATCACAGAATTGTTTAGGTTGGAAAAGCCCTCTCAGATCAAGTCCAACTTTTCCCCCAGCACTGCCAAGCCCATCACTCAACCATGTCCTCAAGTGCCACATCTACACAGCTTTTGAATCTCTCCAGGGATGGTAATTTCACCACTGCCCTGGGCAGCCTGTGCCAGGGCTGGACAGCCCTTTTGGTGAAGAAATTTTTCCTGATATCCAACCTTAATCTCTCCTGGCATAATTTGAGGCCATTTCCTCTTGATCTGTCACTTCTTACTTGGGAGAAGAGACCAACCCACATGGCTACAACCTCCTTCCAGGGAGTCACAGAGTGATGAGGTCTCCCCTGAGCCTCCTTTTCTCCAGGCTGAGCCCTCCCAGCTCCTTCAGCTGCTCCTCATCAAACTCACTCTCTCCAGGCTCCACCACCCTTCCCTGGACATGCTCAATGTGGTGAGGGGCCCAAAACTGACCCCAGATTTGAGGAGTGGCCTCACCAGTGCCCAGCACAGGGGGACAATCACTGCCCTGGTCCTGCTGGCCACAACACTGCTGATACAGACCAGGTGCCATGGGCCTTCCTGGCCACCTGGTCACATCTGGCTCACATTCAGCTGCCACCACCCAGCACTTTGCATGGGTTTGGCTGATCTAGTGTGCCCCTTCTTGAAACCAGCCATTCTGCTTTGACTTGTGGGCCCAGCTGACAGTCAGGATGTTTGATGCTCACGTGGTAGGAAGCTCTTTCCTCCCTGTCCATCGGGCGTGTCACGTACATCCTGCCAGACACAGGGTCGATGTTGAAGACCTCCATGGGCGGCTGGTCAGCTCCCACTCCAGTGATGCTGTATCTGATGTGGATCTCCTTGTCCTTATCGGAGCGGATCTGGAGGAAATAACAGAGACAGCAATCCGTAACTTCTGGACAAAAGCCATGTGGATGTTTAAGCAACTTTAAATATCTGAAGGCTGCAGAGATGTAATACCACTGTCAGTCCTGATAAGGGAGCTGAACACCAAAGATTTGGTGAAAAGCCATGAAAAGTACATTCCACAAAGTTTCAGCTGTTTTGCTCCTTTTTAATTAATGAGAAATCACTGAAATTGTGACTTTTTAGCTGAGATGTGGAATAGCCTAAAATGCACAAAACCCACTGTTTACATATTACTGAAACCCCAGTCTCCTGAAAATGTCCAAATTTTTCAGCCATACCCAGAGTCTCCCAGCTATTAATCATTTCTGAAAACGCTGTCTGCAAGCTCCCCCATTGTATTCTCAGTCCTGGTGACTGTGCACAAAAATACTCCCATGAAATTCAAAGAACGGGGCTGTTTGCTCCTCTTTGTCCTGCTGGCTTGACAAGGCCAGGCTGGGAATGCCCAGTGGGATGTTACCATTTCATGTGATTATTTGTTGAGGAAAAATATGTTTTGGACACTGTTTCTGAAAGTCCTTCCCTCCTGCACCTTGAGAACAACATAAACCAAGTACAGCACAGTGAGTTCCATGAACCTTGGAGACAGAGCTAAGGAAAAAAAGGAGGGAGGTTAATATGTTGTCCTAGCAACCCTGACTATCTCTTTAAACAGAAATTTAATTTTCTGATCAAATGCTGAAAGAAGTTCTTGCAACAGCATGACTATTCCCGAAAGAAAGTGCAAGGTACAAATAAATTACCACCCCCTGCACCATCACAAAGTGTCTTGGCACTGTAAGAAGCGATGTGCATAAATTTTTCTCTAACAGGTCTATGAATACAACGAGGCAGTGGGAAGATAATAGAGCCCTCGTAGCTGAATGCATGTTGGCATCTCTGCTGCAGCAGCTGCACCCTTGGAGGGGCCTGAGTGAACTTAGGGGGATCCTGTGTCCCCCAAACAGCCTGGACTGGTGGAGAGAAGGTCATTTCCCAAGGGAAGAGGAGGCTTTGCTTGTCAGGCAAAGGAATTGAGATGGGGCTGTGGGCTGCTGCACACTCCTCCCATATGTGACCTTCTGCTATTCCTTCCTCTCCTGACACAGGAGGCTGACAAGACGCTGAACGTGTTGGTGCAGGGCAATATCAGACCCCTGGCTCCCAGAATCTCCTTTGATACCTCTGTCCAGATCATTACCAAGTTTGTACACTGTTTTCTTTGTACTTCCCCACCAAGCTGTCTGCTCCTGCTAATGGCTAATCATGTCAGTTATTACAGGCCCTGCCAGGATTGATCCGCGCGGCACCTGCGCCGCTGGAGCTGCAGGTCAGGGAATAGACACAGCTCCATTTGTCTTCTCTCCAAAGGATTCACTGCTCGTTACACTGTTAGCACTGAGAAAACTGACTGGACTTACACTGCTATAGTCACTTCAAAGAGGGCCTGGGGACGCTGAAAGTGCCCTCATGCTGCACAGGAGGATCTGTCCAGATTTATGTGGGGCTAGCGGGTATTTGGAAGAAAGACCCAAGTAGAGAAGCCATGAATTCAACTTTCATTAGCTAATCTGTGGGTGAGGAAGGGTGTACTAAAATCAAGCACTGCTTGCACAACTGTGCTTTCAGTGACAGCATTGTCACCAGTTTGAGAGCTGAAGATCACAGTCCCCATTTTCAGAAGGTCCCTTCAGAGGGAAGGGCTGGAAATCGAGCTGGTGGCAATGTCTGTGCAAGCGCACAGCTCACACCAGGGAGTTCAAGCTCCACCCCACTACATCCACAGCTGGAGCCAGGCTTAAGCTAAGTGGAAACAGGGAGACACTGCTGGACCTCCAGCTTTGAGCCAGGGTGGGGTTCCCACCTCACAAATTAAAAACCACTGTAATGTGGGACACACAGCTGTGTGTCTTTATCAATGTGTGTCTGCACAGCTCCAAACAAACTATAATGTAAATTTACCCTCAAAAAAGATGGAAAAAACCCTAAACAACCCAACAAAGGTACTTTGCACTTCTACCCAGCCCCAGCCTGGCTCAGCTATGGCTGTACTTGAGCAGAAAAGCCAAAGAGCTAAGCAGACACTCCAGGGAACCAAAATGGGAGCAGTTTTAACCCGAATCACAGAAGGGAAGAGCCTGTTAGTGGACATTTTTCTGCTCTATTTCCTGTTGCATATACTACCCAGATCCCATTGTGATAGAAGCATTAGAAATGCATAGAGAGAGACAGAAACAGGGAAAAGGAGCCTGGATTTAAATATTCAGTGCTAAAGGCACTATATTTTATTTTTGGGAAACGCAGATAAACAGAAGCTCTCGAAGAAAGCTATGTACAGTTTAATAAAGTGCATGCTATAGGATGTCCTTGCAGCACTTTTATTAGCATTAATAGGGTCTAAGCTGTCTGTATGTAAATCATTGCAGATCTAGAAGATGAAATATATCATAAGACCCACAGCCAATTATACTGAGAGAAATCCATGAGCTAATTACACTGCATTGAGCCAAACAAAGATGGGGGAAATGTACTGCAAATATTCAGCAAAGACTCGTTATTTGCTGTTAATTGCAATCATAGCACAAGGGTTTGCCTCCTTCCTATACTTAAATCCATTTCCAGTAAATATACAAGGGTGTGAAGTGTTCAGAAAAAAAATAATGTAAGAAGTAGCACTTGTCACAGAAAGTTGCAGAGACCATTGACAATGAAGCATAGTAGATTTTAGTACCAGGGAGATATTTATCACACACATGCTTTTTTATATTGGAGCATATAATGATATCCTCTTAATGAGATTAAAAAATTAAAAAAAAAAAGATTTTTTCAGTAATCCTGTAACATTTTGACCGAAGGTTTCATTTGCCTAATTCCCAGGGTGCAATTTATTAAATTTTGTTGAGAAGTTAAGAACATTATCTGAACACAATGCAAGGTTTACTTCTTTTGTTGAAACGGCTCCTGGAGCAGTTTACAATAATAATGATAATGATAATGATAATGATAATAATAATAATAATAATAATAATAATAATAATAATAATAATAAAGCCCTTTCTATTCCCAAGGAGCTCACTAAATCAGGAATAAAAATTACAGGTTGGGGGAATTTACTGGTTCAGAAGGGAGTTACTTTTTCCTTCATTCAGCCTGGGAAGTGTGAAGATGGTAACAGATCCATATGATAATCTTCTGACTGGAGAACATACACATGAATTTTCCTTTCATTTATCTCTCCTTTTATAATGCAGTCAAGAGGTATGCAGGGCTCTGGGTTACAGAACAGATGGCAGAGGGATGGTTTTCCTTAGCTGCATTTATACATTTTTTACTCGGAGAACCCTTGGAGCTTTGAGCTTCTCCAGTGCCTGGCATGATACAACTCTGCATATGATGATGTGAGCAGGATGAATGATGATGGCTGATGACTGTCATAAAAGGAATTTGCTTGCAAAGCAGCTTTTATGCTCTAAAAAGCCCCTCCGGGATGGAGCTTGGAGTGGATTGATTCACTGGTGAGGGAAAATGTCCCAGATCAAAAGGCAATTTATGTCGGAAGATGCCATCCCTTGTTCCATCCTACCTCATGAACACAGGGAGCATTTTCCACGCAGGAGCCCTCAATAGCTCTGACAGATACACATGGACCATCTGGAAAGGGTGGGATCAGCCACCAGAGCCCCAGAGGGGAGCAGCAGCAGAGCCAGGCCCCTCTCTGGAGCTGCCGTCCCAGCAAGGACAGGGTGGCCTTGCGGCCCAGCAGGGAGTGCCTGGAGCTCGCATCACTGAGGAGCCACACAAAACACTGCAATGCTTGCAACGCAGAACCACAACATCCAGAGCCTGGCTCAGCCCTTCTTCCTACAAAGCAATCCAGAAACAGGAGAATTGGTGCAATTTCACAAGATGGGGATTTTCTACTGCAGGTTCTGATCTAATAACGAAAATGTTTGAAAATGAACATTGCAACTCTTGACACAACACAGGGCTAAGCCCATCCAAGCTGGCCTCTCCTCAATGTCACATTTAGACAGAAAAGCAGTGTTTGTGGCACAGGATTGCATCCTGTTTTTGCAGATAATATCTTAGGGGTTGTGCATCTCTGTCAGGATTTACTGGGTAGCTAAACCATTCCCACAAACTTCACTGGTGAACAGAATTTCAAGCGGTGAGCTCCTTGAAGGTATCAGATTTTATCACTGTTTTTCTTCTGCTGATCCATACCCTCGTGCTCTCAGCACTGCCCTTTCTTGCTGCAGGGGTTTGAATTCCCGAGCCCTCCTCCCTTGTCCTGGCAGTGAGAGAAACCACCAGAGATCCCTGCAATGCTCCCATGCCAGGAGCAGGGGTGGTACAGAGCACGCAAAGCTGCGTGGTCAGCAGATGGGAGGGCACCAGGGAGACCATAAATTATACAGTTTTTGGAGCACGACATTGCCAGGAAAAGAAGTGTTCCAGTGGAGACTGTTTAGAGAGCAGTAAAGAAAATGCCTGGAGGGCCAGGAAATGGGGTGTGTGAGGAAAAGCTGAATGAACAAGGACAACTGAGCATACAGAAGAGAGGATGTGACTGTAACAACAGTACTCCTGTACCTAATAAACATTATTTAGAGAATTTCATAAGGTGTCTGTGGTCTGGGTTCTGCCCATCCCTGCACTGTGCCTGGAAAAGTATCTGGAGAAAGCAAAGCAGGACATTTCTCCTCTGTTACATTTTCCTTCCACAGAATGAACCAGAAAATAAATTTCCTTTGAAGTTCTTTGTCTTGCTCTACAACATATGGAGTAAAAAATGCCCTTCAAAAAACACTTAGTTTACCAAATCTCCCACAGAATAGTATGCAACATTTGCACTAACATGACCTGAGGATACTTAGACTCGATTTTTTTGTTTTATAAAACCCATTATAATTATTAATGAACACATAAAATAATGTAAATGATAAGCAGTAGTGTCTTTTATTATTAAGCTCTTAGCTATTTTGCCCATTAAGAAAACCAAATTAAAATAATTGAAGATTATAATCTGTCATGCATTCAAAATGCTCCATAGAAATTCAGGCAGGCAAACATATTCAAAGCCTTTAAAAGAGCACACTTAAGAGTCAGTCTAAGCATTCCAGGATTGGCTCATTAATTTTAGTGGAAATATTTTAATTCAACTACTCTTACTGTTTATTGAAATCTTTGCTAAGGACTTATTTATTTTTAACTGAATTTGCAATATGTTTAGGACTCATTTGTATAGAAGTTCTTAACTCTTATTTCACAGTTGTTTTAGAAGCCAGTAAAGAGACACATCTTTAGCCCTGTATTTCCAAACAAATTACTGCATGTTGCTGAAAGAATCACATATGGTTTCAATAAAAAGATGCAAAAGTCAAGCAGAGAAAAATTAAGACAGATTTGGAGACCCAACCAGGTGAAGGTAACATTTAACTAGTCTCCTTTTATCACACCAGCCAATGACCCCAAGCTATGTCCTAGAAGGAAATGAAAAAAAAACCAAAAACCCAGAAGATCCTCTAAAACACTTCTGTCTTCAGAGTAAACCTTCTCTTCTGTGCCTTGCAACCCAGCATTTTCACTAACTCCAGCTCTGGGTTTAACAGCAGTTTATCCTTAAGTGTTCATCCACCCCCGGACAAAATGACCATTGACTGAACCAAGTGTCCATGGTGGTGGCATTTACAAACAAGCTTAAGCAGGGAAAGACCTCTACTGGCAAAGAAAGAAGAGATGGAATTGCACATTTTTACTTGGGGATTTCTTTGTTTCCTCACCTGGGACTGGTTTCATCTCACACATGATTTTCTAAAAACTTTTTATCTGGTCTCAGATAAAAAGAAGAGAAGAAAGTCTTTCAAGGGTGAAATCCATCCTCCTAAAGGCTTAAGTATACAACACATTTCCTGGAAGAAGTGGTTTTCTTTTTCCACCAAGAGAAAGAGAGCCAAGGACTACACCTAGACTAGAGACCAAATTTTCACATGGTTGAGATTCACTGCTAAGAACTTAAGTTTCTTGTTTAAAATACAAATCCAAAGCCAAACTATAAAATGTTCCCTTTGCCCCAGTGGCTGGATCTCTCCCATGTCAGGTTAAATCCTCCAGCTGAAATCTGTGCAAAGTGATTTCTAATGTTATTTATTTTGATGATAAGACAGAGTCCAAGTGGTGCTCCAGAGTGATTCAAGCTGTCATTTAAGCCATTAATGTAACTGATGATGCAGCCTGCATTAAAGAAACGAAGCTATGAGATGTTTGAACGCAAAAGAGAAGAACCTCTCCTGTGTGCCTGGCTTGTTCTGTGGTACCTGCAGAGGAGCCCATTCCCATCCAGCCATTCCCATCCAGCCATTCCCATCCAGCCCATTCCCATCCAGCCTTTCCCATCCAGTCGTTTCCCATCCAGCCATTCATTCCCATCCAGCCCATTCCCATCCAACCATTCCCATCCAGCCTTTCCCATCCAGCCCATTCCCATCCAGCTCATTCCTATCCAGCCCATTCCCATAAAGCCTATTCCCATCCAGCCTTTCCCAGCCATTCATTCCCAGCCTTTCATTCCCATCCAGCCATTCCCACCCAGCCATTCCCACCCAGCCATTCCCATCCAGCCCATTCCCATCCAACCATTCCCATCCAACCCATTCCCATCCAGCCTTTCCCATCCAGCCATTCCCATCCAGCCCATTCCCATCCAGCCCATTCCCATCCAGCCTTTCCCATCCAACCATTCCCATCCAGCCCATTCCCATCCAGCCATTCCCATCCAGCCTTTCCCATCCAGTCGTTTCCCATCCAGCCATTCATTCCCATCCAGCCATTCATTCCCATCCAGCCCATTCCCATCCAGCCCATTCCCATCCAGCCATTCCCATCCAACCGCTCCCATCCAGCCATTCCCATCCAGCCATTCCCATCCAGCCCATTCCCATCCCGCTCTCCTGCTCCTTACCAGGAGGATTTGCTTCCTCTGCACGCACCCTGTGAGCGCTTGGCTGAGGTGCTGCACCAAATGTTCAGCTGCTGACAGCTCCCAGCATTTCACAGGTCATTTGGCTTCCACATGGCTCCCTCTGTCCAAGGGCTCCTCTCCAACCCTGCTGCTCCCTTCAGGCCAATTACATCCACATGGACACACTCCTCTGGAACCTTCCCTATGCCCATGGGGAGCTCTGATAGTTTTCATTCCTTTCACTTCCAAGTTTTTTTGAATTGTTTACCAGGATTTTCCTCCTCTACCTGGATGAAAATGTAACACTGAGCAGATGGGGAACAGCATATCAATCAGGCTCAATAAGGAGCTGTAATGCAGTGGGAGAGAATTTCTGCCTGCAACTCTGGCCAGTAACTGTGTGTGACCCCATGCATAAGCACAGGATGAAATTGAAGTTGTCAGACTCACAGTCTAATTCAAAACTACCATTATTCTGCTTGGGATAAAAGTGAAATAACAATGCTTTTGCCTAGAAAACCAAATTCTGTACATGATGAGATGACACACTACAAGCACAGAGTACCTGGTGTGCAGCAGTGCATCCAGGCCAAGGATTTGCTGCAGCTTAACTCTACTTTCCTACCTGCTGAAACAGCAAAGAATTTATGTTTTAGCTTGAGTTATCCTGACACAAAAAGACTGAAGTCTGCAGAGCTCAGGGGGGCAATTTGCTCTGTGTAACTCTGCAGCTGGTCAAGTTTCTGAGTGGTGACTTGGGACTACCAGAAGCTCATGTCAGGTCTCTGTCTTTACTAGTGAAAAACTCAGTAAACTGAAAATTGTTGCATGGTCTTTGTGATTAAATAATTAAGTAATTTTTTATCTCTACCACTCACTATTATAAAGGTCAAGAAGCCGAGGTCCCCATATCAGGAACTGGCCAATGCTAATGGATCTTCCCCATCTAACAGTAATTGATATGGCACAGTAATTTCTAAAGCAATATGTGCCTTTCTTCAGGCCTCTTGCAGCCTGAGAACTCCACTGTGGAAATGCTTCAGACTGTAGCAAGGCAAGAGAGAGGGAGGAGAGCAGCTCTGATGGGAAAGAAGATTACAGAACACCTCCACGTGACCAACGTCTTATCACTGCCAGAACCTTGATAGCAGAAGCAACAAAACTAATTTTTACTACTCTTTCCCTTATCTCTCTTGGAAGAGAGCAGATTCTTCACTGCAGTGACTGAAGGCATCCCAGTGGAGCTGATGTGCTGCTATCAGGTGAATTTTGGCCCTGAAGAACTGAGGCTGGTTCCTACTGTGCAAGATGCAAGGGGCTGATAATGCCTGGCTGGGATTTGAACCAGATGCACAAACCCTCCTCTGCTGCAGAGGATGCTCTGTGACAAAAAGTGAGAGGAAATACATCTGAGAGTTCAAAACACACTGTTCTTACTCCTCTGACAGAGGAGTTGTGACAGGCAAGAGAAGATCATCCCTCATGATCTATTTAAGAAGGGCTACCCACTGTTTCTGTGCAGAGGGCACCATCCTGCAGCACCTTGGTGCAGCTGACCCCACTGCTGCCTGTGATGGCTATGCCTAAATGAAGACAAAGTCAAGAAAAACAAATCATGGCAGTGGGAATTTGTCCTCATTTCTTTTTGAAGCGTATCTCTCCTGAAGCCTTATGCCCTTACATCATGTCTGCCACAAAGCAAGCCTGGAAAAGAGAATCCAGCACCTTTCTGAGTAAAACTGAGCAGGAAACTCGAGTGCTCAGTGCAGAAGATAAATAAGGGTAGCAAATATTGACCTGCACAGGAGTAACCTGATCACTGTAACTAATGATTGAGCCCCTCAGCTGATATAAATCAGTGTAGACTCCTAGCTTCAAACAGAGGCACGCTAATTTATTTCAGCTGAAAATCCAGCACATGGCATTTAAAAATTTAGCTGCACAGCAGAAGAACAAGTGAAGAATGATCTTCACTCGACCCACAGCAATTTACCACAAGCAGCATTCCTCTTGGTAGGACAGTGAGCTGGGACACAGGGAACAAGCATTCAGGGGAGAACAAACACACACTGGTGTCCTCAGGAAGGAAGTTTTTCCCAGACTCAAGGGATATAATTGGTCTTAGTGTGTGTGACCTTTGCTTTTGTAGTGAGCTTGGCTTTCCCAGAGTCATGCACTGAACTCCCAGTGGCATGATGCCTACAGATATCCCTGATCATGGAGAAGTGGTGCTGTGGCATGATTGTAGAGTGCTGCCCTCAGCATAAAACAAAGCTTTTGGACCTGCCTGCAAATAGCTAACAATGGGAAACAACAATAAAACCCTCCAGTGTGTCTATTGTGTAGAACAAAATCTGCTGAGGCTTGTATTTGAGACACTACTTTGGGATGCTTGCAGAGCAGGATTTAAAGCTCTGCAGCTCTCAAAGTCTCTGTAAAAAGTTTAATTACAGGAAAAGCAAACCTATTTGTTATGTAGGGTAGGTTACATGGCACAGCATATACAGAAGTTATTTCAATGGTCAGTAAAAGGAAACACCAATGTGAGGAGGCAGGGAATGAAGCTCTCTCTGTGCACCATGGGAGCAATGCTAAAAGACATCAGAGCAGGTCTAGGTTTGATGATCCTGAAGGATCCTGTCCAACCTGAGATACGTTTCTATGATTTACTGACCAGTGAACAAAGACAGTGTGAGTCACTGCTCCTAGGACTCATCCTCTTTTGTTACACAGACAAAATATTGAATCCTCCTGGACAACTCTTCCCTGATGGCCAAATTCTGCCCATGCATGCACACATATGTTTCCTTCCACAGCAGCTGTGCTGGACACTCCAGAGCTGTATTCTCCCTTCAATAAACTTGCAGAACAAGAGCTCTGTGGCCAGGAATGCCCAGTAGGGTGACAGCAACCATCAGGCTGGCTCACCCATCCTGCACAGCTGGATCCAGCCCGTGCCCACAGGTACACATCTGGCGTGCAGGCACACAGCTGCATGCAGGACAGCAGCTGCAGGACACGCTGCCAGGCTCATGCCAGCTCCCACCCTCCCAGGCAGCTCTCCTGTGCCCTCCCATCACCTTCCTGCAGCCCCTGCCTACGCTCAGGGTGCCCCAGCAGCTGCAGCTCCTGCACCAACACCCTGAATTCCAAGGGTACCTCTCCCTCTGGTGTGGGTGTCCTCAACTCCAACACCCACTGCTTGTGCAGATGTGCCTCGTGCATCAGGGATGGGAGATTGTCTTCCAGGAAATTTCAGACCTGGCTGAACTCTGCTCATTTGGAATGAATTCACAGGGCTGGATTTTTGGCAAGTTTTTCTCTTTCGTTAACTCTGTTTCTGTGTGGGTTTGATCTGAGACCCCTGCTTGCTTTGACTTGAATTCATGTTAGACTTATTCATGTGACTTATTGATGTGCTTCCCATCCACACACTTCTAATGCAAGAGGCAGACAGGCCAGCTTGAGGACATGGTGCCAGAGATTTGAAAAAAAAAAAAAAAATAAAAGCAGTAATTTCTGACACATTACAGAGCCTTTTCATATCTCACTTCCATTTATGGCACATTCTGGTTCTGGATTTAACTCTCCAAAGCAAGTAACAGTCCTCAAAGATCACAAATACAAGCTTCTCACCCTCCAAAAACCCCAACAACAACAACTGCATTCAAGTCATCAACGATTTTAGAGTCTAGACTGGTCTGGGCTGCCTATTCTTAACTCCCCTTTTAACTGCAGATACTCTGATCAACATACGGAATTTCTTGTTTAATTTTCTTTTTTTTTTCCTACAGTATTATTAATTGATAATTTAATTTTTGATCTGGTGAATTACATGCATTATATGAATTCACCATCAGTGAAATGACAAGTTTAGAGCAGAATAGTTTAGGTAAGCAGATTGTCAGTGCTTATGGCTGTAAGACATAATTATGTACAGCCAACTGTGTAACGCGCTTGAAAAAATTATAAGCCTAGGCACAGAAATTAAAATTATTTCAAGATGAAGTTGTACAAATACAGCTGCAAAAAGCTGTAAAATCCTATTAATTTATGCCAACTATAGTGGGTAGTGCAGGGGGGATCCAGCCCCCACCTCCCTGCCAAAGGAAGTTTAACACCCAGTGAATAAAGGGCTGGGTGTTAAAACAGAAGATTATTTCAGCTGTTCTTTACACACTCATAAACTTGTGGGCATCAGCTGGTAACTTGGTGTGATGACTCTCAGCGTGTCAGGGCAAACATTAAACACTAAATTACCATATGTCAGCTTAGGGTGGTTAATAATTCTCCTGCATCTTGGACAACTTGAAGGTTTTCCTGAAATTGCTGTCAAATCGAATCTTTCCTTCGATCAATAAAGGAGCACAAGGAAATACACTATTTGTGGTGTCAAAAAGAATAGATTAGCAAAATACTGTAAATGCAGCTGTCAGGGACAACAAACTGCATTCTCTTAGCTAGAGATGCCCAATAACCACATCAATACTTCCAGTGAGGAGACCCACATGAGGAAATGGCAGCGTCTGCTCATCACATACCTCCTGCTCTGTTCTGGTTGCCACCAAAGCTCCCCTGACCCAGTGCTACCTGTGGATCTAACAGGCAGCAGGTAATTATGGGAGCAATATTCGTTCTACACCGCTGGGTCCATCAATTGCAGCCAGAGGAATGAAACAGAGAACGACTGTGAGCATGGAGAACCCGTCTGACCTGCTGCTTGTTTTCCAGGCTGTGTAATAGAGATATTTCTGGCAATACTGAGGATCAGGACCAGCTGGGAACAGCCAAATCATATAGGAAATGCAGAAATCTGCACACTGGGACTATTTAGGAGGGTACTGCCCACCCCAGATCGTGCTGCTTCTGCCACTTTGACTCTCAGTCAAGCACCAGCTACAACAAACACATGCTACTCCAGCAAGTAAAACAGATTGAAGGAGATGTTGCTTCCTCTGTGCATTTGACAGCATCAATGACACATTTCAAGATATTCAACTCTGGGAAATTGGGATCAGATCTCCAGTTCAACTGTGGTTCCTATCGAAACATCTGAAACCTAAATCAAATTATTCCTAGGGTTTCCTGTACATCTTGCCGTGGATATATAGCATATCTGGCCATGGGCTCCTGTAGTGCAGCCACAGGATGCTGAAGCCTCTATGTGAGCCCTGGAAAAGACTATTCCTTAACATCAGCTGACAGAAAAGGTGTTGCACTGCAGATGGCTTTGCTGAGCAGCACCCAGCCTGCTCCCCTGAGCAGCCCTCCAGGAACAGGCCTGGGAAACCCTGCTCCAGTTTCTTTTTTTGAAGCACTAATGAAATCTGAGCTCTTACAACATCTCAGTGTTTTCTCCTGCTCTTTGATCTCTTCACTACATTCACTGTCGTGTCAGATTTTATAGTTCAGTTGTGAGTCAGAAATATGTTCTCTGGCTCTTACAGTTCCATCCCATCCAGCACACACACCTTCCCAAAGCCTTGTTTGAGCCTGATGACAGCAGGAGTGAACCTGAAACACAGTGGTCCCCAATACCCTTTAAAACCATCAGCAGTGAGTAAGCAGAACCCATTTCTTATAGCACATTTTCAGAGCATTTTGATTTTTGGTAATTCAGGTCACTCCATCCAATACCCCGTTGCTGATAGATTTAGTTGTAGCAGTTGTTCTCAGGCTGCAGGGCCCTGAGAAAGTGATGTGAAAGTTGCTGGTTGCTGGTAGCAGGAAATTGCCTTCATAATACTTTCAATTTAAAAAAGTTGGTAATGACGCAGGGAATAGGTCCTGTGGGAGCCAGGGAGGTTGAAAATAATCCACCAGCCAAAGAATTGTGAACTGCTGACTTTGGGCATTTAATTGGGATGGAATTACAGGTCATCTCCCTCCATCAATCCTGTGCACACTCCAAAGGTGATACTAAAAAGGAATAGATTATTATTATTTCATACAGTATCTTATTTTTTGTTTGTTTGCCTTTTTTCTTTTTAATCAGAGGAAATTAAAAGAAAAAATTCTGCCACACACCCAAACCATGCAGCTGCTTTATAAGCCATGCCCTGCTCTCTGAGCTGGTGTAAACCAGCCCAGCTTCTCTAAGTTCAGCTTTACACCCATTTCCAGTGGCTGCCAGGCTGACCCAGTATTTCTGTGGTGATTAGAGTGGGATATCTCTTCATGTTTATTTCTGGGAAAGCTCAAAGTTGGCTCTTGTGCCTTTGAGGAGCTGGATGTATGTGGGGAAATGATGTTTCTTCAAATTCTAAATCTTCAGGGCTTTTTCTTTTTTTTTTCCTTTTTAATAAGAAGCAGGAGGGAGATTTCTTGACCCTCTGAACTATCCCTGGGTTTGAATACACTACATGGCATGCCTGTAAACACAAGAAGAAAGCTCTTGTGTGAAACTTCTTAAACTGCAGAGGATGATGGACAGCAAATGGGATGCAAGCCAAGGAACATGACAATTAGCACAGAGAAAGTTTTCAGGGTTTATTCCATCAGTCAGCACTTAAGGAGGCTTTGAAGGGGAAAAAGCATCCTTTTTATATTAATCCACTACTTCTGCACTTTCCCCCTATTCCATGGATTTAGTGCTTAGCTGCTAAATATCTATATGCAGAGCTTTATTAAGAGGAGTTGGTTTACTTTTTGAAAGATTCCACATCCATTAGCTCAGAGAGAGAAAAGAGGCAAAATCATTTCTCCCGCTGCAATACCCGGAGTTTAAATGATGATTTACTCTTCCCCAGCTTTTAGTACTTAAAGATGTGGATGAGAAAAGAGCTAGCATTTCTTGCAATGGAATTTCTGGTCATCACCTTACTAAAGAGTTGGTTGTGCTACTGATGATAAAGTAATTCAGTAAAAGCAAAGGGAAAATCCCCCCTTTTCTCCCCCTTTTCTTTTCTATCTTGGCAGACTTCACATCTGAAGAGGCACCTTACTGTTCCAAGATAAAATATTTTCTTTTTTCTTTAAAAAGAAAAAGTTCTCTCAAGCAAGAACTTGGGCAACAGCAGGGGACAATGCTATGCCAGTATTAATTAGCAAATTCCAAATGAATCCTAGTTTGTGCTTAGCAGGGTATGGTTGAAAACGATGTGAACTTTTAAAATGTTGTCTTGAGCATACAAGTTACAGCTTATTTTTTATATCTTTTTTAATAAGCCTGACAAAGAAGCAGTTGCTTTGGAAGGGCATCTTATTCATTTCCTCCATGGCCCTGTTCCCAGGCATTTGTGCTCTTGCCCATTTCTTTATCCAGAGGTTGACAGTCACTCTTAGCTCATCCCTTCTGGTTCAAGGCCACGACTGGGGGATGGCATTTTGCCTCTAATTAAGAGGTGATGTGTGGGGCTGTCCCCTCTGTGACCTGAATCACCTAGAAGGGTGCACAGTGACGTGGAACATCCATCACCTCTGTGCCTCTGGGATCCCCAGATGTGCCTCCCCACTGAGCAGTGCTGCTCCAGCACCTCCGTGCCAGGCTCTCCACCACAGCACAGGAGGCAGAACTGGGCAGTGGCTACATCTGGCAGCACTGATGGACTCTCATCTAAATTTCAGGATTATTCAGGCTGTGATTAAGCTGGGGCACCTGCCAGTGCAAGGCTCATCAATTCCCTTTGATTCGGAAAACTTTGCATCTGTGTCAGAACTTCAATTTCAATGCAGAACTCCGTGGCTGTTTTTCTTCTCTTCCCCTTCAATATTGAGTTTAAAAGAAATCAGGAGCTGAGAGAAGAGACTGATGCACTGGTCTGGGGTAAGCAGCCACAGGAGGCTGTGAGTATTCACTCAGGTAGCTACAAGGAGAAAAAGATGCCCTTGGCAAGCAGAGAAACGTGAGATTCCCAAATCTCCTTGTGCTTTCCCTTACCCTGGCAAACAGAACTGACAGTGCACAGAAGAGCTGGGGGCTATTGCAACGCAAAGAACAACTGCAACATCCACTGGGATCCAGAACATTCAGAGCTATTTTAATCAAATTACTATCGATTAGGGACAAACTAGAGTCTGCTGAAGTTAATGGACACATTTCCATTGACTTCAAAGGGCTCTGAAACAGCCTGTAACCGAAAACAAGCAAGTACCAAAATGAGAAAATGCATTTGAGTCTCACCCTAATTGCATGAGATGAAAGAACTGTTTCAGCTGGAACTTTTTGAAATTATTCTGCCCGAGACAAGTGTCAAACACCTCAAATGGTCAAAAATTCAGACAAAGCGACCAGAAATAAGGAGAGTCTGACAGCAGCAAGCGTGGCCAGCTGAGGGTACCAGAGACACACAGACAGATGTATCAGCTCTACTGACAGTTCTGGAAGACCTTCACTAACTTACACAGGAAAAAAATCTCTGCAATTCTCTGTGTGTTTAGATATATACACTAATTTAGTTTTACTTTTCAGTCAAATTTATTTTCTCTAAGAAGGAAGAGGTTTTTTCTTCTTTTTCCCTGGAAATGTTAGGGTTTAATTCCCTGCTACAAATGTATCATTTGTCCTTTTGTCTTCACAGGACCTAATCATCTTCTCTGAGGGATGAATACGAAATCATGACACAAGCAATTTGTTTAAACTAGCCTCTTTTACTGCCTAGAACATTTCATTGTCTTTAAAGCTATATATTTATGTGACAGCCAGACATCCATTAAAACACACAAACCTTAAGGCCTATGAGGTACAAAAGGGATTTCTTCTTTTAAATTTTGTAAAGGAGAAAATCAGGCCTGAATACTGGAGGGTCATAACTTTACTGACCTTCATAACATTGGGTTCTTCCCAGAGCTGCTGTAATTAAGCGTTGAGTCAGTGGATGAAAGAAGGGGTTTATTTTTTTCTATTTAAGAAGCTAAATTGAGATGGCATTTTAAATAGCGTGGAAGGACCAGCAGCACCATATTGTTGTCAACTCCAGCACTACCCTTCTCCAGCTTTTATTCATTCAATAGTCTTAGAAAGTAAACAGATAAATCCCACTTGAGGTTGTTTGTGCCATGTCAGGATGGCAGTGGAGGCTGCAGTGGCTTTCTTGACTGCATGGTACTTGAGAAAACTTGGGGCTGTATTAAAGGAAGAGTTTGGGATGCTTCATCCTGCCTAATTCTGCTTTTCTCAAAGTGTATCAGAATAAGTACCAGCATCTGCATATACAGAGATATATGGATATATCTAGATATAGATATAGATATAGATATAGATATAGATATAGATATAGATATAGATATAGATATAGATATGGATGGATGACAATTCCAGCAGCACTGTTACCAACGACAGAAGAGTACAAACATCCAACAAAAACCCAGATACCAGCGGCCTGATTGACAGCTCTGTGGTAGAAAACCACACAGAAGACTGTCCACCAAAGGCCCCAGTGCCAAGGCTTTCCAGACAAACCCTTCACCCTGTGGGAGAGCACAGGAGCAGAGAGCAGCAGGAGCTGGTGGGAGCCCTTTTTCCACCCACGCTGCCATGCCAAACCACAATGTTCAACCAGGGAGATGCTGTTCATCCTTCCCTTCATGCTGCTCCCAACCAAGTGTCACCTCAGTGGTCACTTCAAGTGTGTGACTGGAGCATGGGGTGAAGAGCTGCAACCTCCACATCCCTTCAGATACCCAGCTGGGATTGAAAGATATGGTTCAAGCCCCTCTTAATGTCCTATTATCTGTGGATCACTGACAGGGTTGATTATAACAGTTTGACACGGCTCCAGAGGAGCTGTTACAGTCTATTGTGTCAATAGGTGCCTAGGGAGTCTTTAATCTGCAGATACATGTGTAAAAACAGCAGACTAAAAACACAGCTATTTTTTTTTCTTTAAAAGTTGTTATTGCTAAAGCAGTAAAAAGAAGCAAAAGTAATGCTCATTGTAGAAATAAAAGCCCTGTCATTTTTCCCATGACAAGAGCACAAAAGAGTCTGAAACCCAAGATTTTTCCCCTTTCAGCTGTAATATAAAAGTGATCCAAAATGTTTACGCCAGGAGACAATTTGGAATGACTTGTTTTCCTGCTGAGCTATAATCTTGGTCAGCGGGAATGCTACTGATGTGACTCAAAATGTATTGCTGCTCTAGTGTGAAGGAAAGAAGGGGTGAACTGTCATAATTATTAAATTAGCAGAAAAGGGTTTCTGTGTATATGATGTGTGAAAGTATATGACAGTAAACATGGGGGGAAATTGTTTGTTTTCCTCAGAAACTGGTAGCTGGATTTGATTAAGGAAGGTGTAGCTCCATGTAAGGCTCTCGTGAGGCTCCTGGATAGTGCAGAGACAGGCGTGGTGTGCAGGCACACACAGAGATACTGGCATGGTACAGAGAATATACAATTATCACTTATCAAGTCACAGCCTCCTCCTTCTAACAAGCAGATTCTTTCAAAACACTGCTTTGCCCAGTGAGGTCTGTGAGATGCCACATACCCAGAGCACAGAGCAATTCAAATTTGTTTTCCTAGAAAACACTGTTAAAAATGGTTCACTTAATAAAGAATTCTGTTTACAAGGAAGGAGTTAGAAGATGCCTTGGAAACATCTGATTGCTCATTCTTTAAGCAGTATCTTTTTGCAGATACAGTATAATTTTCAAAAAAGGGTATGAGGTACATAAACATCCACGATCTCTCATGAGAACATCACTGATTTTCAGTCCTATTTCCATTTAGTCCCAACAAAGAAACACATCCGCTGGAAGTTTTGCAAGAGAATAAACATTTGTGATGTCAGGATGTTAGCAATTAAATCCTTCCTTGTACAAGGGTCTTGATGTTTTTTTCTACTGACAGTCATGACAGAAGAGCATCACCATCTTATGAGAATTTTAATAAAAAATTATTGAATGCAGAACTTCCCTTGTGTGACTTGGCACGCTACAGTCCCCAGGTCTATGGGGGGAAAAGGCTGCACTGCAAAGCCCATACAATAGAAAAATATTTGACAGTATGTTTCAAAATATTATTTAAATAGAGACTTCTGTTCAAGTTATTAATGCCTTTAATATGGATTCTCATCTCCTCTTTTTATTACTTTCTGTGTCTTTCTGGTTATTTAAAGGGTTGTGAAAAGAGCTGGTCAGCACTTCAGAGCTCCCACTGCTCATCAGCAACAGATGCTGACCATAAAGTTAAAGCCAACACAAAAGAAAAGCCCAGTGCAGATTTCTTTTTTCCTCCTCTCAGGGGAGGGAAGGCAAACACATCCATCCTTCCCCATCCTGCTCCTCCCAGCTTCCTACCACAGAGGAGCCAGAACCGAGCTGGATGGCTTATTTTAACTAGGCATGTGGGGGAATGAACTCTTTATTAATCACTGTGTGACCTGGAGCAGAGCTGCTGCCCCAGGAGGGAGTGCCAAGAGAAGCCCAGCAGAACATCCTGCATCCTCAGAAGGAACTGCAGGTGCTCGGGCAGCGCGTGCCCCCTCCTCTGGCACCACGCTGTCCTTTCCTCGGGGCAACAGCTGCCTGTGACAGCCTGTGTGTTTGATGGCCTGCCTATCACACACATGGGAAAAGGGTCAGGCTTTCCACATCATCTGGTGCAGTAATGGGAGGAGACAGCTCCCCAGCAGCACGAGCCAGAGCATCTCTGCGCTCTGACATCGCGGCAGGGCAGGGACAGGCAAAGGCACAGCAGCCATCTCCCGTGTCCTGCAACATCTGGTCATCTCCATCAGACCAGGGGTGGTGTCACATCGTGCCAAAAGCATCTGGGCTCCTTGTTTGCTTCATCTCCCGCATCTTCAATCTGAACTAATTCAAAGCACAGATCAGCTGGTGCATTTTTAGTGATCATGAAAGCTGGCAGCATTAAACAAACACGGCAGAACAGCACAGATACAATCCAAAGGCAAAAACTTCAGTCCTGTCTTCTAACACACACACCAGTGTAGTCCCAGGCTCTCCCAGTAACAGTTTCTTATCCTGACATGCTGAATGTTTATGTAGCATTTCCCACATTAATGGCACAGCAAGGAAATAAAGAGCGAGACAATTCATACTCGTGAGTAAACGATGCACACAAGGAGAGAAAAAGCCCAATCCATTTGGAATCTGAAATCAGATCTCCAGGGATGCTTTAGATTATAGCCCTACAGGATGCCCAGAGTTTTTAGCCAACTTAATGGCGTTCCTAATACCAAGATGCTCCTAATGAATAACAAGGCTGATGAAAAAACTTTTTATAAAGTCACTTACAACTGGATTAAGTGTATCAAGATGTTTTCTTTGATATTGTCTTGTCAGTTCATATCAAGTGACTCTTCCATGCTTTCATGTCAGGTAATTCCCAAGAAATTCATGGCTACAATCTAAAATAAATGTGTGAGTTTCAAATCAGCGAGAGCTGAATGATAGGAATTTTAAATTGCTGGGATAAAACTGCTAGCTACTTCATAACACTCATGCTGCTTCCAGATTTAATACCTGCCTTTTCAAACACTATCAATTCACTTAATATGTCAGTGGGGAATAACATTACTTTATTTTATTTTCCTTTATAAGGATCATGAACCATTTTCTCTTACAGAAATGTACCAATTACCCACATGCCAATTGTCCCAGCCACACTCTGATCTTACAGCGTGGACATTCAGCTCAGGTGCACACAGAGCTTTCTGATGCTACAAAAGAACCACTGTGGGCTAAATTCCAGACTGATGTAAGCAGGCACATTTCTGCTGACATCAATGGAACTGCACTCCCCAATGCAGGTTCTGAGTTTTGCCCTCTGCCCTAAGAATCTGACAAATGCCGATGGAAGTCAGAAAGAAACCTTTCATGTGAAAAATTCCTAATTTAAGAAATTAGCAGAGCAGAGCCATGGAAAGAGAGGCTAGAAATAAGACACCATATTGTTCCATTTGTGCTGGGATAGGCAAATTGTGCCTTAACTCTGGCAGCTGGGACATTTGAGGATGGGGAATTTCCACTGGGGCACAGCCAGAGGTGCTGGTACCGCTCCCTGCCCTTGCAGGACCACTTGGTACAAGGAGCACAACAGGAGAAAAGGGAGCCAGTGTTCAGGAAAGGTGGGATCCAGGGAAAAACGGAGGGATCAGGTGTATGGGGGCAGAGTTGGCCACTCAGTGTGGCACAGGGGCTGCAGTGTCTGCAGGGCACAGCGAGCAGTGCTGCAGGCAGCGTGGCTGTGCCTGCCCTGGCTAATTGGTCCTGCTGAGGGTTTGGGGGTGTTTGCCAGGGCACAGTGCCAGGCTAATGGAGCTGTGTGGCTGCTGGAGCAGGGCTGGAGCTCTGCAGGGCACTGGCCAGGCTGTCCTGGCTGCTCACAGCACCACGGCTGCCTCACCTGTGCTGATGTATCCCCAGCTGTGCTGCAGTGAGCTCTGCCTCCTGCGAGGGTACAACAGGCTCTGATCAGATAAAGGAGCTTCATTATTCCAAAGCTGCATCCACTGACCACATCCCAGAGCTACCAGCTTGCTCTACACCTTTTGCAAGCTCCCCTGGAGGAGGTAGGGCATGGCTCTTTGATCCAGGCAGAGCTGGCAGTGCTGGGAGCTCTGCAGCAGGCCCCTGCCAATTTATTTCTGGTAATGGATTGTCCTACTGTTTCAGCATTGTTTACACTGATTTATTCAGAGTATATCTGCATATCTATTACACATGCAACTCTCACCAATGCTGGGTAGGCCTTATTCTGCATTGATTGGGATGGGCTAGGAGATATGCCAAACATTGTTAGCACAGAGTATCACACTGTACTTGGAAACCTTTACCTTGAACTTACCAATTCCATTCAGCAAGGAAAACTCACCTGTGCTGCTCTTTTGGGAACTACTAATAAAGCTCCAGTTTAGGATCCAGTTACCTGCAATACCACTGATGCCAACACAGGTTAAGACACAAATACTACTCTCAACAGACTGATGAGCTCACTGTGATATCCCAAGCACTGGGGGATATCATCCAAAAAAATAAACTTTTTTAGATTTGAAATGTTTTAGGATTTAGGTGACACATTAAGAACTGAACTGTAGAAGCCAGCAGTTTCAAAACCAGAAGTGCTTTGCTGCTGGTGAATGGGAATTGCATGATATTCCCCAAGGGTAATAAAAGAAGGAGCAAGACCCTGACATGAATCCAGTGCTGAACCTGGTGATACATCTGTGTGATACTGTGGCAGGGAAAAAATAGGAAGAAGAGATGGGAAAGAAATCAGTTGCAGCGGTGTGATAAAGCAGAAAGATCTCACTGTATCTGCACACTGGGGTATAAAACCTGTATGAGCCAGTAGGGAAGATATTAATGAGCATCAGACAAATCTAACAGGGGGTATCAAAAGCAGATACCAAAGATGTAAATAATGAAAGAGAAAAAACACGCAATAAGAGAATAATGAGACTGAAACGGGTTTTGAATCTTTTGGACACCAAGTAACAATTTAATTTGCACTGACCTTCTAGAAGCAGCCACAAATCTGATTTTAGATAAGCAGGCTGCAGTGCTGGTGCTCATTCACAGAGCAGAATCCTGCTCATTCCCTCTCAGCAGCGCTGGAGACAAGGGATGGAGGGGACAACCTCCTCCTGAGTTGTTCAGCCTCTCCTGGCAGAGCCAGGACAAAGTGATAAAGCCCAGGGCACTGCAGGAGGCAGGGATGTGTTACAGGATGTGCCACGGCTGGCTTGCTCTCCTACAGCCCAGTGGTTTCATGGCATATTCCCCTTTCTAACAGGTTGCGCTGGTATTGATTCAAATCAGTGAGAGCTGTATTGATCCCCCTAAGGGTTCGACTCCTACATAGGAAGAACATTTTCAAAAGACCTGATCTTCCTTATTTTTCACTCTTATTCCCAAAGACGCAATAAGAGAGAGCTCGAGGCTTCCTCTGTATTCCTCCCTTTTACTGCTACACCTTAAAAACCTTTCCAGGAGGTGATCCTCGCTTGGCAGCAGCATTTTGGGCAGCTGAATTTCTCCGTGTAAAATCAGCTGGCGACCTCTCAGCGTGGCTTCCTTGGCCAGGTGCCCTCCAGGCAGGTTGGCAGCCCCTGTGGCCAGCAGCCAACCTCCCAGGGCTCCTGCTTTTTACTGGCCTTCATTTCATTTTCATTTTAATGTGATGGTAAAATTTTTATCTGATAATCTAAACAAGGTAATAATTTTGTGCTGTAAAAGTGCCTGTCTTCTGCTGTTACTGTCACCATCGTATATTGGAGGGTAATATTTGCAACATTATACAAAACTGTTATTCTATTAAAATGATAAAATGGCAGCGGTTTTATTACATGAGTGATTTTGGAGGCACTGAGATGCCCTTTACTGCAGACAGGAATAATAAAAACATTATTCACCAACACATTAGGGAACAATCCTGTGATTTTGGAAAACAGTTGTAACAAACAAGTAGGTTATTACGGTGACATGCTCAGGAAACACAGCCCTAAATCTTGTCTACTGTAACTAAATAGTGCTAATAACCAGAGACTCTGCCTGCTCTGCACTTCAGCCCCCTGCCCCCAAGAAGTTGGCAAATCATAAAACAGACACTGAGAATTGTCCATGCACTTTTTGCAATCCCATCTAATCCAGGCCTTTGGATTTTAACCCTTTATTCCTACTGAAGTCTTAAGGATTTACCATCTGTCGCTGCAGAATCCGTGAAGATGAAGAAGGGGAGAGGATTAAATTAATTAACAAATTCTAATCCTGAAACAGTGCTGGTGATGTTAGGGCTCTTTGAATTCTAATGAGGATTTAAAGCAACACTGACAACTTTCCCATAAAAAGGAGGAAAATAATGTTACATTATCACATGCCCAGCCTCTGCCCACCTCACACAGCATTTTTTATCCAACAGAAACTATTACAGGGATCATTCAAGTTACCCAAGGCACCTTCCCAGCCACATCTGCAAGCAGGAGCCTAAACCCATGTGCACAGCCCAGAGCTACATCAGGCTGTTGCTCAAACATATTATCAATGTTCTCTATTTATTATTATACATCCTCCAAGTTTTTTATAAGGTGATCCTGAACCAGGTAATACAACCTGGTATATGTGACTAGCAGACAGACCTTTTGGTTTATGCCATCCTCCTCTAACTCCAATGGATTTGCATCCATTGCCACCCAGAACTGCCAACAGTCTGTGCCTGCAAGAGATGAACAGGAAGGTCAAACAACCCAAATAAGTGTCTGAGGTGTCTGAAGTCACCAGTGGCTCCAATTCAATTGGGAGAATGCAACATGGAAAGACAAAGTTGAGCAGGGAGAGCTTTACAGGGAGAGCACAGAGTTCCCCTCCTAAAGTGTTTTGGTTTTGTCATTCAAGCAGGGGGTGAAAATCAGACCGCACCAAGATGCAGTGCACTGATGTACAACACGTTCTCTGCAACACCAATGTATAATGTGCATTAAAACAACAGTCCACAGCCCCACATCCATTTAAAACCCAAGATTTCTTGTGGAAAAGTGCAAATTTAAGCCATGTTGGGAAGGGAATTTCACCGGGGGACCTGCACCCTTTGCGCGGGGAAGCAACTTTATATTTTCTGACATCGCCGTGAATTTGGAAAGGAAACATATGGAAAGCAGATGACATATTTCACAAACTGCCAAGCAGATTTTGCGTGGTTTTAGAGAACGTGTACTCCAGGGAGCGTCCACAGCAACTTGATGGTCCTGATGGCCAACATTTGTTTTGCATCTTTATGCAGAAGAAGCGAGACATGACCATTCATCTGTCTCCTGTTCCCGTACAGGTGCGCGTTTCTCAGCCCTGCTCAGAGGACAGATGTTGCTTGCAAATGCCTTTTTAAAAGAAGGAAAATAACAGGAGGGAGGGGGAGAGCGCCGTGGAGAGGCTCAGGGGCTGGGACTGCTCTCTCTTCTGGAGAGCCCTGCCAGGCAATGCGGATGTGCTGGCCGTGGCATCGCTCCTCAGAGCTCGGGGTCTTTATGGGAACTGCTCACTATACTGCAGATGAAGTCAGCTTCTTATTAGTCTCCATAGTGGAATAACAAACTACAGGATTCATAATATCTAGAGACCAGTGTCTACATTTTGATTTCCGAGCTTTTGAAACCTCTGTGCGCAAACAAACTCTTCAAAACAAATGCAAATTTGGCAGTTTATGCAGCAGTGAAAGCCACTTGGGGGGATTAAAGGCTGATGTACTATCAGCTGAAGAAATGAGTAGCCCTGAAACACAGAAATAGAGCTCCAACATTTGTATATTGATCCTCTATAAACTAGGGCTGAAAGCAGATTCTGAAGGACACCAATTCCTTCATTTTTAAGCCTTTTTTTTTTTTAAGTAGGAGGGAGCTGAAGAGATTTGACTGCCTGAATGTTGTGAATCCGATTTTCACAAGCAGACCCTGAGTTTTAGAAGCACAGCCTGTAGCACACAAGCTCCCAATGACACTGTTAATATGTACCAATACCAAATCTACCGAAGCCAATGGGAGTCTCTGAGGCCCCACCAAAAATTAAGTATTTTATGAACATTTTTCTGCTTGCTTTAGAGAACTGATTCACTGCACAGTGTGATGCATTTGCAGATACTCCTCCATCCCTGAATCCTTAAGTGACGGAGTTGTCTGAATCCTGCAGGTTTGTTCTTTGCTAAGGATGGCTCACCTGCACATCAGGATGAGAACCTGCAGCTGCCAGTAAGCTTAAAAACATAATTTCAGGAACTACAGGAAAACTTAGGATACAGCAACCTGAACCCCATTCAAATTAGCCTGTCTCCTTTGAGACAGCCTGCCAGCCTAGCAAGAATAAAAACCAGCTTTCCCTTCTGTACATTGTGCTGCAGAATACTGTTATCTCCAAGACATTTTGTTCACTTCTTGAGAAGGCGTTATCAGGGAGGCACAGTATGTTAGAGAGCCCAAATAACCATGCTCCCAAAGTGTGTGTGCATGTGTGTGGGTACACATCCACTGGCAGGACTGAGATAGATTTAAAAATACTTCCACATAGCCAAAAAAAGCTGGAAGATGCCCGGTAATTATATGTACATTACAAGTAGACCACTCATTGGGGGGGGGGGGGGGTGTTAAAGCATTCATATAAATTATACCAACCAGCACAGAAAGGAGGAAAAGAAACACTGAGGACATCAAATATGACACTTCTGTAAAGTGATACACACGAGTACTAAATCATGGCAAAACAGTGCTTTAGAAAACAATTACTAAAATGTCATCCTAAAATGAGTTCCATCTCTGCAATACTCTAAAATGAGTATCCATCTCTGCTGCCTCTGTAAATGCACATGATCATATTAATGATCTATTTTGAGGATGCAGGATAAATCAGAGAGCCAAAAGACCCCATGGAATGTGAATACATGGGGAGATTTTTCTTCTGGAGGAAATAAGGTATTGCCAAAGAACTGGAGTGCCACGTATTGTGAAGATTTTTTAATTGTGTGGTTAAGTGTGGAGGTCCAGCAGCTTCTGGGGTGTGACAAGAAAATGGGTTTGATGAAATTTTCCCCCTCAAAGCACAGCACAGGCTAATGGTGGTTCTGGAGTGCCTGACCTACATGCCAGCAGAGACAGCACGACACTGTTTTGTTCAGAAATCTCCAGTCATGGTGCCTTGGGACAGGGGAATTAGAAAAAGAATTAGGATAATCTTTCCAGGCAGAAGATTTAAAGTCTGCTACAGTTATTCGCGATCGATCCCCAAAAGATTGCCAAGAAGTGTGTATCTTAAAACTGCTGCTAATTAGGAGGTTTTAAGACACTGTTATAAAACACCTTCTGCTTGGCTTGTAAGGGAAACCACTCAGACTTGTAGTATAGAGAACAAAACAGTCATAAAACGTTATTTGTAGCTTCTATTATATTACCATTACACTATATTATCACCAGCATAGTTACCTACCTAAGATAAAACCATTTAATGAAATATTTCAACTTTCAGGACACCTACTGGCAACCTTCTTATTTTTAGCAACAGGGCTGACATTTCTTGCTTGCTGTAATACAAACAATAATAATTACACATTGAGATGTTAATGGGCACAAAAACTAATATTTAGTGCTGCTGTCTGCTCATGACCACTCACACAAATACAGAGTCCAGGATTAGTAATTTAAGAGGGCTTTGTTGTTGTCACTTGGATACATAATTTATTTACTTCATTATTATTTGTCCTGCATGGGATTTTGAAGTTTAGACTAGAAGCAGTGACAGACAAGCAAACAGGCTGCTCAAATGAAACTGGCTGCTCTACAAACTGGATAACTTAATGTTCTTTTCATTCCTGTAAGAATGGAACAACCTTTGAAAAGTTTTCATCATCAATTTGCACTCTGTGCAGCTGGGCTGTTCTAAAAGATGTATCTGGAATATGCTATATCTAAATGCAGGCTGTGATGTTGTCTGAACATTGATTTTATTAGCCTGTAAGGATGGCTAATCTTCCCTGGCCAAACTGCATGACCTTTAACTATTTCTTAAGTGGGAGCTACGGAAAGCCTGTCCCACACAATTACTCGAGATGTCAATAAGAGAGGAGAAAGAATAATGAAAATGTTTCCTAATTTTTTTCATGTTTTTCCTCCTCCTTTGTGCTATTTGCATTTTCCTCCTTGCTGTTTGTCTGGATCTCATTAGTGAGCTACAACTCTGCTTTTCAGTGCTGGCATCCAAACTCGAGTTCTGTGGGATGGTTCACAGTCTTTGGTATTCACACTGAAAAACACCACAAACCATAGCCAGACGTGAAAAAACCAGTCAGAAATAATTCTTGCCCCAATAATTGAGTTTTGTGGGATGATTTATTCAATTTTCTGTTTGTTTGCTTGCAATGGCTCATGGAAGAAGCTTTCTTAAGATTTCTGTAAAGGGGGAAAATCATTGCAGGTTTAGGTAAACACAATTAGGCCTGATCAGGAGGCAATTACAACATCCCATTTCCAGTGAGTAAAGAGCGTGCAGACAGCAGGTCTGACTTGACTTTCCATTTGAAAGCTCAGCTGCTCTGATGTCTTTATGTCTCTTTTTTTTAACATGTTTTCTCATGATAATTTAGGATTAGCAGCTTTGAGAATCAAATCGGAGAACAAAGTTTCATGAGCCTAAATTTAATTCTGACTTGGTTCTGATCCAATGCCTTTGTACACTCGCCAACTGTGCCATACAACATCACTGAGAAGAGGATCATTGAGTGATCTTTTAGGTCCTGCAGGTTTTATTTTTTTGTTGAAAAATGGAAAAAAAAAAAAAGAAAGAATTATGTGGCCTCAGCACATTTCAAAATATTTGACTAAGAGTTTAATATTACAGGATTTATCTCTTAGATCCACTAAAGCGATTGTGTCTTAATACTGAATCCCTGAAAACACCTGGTATATGAGAGGGACTGGGTCAACTCTTGGTCATGAAAGAGCAGAGAGATTGACAAAGCATGTCAATTATTGCAGCATGCCTGTGACTTTGAGCTGTGCCAGCTTTGCTTTAGAAACCACTGGAGTACAAAAAGAAAAGAAAAAGACCATTAACAGTAGGGGGAAGAAAAAAAAAACCACACAGGGAGATGTTAGTCAACTCAAATGCAACAATCTACTGATCAGCCATAAATTCTGGGGCAAACCTCTCCTCCACCCTGAGCCCATCCACAGGCATGCCCAACTCCCTCCATGGCTATTTCCTGCTATCTCTCCCAGGGGTGATGTTTGCTTTAGAACTGTCACTGCAGGCGACAGCTTATTCCACTTTGCCAGTGAAATACTCCTTGAGGAGTGCCTGTGTGCAAATAATGAGGGTGCAGTAAATTCCCACCCCGTCTCACCACACACCACACCATTTGATCTCTGTTAAGCTTTCAGACACAATATAGAAAATACTCAGGAAAGCCACCCTCTCTTGAGGGCGAAATGACCAGCCTGCTACAAGATGTGGACAAAGCTGCTCCCCCTGCAATCTGCCCCAGGGTCCAGCTGTGCCAGCACCTCTGCACACCCCCAAAGCATCATCCTGTGTCCAAGCTCCCTGGGGCACTGCTACATGTGAGCTGGGGAGGGGTTATGACAGATGTGACACAGCTTCATTTTGGTGCAGCTGGAGTGAGCAGGGAGATCCAAGCAGGAGCTGGAGGAACCTATTTCAAGTTGGATCAAGGTTAACCCTATTCCCAGTGCTCATGCACTGCAGCTCATATCATAGCAGAGAAGGAGGGAAAATAGCAGAGCTTGCTGGATGTGGAAGGAGACAGTGCTGTGTATTAGGGGGAGGCTAGAGGAGAGAAATGGTGAAATTCAGAGGGAACACTGGCTTTCTGTGAAAAGGATTAATGCAAGAAAGCCACGGGTTTAAAATAGCCTAATTGACCCAGGCATAATGTAGTTCACAGTCACATGGTGAAAGTCAGGCAGTATTTGAATGCCTCCTCATCATTTAATATAACATTTCTGCTAATAGAATATTTAAATCCTATTTTATCAAAATCTCATCGCTCAAGTGTAGGAGCCTTTTCCATTGCTGGAGCATACAGTGTTATAAATTCATGAAGGTCATAATTATGAGCAGCTTCAACACTGCAAATGTGTTTGGCAAAGATATTATGCCCTTTCTAAACAAGATTTGAGTGACTACAGCCCTCATTCAGTGTTACAGGGCTTTGCTTTTCATGTGCCTTGCAAGAAGCAGACTGTTCCCTTTCTCCAAGATTCCCACTTGGACAAAAGTGTCCCATGGCCATGAGGTCACCCCAAAACCACCACTGCCATTCCCTCCAATGAGCAGGCACAGAGGAATAATCCTGCTCTCTCATGATACAGGAGACGTGGCATGTTCAAATCCTTATTTAATTCAGCCATTCCACACCTGAATAATTAGTCAGGAGATATTTCCTAGCATACAAGGACTGACTACCTGTAAGGGCAAGCATCCCCAGACCAGCACTGTGGGGGACTTGGTGGCCACAGCACAACCCCAGCAAGCTTTTCCCTCTCTCAGGTGGTAACACTTTTTTATCCCACTTTTCTTTCTTTAACAGGCAAACAGCTCCACTGCCCAGCTCTGAACTGAGGATGCTGCTCCAGGATCACTGCTGAGCTGCTGATGTTCAGGCAGAGCTCAGGTCTGAGCTGACCTTGGTGCTCCTGGGTCCCTTCCTGGCTCTGCCTGCTCAGCTGAACCTTTCTCTTGGTGCTGGGATTACACAAAGCTCAGCTCCAAGCGGGACATTTGGGCACTGCCCACAACCCTGCAAAACACAGCACTTGGTACAGATTCCACACAGGCCAGGTTTGCTGGAACTGATGGTAATGCCAAGTGCATGTAACAGTCCATGTTCTCCTCTCTGGAACACCTGGGCAATCTAAAAAAGATCCACTTTGGGCAGCTGAGCTGCTCTGTATTTGCATTATAAGTGAGGAGATGAAATTTCTGGGACAGTTTTACACAGGGCTGGCTCTGAGCAAAGGCTGCTGTGTGGGGAAGTGGTTTGGGAGGCTGTGACAAAATCAACTCTGCTCCCTCTGGCCTCATTCAGGGATTTCTAAGCCCTGGAAAACCAGCCTGGCTGCTGTCACTGCTACCACAGCAGAGACTGAACAAACAGAACTGCACAATGGCAGTGCCAAAGCCCAGGACAACCAGTTCCACTCACATCCATCTCTCCCCTACAGCTCATCACCTCCTGGGCTCCCATCCTCATCCCAGCTCCAGCCTCTGTCCTGTGGTGGGAGCAACCAGCCCTTGAGTCCACCCAGAGCCTTGGGAAGCCCTGAGCTGGCTCTGCTTTACTATTCTCCTTACAGGAATTAGCAGGAATTCGTTTGGGAAGGGAAAAAATGCTTAAGAGATTTATTCTTTAGCCAAATCTAAAATTATTTTGCAAAAGGATGAATTCTCCTTCTATGGGGGGAACTGACCAAGAGGTTGAAGTCATCTGCATAAAAAACCAAATGGAAGTAAGTGGCAGAGTTGAGATTATATTCCCAGAGATTAAGATAATACATTTTTACAGCCTTGTGCTTTGTGCACTTCAACCTGTGCAGGAATAAAACGTGGCTGTGTGGTTTTCCATGCTCCCTGTTTGCTCTCTGTGACCCATCACTGTGCATCACAAACAACAACACTGCATGCTCAGGCAGCAAAATTCATCCACCAGTTAGACCCCCCTGCACATGAGGGCACACAAGAACAAAAAACACAAGTCCACACAGCAGCTGAGAAGTCAATGTCTACTATTTAGCATTGCACAGCACACTAACACATCTTCATAACCCATTTATTTTACCAAATGTTCCCTTATATTCAATAAGAACATAGTTTTCATATAACCCTAACAACAAATTCCAACGATTTTCCAATCCTACAACTGCTCCAAGACTAATGAAATCAGTAGCAATTTTCAAACAGTTCTAAGTGGGTATTATTTGATATGAATTGTCTTATGAATACCAGAAAGAACTGTTTTTATTTGAAAAGGCTCATTGCTAAATAAACCAGATATACCTAATAAGATTGTCATGGTACAGCATTAGGGGTGAACACCCTTTTCATTCAGATTTTAACTTCTGCACACAAGTGTCAGGTCTGTAACTTTTCTATTTCTACCATCAATGGTAAAATCTGTCATGAAGCACAATGAAAAATCACATTTGAGATAAGAAGATCTGCAGAAGCAAAAGGCAGCATACTTAAAAGCTACTGCACTAGGTTTTTTCTTCATGGTCATGACTTCTAGGTTGCTTTCCAGCAGGATATATCCTTAAAAGCCTTTTGTTCACATTCTTTATTCTCTTCTTACTTGCAAACACTTAACAAGAATCAAAGCCAACCAGGCACACAAAGAAATAGCCAAAATGCTCAGATGCAAATAAAGGTTTGAGATATGTATTTTTTAATAATCAAAGCAAGCTTCTGAGGTCTGAAGTACAAAATTCTAAAAGGAAAAAAACCCCAAACTTTTGGTGTCTTGCTATGAATGCTGGGCAAGGGGGCACAGGCTGACAAGTAAATATTGAATTATACAGAGCCTTTTATTAATATTTGTGTTCATGCTCCAGATAGTCTAAAAGAACTGATCAGATCTCCACTTTAAGACAAAACTACAAACATGCTTTTCACAATTGGTCTCTTTGCTGAAAGATGAGGTTTAGTGAAATGAAAATATTCCACAGCATTTTGCTTACAGGAAAGTGTCCACAGTATTGAGCTCTTCAGTCACTTTTTGCCAGAGAGACAAGAAAATCCAATCTAACAAAAAAAAAAATAAAATCCCTGAACAACTTGATCGTTTGCCTGAGAAAACGAATACTTGCACCCAGCATGGCTTCCCCAAACTAAAATAATTTGAAGTGGTTTGTTATCTTCCCATTATGATCAAACACCAGTTCAGAAGCTTAGGAAACTCTTGCTGTGGTGGTTAGAAGGATGCAGAGGTGCAGCAGCAGCCTGTTGAACAGGTGGCTGCATCAGGACACGGGGAACAGGGTCAGCCTTCAGGGCAGGACGTGCACAACGACCATGGCACGTCCTGAGGAGATTCCTGAACCACCTGTGCTGGGACTGGCAGTGCTCTTGGCACAGCCATGCCCCCAGAGATGCATGGAAAACTGGCTGGTGGGATAAAATGATCCAGGAGAGACCTGGGCAGGCAGAGAAGGTCTCCATTTAACCCTTTTTTTTGTAAGCCACTACCTCCAGTCAGCACTAAGCACAACCACCAGAATCTGAGTGTATTAAGCGGCTTTTGGAAGGCTTTTATATTTATAAATGTACCAGAAGAGAATTCCAAAGAAGGAGTGCAAGTTGTTAAACCAACATGATAAAAACCAACATAACCCACTGAGCTTTAGAAACTGAAATCAATTGAAGCCTTTCCATTGACTTCAGTGAGTGCTGGATCAGGATTTAAAGAGATTACAATTCTGAAGTTCATCTGTGTTGCAGTTCAGACTTTTTCTTTTGTTTCACATCACATTAAAGATTCAGCATCTCTCTTCCTAATGCTCTGAAATATAGTATGATCTATAAGAGAACAGAAAACAGATCTAAAGGGGGGAAAAAACCCTCCTACACCTCATTAAGATCTAAAGTTTGTCCTTAATGTGTGCATGAACTCAGAATGAGTGTCTAAATGGAGACATTTTTCCCTGCTACAGGGTAAAGTGATTATAAATGTCTCTCTGCAAAAGCTTAGTGGTATTTTATGCAGCTGGCACTGCACAGTTTGAAACAAATCCAAGAAAACAGATTGTATCTTTAAGGTTAGAAATCAAACTTTCCCTTGCTGGAGTGCACATTTGCTGGTACCAGGCTGGGCTCTGACACCAGCAGCAATGCAAACAGGAGTTCTGCCATGTCCAAGTGTGTTGCTGTCTGTATTCCCTATGGCCTCTTCATCTATTCATTCCACTCCCAAACCATCTTTAAATGGACATTTTAAAGTCATTTTTTTGTAGTTTTCTGCTTTGGATGCTTACAATTTTTTTCCTCTAATACCCATTCAGAAGCGTGCCAGACATCTTTTCCTTAAGCTTTTTAACCTACGTTCTCCTATAGACCTGCAAACAGCATTGTTGCCTTTGTCAATCAGCAAAAGCAGCAGCTTTGGTTTACAGGTAGGAATATCCCAAGCTGCTAAACATCAGTTACAATAAACCTCATGTGAGAACAGAGATAGCCTCATCCACAGGCTGCAATTCTTCCCAGACTTTGGAGCAATTTCAATGCCAAGCACATATTTTGCATATGTTCTTTCAAGACGGTTGAATTGACTCTCAAAAGCTTAAGAAATCCTATATAACCATATAATGACATCCTACTTTGCCTCCACTGCTAAACTGTGCTCTCACCCAGTGAGACAGGGCTGCTCTGCAGGACTGCTGGGAACAGCAGGAGCAAGCTGCTGGATTCCTGCGATAGAGCAGCCCCAGGAGCTCAGAGATTGCTCTCCATCCCTCAAGCAATCTGTGCTCAAACCGTCTGGTGATGTGTAGGTAAAAAACAGCCTCTGGAGGTGCATTTGACTCCCCTGCAGTGGTGGGAGCCACAAAGTGGTCTGCTCTGCATGATGAACTACCCAATGAGTGGCAGCTGGGTTCTAATTTAGCTCCTGACTAGTCCTAATGAATAACCTCATGTACAGCACAGGCCGCGGAGAAAGGATTTGTCTCCTATTCCTAGCTAGAGGCAGATGAGAAAAATCCTATTTTTGGCTACAATTGCCGTTTGATCTTCCACAAGCAGCCCTGCTTCTAACAAAACTGCACTCAGCTGCTCTCAGTGGGGACACGGTGGTGAAGAGCGGAGGGCACGGAAGATGCAGGCTCGGGGAATGGCAAATGAGTCTGTGAACCAGCTGGATTTATGACCCACACTTTGATCCAAAGTGGTCTGTGGCCAGCAATTCCTGCTGATCCTGTACAGGGCTGGCTTTCAGCTCACTCTGTGCTACTCCTGCAGGTGAGGGGAACCTGTTCTTTCCAACATCTGTGGTTGCTGCCGAGGAACTTCGGCTGTGCTGTCATCTCACCTCTAGAACTTCATCAGCTGCACCCAGCACGGGTACAAAGCACATCTTCTGCCTTGGCACATAGAGCAGGGAGAGACTGCACTCTCACAGCACATTGCTATTAGTATTCCTTTCATATTTGTAAATGTCTGGGTTCAGGGAGTGTGTCAGGTTAATACACAGCTCTGTGACTAATTTCAGTGGAGCAGCTCTGTGATTGCAGTCTGACTCAGCACAGGTACCCGAGCAGCTGCACAGGGCCCATGGGGTGCCCTCATGGGAACACCCCTGTGGGGTACTGACCTCAGCGCATCACCTGCTCCAACATAAAACCACCTCCATAAATTTAAGTTTCCCTGGATGCATTAAAGTGAAAAACAAGCAGATTACCCTAAAAGTTTGTAAAAAAGCAGATTACCCACTTGGCCCTCAACCGGGGAAAGTGAGAGCAAATATACTGTATCTCCCTGCTGGCATAATTCAGACCTGCAATCTCTTGTCAGAGATACCTGCTCAAACACGACCTTGACTCGGTTCCTGGCAGCTCTGTGCCACTAATAACTGATAGACAAACAGGCATATTTACTTGATGTTTACCTTTCTCTTTACCTCCCTTGCACAGGCTGATGCTCAGAACCAGGCTCCCTGATTAGTTCTGCTCACTGCAGTAACCCCGTGGCCCTCATTAAAGAAAAGCTTTTTGAGAAACTGTATCAATCCCATTTTCTATCATCAGTCCTTTGTGAAAACTGGATTGAAAGCACCTTGGTGGCAAACCTACCTCTCCCAGAGGTAAAATGCAAAGAGCAGAGAATGATGCTCACCAGCAGAGAGAAGAAGTGATTAAAGGACAGAGCAGGAGAACAGAGGATGAAATGCTGGCTTTAACAGGAGATGCTGAGGATAAAATTCTTCATTTTCAAAGAAGTCTCTTTGTTTTGTTTTCTGCTCCAAGGAAATCTAGATTGCTAGTCCCAAAAGCCACAGCATGAATTAGCCTGATGTCACTTGGCAATCAAAGACAGCACCCTACATACTGATGGTGGGAACTGCACTGATCCTCCAAATACATTTCAAATATCTTCCTGTCATATTTACTATTTGCATAAAGTGATATCCTCCTTAAAAAAAAAAAAAAGGAAGAGTTGTGGGGGGGTAGCAAAGATTCAAGGCAGTCTGTCAGTCTGCCTCTGCCTGGTTTGTATTCTCACTGGAGTGTATAAGTAATGCCTTTGATTGCTTCCACGATGGGGCTGGTGTCACCATGGCATTTGAATCACAGCACTTTCTCTTTGTATTGCTTCTGTCAGTCAGGAACAATAAAGAACTTTTTTGTTAAAGCCTTTAATTTCACGTAGTAATTACCTATTTGATCAGACAAAAGGTGCTGTGAATGAAAGTCATTTGCTTGTTTGATGTGACTGAGACTGAGTGTCACTACAGCTGCGAGACTGTCAGAGAAAACACTAGTGGCTGATTAGATAAGCAGTCCTGCCCAGAAAAAAAGGATGAAAATGGAATGGGGGAAGAAAAGTCAAGTTCTACCTCATTTAAATACAAGGAAAATAAGAAATCCCTCAGAATATAATTAATGCAATTATGGAAAGATGCAACTTCTTTACAGCTTCACTGAGGTCAACTTTCCAGCTAAATGGTTAAACACCCTCCTGGCTCCCTCCTCTCTCCTTTCACTCCATCAGCCAAGGCCAATTTACAAAGAAACCAAGGATCTGCTTGGCACTTGCTGAACACCTGCTGCTGTTCATGTGCACATTCACACTGCAGCAGAAATCACGCTACAAGGACATGAAGAAGCATCATCTGCTCGTGCCAATCTACCACTATTCAGATAAAGTTTGTGTGTTTGAAATCTGAGATGTTGTCACCTTGCCAAGATGAGCCTTCAGGCACCTTCTGGGGCACAGAAGGAGCTCCAGGACACAGTGGGGATGGCTTCAGCTTGTGGAGTCCTGCTGGATTCCCCCAGTTAATTATAACAAAAATGAAAAAAATCTCTGAGGCTCAGCTGGACAGTTAACTCAGCCAGACCACAGCCCTGAGAACCTCCCTCCCAGTTTTCAGTCCTGGCTCCAGCACAGACCCAGTCACAGGTGGGAAAGGGACCCAGACCTTGCCTTTAGATCTGATGCCCTACCCCAACCACAATAATTTGCCTCCCAGAGTCCATGCTGGGCTTGGGTCTCATCTCTCTGCACAATAATCAGGATTTTATGGAGAGAAGGACATTTTCTGGATGTGAAACTGATGAAATAGAACCTGCAGGATGAATTCACTCTTCTGATCATCTCAACTTCATGCCAGCAAAATATTCATTGCACGGCAGCTGAATCATCTCTTTCCCTTTTGTACACAGAAATATGCACGAGGCAGGTGGCTCCAGCTCCCAAAAAGCTTTTCCTTCCCTCCCCTTCCCTCGTCTCCCCCTCCATGAAAGCAGCAAAAAGGGGACTGCAATTTCCAGAGGTTCCTTACAGCTAAGTGTGATGCAGGAGCAGGCTGAAATGCAGACTCTCATCTCTGCTCACTGCTGGCCTCTCTGCACTTTCTGCTTAGAGCTGCACATGTTTAAAACATTAACTGGAAATATTTTATTCTGTTGGATAACGTATCAAACAACGTTGCAATGAAACTTTCAAGGGCTTAGAAACTGTGCCTGGAGGTACTTGAGAGGTCCTGTGGACTCCTTCAGCAGCACAGCCCAAAAAAGCCCAGAATGGGTTTTTTCCTCCACAAGTGACTCAAGATGAGTGACTCATGTAGCACGGAGGCTGAATGCCTTAATTTGTCTTTCTACTCTCTCAAACAAGGCAGAAGGTAGGAGATAAAAGGGAAACCCTCAGCTGGCTGACAATTTAGTGCATCCTCAACGTGCAAGGCTACAGGAGTGATGGATGCCATGCTGTGGGAAGGCTGGAGCCACTCTGGAACAGCCCCTGCAGCCTCTGGCAGCAGGAGGGGACACATCCTCAGCTCCACTCATGCAAAGAGGGACCCTGTGCCTGCCCCTGCCCTGCCTCTGGCCAGCCCTGCTCAGAGAACTCACCTGTCCTGGGTGATCTCAGGTGTCCCCGGCCTTGTCCCCACACCTCACTCTTGGGGCAGTGGCTCCTGCACAGGGGCTCCTGTTTCTCCTCAGGCCACACGTTCCCAGCCATGGAATTGCTTTGGAGCAGCTGCTCCCCTGGAGTGGCTCTAGCACTACAGACACTCTCACAAAGGCAAAGCCAACACCACAGGGGCAACAGTTCCCTAAACCAGCAAACAGACTATTTCCCTTTACAGGCTGCTCTCAAAATCTAATTTCACAGCATGATCAGTCACTGCATTGGAATGACTTGCTTTCTTATTCAAATAAAATGAACATATTAGCAAATAATACTCATAAAATTCACTGGACAACACAATGGAAAGAATTACAATGCATGAAGAAGTAGGTTACAGAAGCTACATCACCGCTTGAGTTAGATGCAATATGTATTAACCCAGAGAGCCTGTATATAGAATTAAAGAAATCATCTAATTTTAAAGTAATATTTTATTCAATGCATCCCTCAGTGCATGTAACTGCTAAATGAAATGCATTGCATGCTCTACAAACACATCATCACCTTGTAAATGAAATACTCATGATATTAAAACTGATATAAAATTTATTAAAACCATCATGCAAAGAACAAGGTTGGGTAGTTGAATGGCTGCAGGCAAGTGCTGGCGCTGGCCTTGCACACACTGAGCAGCCTGTGGCTCTGAAACACTGATCAGAGATGTCTGTTCTGAAGGTGAGAGTTCATTCAGCTAGAAAGGAATCCACGTCTTGCCTGAGAAGAGTAAGGAAAGGTGTGGGAGTCTTTGGCAGAGCCATGCAGGATGTGAGGGGCCCGTGGGCTTTGGGAAAAGCGTCAGTGCCCCAGTGCAGGGCACCAAGGTGTCTGCTCTGTTCCACAGGAGGTCACTGTAAGAGCGCGTTAAACCCTTCACAAAGCTGAGCTCTTTGGTCTGATATTGTTTCTTCCTTCTGGACTAACAGCCAAGTTCAACAGTAACATATTTTGGGATCAGATCCTGACCCTGTTTTCTCAGGATGGCAGAGGTTGGAGCACGGGGAGGATTTGGTGTCTCGCCCTACAGCTCTGCTGTGATGGCCAGAGGACAGGACAATCCTCAGACTGAAAGGAAAGCACCACTGATGTGGGAGTTCCAAAATGGATATGGAGGGGCTGAGCAGAGCCTGTGTGCCAAAGAGAACCTGTGCTAAACCCAACAGGGTGATGCCACCTTCTCCACAGTGGGTTTGTGTGTCTCTGGACATCCTTCTGCTCCCTTGCAGAGTGTTCTTGCTGCTGAATCTCTCCATGCATTTTCAAGACATTTGATAAGATTTTCAATGCAGCCACCTTTACCATCTTCTCCTTTTCAAAATCAAGCATTGTACTACTAATTAATCTCTAGGGGATAGGTCTGACTGCTTTAAAAGCACAGCTCTATTGTGAATACTCGAAGCATATTTTTAAAGGAAAATCTCAGAAATTTACTTTATGCTATTACTTCATTCTAGCCTATGACATTTTTAGCTCTGCACAAAGGATGCCTCTCTGCAGAACCCTGGCAGTTCAGCCGAGTTACACATTATAAAATCCCTCTATTTGTCACTGCCTTCAAGCCTCTTCAAAATGAATCCTGGTTAGGATATGTGAATGCAAAATGCTCTTGTTTCCTAGTGAAACGCTTTGAAACGCGCTGTAGGAGAGGCTTGATTTTACCCTTCCACAGGCACAAAGAGGAGTTCTTGCCTTTAAACGTTCTCTCCTGAAAGAAGAATTCACACAAACCACATAGAGCTCAGGCTGCCAAAAAGGGAAATACAAACTCTTCCCCATCCCTTTCAACAAATCTCAGCACAGAACAGAATGAAATGAAGCATACATTCAGCAAAAAGGGATTAAGGGAAAGATGAGGGGAAAATCCTTTTAAATACTAATATTCACTGAAATTAATCTCCAATCACATCACAACAGAGACAGACCCTTGACAAAGAGAAAGTAAAATCCCATCTAAATATACTCCATGATGGCAGCTCTGCATCTTTCTCCAACCAGTGTTACAGGAGTCTATATGTACATACCTATAGAAATTTATTACCAGGACCCCAGTGCAAGCTGTATTTTGCTACATAGGTACCATATGCTGTGCTCCACATGTGGGGATGGTAATCCTGGCATCTCCACATTTATTATAAACTGGTTAGGAGTCTAACACGGCTGGAGTCTGGGCTAGTTTTTTATTTCTAAGCACGAGAGAGCAACAGAATTAAAACATCTCAATTGAGAACATAAGTTAAAATTTACACACTGAATGCACGAAAGTATTAATTTTTTTTTACTTTCAAATATTTGAGCATTAGGAAGTTACACTGTAGAAAATGTGCCTGGTCTGGCTCTTTCACTGTCACCATCATTGACTGTTCCCTTTCGTGAGTCACATGCAATGCCCTGAAATACCGGGGACTCTCTGGTCAGACATTTCTAATCTGATCAAGAGAACACTGTGACATTTCAGATGGCAACACACTGATAAAAGCTCTCCGACACTTCATTATGTAAACAGGTATAGCTGCTAATTAATGAATTACAGTGGAGAAAGAAACTGTTGGCAAGGATGGAAACTTGGCCCAAAATCTCCCCTGAGTAATGCTCAGTCATGTGAACTAAGCCCTATTAGTGCTCACTGACAGGTGCAGCTTTAGCACCTGCCCAAGAAAGTGGATTTTTAACAATATTCACATTTTTCCTCTTCCCATTTCCCACTAGCTAAGAACTCTCAAGACGTTCTTGTTTTGCTGCCACGCAGCCAATGTCATTCTGTATGTACAGCAGCTCCCCACATCAGGCATGGAAACAAGGAGCCGAGGGTCAAACTGCTCCTCCCTGAAAAGGACACGTGGTGCCACCTTCTCAAAATGTGGTGCCACCTTCTCTCTGTATGGTGCCACCTTCTTGCTACATGGTGCCACCTCTTTGCCACCTGGTGCCACTTCTCTCCAGGTGGTGCCACCTCCTCGTCACCTCCTGTTCACGGCAACGCGCGCAAAACGCCGCGGGCCCACCAAGCCATCGAGCTGTTCAACGCGGCCTGGCTGCAGAGGAATCCTGGGGAAATTAAAGCCTGTTTGTAGAGTTTTTGCTGTTTCCATGCAAGGAGGGAGAGGATGAATTTAGGAGTCTGTATGGAAATCCTTGGACGGTGGTAGGGAATACATGTGTGTGAGCAGTGGTGAAGTGTTGGAAAGCAAAGTACGAAAACTGAAACCATGCTGGTCCGAATAAGGAAAAATTACTGTCTCTTAATCATACTCCAGGCTGCCTGGTTTTTATGGGATGATGTTCCCATTTAGCTTAGTGGTACTGCTTTACAGATGATGAGGATTTCAGAAGTGCAATTAAAGCTTTATCATCAACATAAAACCCAGCACAGTTTGCCCAGTACTAGACTTAAAAAACACTAAGTATTATATTCTAACCAAGAGGAAAGTGGTTATGTTTTCACTACATATAGCTGGGGTTAAATGAATATGAGAATTACAAACCAATATTCCAGAAGCACCACTGAACTGTATTCTAAATAAAAGCCATTTACAAAGTGGGATTTTTGCTTTATCTGCAGAAAATTAATGAAGAACAAAACCTACATAAATATTAGAATCTTAATTTTGCCAAAATACAGTCACGTTCTGAAAACTATGGCCTTTGCTGATTATGAGAAGTATAATCCTACTGAAAACATTATGGAATGTGAACACTTGACATAAGTTTCAGTTTGGCTGGATGTTATTTTTAAAACTAGATCTTGTAGAAATATCTATCAGCTCAAGTTACCACCAGCAACATCTTAACAACTCCAGAGGAAATGCAAAAAATCTAAGGTGGAGGGATTACTTGGGGGATTTGGGAGAGTCTGCTCTCAAGTATACCCTGGATTTCCTTTCTGACTTTTGCAGAGTCATTTAGGCTCCCCTGGCATCAGCAGCATTTGTGCCTGCAATTCAGTTGTGAACTGAAGTCTGAGAGCACGTACTACTAAATATGTGAGGAGAAAATGCAGGTAGATGCAGCCACAATTTCATTTTTAAGTGAGAACTGGAGCCAGAGGAAGAGAGGCTGGACCTTAACTTTTGTTGGGTAATTTACTGCTTAATTTCTATCAGTTTCTTGTTTTAGATTTTAGCAGGTGTCAGGAATAACTGGTTCTGTGTACTTGTGGTAAGGATCTGCTGTGCGCCGTTTACTATCCGAGTGCAGTCAGCAGCAGCTTGGATTTATACAACATTTTCACATACATAACTAAAGCAGATAAACTCAGCAGGACAGTGAGCCAACCTATCCATTAAAAAATAAATAGATCAGTCCTAAGTTCAGGCTTCAAAAGTGAAATGGTAGATGCTCCATGAAAATCTCTGTAGGCTGAGGCTTCCACAGAGCAGGAGCTGAGCAGCTCCACGGCCGCATCCTTGGGCAACACATCATGGTCCTTGCCCAGCACAGATTAATGAACAGCAGGAATGGAAATGCTAATAATTAAGAAAAGGTTAAAATGTTCACACTGTGTGAGAATGATGCATAAAAGGATACAACCGCTAAAAATCACTGCAGCGATGAAAGATTTCTTTTTTTTTCCAGAAACTAAATTCCGACTGGGAGTATATTAAGAACAAGAAGAAAGAAATTCTCAGGGTAAAAAAAAAAAAACAATGCAAAGCAGCTAGTGAAAACCAGTCAGCTCTGTGGAATGGAGGCACTATCCACACTACAAACTAAAGCTCCATTCTGAACCAAAAGCCATTTGAAAAACAAATTTAGGGAAATATCCAGACAAGACAAATCCCAAAATTACTATAAAAATCAGACATTTTTCCATATGAACAGTTTGTGTTCAAAGCAGCATTTGTCTCTTAAAATTCTACTAATGTAGCTGTAATTCAGAGTAAGAAACTGAGCCAAATTTTCCAGGCAGGTGTTCAGTCCCACTAGTTATTCCAGTGAATCCTCAGGCAGAGCCCGTGCCACCCTCTGCCTCCCAGAGGTTCCTCCCATGAGATCAGTACTGATGGACCAGTCCCAACCTCTCTGGGCACACCAGATGTATGATTTACACATGCCATTAGTTCAAATCTCTCACATATATAAAAATATACATATGTATTGGTAGGGGTGGGATTTGTTTTCTCTTTAGAATTCAGTACATACTGACACAGTAAGGGAGACCACTGCCTGTGAGTTGTACCAGACCTCCTATCTCCACTTACTTCATCCTCCAAAACCAGCAGTCACATCCTGCTATCCATGAACTACTTTTAGCAACAAGATTTGAGGAAGCAACTTCCTTACTAGTGGACAAGAAACACAAGGAAGAGTGATGGCCTTTCCTCAGACGGGGATATTGAGATTTTATCATTATCTTTTGCTGACTATTGCTTCCATATACTTGTCTGAGATTACAAGCTTAGCCTAAGATTTTATTTCTACACACAAAGTCAATTTCCACTTGCATAACAATCATTTGCAAACCACTAACCCTGAACACAGATAATAGCATATAAAGATTTTTCCTTAAAGATAATACAAGCATTGTACCAGAGAAAACCTAAAGGAGAACAGGGCCTGTAGAACACGGGTTATCCCCACCTGTCCAAGAGATGCTGTCAGCAACTGGTTTCCTAATCACCACAGATTCATTTTCCACTTGCTTGCTGCAATTATGCTATTGAAACCTGCAGGTCTGGGTTTTTTTCCCCCCTTCCCTTACTCTAAACAGAATTCATTTTTAATGTCTATTGCAGAAGGCCAATATGATATAAAAACCCCAAACATTTCACTACTCATGCACTCTTATTCATAATATCACATCAAATTGCTGAAGTAGTACCATATGGTGCTTGAGCACCAAGCCAGAACAAGTTGTTCAGCTTGTCATAATCTCAAAAGCTGCATAAAACTTAAATAATTTCTCTATGAAGTGGAAGATCTTTGGGTTTAATATAAACTCATCAGAAATGGATTCTGAATTTTCCTCCTATTATTTCCCATGTTTTCTCTGATTCACATTCCATTTTCCAGTGCAAGCTATCAGTATAAGTGGCTACAACTATGGGGCTGAAAGGCTTTAAAAGCATCCTGTCCATCCTTTCTTCTTGATAATTCATCATTGAAGGGATAAATAGCTTTCTCAATCAGACAGACATATAATTACAAATAAAAAAAGCTCAATCAGAAAAACTGAATGGAAAAGATTAATGAAATCTCCCACACTTTGTTTCAGCCCTTAAAGCAACACCCTCGGTTGTGAAATGTCCACACTTCCACCCACACTGTCCTGTAGGAAAAACGCATTTAACTGGTACATAAATCCATGGAGAGATGACAGTGGGAATGCTCCAGGTTTCATCACAGATTGCTCTGTATTTACATTCTCAATTTCTGGAGACACCACAAGTCTAGGTGTTTGTGTGGTTTTTTATTTTTTTTTTTTTTTAAATATTTCCAACTGAGAAGAAAGGTTTGGAACTGATGGTACAAGAAACGAGACAGCCAAGACTTCAGCCAACCTCACAGTTTCCAGGGATTGTGAGTGACTCCTGATCCTGGCACAGGGACCACCTGAGACAGAAAAAATGTCTGGAAAGATTGGAACACGCTACAGCAAAAACAAAACTGTGAAAGCAAGACCCGAAATGTGGAACAGGAGACAAGAACTGGAAATGTGTAGACACAAAGAAGGGAGGTAAATAGGCTGCAGTACTGCTCTAGAGGGGAGGGCATTATGGAACTCCTCCAATGGAAGGCTTATTTTAGCAGCTGCTTAATCAATTGAAGAATAAAAAGGAGAGCAGCCAATCAAGCAGAATTTCATAACCTTTCCTAGCATATATGTTCAAGCCTCGTTCCCATATGGGATTAGGATAGGCAGGAACTGCAGGCTGGCACACAGGCAGAACAGAGACAGCTATTACACAGCCTTTTGCTTAGAAATGATAGAGAATGGGGACATGTCTTATGGAGATATGGATTGAGAGTTTCCAGAAAAACATTTCTGTAATGGTTGCATATGTGATTGTTCTTTTTTTTCCTTAGCTATATGGAGGAAATAAGTGACTTGTCACCAGCCCAAAGGGAAAAGCACTTGGCTGCAATGGAGGAAGACAGGATGTGCTGCATCTGTGGCTTCACAGAAGGAAAGGAACAGCTCTTCGAAAAGGCAAGAAGCACAGAGAATATCTAAGATAAATAAATGAAAGGAATCAGTCCCACTTCTCTGGTGAAGAGATGATGCCACAGCTCCCAAACCCTCCGCCCTGCACAGGCAGGATCAGCTCAGAAGGGGCAGCAGCAGCCTGGTATCCCTGCTGTGGTGGCCCTGGGCATGTGGCAGGATCTGCTAAGGGACCCAGCTATCCTGTGCCAACAAGGACTAATTCTTTGCTGTTCTTGGTCATCCTCTGCACAATGCCTAAGGAAGAAATGGAGCTTCTCCAAGAATTAACAGTATTTTGGGTACCAAAAAGGTAAACCCAAGGGAATAGACTGAAATATTGAATATATGCTGCTTTGACGTGACTTGGTCGAGGTTGTTGATCAGCAGAGCCCCAGGGAATATCCCAAGCAGTCCACAGGAACAGAGAGACAGCCTTGCTGGGGGCTGACTGGCACCAAGAGCTCAGGCAACACAACATTTTGGGTCACTTTAAATGCTGTGTTGAAAGCACCTCACCCCAGAGAAGAGAAAAAGAGGAAACGCAAGAGCTGTGGTGTGGAATTAGCATCTCCTTTCCAGCAACACCACCTTTTTGCTAACAGTTAATTTCTGGAAGAATGATTTTGACGGAGCCAAGACAGGCACAACTTCAGAGCAGGAGGAGGAGAGGGAAGATGACCTGTGAGTGACAGCACCCATCAACCTGGGCCAGAAAACTCTTCCCCATCGGCATTAACCCCACAAAGGCTGAAACAGAGCTACAGCACAGATGCAAAGGGAACCTCAACCTTAGTTTAGGATCACACCACTCAGCATTTACTCCCTTCTTTCAGCAACATCCACACTCAGTGCTCAGTACTTATGAACACCCTCTATCCAATTAATACCCCATTAAGCCGCCCGCCTGCAGTGACTTTATCCTCAGACCACTGTGTGGCAGCTTTTAACTCCATAAATACCCCGACATTATTTCCATATTAGACTACAAGGGTTTGATCCAAAGCTCATGGAGGTTAACGAGGGCTCATTAAACTTTGAATTGAGCCCTAACTGCTCAGCAAACACGGAGTGAAGAGTGAAGCGAAGCTCGTGTCAGATGAGATGACAGAGGGTGTAGTAAACTTTAAGGCGAAATATTGAATGCTGATGGTGACAAAGGCAGGGAATGTGTGAGAAAGCAGCCGTGGGAGAGAATTATGATTGTGTTACACTCGATATCAAGCAGGACAGATTTGTGCCTATATAAATAGATATGCCTGGTCTGACTCTGATGTGATTTTTGTCATCATATGGTTAGACAGAGCATAATATTGACACTATGGCTTCCCTTCAGATTTTAGTTTTGAATTTCAGCTGGAGAGTATGCTACTGAAGCCTTGAAATCAGTATGACTCCTTCCCTAATTACTGATTAATCAAGAACTAAGGTTGCCTACATAAAGATGCATGGGGAGAAGGAGGAAGTCTCATTAAGAACAAGAGGTTAAAAAAAAAAAGGAAGGGAGGGGGGACATTTAACAACTGAATGGATACAGAAGGAGGAGAAAAAGAGCTGGTTTCCTAATAGCATGTTATACCCAAATGTTACATTTTGTATTCATGTCTAATTAAAAAATTAAAAGAAAATGTTTTAATGCTTGCAGATACCATGGGTTGCAGTTCAAAAGGAAGTACAGAAAGTTGTTGGGTTGTTTCTTTCCAATGACTTCAGAAATACATATGTGTTGTGTCATCCTGTCCCTTAGGTGCTCAAAAGACACAGCAGCTGTTTCATAAATTCTGAATTGCCTTTTCCTTTTGCATACAAAAACCTGTGCCATAAACATAACACTGTCTGAAAAATATTCGGTAAGCCCAGACAGTTGTTGGAAATGCTTCCTCCACTATTTAAATTCCTCTCTTAACAGGAGTTTCCCTGCAAAACCAGATGCTAACGAATAGTGCTTTCGCCATTGAGCTGAATGGGAACACTTTGGTGCAGCATTTTCCTTTTTTCCATCGAGACATTACAGGATGCATTTCCCATGACTGAAAGAAAATGCCACCTTGCTTCTCAATTCTTTGCTTTCAAATAATAAATAACTGCTATAATCTTCCATGAAAGATTTATGCTCTGATGATTTCTGATTCTTCTACTGTAATTTCTTTTTGTTAGAGGCAGTTGAATGCCACTTACTGGTAAGTAAATTATGTCATCACTTCACTGCAAACCACACCACTGAAAATGAAAGCTGGCCAAACATTTATTTTTGTTTTCCAACTCACACAAATCCCTTCTGAGGGCTTGGATTAACTAGCAACACTTTTTAGTGCAGATCCTTAATCTTAGTTTGCTTTCCTCCCTCTACTAATATGCTCCCCTTCCAGTGATGTTACTTCAGAAATAACTCCAAATCGCTCACAGTGTGGTCAGAAACTCTGCCTTTTAGCTGCCATAGCTTTTTATAGTGACTTGGAAATAAGGAAAATTGGCCATTCCCACTGAATTTTTCATAGTCCTGCACTAATGGGGACACTGCAGCTCTGCCTTTTCCACAGAGGAGTTTAACTAGCAGAGGGGCACATGCACTACCAGTTCCCCTAAAGGTTCAAACCACGGGCTCCATGTCCAATCTTGTCACAACACAATGCACGCCTTTCATTTCTTAGAAACAACAAGCCCACACAGTTTTTCTTCTTGCTTAAACTGTCCCTCTTTTAATGACAAGAAAATTAAGTTCTTTGCTTAAATAAATGTTACAGCTCACAAAGCCTCGAAGCACAAATCAAACAAGTAAGTCAACTGAAAAACATCCCAAAAGGGCTAAAAACCCAAGCACAGATACAAAACCCTCCTCAGACCATGATGTTTTGATTAAAATGAGCAGAGATCACGAGTGGAAGGAGGAGTCAGGAAGGCCAATGTCCCAGCAATGCCACCAGCACTATGGCATTTAGGGGTCTGTTAATATTTCCATGAGAAACTTCCAGGTTTAGGAGTTTACAGCTTGAGTCACAGAGGATCGGTCCTGGTTTCCAAAACCTGATTCCTAAAGGGGAATTCCTCAGGTAAAACTTTGCACAGGGAGGGCAGGGCCAGGTGGTCATTATGACAAGGATGAGTATGTGGCAGGTTCAGCAGCTGTGGGGGCTCTTATGGGATGCATGAGTTGGCTCATGGAGGGGAAAGAATTCAGCTCTTTTTACCCAATGCCAAAAAAATGCAACCAAGGTCTACTGGGTGGCTTTTCAAGGCAGGTTCTGGTATCTATTAGGAAAAAAAGGACACATGCAAAGGCTGATGCGTGTGCACATCTGAGAGTGGGCTCCCTGTATGCTACCAGTACACTCAGAGAAGTGTAATTAAAACTGGGAATCTAATAAAAACTATAAACATGGCCCAAAAGGTTAGTACTGCACAATGCTGGGTGCATTAATCCAGTAAGGCATTATTCATGTCCTTAGTTTCCAGTCAACAAATATATTCTGAAGAGTCACTGGAGTTACTTAAAGGCTCAAATTTAGGCACATTCTTAAAATCTCTGCTGAACTAGGGCCAAAATGTTCAGTACCACCATCTGCAGATATCCAAATTGCCTTGGGCAAAATGTTTCCCTTAATATAATCCAAGGTTTTGTTTGTTTGCTTTTTAAGTAGTCTAACTGTTCGGATAGGAGGAAAATGTCCTTTAAATTAAGGAAATTAGCAACAAATATGAATGTTATTATAAATATGGTAATTATAAAAAAATATGGTAAGAATTATGGGTAAGGAAAAACTGCAAAGAAATGGGGCCTTTAATGAAATGGGTAAACTACTGCATATCCACTCTTTGCTGCCCCATCATGTAGCCATGAGCTTACATCTTTCATCAGCCTGCATTAGAGACAGCTAAGAAAGGATTTGGATGGTGACACCTTTATCACTGAAAATCTCAGCTGTTATATAAAAAACAATTAACCACAGCAGTGAGAGCTTAAAATTAGCCCAAGAGTAAATTCTTTAAAATCTTAAAAGCTGACATCTGAAATTCCAGGGTGCTGTATTTAATTCTTCATTGGTGCAGACTATCAAGAACATATGCACTACTAAGGAAATAAGAACTGTAGGGTTTTTCTTTTCCCATCTCATCCCAGCCTGCTACAGTGAATTTCAGCAACAGCCTAGCTGTCAAGGTTATATGTGCACCATCATTCTGCAAATCCAAACTCACACCCACACAGCACCACTCTGTCTTTGGGAGTCCATTTCAACCCATCAAGGAAGCCAAGTCCCACACTCACCTAATGTGGGTGCCGAGTGTTAAAGAATGAACTCCTGCAGCAAAGAGGCAGACTGTGAGTTCTTTGCCTGTTCTGTCTCAGCTTTTTTCATTATTACTGTTTTACTTTGGAAAAGGCAGGAGCAAAACCAAAGCTCTTTTCTAAGCAAATTAACCCACTGTTTTTGTGTACACTGTCTTCACAGATTTTCAATAGCTTTCATGAGCTGTGTGCATTAGCTCTGACTATGCCTTCCTGCCTTTGCCTGTACACGTAATGACAGCCAGCCTGAGTGGCTATTACAGTTATCTCACTTTCTGGAGAGGATGGGAGGTAATGATATGTTGCAATATGTGCAATGGGGTATTATAGCTAAATACTCTTTGGAGTGACTGATGAACTCTTTCGCAGTATGCCTGTGATGACAATTCGAGGGGTAGTTATCCTTCTGTTCTTCCTGAATCTCCTGCTCCTGATGTGAAGCTGGAGCTGAAAGGTGTGGGCTGGATGGGGGTGGTGGTGGTGGAGGAGGAGTTGGTGGGGAGCCAGCAGAGAGCAGAGAAGCACCTTTGCATGGCTATGGAAACAGAGCTGTGTGTAACAGACCTGATGCACAGGTGGGCTCAGACATGGAATAATTTGACTGACTATAACCATCAGCAGAAGATTTCTGACTGCTCCATTAAAATCCGAGTCCATTATGAGATTCTTCAAATAACCCAAGGACAGGCCCTGGTGCTGATAACCAGAGAGTGCTGCCCATGGCCATGGTAACAGCTCTGTGGTCTCAAAGCCACTCAGCTTCCCTGCCTCAGGTTCTTATCTGTGAGAGACCATCCTCAGTGATGCAGGCAGGGTGAAAAAGTCAGATCCTGCATGGAAAAATACCCAAGCAAAGGCTGTATGGATCACAGCTCGACTTGAGGAGCTTAAAGGTCCTTCCCAACCTAAACAATTCTATCATGCCCTGTCTCTCACTTACAATTTGTATTTAACCAGTAGTCATTGGTAGTAGGGTCACAAACCTCTGCTGGTATATCCTACCCCACTGCCTCAGGGGATGCTGAGTGACTGCAAAACAGTTTGAACCATCAACCACAAGGTCAGACCACAGGTCTGTTATCCCAGCCTCCTCCCAGTCTGACTTGCTGTACCCTAAATTAATGATTTTAAGTTAATCATAAATATTATCAATGATTTTTGAGACTTCTGAAATGTCATGCTGATACTTCCCAATCAGCGGGAGCAGTCTCACTGCTTCCAGTAGCTTCTGAGAATCTCAGCTTTTATGCTGTGTGAGAAATTAAAAATGGTTCCATTTCCTTCATGCAACTGGGATGCTACATTCAAAGATTTATCACTTCCAAATCAAATGGCATTTTATGACTTAGTGGGTTTTTTATGACTTAGTGGGGCATTTTCCCATTCAGGTTACTATTCCCAAAGTATCCTGGAAAATGGCAAAAACTCAAGGGCAGCTTTTTTAGCTGAACTGGGCAATAGGAGTCCTTGATATCTGTCTGCAAAGTGTCAATCACCTTTAAATCCCAACCTCACTTACGATGGTTCTCCTTGAGTAAGTGACAAGGCCAGTCTGGCAAAATGAAATTTTTCAGTAATACATTGACAAACTCAAAACCACAGAGCACCAAATTCCCCCTCAGTCTGGATTTGAATGCATAAATAAATCAGGCTCTTGCATTTATTTCTGCTAGAAGATTGTATTATTCCTTTCTGCAATTATGGAAAAACGCAGAGCACAGGCAAGATTTAGCGTCTGAGTTTTTGCTGCAAGACTTATGTCAGTAGAAAGGCATTTGTGCTCTTGGGAATCAAAGTGAGATTCACCCATTTGTGGCAGGTGTTTTAAGCACTCAGCCTAACAATCTACCCACGCATGGCACTACAGCAATTCAACGACTAAATTAAATCTCTGAATATTAAATTAATGATGGAAATCTAAAATATTAATATATTCTAATTGAATATTCTCCGATAAATTATCTAGGCATTCTCAGCAATTTGATTTTACTTTCATTTCTTAAGGAACTTTCAGCTGCATAAATACAGCTATTAAAGCAATTCAAAAAGGGAACATTTTCTGCTCAGACAAGAGAACTCTAAACACAAAGAATCTAAAAATTTCTTTCATATGATTGATTAAATCATAGAGCCCAAGACAGCTGAATCATTAAATGACTGCTTCCCTTCAGTCCCTCTGGCTTTAGCAAGGACAATATAAATTCCCTATGGGTCTGAATACAAGGAAATACAATATGTATAATTACAGTATAGGCTTGAATGCTGTTGTAAGAGAATTTTAAATGGAGCATTTATGCTGTAGCTGCACTTTTCAATCCATAATGCTGGATGTGCGTGTGCATGGAAAGCCCATAAAGCACTGGGCATCTGCTTCCTTCAAGCCAGATTCCCAAAAGGCACACACTGGGGTAGCCCCACCAGCTCTGGCAGATTTACATCAGGATCTGCCCTTCTCTTCCAGTGAATGCTGGAGAATGAGAACGGCATCATCAGGGATGTCCTTTGAGCAGTACATATAGCAGGGAATATGTTCAGGAACTCACTTCAGACTGTAGGTTTTAAAGGAATTTCAAATGGACACATCAAGGGAGTAGCACTGTGTCATATTTCACTTTGTCCATTCATTCTGTGAGTCATATGTGAGTCCTGGTTTGGTAACACACACACAGAGGAGAGATCAATGGCAAAACTGACCAGACCCAAGACCATGGCAAGATGAACAATTAATGACCCATTTTCCTGCTCATCTTTCCCTCTTTGGTGCCAGGTTGGTTAGTGGTGTGAAATCGCAGTTGAATCGAGAGCTGTCTCAAGCTACATCCTTGAACCATCTTTCACAGAAAGGCTGTGACTCTCCAGTGATCCACAACCTGCACAATGTCCCATTTCCTTTCTACCCTCTGGGCTTGCTCCTTATCCTGTTCTGAGTGTTACAATAAAGACCAAATCCCCTCATTTCTGAATTTCAGCTGATGATGCTCACAGGGCATCACAAAGGTGAGGTGCTCTGAGAGCCAGAACTAGCAATTTTTTTTCTTTGAGTGTGTGTGTGGCTGGTAAGGCAAAAGAAACAGCTGTTTCTGTGGAGAACAAGAAAGATCTAGGTCTATTTGTAATCAATGCTGTCTGCATCTCTCTCAGGAAAAGTAAGGTCTGATGTCCTTTGGGAAGCATTTGCAAGGCCTTTTCTCAACAAACCTTCTCTCACCACAGACAGATGCCATCTGTCTTGCAGCTGGGAGCTAATGGATTCTGCACTGCCAATTTCACAGCAGTGAGCAACGCTGTGATAGAGGAGGCAAGAGGGATTTCCTACAATAAAACTATTTAAAACAGTGCAAAGGCACACACTGAAACAGTCACGAGGAGCAAAGGAGATGGCAGCACTGAGGGCTGATGGTCCAAGCTGGCTGGGATTTCACAGCTCAGTGTGCCTTGTGTGTCTCCAGCACCAGGATTTCAGACTTTGGGAGAGCTGTCTCACCCAATTCCTGAGCCAGGGTGGGCTGGGGCTCACAAACAGGCTGTTGAGCTGGAAAGTGTGCTATCAACTTTTTTCACATTAAATATTCAATGTCCCAGGATAGCTTAAGATGTGCTAAACCCACCCATGAGTCCACCACAGGGTTTTGCAGTGTGTCAAGAGGAGCCCTCTGCTCTCTTAACATGCCCTGTGCTGCTGGAAACCCAACCCAACAACGGCACCTCTGCTGAGCAACAACACAAGAGTCTTCAGGTCTATTATATTCTGCCAACTTTCCAAGCCACTTCAAGACTTTCTGATTAAATTTACATAAAATGCATCCTTCCCTCTTACTCCCTGTTACACACATCAGGTTATTTCCAGTATTCTTGTGGCTGAGATCACCAGCGCTCGGATCCGGGAGCCCATGCTGTGCCTGCGGCATGCAATCAAGGCAGCTTGTGAGAGCACCAAGATCCTGCCTTGGTCATCCTCAGGGGATTTTCATGCTGGTATAATGAGAATGAACAAGTTGTTTATCATGAGAGATCTAACAGGAAAATGATACGTTTTTCAGTTTTATGCTTAATAAAGGCAAGCTGGAAAAATTAGGGTCCATGAAGTGCAAGATGGGAGGCCCTAAGAGCTCTGCAAAGGTCCTGGAGATGAACTGAAAGTCTGGAGCTCTCACAAAGGAGAACATAGTTGCAGTGGTTGACAGAGGAGCCCATTATCTAAGCATGTCAAAGATGACCAAAGGCCAGCTCTGCACAAGACTTGTTTTTTTAAATTAATTATTTTCATGTAGTCCATTGAGATGGACCAAGACCTGCCTTGAAAACTGAGTCAAGATTCCCATTAGAAGCAGCTGGAGACTGGCTTGTGGATCCAAAACTGAGATTCTTTTTGAAGTTCAAAAGAGGATGAAATACAAGATAAGCTAATAGATAATTAGATAATAGATAATTAAGAATTAGCTACGCGTGTAGCTAAAAAGGATGAGTCAGTGAGAAAACAGACAGAGCTCAGCAAGGGTGCAACTATTTAATAGATTATCTTAGCTGATCAGTGTGCCTGCATGAGTCATTTGCTTGGAGAAGGAGGGGGATTTCATATTGTTTTTGTATTTTTAATAGGCATTTTTATGGACTTCAGTTATAATAATGAGAGTACCTGACAATTAGTAATGAAATTAGCCTCACAACAGTGAAATATTTCACAGCATGCACAATATTATTCCTAGTACAAAGGTGGAAGTGAAGCAGAAGGAAATTAAACTCAAGATTTTCATAAATGTTTCCAAAATGAATAAGCATATATCAATAAATTTTGATAACTGTTTTCTCAGCTCAAAGACAAAAGCAGAGTTTACAAAACATTTTTATACACTAACAAATTTTTTTTAGCTTATAAATGTCAGATGTTAATTTAAACTCTTCAAAGAGTAAGTAAATCTTTTCAGCAGCCAAAATTAATTAGAAATTCCTATTATTATTTTTTCAGCTATTATTTTTCTGAAACACATTTCCTAGTTAGTGTGGTTGATGTATATGAGCAGACACAGATATTCCACAGAAAGAAAAAAACCCTGTAATTAACAGAAGGGGTTTTTTGGCAGGGATAATGTTCCTTTTTTCTTTTTTTCTCTAAAAACTTTTTCATTTAACGTATTTTATCAGAATGAAATGGTTTAATGAGCAGAGAATTACAGTTGATCCCAGCTGAACCAGACAGGGCTGCCTTTCGAGGTATGTGGCTCCCATCAAGCTGCATTCACCTTTGCTATGATTTAAACTTCATTCAGGCACAGCCTTGCTAAAAATACTGACAAGTAACTAATCAACTTCCATAAAATGGAATTTTTTCCTTCACAATAGGAAGCAGGAGTAGGAGGGAACCTGAAAGATTTGCCTATGCATTTCAAATTAGTCTGACCTATAAAAACGCAAACAGCAAGTGGTTCTATGAAAATGTACTTCTGGTAGGGCTTTCTGGTTTTTTAGTGATGAGATTTTTCATGCCATCCCTTCCTCTCCTTGGAGGAAGCCAGAACCAAAGACAGCACTGTGGAGGGACTGGTTTTCATTAGTATACCTACAAAAAGCAAACTCAGGCTGGTCCTTCTGGACCAAAAAAAGTTCAGTGTCCAAGAACCAGTGGTAGGTTTGAATGTTTTATATAAAACAGCAGAGAAAATGGTGACAGACCTGCTTCTGTACAAATGAGAGCTGAGCTGCAACTTCACATGTGCACTTCTGGTTCCAGTTTGTGAGCAGATGGACACAAAAATATTCAGTGCCCAGCGAGCAAAAGCACGGGAAATCAGATCAAAACTCTCACCTAGATCTAGGAGACAGCAAAATGCTCCAGGGCAATTTGAAGATTATGTGGATGGAAATAATCAGATAGTGCTGGTCTTTGAAGATGTTGATTTGTCCTATTCTGGATAATTAAAGAGCAAAGTCTAACGGAGGGAGCTGTAACTCCTGATAGGAATCACCCAAGCTTCACATTCAGGGCTGGCAAAAGGGCCAGATGCTGCAGAGGAGCAGAAACTCAACCCAAGCCTGAAACATCAGGGGTCTCACGCTTAATCAAGTTGCACTCTGTATGATCTTCCCTGTCATTATGATGCTTTCTGTATGTCAGGTGAAGAGGAAAACAGCCCTTTGTGAGCCAGTTGTTTTTTTTTTTTATTTCCTACCCCATTTTCACCTCATTTTCAGTGTTTCCTCTAGCATCTGTATTCTGAAACTGCAATGCTGAAATATTGCTGAAAATCTGGGAGTTCTGTATTTCTATAAGCCAGGTTATCTTTCCAAGGTTACTGGTAGTCTAAATGATGAATATAAATTCTTCAGTACCTATATAAAATTTATTATTTGTCGTTTCCATTAATATTAGAATTTTGCATAGTTGAGTCCTTCTGTTTCATCTCCAGACTGTAGGGTAAAAAGTGCCACAGAAATTTCAGTCCTTATAAATCAACAAATTTGCCATGGTAAGCTGGTGCCAAGTTGTCCTCCTGCTGTTGAGTCAAAACTCAAAAGAAATCGGTAGGGAATGGAAGAGAGCACAAGTCCATTTTGCAAGTACTCCCCTTTATTTTTCACAGGAATTCAGGATTTAATCTAAATTATTAATTGAGAAAGGCATTTTTGACACATCAGGTTATTTTTCTCTTCAGACATTTCTTCAGCTTAGTAGGACAACACATTAATGGGTCACTCTGTACCCTGCACTGCTGACCACACAAAGACTCTCTGGCTTCCCTCCCTGGTTTTCCAGGACAGACGTAAGAATATTTGCCACCTGGTACTTCTTAGTCCTTACTGTACTCCCTAATTGCACAGAGAAATGACTTCAACAATCCAAGCTTATCCAATCCCTGGTTGAATTGGGAACATGCCCCTTCCTCCCAGACACAGAAACAGGTAATGATGAAACTCATGTGAATCCAGCCACTGCTTCAAAAGGACTAAATGAACTTCCTGAGAAGGGATGCCAATGACACACCACTGCTACTTGAAATAACTTTTGAATTTTTATATTGTTGCCATTTTCTTCCAAGTGAAGAGCTAGCTGCAAATGTCTGCCAAGGAGTTTTACTTTTTTTTTTTTTTTTTACAGCTAATCATTTGACTGCTCCAAAAACCCCAAACCAGCACCCACAAGAGGAATAGCAACGCATGTTTGCATTTCGCTAACACTTATCAACAACAACAATAACAATAAGTCAACCAAATGTCTCTGTAAAACACTCCTTTTCCCTTCCTTTTCTTTTCCTGTCATCCCGTAATCATCACAAAAAACCACATGGGTAAACTTGATCTCAGAGATTATCCTTGTGAAGAAAGAAAGTAGCAACACAGGGGAGGCTGGCGGATCCATCTGCAGCGGCGGCAGGCAGCCAACCTCCCCCGGGCCGCCGCGCATCTGCAGCGGGATGGGAGGGATGGCAAGGGAAGGGATGGCAAGGGAAGGATGCAGCACCCTTGTTGCTGGGTGCCACCCAGCCCAGCTTTTACACCTGCAGCAGCTTTTTGGATGAGAGCGTGGGCAAAGTGCCATGCTGGCAGCAGTGCCAGCGTCTCAGGAGGGACTGGCTGGAAGGAGGCGATTAGGCTGCCGTCAGCTGGGGAGGGAAACTGGGGCGAGGAGCTTTGGAGCAGCATGGAAAAGGCAACCAATTCCTGCAGGAGGGAGGGAGAGCAGAGAGCCTGTGCTTTGAGCCAGGCCTCGCACACCCTACTGCTTCAGCAGAGCCATCACAAGATCACCATCACTATGAGCACTACGATGAGTGTTTTGTGCTTGAACTCACCCGAACCAGCTGCTGCGGGAAGGGCCCGCGGGAGTTCTCGGGCACGTTGATGGGTGGGATGACCCAGTCCCGCTTCTGCCGCCGCAGCCCGTTGGCACTCTGGTGCTGCCGCCAGGGCAGCAGCGTGTCACTCTGCTGCTGCACCAGCTCCCCAGGCAGCGCCTTCCTTCCTCTGGGCTGTTTGGGGAACAAGAAAGCACAGCCAGTTAGCTTCTTCCTCGCTTCTTAGGACCGGTCCAACAGCCACACGGAACAAAGACACGGCGTGTTTACCGGCAGCTCTGCTGCTGCTTCCTTTTCACAGAAACACAGAATCAGGGAATCAGCTAGGTTGGAAAAGACCTCGCGGATCATCAAGTCAAAGCTATGACCTAACACCACCTCATCAACTAAACATTCATGAATAAATGGAACTGCCACTCCCAAGTCAAGATGTCTGCCAGAATGTATTGTCTTCATTACACCACCTGCAAGGAGATGCAGCAGAGAACTGGAGTAAAGAAGTTGCTGAAAATTTCCCATAAGAGCAATATACTAGAACACAAAAAACGGGAGAGGATTCCTTTACAGTCCATGTCATGGGTGCATCATTATAGTCTGGTATTAAGCATGAGCAGGGCTACAAAACCCTGCAGTCTGTGGCTCTGCAAAGGTATTCTGCCACACAAACCCAACCCCAGCCACGGGGAGTCAGCCCCTTGGCTGTGAAGGTGCATTAGTTCAGATTTTTAGTGCTTCATAACATATGATCTTTATATGAGAGCTGGGTTTTGAACACAAATCGCAAAATACACACCCCATGCTGCCTGGGAAGTGTAATACATCTCAGGCACAATAAATTTTCATTATTTGGTGTGACTTTGAGTCCTTCTTTGTGATTTTTTTTTAAACTATGGATTCTCTGAATGGAATACTTTGGTGTTGGAAATTTTACAGTGCTATGAATAAAATGGAAATGGTGGGACCATGGTTTTGACTTAGAGAGACTGGCTCACTATCAGAAAATTTATGCCTTATAGAATGGATGAATCAATGAAATGTAGATTTGGGAAGGCTCTTCAGAGGTTATGCAGTCCCAATACTTCAATACTCTGTGGTCTTCTAGGATTCCAGCAATTACTTCTGAAAGTCTGCAGAAAAGATAACTAGCAAGGGCTTTTGTTACCATATGGTGACCCGCACTCCCACCAGAAAATGTTTAAACTTTCATAAATCACAAAGACTGCAAGTCACATTCTTTTCATTTGAGGTAAGATCCAGTGGGAATACTGTTCTCAGAATGTTACAATTTTCAGCTATTTTTCTCAAAAAAAAACCCAAAAAACCCCAAACCCAATGCCCCAACACACAAGAGCAATACAGGAAAAACTATCAAAGCATTTTCTGAGGCTCCTGCCATTTTAAGCCACATTAACTTTTTGTCTTACTCCAAACATAAAAACCCAAACACCCTCCAAGCAGTTATCTGTAGGCACTGATTTCAGCGAGAATCATTGCTTCAGGCCTTCTAGTTTGATGCAAATCCATCTATTAGCACTTTTCAATTCCTGATCGGGAAGTAAAAAAACAGGCAGTCACCTCCAGACTACACAGTCTATGAAAACTAAACAGTAAATGAAAGTTAAACTGAGATGTGGCTCCAGAGCTGTGTGGACCTTCTCCAGGAAGGCTGGAGATACTGAGAGCTGGGCAGAGCAGCAAGGAGCCCATTCTCACAGCTTGGTCATGGCTCTGATCTCTGCTACCTCCGGAGGGCAGACATCCACTGGCTGCAAGGACTGGAAGCATTTGTGCCAAAATGCAGCTATTTTTACTGCAAAACTTAAAAACAAGCCTGTTCCAGAGCTGAATTTTCACAGAACAGACAAATATGGTCCTTTCAGTCATACACAGAGGCACGTTCCTCAGGTCCTGTCTCACACTCACGATGTGGGTTGTGTTCACCTAAGTGCTGTTTCCACACCTTCAAAAAAATCACAGCACCATGTTCAATATTTAGATGCTGCTCTCAGAATGCTTACTGAAGTAGGCAATAAACAAAGAAACAACATCGTGGTGTGGTAGTGGGACACTTTCTTGGGTTAGTCAGGATTCTGGTAGGCACTGCTGACCTCCTCCTTCCCATGGGATGTAATGCTATATCCAACAGAGATTTAATTTAAAAATGATTTTATTGCCAGAAAGGTATCTTTTCTGAACACTGATGAAATCAATCTTATCTAAGGAAGACACCCAGAAATGCATGACAAAATGAAATAGGACTATGAGACATGAGCCACAGAATAGTGGATATCCCTTATTTTTTTTAATTGGCTTGTGATTCCCAAATGAGAATCCTTTGAGAGCAGGTATTTGGATCAGTTTATATAATTGGCAAGTGAGCATGGGGACAGATTATGAAAGGATGGTCAAATAATTTGTGCTCTTCTGAGTTTACACAGTGGAATGAGTCTGAACTAAAGACAGACTTGAGAATTAACACGAGTCCCAAAGCTCCGTGTATACTGAAATAATTAGTGTCAGCTCAGCAAGGCAATACCAGCCTTTTTAGTCTGTATGAAATACTTGCTGGCAGGTGACTAGACAGTGACTAGCTTGCTTGTCACTCTTGATGATGTTTTCCTGTATTAGAATAAATCATCAACATGACTCTGAATTTGATATGTAGAATTTCAAAAGCATCTTGCAACAAGAAATTTTTTTCTTTTTTTAAACAACAGCTCTTTTTTATCTTCATTTGTTGACAATGCATTCTCTTGACCTTAATTTCTCTGGTGTTGTTTAAATATGTTGTACATGTTTTCTGCTGCTTAAAAGCTGTGAGACAAATGCAGTAACAAAGTCTGGTGAGTATAAATGCCAGAACTATTCAGATCTCTGACTGAAACATCCAGAACATATCTGGAATAACAGCATTGTTGTACTGTGAGCCCCAGAAAACTCTCCAGTGTTTTTGAGTTTGTAAGAATCTAAAGTTCAACTCAAAAGCAGAATAAGACACCAAATTAAATGGATTCTAAAATACAGCTTCCAATTCTAGTTTTGCTGAGGAACAGTTTTTACTGAGATGACAACTGCTCGTTTTCTCATGGCCTCACTGGCCACATGCTTAACAGAATCTCAGAAACATTTTCAAAAGATAAAATATTCCTCCACCTTTTGTAGTGCCACCAGAACACAAACTGTCCATAGTCCTTCACAAAATCAAGTCAAGCACCTCTAATGCTGCTGCTTTGGGGTGGTTTCCCTCCCTTTGTTTTTGTGACTCTCTTCTGCATGTCACAAAAATGATGGCATCCAGCACCAGGCAATCCATGAAACACGTGCCCAGGGGAAAGTGAAATCCACTCTCCATTCCAAAAATTGCACGGTGACATTTATAACTCGTTACAACAGGATCAAACTCTAAACATGGAACGTGTAAGCACGGGCTTTGGTAATACAAAGATAATTACAGGAGGATATAAAATAGTCAGATAATTCAGTAATTATGCCTGTCTATCACTTTAGGATACTGATAAGCTAGAGAAATACAGCTGAGCCAAAACAGATGAAAACCTTCAAGATCAAGGGGAAAAAGTAATTACAAAGTGTGGGATGAAGAGAAACAACAGGAGAGGAGCCCATGCTGGGATGTAAACTGCTTAGGAGAGTTTGGATTCAGTAGGATCTAATGCCTTAGGATTTGTACTGGGGCAGAGGCTTTCAGAGCTTGCGGGTGAAACTGAGCAGCCCTGTGCTGGCTCTACCATTAAAAGCAAGAGCGTGAGCAGGTGTGCACGAGTGTGAGGGGGTGAGCATGAGTGTGAGCGGGTGTGCACGAGCGTGCACAAGTGTGAGCAGGTGTGCAAGAGTGTGAGCGGGTGTGCACGAGTGTGCACAAGTGTGAGCAGGTGTGCAAGAGTGTGAGCAGGTGTGCATGAGTGTGCACAAGTGTGAGCAGGTGTGCAAGAGTGTGAGCGGGTGTGCATGAGTGTGCACAAGTGTGAGCAGGTGTGCAAGAGTGTGAGCGGGTGTGCACGAGTGTGCATGAGTGTGAGTGGGTGTGCAAGAGTGTGCACGAGTGTGAGCGGGTGTGCATGGGTGTGCACGAGTGTGAGCAGGTGTGCACGGGTGTGAGCGGGTGTGCACGAGTGTGAGCAGGTGTGCACGGGTGTGAGCGGGTGTGCACGAGTGTGCATGACTGTGAGCGGGTGTGCAAGAGTGTGCACGAGTGTGAGCGGGTGTGCATGGGTGTGCACGGGTGTGCACGGGTGTGAGCAGGTGTGCACGGGTGTGCACGAGTGTGAGCAGGTGTGCATGGGTGTGAGCGGGTGTGCACGAGTGTGAGCAGGTGTGCACGGGTGTGAGCGGGTGTGCACGAGTGTGAGCAGGTGTGCACGGGTGTGAGCGGGTGTGCACGAGTGTGCATGACTGTGAGCGGGTGTGCAAGAGTGTGCACGAGTGTGAGCGGGTGTGCATGGGTGTGCACGGGTGTGCACGGGTGTGAGCAGGTGTGCACGGGTGTGCACGAGTGTGAGCAGGTGTGAGCGGGTGTGCACGGGTGTGCACGAGTGTGAGCAGGTGTGCACAGGTGTGAGTGGGTGTGCACGAGTGTGAACGGGTGTGCATGAGTGTGCACGGGTGTGCACGAGTGTGAGCGGGTGTGAACGAGTGTGCACGGGTGTGCAAGAGTGTGCACAAGCATGAGCGGGTGTGCACGGGTGTGCACGAGTGTGAGTGGGTGTGCACGAGTGTGCACGAGTGTGAGCGGGTGTGAACGAGTGTGCACGAGTGTGAGTGGGTGTGCACGAGTGTGAGCGGGTGTGCACGAGTGTGAGCGGGTGTGAACGAGTGTGCACGAGTGTGAGCGAGTGTGCACGAGTGTGAGCGGGTGTGCACGAGTGTGAGCGAGTGTGCACGAGTGTGAGCGGGTGTGCACGGGTGTGCACGAGTGTGAGCGGGTGTACAAGCCTGTGATTGACACTTGGCTCTGAGTTATCCCATGACTCTTCCATGGGCTTGTGGCCATCATTGTGACACACACCCAGACTGTGACACACCCGGACTGTGACACACACAGAGACTGTTGGCACATAGGGACTGTGACACACACATGGGCTGTGACACACACATGGGCTGTGACACACACACAGACTGTGACACACACAGACTGTTGGCACAAATGGACTGTGACACACACACGAACTGTGACACACACACAGACTATTGGCACACCTGGACTGTGACACAACTGGACTGCGACACACACAGACAGTGACATACACAGACTGTGACACACACAGACTGTGACACACACAGGGACTCTGACACACAGACTGTGACACACAGACTCTGGCACACACAGGGACTGTGACACACACAGACTGTGACACACACAGGGACTGTGGCACACACAGGGACTGTGACACACACAGACTGTGACACACAGGGACTGTGACACACACAGACTGTGACACACACACAGACTGTGACACACAGACTGTGACACACACACAGACTGTGACACACCTGGACTGTGACACACACACGAACTGTGACACACACACAGACTGTTGGCACAAATGGACTGTGACACACACACGAACTGTGACACACACACAGACTATTGGCACACCTGGACTGTGACACAACTGGACTGTGACACACACAGACAGTGACATACACAGACTGTGACACACATGGACTGTGACACACACAGGGACTGTGACACACAGACTGACACACAGACTGTGACACACACACAGACTGTGACACACACAGGGACTGTGGCACACACAGGGACTGTGGCACACACAGGGACTGTGACACACAGACTATTGGCACACCTGGACTGTGACACAACTGGACTGTGACACACACAGACAGTGACATACACAGACTGTGACACACACCCAGACTGTGACACACACAGGGACTCTGACACACAGACTGTGACACACACACAGACTCTGGCACACACAGGGACTGTGGCACACACAGACTGTGATGCACATGGACTGTGACACACACAGACTGTGACACACATGGACTGTGACACACACAGACTGTGACACACACACAGACTGTGACACACAGACTGACACACACACAGACTGTGACACACACACAGACTGTGACACACCTGGACTGTGACACACACACGGACTGTGACACACACAGGGACTGTGACACACCTGGACTGTGACACACACAGGGACTGTGACACACACAGACTGTGATGCACATGGACTGTGACACACACAGGGACTGTGACACACACAGGGACTGTGACACACACAGACTGTGACCCACTTGGACTGTGACACACATACAGACTGTGACACACACAGGGACTGTGACACACACACGAACTGTGACACACACAGAGACTGTTGGCACAAATGGACTGTGACACACAGACTGTGACACACACACGGACTGTGACAAACCTGGACTGTGACACACACAGGGATTGTGACACACACAGGGACTGTTGGCACAAATGGACTGTGACACACCTGGAATGTGACACACACAGGCTGTGACACACAGAAGGGACTGTGACACACCTGGACTGTGACACACATGGACTGTGACACACACTTGCTGCATTGGGAAGAGGACATGGAGCTAAATCCCAAAGGGACTGTCAGACTTCAGAACCCAACATCTTCAGGACACCTTACTCCAAACTAGTGAGGCTGCAGGGTGCTTCAACTAACTCCATTTACACCACAGTGTTGAGAGCTCAGGGATATTCCTTGTCTGCACCTGGCACTGGGAACAAAGGGTAAGTTGGAAAAGCCATTCAGTGAGTCTATAATCTCCTGTCAGGGCTGGTCTGCGGCTCGTCAGCCTTTCCTTTACTGGGAGACTCAGACTAAACCCAACCTCTACTCGTGAGAGAAGTCAAAACATAATCCCCTGACAGAACAAGACGCGTGGGATGGCAGCAGCCCCTCCAGCCCTACCCTGCTCGTGACAAGAAGGCTACAAGCCACTGACTTTTCACTAGCCCACAAATGAAAGCAGTGAGTGTGAAGGAACAGCAGCTCCCACCTTCCGCTACACTTAGCAGTAGCCAGCCTCGCCAGCTGGCTCGTCTCCCCTCCCAGCCAACCTGCCTTTGATATCCGTCAGCCTCTGGCTACGGAGACATCTGGAAGTTATTATCCAGCAGAGTGTATCACAAACCCATTTACATAATATAATATCATATTTTGTGTTCCTGCTTAGCTGAACATTTTGGATCACTCTAATGTTTGGGTAAATAAGCCGCCATTCCCTGCATATAAATAACAAGTGAGTCTTAGGGTACGTTTGTTGGAGATTAATAATTTCATAGGGCTCAACCCGAAAAATGAAATGCTTCGGCACTAAAATATATTATGCTTGCATTTGCAATAAAAAGTACCTGCAATTGGAGGAAGGGAAATAAGGCCTTTATTTTCCAGGTATCAAAATGATTCATGCTTTAACCTGTTTTATTTATATGCCAGCCTTGTTATTTTCGTAGGATCTTTAACACTTCACACTAGACATTTTTCAGGAAAGAAATAATACCTGCCTTGCTTTGCTTCTAGTGTCACTCATAGGGTTTAACTGAGGCAACGTGTTTTTAATATATTTTTGTCAATACAAGGGGATACAAAGTCCACCTTTAGTCCACTGCTCAAACAATACTTCCCTTCATCTCCTATATCAATATACATTTTGAAAACTGCTACCATTTTCTACCAGGGAAAAAAAAAGAATCTATTAAAAAAATATTTAATCTGAAGCATTTTTGCTTGTTTCCATGGTAGCTGCAGAAAAGACAGGAGAAAATTATATTTACCAAACAGAAAATAAGACAATGAAAATAGAGCTTAGTTCTTTAACAAAGGGAACATGAGAGTGCTGCAAAATAAACATTTGCATGAATTCTGTTCTAAGGAAACAACATTTTGCTGACATCAGGGACGGCAGTGGAGGACGAATGAACCCTTTTTTCCCAAAATGCACCATTTCTCCAGTTTTTGATCTTTCAGTATAGAAGGATATTCCATTTTGTGTTCTCATACAGTAGAATGAAAGGGTTGCAGAACAAACAGCAAATTTATTTATTTTACGGTAATTGATTCCTTTTTTATTTAGGTCATTGCTGAATTTGCTGAAGTTGGAGACAGGAAAAAAAAGTAGTTTTAAAAAGATCAGACTTTTTATTTTAGACTTTAATTTATTATAGCTGTGCTATGTGCAGCTATTATTTAGGAACTACGCAGGTAAGGAATCCATAATCTGTTTTTCTCCTTATCCACCCTCTAGAACTCTGAGATGACTGTCTGTATTAGCTTTATTTACTAATAGTTGTAAGCTGTGGTAAATTTAATCAAAGATAGCTGCATGTCACATCCCATTACCATCACGGCATAAATTGCCATTCATGAATGATTTGTGTCAAAGAGCTCTGAAAACTATTGTTTTAGCAGCAAGATGTTCCAACATACACAGCTCTTCAGCAGGGGCATTAAATTAATGTGTTTGTAGAGAAGCCACTAATTGACAATGAGATGGGATTTTGGCAGTACACTTCCACTTTAAAGATAATGAACAGTGTTCAAATACAGAGAAGAAACCCCTCTGCTCCTAAAACTATACTAATAATTTCTGGTATAAACAGGAAGAGAGGGAACCAATCCTGACAGGATATTTCCAGTAGCCAAGCAAGCTGTTTGATCATCACGACTTCCAAAAGCAAACAGTGGAATTGCAGCGTTTGTGACCTTTATCAAATCTGGCTACGTACAATCAGGAATGTTATGTTTGGTTAGGAACTCATTAAACAAAATTACCTCTCCATTTATAGAAACCATACAAGTACAGTATAAAACATTTTAATTAAATCAGCTAGTTAAGCAAAAATTCATTACTTTTTGTTTTTATCAGCTAGCAGTGGGGCTGCATAGAGCAGTTCGCATTAGAGTCAATTAGTAAGAAAAATTGTCAGATTTGGCAAGTGCATGAGCTTCCAGAACACATCAGCTGACAGGGAAGAAAAAGTTTGACTAAAAGCTAACCAAGTTACTGCCCTCAGAGGAGGAGAAGGAGCCACGAAACACACACAAATGCATCAGCCGTGCCAAAACCCCTTGTTCCTGAGGAGTCAGTGTCAAAGCTCTACATGCCCTGTTCCTTGAGAGCTGAAAAATGAAGCATGAATGCAAATTTAAGGTTGTTAGGTATCTGGCTGGCTTTGCAGGCTTTGGAAAATTTTACCTGATAGAACTACTGAAATGCGATCAGAGTGACCGAGGAGTCAAAATGCTCCTTGGTGTTGCAGGGCTGCAAAGCAAGAAAAAAGCTGAAAAACAGTACAAAGTAAAACCAGGGGATTTTTAAATAGGGAGAACACGACAGACTGGCTTGTGAGTCAAGCAGGAGAAGATCCTTCCTTGCAAAAGGTGCAGCAGGCCCTTTGTGGGTTACTGTAATTAAATGCTGAGTTAAGTCTGGACTCCAGAGAAAAGAGATGCACCAGCTCTGGGCATAACCCATGTGGTTAGCACAGAAGATTCTTATTTAAAAAACCCCAAATACATGTTAATCTCTTTGATCAGAAAGCCTAACAGGGTTGGTGAGGGCCCCATGGACACAGGCTGCAGCTAACACCCCCCAGGGCCAGAGTGGGGCTTTTTGGGTGCCTGCTGACCAGGCTGTGACAGGAGATGTTGATTTCCCAGTATAATTTAATTGAAATCAGAAATTTCCTGAGCTCACCCATGCTTTCTGTTGGGTAAGTTATCACCAATTTAAGCTGAAATCCAGTTCCCAGAGCACTTCAATGGGCTTTGCTTTTGTGCTGCAGTCAGGACGGGCGCGGGCAGCGCGCTCACTTCGTTACTGAGCAGACACAAAATGCCCACAGGATCTCTAAGGGATGGGAGTTTCAGCAGGGAAGGAGAGGCAGAGCTGTGCTCAGACTTGTTCTGTGGTACCACACGCATGATTAGAGGCACCTCCTGGCCAGTGCACTCTCTCAGGGTTTCAAATGATCTTCCTCTCCCATTCTCTGGAAGAATCACGTACCAAAGCAGGTACCTTAGAAATCTGTCTGCCTTTGGTGGAATCTTTTATGGCTCCCACAGGTTTCCAGCATCTGTGATACTCTTCTTGTCATTGTCAGGCTTTGAATATTGCAAGAGCTGTCAATGGACAGAAGATGACATCATCCCCAATGCACAGCTCTGGATGTACTTCTCCTCCTCATTTTATGGCCTGAACATCTTATCCCAACAGGAAAAGTTCTGATGAGATTGTTTCCTTGCAAAGCTCCCCACATCAACTTGACCTTTTCACACTTACAATTGTAAGATCTAATCTCACAGTGCTTCTCAGGTAGGATTGTTTAAGAAACATCTAAATTAGTGTTGTACTCTACCTTCTAGTGTTTACCAAGAGACACTTCTATCTTCAAGTTAATGTCATTCTCATAATTGGGAGAAGCCATACACAATGGCTTCAGAAGTACAAGCACTTCTCAAGAGTAGGGCTATTAAATCACAAAATACTCATACTTGTTATGTACTGCATATTAGGAATAAAGGTGGTAGATCTTGCCACATACTATGCAGCGAAAATCTCTACTGCAGCTTGGAATTACCTCTCTCATCCTGCACCTGATCTTGAGGAAAATGTACGAAAAATCTGGGCTAGCAATCTGAGCTCTTCCTCCTCAATAAAATTTCTAAAAAATAATTGAAAACATGGCTCCAAAACACAATTCTTTTGCTTCTAAAACTCAGACTACTACAAGTGCTCTTCATCACAGAAAGAAGTGGGAGCAAGTCTACCCCTTAAAAGCCTGTGAAAAATTGTAATCTCATTTTATTTCTCTAAAGCCATGAAGTTCAAAAGATACATGAATTAAAATAATCATAATGAATTAAATGTAACAATACTCCTCCTCTTCATAATGTTTGCAAGTAAAAAGATCACAAGAGATTTAAAAGATCACAGGCGCTGCTGCTACTTTAGCACAAAGTAAAGTAATTCACTCTGGTACTTCTCCTCAGTGCTAGTGTGAGAATTTGCCCTTTCAAGTTATCCTTTGGTTATTTCAAGAGGCTCTTGAGAAAAGACTGTTCTTCTTTTTTTTCCTCCAGTTCCAGAGTGCACCTAAGAAATGCTCAAATTTGACTGTGAGGACACATTCAATTTATCTCAATTTGCAAGATGAAATTTAAGCCTGAGTTTAAATGCTTTGCTGGGTGGGCACAGTGTTTGAGATCCCACTCCTTGAGGTCCTCAGGCCACCCTGCCCTGCTGGACACCCATCCCTGGCACTCCTCCAGCTGGACATGCCAGAGGGTCACTGCCTCCTCCAGCAATCCAGGACCTGGTTCTCCAGAGGCTGGGAGGAGCCAAAAATCCTCCTTCACACTGAGCTTGCACCTACCAATCTGTCTCAGCTTGGGCTAAAGGAAAGATCCTGGACATGCAAAGTCCCTGAAACCAGTTTTTAATGGACGTGCCTGTATGAAGCAATTTTTGTCTGCACTCAAACTCATGTTTACCAGCAGCTGTCATCAGATTATCACAGCAATGAAGGTATTTTTAGGATATCCAGTCCAAAATATTTTTTTGAAGTGGCAGTCGGACTTCAGCAGTTACCAACAAAGAACATGAAATGGGAGGTCAAAAGCTTTGATCTGGCAAGGGCAAGGAACACATCACAGGCAGGAGCACACAGCAGTCCAAGGGCTTTGTTTTATCAGGAAAAACTCATTTCTGTGTAGGCAGTTCAATCCTTAGGACTTCTTTTTGTTTGAAGGAAGACAGATCTGGAGTGAATTTCACTTACAGATGGTCTTTTGAGCACGGCTTTGAGCCTGACCCTTGGTATGATGCTGACTGCTTAAGAACTAAATGCAGCAAGTGCAGTGCTTGGAAACTTCCTGTAGTGGGCTGATTTTCCAGGGCAATGAGCACCTGTGTGCCATATCTCATCCTGGCTGCAGCACGAGGCCATGGCATGCAGCACACCTGAAAACCAGGCCAGGGAAGTTCACGTGTTTCCACAACCACCACTCTCTCCTCCTGCAGTGATTACATGTGAGATGTTCAAATTCACTCAAGCACGAGGTCAGGCAAGTTCAGCAGATGCATCTTCATTAGACTTGCACAATTATCATGAGCAGTCTCACTGGTAACAATTATATGGTACTAATTTATTAGTCATCTTCTTTCTTATCTTTTCTATTGATCTGATTTGTTAAAACCCCACACAATGTCTCACAAGTTTTCTGAAGGAAACAGAAATCTCTGCATGTACCCTGCCTGACAGAAAACTCCAGGTCTTGCTTGACTGATGAGACACAGAAATAAAAATTATTCCAGCTGCCATTTTGCTGCATTTAGTTACTGCCTTGGATCCCCCACAGAGGTAGGAAAAGAGGACAGTGCCACTGTAATGACCCAGTGCTTAAAATATGCACCAGTATCATCAGAAAAAGGCAGGATGACAACTAAAACCTCATTTTTTCAGCCCCTCTCTAGTGATAGAACAGTTTGATGGGGCAAACTCCCCTCACCCTGATGCCACAGGTAACATCTCACCCCAGAGCAGGGAAAAGAAGGAAGAAAGAAAGTGAACACATTTTGTCTCATTTCCTCCAGGTGCACCTGCCCAGCAGTGCCAGGGAGACTGGAGTCATTGGAAGCACAGATGCCACTTAAACTCTGATTTTCCTCCTTCAAGGGAGGGCTCCCCAGCCTCGTGCAGAGCATCCTGACTGCACAATAACCCAGGCCATCAATGAGAGCAGTGCTGAATAAGCCTTTCCTTGCCCAGAGACCTTTGTGCTTGTGATCAGCAATAAAAGGCTGTTCTTGAATTTAAAACCACTGCCAGGTGAAATACCACAGATGATTATTTAAAGGCTTTAAATAAAAAAAAAAAGCCCTGTGTCTGTAAGAACCAGCTTTTCACATTCACATTGTCTGGCTGTGGACTCATAGCTGGGTTATGAAAGCAGCCCAAAATAAGATGAGATATAATAAAACACAAGCTGGGCTTAAGCAAGAATTGATTTCTGACAGCAGTTCTCAATGTTTTAAACACTAGCTGCAGACCTCATATATTTCTGAATTTAATTGCACAATTCCCAGTGATTTAGCATTACAAAAATTTACATATTTCCATGCTCAGAATTTCAAAAGCTCAAACAAACGAGAAACTTTGGTTGACATAAACACAGCTCAAAGAAAACAGTATTTTTTTTTCCAAACTAAGTCACTGGCAGCAGATGACTGACATCTTACATGTGCTGAATATATCCTGTATCTCTAAGCTCTTCTGCTGTGAATTCCTTTCTATGCTGTATTTCTACAATCTGGATTTTAACTTGTGAGGTGACAACTACAGAAAAATAGACAGCTAAATAAATACAGAAGACAATTTGCCAGATGTGCCTTAGACACATGAAAGGACTGAAAGTTAAAGAAAACAATCAATATAAATGAGAAGGTCACAACTTCAGATGGGATGAGCCCACACAGGGGGTGGAGGAAGTTGATTTTCAAGGAATGATGAGGAGCAGCTTGGACTGATGGACACAGAGGGCAGGTGCAGGGTGTGAAGGACGAATGGCACAATATTTCTACTCATAAATGGGAAAATTTGAGTTTCTGTAACTAAAAAACAGGACACTCTGAAGATTGCAGTCCTCACCAATGTCACTGTTCACAAACATAATTTTCATTTTTAGACTTTTGGTTGAATCAATATCCAATTTTTCAAAATAACAGCATGCACTCTTAGAAAAGAAGACATTACACTGCTAATTCCAGGTAAGTAAAGCCCAGCTTTACTTTGCTTTCTTCTGGAGCATTATCCCACTCAAGTTCATCTTTCACAAATGCTGACACAACCCACAAAGACTTTACTTCATAAAAATAGCATCTTTTCTCTTTTCCTTTTCTTCTTTATTCTTTTCTTTTTTCTCTTTTCTTTTTTTAGTTTATTTTTCCTTCTTCCCAAACTACACCCACAGCCCTGAGACTGAAACTTTCCATTGGAACAACAGGCAGCCAGACAAGAATGGTGGAAGAAACTTTATCTTAAGTATTTATTGTTATGCTGGAATATCACTCAGTTTCCTCTGGGGTAATTCAGCACTCTTCTGGGAAATGTGTGACCTCATTTGCATTTTCTAATTGAATTGCTATCAGGTTTCCTGCAAGACTGAACAAAAAAGTTCCCTGAGTTACTAACATCACTTGTATTAACCAGAAAAAAAAAGTTTACATTCGAGTTTTCGCTGGGGAGGAGGGGAAATGTATGCTTCATGTATCATAAAATACATTTTTAAAGTATTTGCCTTCTTTTCTATCATTTCACCCTACTAGCATGACACTTTAATGTAGTAGTTAGAACTCTTTCCTTACACTGTTTTTCAGTGAAATCTGGCAGGTTATTCCGTCATCTCAAGCAAGCAGCACATTTATCAGGCCAACGCTGTGGAAGAGGGGGAATTGTCACTGTGCTGGGTCCCTCCCCATTAAAATGTCAGGCTGCATCAAGAGCAAGGCTCAGCTGGGGGCTCTCAGGGCACAGGGGTGGACACCAAACCTTCTGGTTTTGCAGTGAAAGCACACCAAGTGGGCACTGGCCCAAGAAGAAAGGATCTGCTGCCTTGGAAGCCCTTGGCCACCACCAAAGCACTCCCAGCCTGTGGCACAGATTTTCAGTCGTGAACACTGGGACAACAAAGGGTCACAGACCCAAAGGATCATTTATTGCTGATAAATCCCCTGTGCTCTCCTGGAGAGCAGCCCACTGTCCCCACTGTGCAGGAAGGTTCACTCCTGGCCCCCAAAATCTCAGCCAGCGTCCCAAAAACATCGATTTCTCCCATAACATTTATTCTGTATTATAACCTCCACAATAAACTAAACGTCTCATAATGGCCATTCTAGGAGGGCTGGTTTTGATGCACTTTTAATCCCTGGATAATCATGAACTAAATTCTGATTTATCCTTTCAGAGGGGGTTCTGAGGGGCAGCAAGGCCCCTGTCATGAGGGCCTGCCCTCACTGAGGGCCATTGCTCATTGCTCCAAGGTAAAAGGACTTGTGCTGTAGGTGCCAACAAACAGTGATCAGCAGGTGCAGTAATTGAATTTCATGCCAATTATTTATAATGCCTGGGAACTGTTCAGCATTTTTGCAAAATCAGTCACAAATTTACAAAGTAAAATGGAAATAAATGGATGCACCAGAAGAAAACTGGTCTCCCTCCCTCTCTCAGGTCACCTCCTCCTTATTCTCCCACATTTGCCATCTCTATATCCTGAGTATAACAAAACAATCTGAAATGTCTTTAAAAAGAAAAAATATATATATAATTTTGCTTGAGTCATATTATTCTACACAAAACCAAATGTGAAATCTGCCTCTAGTAAAAGCCACAAAGTATATAAGGGTCATGGCCTGAAACATATTGAACTGGATATTGTAAGGTTTGGGGTTCTTTTTTTTCTGCACAAACACTATTATTTTTTAAATAATCTCATAATCATATTTATTCCTTCAGTAAACAAAGGATTATTTTGCTTGCAAAAACCACAGGCATTTAAATAAAACACAAGTCAGATAACTGCTATAGGGACCCACAATAAAACTGCTTATGACCTTGTCATTAGTCTTGTTTTCTGTATTTATCCAGCCTCAAACTACACACTAATAAGGCTTTTAGAAAGGAGGGATATGAATTTTAAGAAGCTTAGCTCTCTGTTTTCAACCAGAGTTCAGATTACATTAACATTAGATGAATTTCCAACCAAATATTCTACTAAAACAGAAATGTGTGCTTATTCAGGTTTTTTTTCTGCTACACTGAGAAGAAATTTAAAGCAGTATGTAAGACATCTTACTTTGTTCCTTCAATATTTAATTACTTTTAGAAGGAAGCAGTATTTCTTTGGTTAGAAATGGCAAATTGAGTTGACAATAACAAACAGGGTTTAATTACATCTTCCACAAGCCCAAGCCCTACTGAACAGCAGCAGAAGTTTATTCATATGATTCCAAGCCCTGCAAAACCTTAGGGGTCAGCTCACTGGGCAAGTGAGAGATTTAAGTCTGTCCAAGTTTTTCCTTTTTGTCTCAAATGCGGCAAAAACTCTCCCAAAGAGCACAGAGTTACATGGTGGAATTCTAACAACTTGCACAGGAATTCTCTCCTTCTTTCCCCACCCTGCCCCTGCACTCTGTCCAAGCACTACAGACAGGATGGCAGCAGAGGCCAGTCTTGCTGTTTGGACCATTACTGGTTAAAGGTTAATTAATCCAAATTACAGCCACGGCCAAGAGACCCCACCCATCCCTGGAGGAGCCATAGCTGCTCCCAGGACACACACCTTCATCCTTCCTCTCCAGGTCCTCCAGATCCAGCAGTAAACCAGGCTCTTGGCAACAATTCCCTGCCAAATCCTGCCCAAATGTCACCACCCAACCAGCCCAGCCCTGCATTGTTTGAGCCAGCACCAGAGATAACTGAAGATAACTGCATTTATGCTGTGTAGTGAAAGATCTTCAGCCTAGACCAGCACTGAAAATGAAAATGTGAACTGCTGCTGCCAAAAATGATATGGAAGAGGTGGGAAAGTGACAGCTACTCCAGGGGCAGAGCAGAAATGTGTTCTCCTGGAGCAGCCCCCAGCTGCAGTGGCTCTGTGCAGCCCACCAGCAGATTTTCACTGAGGGAACACTGCTCTCAGACTGCTGGGCAGGGACAGAGCCCTCCTGCCTTTCAGCAGCGTGTATGGAGCTAAAGCAGAAAGAAACCATCTGTACCCTGCTGCCTGCAAGGCTGGCTCTGGCTTTTCCCTGCCAGGGTGGGCGAGGGGAGCTGCTGGCACTGAGCACAGGGGACGTTTGGCGCCGCGCGCTCCGCCGCCCGCCCCGTGTGTCAGCACGTGCCCCTTATCAGGCAGCAGCAACGCTCCCTGCCCTTGCAAGGGAAGGAACAAGCCCAAATCTCCTCTCTGGAAGCTGCAGGGCCATGCAGATTGCTCGCAAGAGTGACTCTGAAAACCGGGGAGATGAGGAGCAGGGCAGAGCTGCCAGTGCGCAATTGTGCTGTCACAAAAGAAATCTGAGCTTAAAACCATCAGGAAGATGGTTGGTTTTGACTCTTCACCCTTCATCTCCTGGTCTGACTTGGAGTCAAGAGAGATTATCAGCTGTGAGGTGCAAACATGATGTACCTGATCTGCACTGTATGACAGAGACAAGTGGTCACTTATGAATACCTAAGTCTGAACTTAGCGAACACTTCCCTCACTGGACACCTTAAATAATTTCTGTCAGAGAGGTTCAAGGATTATTTGCAAGGAATTTGATGCTGCTTACGGTGTCTCCTACCTGGACACTTCCTTATGGTAGGAATTGATGCTGCTTATGGTATCTCCTACCTGGACACTTCCTTAAGAAGCACAGACCAGTCAACACAAAACACTTTGGGGCAACGGAAGAACGAAGCGGGAAAAAGAGCTTTGAAAAAAACCCTTACCTTGTGTCCATTGTGCTGGGACTTGTCTGCCACCAGAAACCTGACCATGGCCTCCCATCTGCCCAGGGTCTGGGGGTCCCAGGCGGTCACCACCAGGATCAGCTGCTTGGAGGGCACCTGCAGGTGGTGGGCGGCGTACAGGGTCCCGTCCGCCCTCACCTTGAAGTCCAGGCTGTTGGTTTCGTACCGCACGCCCTTGTTACCAGCACAGTTATTAAATTTTACTAGAACAGAGAGGAAGAGATGGGAGAAATGTGTGAGATTGGCGTGATAAGGAAAGCAATCAAATACAAGTTTCAGACATTTAATTTTCACTGATGTCTTCTATATCTCTAATAACCATCAAGGAAATGATTTAACTGTTTCTTCGACCTTTCAGGAGTGCTCTTGTGCTTTATCTCTGTTCCCCAGGGAAGAAGTTGTAAGCCATTTTTAAAGTATTTGATACAGTTTCATTAGATCTCAAACACAGCTGTTCCCCATTTGTACAAGTGGATTTCTCCCTTGTCGCCATTATCTTTTAAATTCAACTGGAGTCTATTACCCACGCTGTGGGTATTTTTTTTCAGGAAATGTTCTCCATTTCCCTAACCCTTCAATAACCTACTTACCAGATAGGCTATTTGCACATCTTAACTGAAATTCAAAAGCCCATAACAATTCCATTATCAGAAATATAAAAACAACAAAAAAAAATTTAACACAGAAATAAAAGTTGAAACCATTCTGGAGCATGCATCTGCTGCTGGAACTGGACCCCCCGTCCTGAGCTGCATTCCCACCTTGGCCAACCCCTCACATGTTACAGCTACTGCAAAAAGGAACTGTAAAACTGTGCTTCATAAACCATAACGTGTCATTTGAAAGCCTACTTTGTTAGATCAAAGCTCCCCAGTCGCTGATATTTCTATTTTCGCCTTTTTTTTTGGTCAAAGTCTTTCACAGTCTAGTTTGAGAACTATTTTTATTGGCATTATGAAACATGTCACATACATTAGACCAGGAAAAAACCTCAACCCTGTTATATGACAGAATTGACAAATCGGATAGAAATTGAACCTGCAGCTAATAACACAGGAAAGCAAACACCTTCTGCCATCTCAGTAATCCATGGGCCGGAACACACACGTGGTGAAGGAAAACAGACTGTACCCATAAAAACATCTCAAGAGAGTGAGAGGGGATGCACAGCTCGGATTGCTAGACAGGTTCTCATGCTGAGATGCTCCAGCCTGCCTGGAGAGGAGGAGAACCTGCTGGGCCAGCTCTGGTGGGCTTCAGCAGACACTGAACTCCTGCAGAAGAGGGGCTGGGTCAGATGGATGGACCCAGGCTGGCTGTGGTGATGGGATGCAGGGATGCAGGGCACTCCAGGGGAGAGGAGCCTCTGGGACAGCTGTGCCCCAGCTGTCCCCTACCCCCTGTACCAACCACAGCTCTGCAGCCCTGCTCCGAGCTGAATCAAGGACTAATTTGGATTTAAATTAAAAAAAAACCAACAAAACAACAACAACCCAACCATGGCGCAGGTTAAAGAAAAAAGCACCCAGGAAATGGCTCAACCCACCTGGCTGTCAAAGCGCCCACGCACATCAAAGTAGGGAGAAATGAGGAGCAGACTGTGGTAGAGGAGGGGAAAATTGTTCCCCTCCTTCACCAAACTGCACCCCTCAGTAACTGGGGTGCTGTGATTGTGTTCTAACTGTACATCTACACAGGCTTTCTGTGCTGTGTATTTATTTAGACCACACTGGTACATTTTTATGTGTGTGGTGGGAAGTGTTACCAAATGCTGCAGCAACTGCTGGGCACAAACAGCGAATGTCACGCATTGATTTATAAAAAATAAGATGGATAAAGTTATCTAGTACATAAAAACTACCTGAAAGCTCTGGATGAGGGTAAGCACACACAGGACTTGCTGGGACCTACAAGAACTGGGACAATCTCAGAGACCTGTGAGGGGAGATTCCCTGGACCTCTGGGACCACCCTGCTGGGAGATCACCTTCATCTCTCTGGAATTTCTGCAAATCTCCCCTGCATTCACAGCTGCAATAAATATGTGTGAACATATCAAGTGCATCTTCACTTCTAAATGTTATTTATTTTCAGCTCAACACCATGGTCACTGTCAGGAACCGGGCACATCAGCTGCTGTATTGCTGCACCCCTCTGCTGTGTAATGGTCACATAAAACTCAAGTTCCATCCCTACTCCCCAAGTACCCAAGTATCACTCACTGAAAGGCATTTAAAGAAGAGAGAAAGGAGCGATAATGACTGCACATTAAAAAACATTTCAGAGCTTACTTTGATTTTATTGAGATTAAAAGAAAGCCCTACAGTAGTCTGAGAGAAAAAAAACAAAACAACCAACCTTTCTATATGTGTATGTAGTGATTTCAGTATTCAAAGTACTTAAACATCTGCTTAAAACCCAGCTCGTGGCTCCAAGATGCTGCTCTGGTGTCATATGTCACTGTGTCGACTTTTATGCTCCATTATCTAAAAATGGCTACCTCGTAGACAAAGTCCCTCTGTGACTTGCTAATTACTTCCATTAGTTTAAAACAAACTTGACTAGAGACGGAGAAAACCCTGAGAGAAATCGTCTGATTCTTTTTTCTTTTTTTTTTTAACAAGCACCTTCTCTGCCCCACATTGCTCCTCTCAGGTGGCACAGGTAGGTGAATGCTCAGCATGGGATTAGCACAGCCAGCTCCCCTCCTAAGAGCCTTTAGGAACTGCAGAAAAGGCTTCAAGGACACAAGGGTTGCGGAGTTTTCAGTCACTCTGCACAGCAGCAATGGCCCTGGCTCACCTGGGCAGCTCTGCAGGAGATTCCAGCCCCACAGGGATGGCCCTGCTTGGCTCTGGCAGGCACAGGAGCTGCTCACACACTGCAAACACACTGGGAATGCAGCAGAGCTGAGCTGCTCCCAGTTCCCTCACAGGGAAGGGCAAAGCTCAGTGCTGGGCTTGGCACTGCTGGGTGAACAGTTGGACTCAATGGTCTTGGAGGTGTTTTCTAACCCAAATGATTCTGTGATTAGAAATCCTGAATCATCCTCTTTGCTGCCCTTTGAAAATGAGTCCTTGGGATGTTACAAGGCTGCTGATGCTGAGCTGCACTGGTTTATATCTATATATACACATATACATATATATATATATATATATACACACATATATATACTCACATACACACACGCACATATATATATATATATACATACACACATACATATATATACACACATATACATGTATATGTATACACACACACATCCACAAAATCTATAAACCTCATTTATATATATTTATATATATAAAATACTTTTCCCAAATATATGTGTACAGGCTTAGGGAAAAAAAAAAAAATCAAGCTATTGTTCTATAATAAATAGCATAGCTCAAGGAAAGGAAATCTCATCCATAATTTCAAATTCTACCTGTTACCCCTACTCTTTGCTCTTGTGGAGACAGAAATTAAAATTTCATTCAATGGCAGACAACTTTTGCTTTTTTCCCCTCCTTTTTCTCCCTTAGAAGTCTCTACGTGTATGTAATTTGCAGTTGATGCAACTTTTGACTTTCAAATAATGGAAAAAATAAATAAACAACCATTGGCTGTGTTTACTAGTCTTAAAACTCTCTGTGGACACAAATCAATCTTTCTTTGACCAGTCTGAAGACTGAAGAACACTGCACAAATTTAACATTCAAAAGCTCCAGCATCAGTAATTAGGATTTTGGATAAACAGCAGAGTCACACATCTATCATTTTTACAGGATGGTAAAAAAAAACCCAACTTTTTAAAAAATACACTGGAAAAATGTTCAGTGAAGCTTATCGAAAGCTTATGCTGAAAACAACATCTAATACCTGATGAAAGGAAAACCAAGAAGGCACCCTCATTAGCAAGCTTTTAGGTTTAACCCTTTACCCTCATCATTTTTAATTGCTTCTCTATGAAAGGGGGAAGTACAACAGTTTGATAAGCTGAAACAGGTACTGAGTGATGGGCAGAGAAGCTGCAGGAGTCTGCAGCAAACTGCTGGGCATCTGAGAAAAAAAAATGGTATTTTACTTCAAAAAAGACACAGGGTGAAAAAAAAATTCAACAAGTTTTGCATTGTTCCCTTTTATTATTTAGCTTGTTAAGCTGGCTGGACAGAGTCAAATGATCAAGCCAGGATCTTGAAAGATGTACGAATACACTGAACTTCTTGCCCCCCAAATGTCTGAGAGAAATACTGAATTTAATAGGACTATAAATGGTATAAACCAAAGAATTCGCTTTTAGCCTTATCCTTCTGGATTTTCCTTTGACTTCTCCTAGTCCATTAAAAAGTGCCCCCTCTGGCAAGCAGCACAGGGCTGGAAGAGCAGGAGGGATAATACCCGTTTATTAGGATAAACCCCCTGGCAGGACATCATCCCACAGTTCAGGATATGGGTCCCTTCAGGACTCTGTTTTTCACTGTGGTTTTGAGGATTATCTCTGCAAAAGATGTTTCTTGCCTGATGAACTTTAAAGCAGCAAACACACAGCACTATTTCCAGCAGGATCCATCTGCTTTTCAAGTTGTGTCTCTTGACCAGCTCCCTTGCACCCGGTGCGCTGTGATAAATCTGAGCTGCCAAATCCCCCCCTCGCCCCTTCTGTGAACATCATTAAGGTGAGGATGGCTTAACTGCAACCTTTGGGATTTTCAGATGTCTGGGTAACCTGCAGAGTCCTCACCATGCACGGAAATGTCCCTCCTGTGTGATCATGAACAAATCACTTGAATTCCTGCCCTGGCACTTCTGGCCTGACGCTCCCAAATGTCTGCACTCATCCATCTCCTCTGGCTTCTTCAGGGGGTTCAGCCCTGGCCAGCATTCCCTGCGTGTCACCACACCAGAAATTAAAAAATGCCAAACATGCCCTATGTGGAGAGGCTCCTGTTGCCTAAGAACTGAAACCATTTGGCTAACCACAAAAATGCACGGGCTCACAAAGTGATTTCTCCATTAAGTGCTAATGTGAAGCAGAGCGTGCTGTGCCTTGTTGGGAAGCTGCATTTATTGGGCAAAGTAAGTAAGCAGCATAAAATTTTACAAGGCCACATTTTCGAGGCATCCTTCTTTACGTTCGTGCAATCCCTCTGTGAGTCTGTGAGAAAAGTGTTTTACAGCAGTGGGAGCCAACTGCAGCTGAGTGAATTCCCCATGGCCATGCTGGAAACCTGGAGCAAAGCTGGGATGTGAGTCTTGGAATTCAAACTGCCAGGAAACTGCCTCCACCACCCAGACACAAAAGAAAAGACGGAAAAATTAGAAAAATGGACTCTCAAAAAGCAAAGAGCAGATGCTTCTCCCTACAAACTATTGGGCATTTCCAAATTAGTGCAGGGTGAAAAACTTAAGGGATGTCACACAAATTATTGCAATTGTTGTGTGAAATGGAGTCCCATGAGTACGTGTAAATACACAGTGGAATTATTCTGTGACTGAAATATCTTGTCTACAAAAGGCAAATGCTGAAATGGAGGCAAGAGGATTTTAATAGAATTAGAGAGTCACGAAGGTTGGAAGAGACCTCTAAGACCACAGAGTCCAGCCCTTAACCCACCCCTGCCAGGTCCACCCCTAAACCATGTCCCCAGGTGCCACATCTACATGTCCTTTGAGCACTCCCATGCTTCCATCACTTCCCTGGGCTCCTGCTCTACTGCTTGACAACCCTTTCAATGAAGAAATTTTTTCTCATATCTAACCTAACCCTCCCCTGGTGCAACTTGAGGCTGTTCCCTCTTGTCTCATCTTGTCCTATTTTGTTTCTCTGTATTAAAAGGATGGATGTATCCAGGTACCACAGGCATTTTAACCACTCTGCAACAACTCAGAGATGGTGTTTCAGTGTTTTGTGGAAATTAAAACTGACTTGAGCCATCACACTTACACACAGTGCTACGTCTAAGCTTGGACTCCTGTGTCTATCCCACCCCTGCTTACAGTAAATCCCTCACTATCATACCATACACAGCCAGATTTGCTTCCTGCAGTTCATTAAATGCTCAGAGCCCTTCTCCTTCTCTAGAAGAAAAACAACACATAAATAGGAAAAAAAATGACGGCTGTAAAACCTGATGGAGACAATGTGTAATTTTTATCTTCTCATTACTAATTTTATAGGTTACATTTTCCACCATGTCCCCATAAAGGATATCACACTAATAAAATCTTAGTGTCTTTATTTAATATTTATAGCACTGTGGGAGAACCAAACTCTTCTGGTAAAAGGTAAAAACAGCAATTCAAACAGCTGCTTCAAAGACTAATAAACACATCCCTAGTGATTGAGTTTAAGAGTATACAGTTTAAAAAATGCTTTGATGCAAAAAAACTCTAGGAAATAAATGGATGGATCTTGGTTGGTATATGAATGTATATAAAAATGTGCATTCTCACACCCTCAGCTTCACAAAGCATTGATTATTCATTAAGTGTTCTTGGAGTAAAAAACAAATATAATGAATGAGTTTGGAAAATTAATGAACTATCCCACAGTCTATCATCTGCTGAAAACATTTAGCATGATTTAGCATGTTCTTAATGTTATTTTCTTGCAATTAATTGCACAGAAATCTGCTGCAGTTCTACCCATTTCTCAAATCTCAGGTCAATGTGAAACATTACATCCAATTTTCCAGTGCATTATTTATGATCTCTGAGCTATGACTGCTAATATTTGCCTTACTGGAATAATAGTAAATTACCATAACAATTTACCATATGTAATTATGTTAAACAAAATCTTTCCTTATTTATCTTCTTGTAATCTTCACTTACAGGGAATCCTCCTATTCAGACTATGCAATAATACAACATTCATGACATTCCCAACCTATTACATGCTTGTTGGAAATGACTCCACGTGCCACTCAACTGGTGACACCTTGGAATCAGCAAAGGAGCAGCAATCTGCCTCCAGCAGAAACTCAGATAGATTTCAAAAGGGACGCAGAAGCATTTTATGTTTAAAAGCACATTTTGAATTTGCCCTCTTTAAGTTGCAAAGCTCAACCCCCTCCACGATCTGATGTGGGTTTTAGGCACACACCACTGAATTCCTGACTGCCTCACTGTCACCTGCAGCTGTTTTGCTTCCACAAAGCCAGGACTGTAGGTTTTATGGGGAAAATGGCAAGGCTTTTTCATGCCACAAGTAATTTAAAAAAAAATATATAAAAAATACTTCTGTGGGCTTGATGGAACTACATGGAAAAGTAATCTTTTCATTTCCAGAGCCACCTAAATGCTTTCAACACCTTTTCCAGCTTTATATTCACTTTTATCAGCTCTTGCTTACAGAGAATTTCTGTTTCCATGGCTAGAGAAAAAGAAAAGGAACAATACAATTCAACAGACAAATCGGGATCCTTTAAAAAGTCACTCTGTCATGTGTGCAGTCAGCCAGTAGCAATGAGGAGTTAAGGGTACATTAAAAAAAAAATCTAAATCCCATTCAAACAAAACAAAAATCTAAATCCCAGACACAGATTGCCTCCTTCATATTCCCACCTGTGCTATTTTTCATTTACCGGAAGCCAATTCAACTAAAATACATGTTTTTAAGGAAGAAAAAAATGAAGAAGTATATTTCACTTTTGGTTTGGAATTGGAGGGGAGTACAGACCCCTGGAGAGAAGGACTATAGAACATGATAGAAAAGATGAATCACTCTGGCAACAGCCAGCCAGCCATTAATTTTCAGCAAGACAGGAGTTGGTCCAATTAAGCCAGGCTCCTTTCTCTACATTAACATGCTTTACTCAGTTTTTTTTCTGAAGCTAAAACATCAGCTCGAGACCCCAAAGGCTTTTCTATTTAGGATCAATCAATCTACCTTGCTGCACTGTAAAACATACACTGTCAGCTCCGAGCTGAGCTCTAAAAAAGAGCAATGGTAGAAAAATTTGATAAATCGACATGTTCTGGCAGTTAGTAGAGGGATTCTTCCTACACTGTCACTTATTTTTATCTGATTAGAAACAAGTATTAGTAAAGGGAATATTCCCTTCTATTCTCTTTCTGGTATTTAGCATTAAGAGGAGTCTTTTCATCCCCGATTTTCTACATTTTATCCAGCAGATTCCTGCCAAAAAGGCACAGAGATACTACCCAGATTTCAAAGGGCAGCGAGTTTGAATTGGATTTGCAGGATGTGGACTCACATTCAAGCATTTTCTTCAGCACAGAAACATGAACCTGCATCTATTGGTGCTCATGTTAAACACCTTTTTCACTGCTTTCCACATTTTCATCCTCAGGGCTTTGCTGTGAATATGCAACCTCACCTCTGGGTTTCCAGCACCTGCTTTGGCAAGGATTGCTTTATTTGGGATTTCACTGCCCATTTGAGATCCACTCTCTCTCCGTTACTGGGGCATCTCAGGAATGGTTAATTAACACATGAGCCAGGGCCTGATGAAAGAGGTAAGGACACTCACAAGGTTTGAAGTTCTTTGCTGGGATAACTTGGAGGATTGCCCTTTTCTTTGGTAAACACCACAGTGACTCTGCTGTTGGTTTCCATGCTGTTCTCAGCATCTTTATCTTTGGATAAAAACCTTTCCTAGCAGTTTCAGCATGACAGTCCTGCCCTGTTTTTAGCAGCAATGTAGACAGAAAGCCACTGGGATGTGCAGCTGATGGTCCAGCTCCAGATTAAAAGGCTAATAAAGAGAAGCCTGGTGTGGCTAATCCTGCCAATACCAACTGCACAACACTTTGTGGCAGATGCTGAGTTTTTTGCAGGCAACCATTTTTGTTCTTTGCTCTTTAAATTCCACACGTCTGTAGGATGGTACTGAGATTCATGGCACTAATGAGATCATTTTGCAATTAAAGGCTAAGTAGAAACAAACCTCTCACCACTCTACAGGAGAGTTTGGGTTCTCTGATTAAGCAGCAGTAAATAAACCTGATTCACTCTTGGTCCTGGTGCACACCAGAGATTAACTCTCCAAACAAGATGGACTGATTGACCCCATGGATTAATCAATGAGTTTCCCAGCTTCAGAGCAAAGTGCAAGTTGTGGGAGTTACCTGCAGTAGGATATGTTCTAATTATTATTACCAGCACAGAGCACATAAATCCCAGGGCGCTTTATTTGGAGGTTTTTCTCTTAGCACTAATGATCTCCACAACACTCTCATGTTTGTCAAACTACCTATGTGGGAAAAGACTTTAAACACCACTATGCATTTCTTGAGGAAGAACTGCGAGTTTTATGGAAGCTTGGTGAGATAATTACAAAGGGTGGAGTCTGTGTAATGGTAGGGCAATCTCTAGGCTGTAACAGCTGCTTGCTTGCCCATCACTCCTGTGGGCAGGAGCATCCCTGGAAGGAACTATAGGGAGGCTGGGACTGTGCTGGAGACAACCCCATGCGAGGCTTGGAGCCCTCCTGGGCCCAGCAGAGAGCCCAGCCCTGCTGGTACAGGAACATCCCAGCACTGGGAGCACTGGTGGGAAGTGGGATGGACACACAGCTCCTGCACAGCCACCCCTGCCAGCCCCACCTGCCCCACTGCCAGCAACCTGCTGCCCTTGGGGAGTTTTGCTCCCTGTCACAGATGTCTTTTCACCTTGCCAGAAGTGTATTAGGAAGACATTGGGAGCTGCAGGAAGATTTTTAGTGAGGAAAAAACCAAAGTGAACAGAGGCCATTTTCAGCCTAGGAAAAGAAGTTGAAAGAGATGCTCCAACTGCAGCTGTGTCAGACAGCCTCAGGCTTCTCCCTGCTCACACTCTTCAAACAAACAAACTCTCAGCACCTAGAAACAGAGGCTGCACATGTCAGGGGGAAAAAAAATCAGACACACCAGTAAAGACACTGAACTCCTTATGGACTTGACTTGTGTGTAAACACTGACAACTTGGGGGTTGAGTGTTCTCATCTTCCTCAGCCTGGCTCAAGTGTGAACACATGCTGATCCAGGGAGTCACAACCCAATGCAGTAAAGGAATAGATGTTTCAGGCAAGAATATTAGAAATGGAAGACTTTGTTACCTGAAAGAGTCAAGGCAGGGTAGCTATATTTAACTTGTAGCTGCTGTGCACCTCTGCTCTTCTGCCTGCACAAAAAGCAGCAGCAGTCCTTTACCTTCAGCTATAACCTACACAAGTCTGCAGGTTTCAAGAAAAATTTTATTATGTAGAATAAAACACTGTTTGGTTCCTGGTGGGCTCAAGAGCTTTGACATTTGGACAAATTCAGTGAGTTTTATTTACAGATGGAGGCTCTGGGTTCTGAGTCTGGCAGTTGATTAGAGGGAGCAGGAGGAGAGCAAGTGGCCTTGATGCCCAAACTGCCCTTGTGGGGGTAACAAACACTGGCCAGTGTCAGAGCTGCCAGGCTGCAGAGAGCCAGAGGATCCTGCCCTGGAGCTGGGCTCCAGTGTACACTGACTCCACAGGAAATTCATCCACAGAGCAGCAAATTAACTGGAAAAGCAAAACCACAATAAAACACAGACCCAGGCAGGCTGGTGGTGGTCATCACTGACCCAAGCAGAACCTCCTGGCCTCTGCAGCCCCCCTGGAACATGTCCTGACCACAGCATCCCCACAGCCACAGAGCTTGGCTGCTGCTGCTGCCACCGACGGAGTCACAGGGATGAGGTTTACTGAAACTTTCCCTTTCCTCTTTTTTATATTCATCCTCTCTGGCCCTTCTTCCTTACAGTGGTGTCCAAAAGAAAAGTTGTCCCCCTGAAGAACAACTTCTAGATTAAACTAGCAACCTTAAATTTCATGGAGCACTTTTGCAGGGTTCAGTCCCTTCAATTAAAACCGAGAGAGACTGAAGCCAGTAAATTAGAGAACGTGACAAATGCAGCACAAAGCACT